>NC_139021.1:65707722-66307722 GCF_964662115.1 Mustela nivalis | reverse complement strand
GGGGGCGGGGAGAGCGAGCTCGCGGGCGGGGGGAACATGGCGGCTGGGGTGGCCCCGGCGGCGCCTCGTATATATTCTTTTTTAAAATTAAATTAAATTAAATTAAATTGTGTGTGTGTGTGTGTTCCAAAATTCATTGTTTATGCACCACACCCAGTGCTCCATGCAATACGTGCCCTCCATCATACCCACCACCAGGCTCACCCAACCCCCCACTCTCCTCCCCTCCAAAACCCTCAGTTTGTTTCTCAGAGTTGACAGTCTCTCAGAAGTGACTTGGGGGAAATCGGAGGGGGAGATAAACCATGAACATTTAACAAGATTAAATAAACTTCTGAGAAAAGAAACACATTGAATATATGAATAGTCACAGCAGAAAGGAAGGACTTTTTTTTTTTTTTAACATCAAATGAAAACTATTAAACAGAAGACATTATGTTAGGGGAAATGTGCATTCTTGAGATTATTATCCAATAGAAATATTTATTTCTTTCCTATAAAAATGATTAAAACAAAAATAATCGAGCTTATTATTTGTTATATTTATGAGTGTTTATGAATTATTTGCTGGGAAAATATGTATTTAGCAGATTATTTTCTCCTTTCAGAAAATCATTAAGATTCCCTAAATATGACATGTATCTTTAAAGGGTTTTGGAAATAATGTACTTTAATTTCCTGCCCTCTAGTGACCAAAATAACACACTCATGCCTTTCCATTGAACAAAGTGCATGCTTTAGTATCAGGAAATAAAATTATATTAGAGAATTTGGGGACAGACAATTTGAGAAATTCTCGTTGTCATTTATGTGTTAAACTTTAGTGTAACAAATACCATTTTGGCATTTTATTTTATTCAGAGTTTGGTACATGACATTAAAATTACTAAGTAAAAGTCGATATGCTGCTACTAGCTCTCACTTGGCTATCTTTGACCTGTATCTATAATTACAGGGTATGTACTATAAGACCTGGTAACAACCAGGAAGTCGGTAATTTAATATCTTTTTTTTTAAGATTTTATTTATTTATCAGAGAGAGAGAGAGGGAGAAAGCGAGCACAGACAGACAGAATGGCAGGCAGAGGCAGAGGGAGAAGCAGGCTCCCTGCCGAGCAAGGAGCCCGATGTGGGAATCGATCCCAGGACGCTGGGATCATGACCTGAGCCGAAGGCAGCTGCCCAACCAACTGAGCCACCCAGGCGTCCCAGTAATTTAATATCTTTAATCTTAAGTATCAGAAGTGAAGAAAACTATCTAACCGTAAAAGTGACTGCCAATACTAAATTCATTTGAATCTTAAGTCTAGGCAGTAGTAAGCTGGATAACTTGCCTGGGAGTTTAAGCCTGAGATAGAAATAATCAAATAGTTGATTGCTATAATAGGACTAAATAAGGTAGAACTTCTGGATTTGATTAAGTACAATGTTAGCATTGTTTGGTATCCTAATTACTGACTGCATCATTGCTTTACTGCCTGAACATTTTGGCATTCCTGGGCCCAGGAATGTATGTGGCATTTGTGCCAGGAATTTATCACCAACAAATTTACTGAGTTTGTATTAACCCCATCTTTGGTGTCTGGTAACTAAATTCAAAGTGAAAGAGCTCAGTCATCACACCATACTCTCAGGTCTTGTTGGAGCTCTGAGATCTTGCATCCAGAAGGGGTGGCACTATGTTCTGATGTTATACAAACTGGGTCAATGCTTTGCATATGTAGAGGTTCTTTAAAATCCATTACCCTACTTCATAGGACATATGTTTAGGGCTGCAGACAGGAACTCATTTTCACAGGGATGGAGGTCTTAGGTGGAAGTGGGTACTGCAGGGCCAGCTATTTCTGAGGCCACCGTCTGAGAACACTACAGTGGTGCTTTTCCAGGCAAAGCCAGAATGTCCCTTGAAAGGGTATGAGCTCTCCACCAACTTCCATGTGACTGTCCCTGTGTGGAGAACAGGGTTGAGTGGGATGGCATCCTATGTGAGGTGTTAGAATATGATTTTGGGACCAGTACACCCCATGCCAAGCTCTCACTCACTGTACGTTACCTATATGACCAACTCTGCATCAGCCTCTCTCTTCCTTACAACAGCCTTGCCAGATGGGTGTTATCCCCCCATGTGAAGAGGCGCTAACTGATGGAAAGACTAACATTTGGGGTTACTTTTGGATCTCATGTCTACTGAGCTTCTAAACATGACATCTTTCACTTAATACCGATTCTGTTACTTTTTTAAAAACAGAAAATAGTAATTGCTTCATTTTAGGCCTTAGAGACAGAAATTGCCAATGGTATTATATGCAGAGCATAGAGGAAAACACAATGCACAACTTAAGAAGAAGGACGAAGAAGAGAATTAATATTCTCCAACTAAAAAACATACTAGAAAAAAGTATTTTAAAAAACACTAGAAAAAAAACCCATCTGAAGCAAGATTTATTATATCCATTTAAGAGATAAAGAAACTGAGGCTCAGAACAACTTTTTAAAGGGAGATAGTAAAAAGTACAGGCTCAGAATCACTTGTTCAATGGCAAAAGCAGGGCCCAACATAGGTTTGGCTGTATCTACAGCATTTCTACTACACCACATGTATTTTATCTTAAATAGCAATGTAGGCATAGCCTAATTTCTAGGACATATGAAGAAACAAAATAATTTTTAGTACGATTTTAAAAAAACTAAAAATTATAAGTTTGGTTTTTGTTTTGTTTTGTTTTAGAAATTTTCGACCTGACTTTCCTCTGTCTCTGAACAATTTTCATAACTGTACTTCAAAGATGGGGAAATATCTTAGTAGGACATGCCTTCTGGTTGAAAGACTTATAGAAGTAGTTGTTCTATTCACCTCTCCAGTTATTTGGGGCTTCCTCTGGAATGTAGTCCTTGTTAGCCACTCCCTCTTTTTAGAAGGTGATGGGAAGAGGAAGATTCTTCACAAGAAAAAATTGTTTTTGTTGGAGTTCTTGGTAAATGCAGGGGGCAGAGGATTTCCCAGTAATGGCAGGAACAATAGTTCACAGAAGAGTGGATGTAGCTCTTCTGAGACTGGGCAGGAATTCTTCTGTGTTGCTCTTGGAAAGGATAAAGAGACAGGAAGAATAAGAGTAAGGGTGTGGAGCTGTTAAGACAAAGTCTAGGATGAGTGGAAGGGACGATGAAACTCCGCTGTAGTGGATGACCAACCAATGTTTGAAGAGCAGGGAGATCTGGGGTGCCTATTGTCTCCATTTATGACTCCCCTAGGAAAGCTGTGGCGTGTCCAGGTTGCTTCTGCATGTTTTGGGGTATGCAGCCCTTTGGGTCTTCCTGCCCTGTTATGCTCACATTGGAGTCAAAGAGGGACAGAGAAGACACAGCTCAAGCATGTTGGTGCCCGGGCTGTAGACAGCACTACGAGAAAGTGACCACTTGGGTATTTGCATAAATGCAAGAGAATTTGTGCCAGCTATACCTAACCACCTTGAAGAAAATAGACCTTGGCCAACATTGCACTACTTTAAATAACTTGTTTTTGATAGATAACAAAATAGAAAGGAATCTACCTTATTTACTCAATGTTTAGAAATCTTACTTTTGACCTTCAAAAAATTAGGAATTTTTGACTTAATAGATGAAATGTGCATTTAATCTGAATGTGTAACACCTCACCCCCATCAAAAAGCTATTTTATAAACCTGATGCAAGACATCATACAACTAATGCCATGTTAGAAGTGAGGAATTTTGTGGAAGAAAGACATATGATCTGCTCCAAGTAATCATTGTGGATAAAAAAAAAATTTTTTTTTTTTCAATAACAAAGGGTGCCTGAGTTAAGCTTCTGTCTTCAGCTCAGGTCATGATCTCAGGGTTCTGGGATGGAGTCTACATTGGGCTCTCTGCTCAGCAGGGATCCTGTTTCCCCCCACCCCCCTCTGCCTACCTCTCTGCCTACTAGTGATCTCTGTCTCTCTGTGACAAATAAATAAATAAATAAATCTATCTTTAAAAAAAATTCAATAACAAAAAACCTCAATAATTTAAGAGAAAAATGTCTAAAGAGGGCCAAGACCAATATTTATTAATTCAGCTGATTGAAAGAATGGCAGACAGTGTTAGTGAAGGGGATAAGAATTAATATTTTGGAATTTTTGTATCTTTACAAATGTTAACTTTATCACAAGGATTCTTTGATGTAGATTTTTATCTTAAGTTTTCAAAAGAAGAAACTAAATGTAAATTGCCCAGTGCCACATAGCTACCAAATGGAAAAACCAGATATGAATCCAAATCATCCTGACTCCCTACTGCCAAGGGTTGAGAGTGTAAGTGTGTGGGTTCCCTCACTGTCCTCTAGCCAGTATTCTTGCCAGAGTCAACAGTTAACTATGACCCACTTGCTCTGGAGCTGGGATCTCCCTGGAATCCCTCTCTTTCTGCCAGCCCCCATTGGCCACTTTCCAGGCAGCCCTCATTGATCATTAGAGTTTGCATTGAGCCAAACCTTCCCTGCCATGCCTTTCCTCACCTGCTGCCTCATGATCCAAGTTCACACAGGATGCAAAGACACGTGGTCTTGAGTAAGGATATTCATGACCAGAATCGGGCAGTGGAAAATGTACCTGTTCCAAAAGACAAAGATCTTCCTTGAAGGAAGCACTGAATGTTTAGAGAAACTGTGCTGAAGAAGATTCAAAGAAAGAGAAAAGGAGAGACATAAGCCATAGACAGCTTTTCTTAAATCGATTCAAAACTGGCACAGGAGCAAGAATTGATGGCAGCAGGGACTTCTGCTATATAGACATTTCCCAAGGCTCTTTTCTTGCCAAGAATAGAACATCTGAAAAGTTATTGATTTTTTTTTTTCTAATGACAATTTGAGCTCCCAAAAGCCAGAACAAGCAATTAGAAGAACTGCTGTTACCAAGGTAATTCTGGCCAGTGCGGAAGCTTCTAAGTGGCAGATCTCAAGGGTGACAAATGTGTCTTTCTATCACTGCCTCCCATTCTGCCGAACTCTTGACATGAAGACTGTGGGGTAGGGTTGGGGCAGAGGTAGGGAAGATACCTTTGGAGCTTGGAGCATTTCTCTAGCAGGGATAGGAGGATTGAAGTGGTATTAAAGGGGGAGGAGAGAGAATAGCCAAGACACTTTTAACCTATTAATGCTAAGTAAAATAGGGGCAAACCTCACTGTATTGCCTTTCCTCCTACTCTCCCCAAAAGATCCTGTTGTCCGGACCCAGAATTTAGGTTGTGCTTTTGGAAATGATGGCTTAGGTATCTCATGGCCTGGCTTGGGTCAGTTCAGGAAATTATCCACCATTTATTTCCACAAGAAGATATATTCTGAGCTCCAATTAGTCAAACTTTCTGATATATTTTTGGAATGCAATCAAGTTTTAAATTGGGAAATGCCTGTAGCTCCTCATTAGCATTCCTCTGTGCCAATGCCTGTAATCCAGTTTAGGATGTAGTTTAAGAAATCATTCAGCAGAAATGAGAAATTCATGTATACTAAAGAAAGTAATGATCTTTATCAAATTTTAGGGGTACAGGGAGAAGCACTGGTTTGGGCTGGTATTTCTGGATTAATAGAGGAGACTAATTCCATGCAAAATAATGCTAGAAGGCCAATTATAATTTCAGAACACTGAATAGCATATCTATCTTAGTTAAGGGTTTCTTTATGTAGCTATGGGACTGACTTTAGTTCTGTGCTTTTGGAAAGTTTTGAATTTATTTCTTTGTAAGCTTACCATACATCAATCTCATGCTCCCTCCTTTTACTCACTGGCTCCAATTCCTGTGTTTTTTGGCTTCGACTTTCCCATAGTACATAGCTGTGGTTGTCAAAATCATGTGTTGTGGTTTTAAAAATTCACAAGGAGATGGATAATGTTAAATGCTATGTTTTGTCACATTTACATGCTGGCTTTCCAAGCATTATATTAAAGAAACAAAAGACTTGTTGCTGATTTCTAAACCATAGATTTTATCATATACCTTTTATTCCATGCACTTTTATTCTATTTCATCTGACTTCTGTCAATAATCTGGGTCAATTAAATTTAAATCATATACTTTCTTTTAGTGCTATCTTTGGTGGATTTTGCTGTTTCCAAACAGGTAAGAATATTGTTCTCCTAAACCTTTTCATTTAGATAACATTGTACTTCATTCTATCAGAAGTATAAATGTCTTTTTTTATTTTTCCAAAATCTTCTGAGAAGACAGGGTTATATAGACAGGAAGATGTTTTAGAATGATACCCTAAAGACTACTTCCCACATACAGTGTCAGGACAGTGGAGGGTTGAGGCTATGCTAGGCAGTGGTAATTCTGAAAGAGTACCTGAAGCCTTCCATTTACAGTTGCTTCACTGGGTCAGGTTATATTCAGAAAGTAATTTTCAGATTTTCCCTTACAGTCAGAAAGAAGGTCCTAACTTGTTAGGACAACACAGAGTTTTTCATCCCTGGCCTTCAGCCGTTATTTTTAGCTTCACTTCCAGATGTTCTTGTCCATTCTTGTGCTCAATTCTTTTTTCTGTCCAATGTCTCCATAAGAGTTTTTGCACATTTCTATTATTGTACTTAATGACACTGTGTTTTGTTTTTGTGTGTGTGAATAGTGTTTAGGTATGTACCCTTCCTCCTAGCTAGAATGCAAGCTTCTTAAATGCAGAAAACACATTTTATTCCTTTTGTAGCATGGAGCTGTGTCACAGTAACTACTTAATGTGCAAGTTAAGTGAGAAAAATAAAAGATGCTATTTTCCAAGAAAGGTAGTATTAATGCGTTTGTCCAATTAATTGGATTACTGTTTTTGTCAGAGAAACAAGAAGATATCAGGGTTCTAAGAGATACAAATGAAATATAATGTATACTATTTGATTGCACATGTGAGAAGAGATAACCTTTCTTATCCATATAACTCGGAAGGTTATTCCTATTACCTGTCCTTCAGGAAGTACAGTCCAGATGGGATTCCCCAGTGGCCACCTTCACCTATTGGCAATAACCTGAGGGCAGAGTGGGTTGGCAGGGTGTCGGTGACCTGGATGGAAGGAGGAAATGCAGGAAATGCAGAATTTCGCACTGAAATGCAAAGTGGGAAAAGGCAACCAAGGAAGCCTTTATCAGCTTCACAGTTTTATCTTCTCTTGGTTTTGTTTTTGCCAAATTTTGTTTTAGGGTATAGTTGGTCAGAAAGGCATAGAAGATGACAACAGCTGGTGTCTGTACTTGTATGTACTCAAATAAAGTGACTAAGGTGGCAGGCAAGATGGTAGGACAGATGGCCGGCCCTTGGATGGCTTTGAGGAGGTAGGCTGGGCTGCCCTCCTCCACCTCCTATTTCTCCTGGTGTGAAAAAGGTATGAAAAAAGTCATGGAGGGTACTTTAATATACATTGAAAGCAGAGATAAAATGATACCTCATAAAACTGTCACTTCTGAAGTCCACTTACTTCAAGTATAAGAAAATGCTAAACTTGGGTCATACACCAGCATGGATATTCTTACCATATATTTTTTGTGAATTTGAAGTCCTGGGGTCAAATCCATGTGTTTGCTATGTGACTATGTGGTTGGCAAAGGTAGGGTGGAAAGGCTGCATGATAGAGCACATTGAAAATTGCCAGCTGTCTTTAAACGGGGCAGAGAACAAGCTTCTGGTGTCTCTGCTCCCTCTCCATTGATCTTCTGATCTGTGAAATTCTACCTTGAGGCTTAGGGAGATGGTTGCAGAAAACTGGGGTGAGGGGAAGTAGGTGACTCTGGAGATAGAGACCAAAATCCCTAAACTCTAATCCACAGGGCACATTAGTTTAACAGATCAATGATGCCAGGTAGCAGTGAAATTCGCTGAACCACCATCCTGTTGGCGGGCCTGGAAGCTGCTCCCTCACCTTAGACATTTGTGAAATTGAGTCAGGCTTTTCAGCCTCCTAATCATAATTATGAGCAACCTATAAAGCATATATTTCCATGGAGAGTTGTTTAAGCCCAATATATTAGTTCTTTTTTTTTTTAAGATTTTATTTATTTATTTGACAGACAGAGATCACAAGTAGGCAAAGAGGTAGGCAGAGAGAGAGAGAGAGGAGGAAGTAGGCCTCCCACCAAGCAGAGAGCCCGATGCGGGGCTCCATCCCAGGACCCTGGGATCATGACCTGAGCAGGAGGCAGAGGCTTTAACCCACTGAGCCACCCAGGCATCCCCCAATCTAATAGTTCTTGACACAAAAGCCAGAAAGCAGCCCTGTGCTTCTAGGTTTTAGTGATCTGGAGAGGAAAACAAGCAGAGTCCTATGTTTTGCTCCTAGACTGAAATGGAAAATGATTCCCGGGGTGAAGAAGCAGTGTGTACTTCGTTGAGGGCAGAGTGTGTATTATGTCATTCCTTGCAACTTGCCATGGGACTTAACTGGAGATTGCTTTCTAGACAGAATGCCATTAGAAGGGAAGCAAATCCCTATGGATAAATTCTTTCTGTGAATCTAATTGCAAACACTGTATGGCATTCACTTAATAAAAGCAGGCTTCAGTACTCCGTTGTATCAGTCTGATGTTAGCTTCTGTGGTAAATGTGTCAACTCTCACTAAGCCGATCACTAAAATATTAAATGTTGCTCTTCCTATCCCTGAGCAAACAAAGTACCTTAAAGCATGACCACAACATCTATGATGATGGCATACACAAATGTGATAATGGGTTGTGTTAGAAAAATGCCACAACAGTGGGTCAAAAGCCAAGGATTATTTCCCTCTCTGACTTTTAGTTACTAGGTTCTTAAAAATAAAGCACACCTTGGGGTCCTTCTTTGTTAGGAGATCACACCTCGAGTTTCACTGGCACTAACCAGGTAAAGAAGGGAGAGATCAACACCATAATATGAGAATGCATTTAATGTACTCTTGGAATGAGGTATAATGAAATAGATGCTGAATTAATTATTGTAGGAACTACAATATGGGAATGAGGGGTGACCTGCTGGAACAAGCTTTAGGAAGGAAACAGAACATGCTAATGCCAAGTAAGTACTCTATCTCTTTATCAGACACTCAAAACACTCAAAAAGAAGGCATATTTAAAGTCTCAATCTTAAGGTTTTTAGTTCACTCCCTCTGTCTGGGTAAAACAGAAACACACATACACACACACAACAGTGGCAGAATAAATGTCACTGTCTAATTTAGTATCTTAAATTATTCAGGTGAGGATAGCCTCTCATAAGCAGAGAAAAGAGAAAAATGAGTAGGGAGACTTTCTTTTTCTTTTCTTTTCTTTTTTTTTTCTTCTTTTGAGTAGGGAGACTTTCAAAGGATGCTCTTGAGATGACATCCTTGTGAAGGTACCTGTTTTGACTGAGCCAGAGATGTAGCAAAGAAACAGAATGGAATAGATCGGTATTTCTCAAATTTTAAGGGCAACAGAATCACATGGAGGGCTTGTGAAAACCATATTCCAGGACCCATCCCAGAATTTATTATCTTAAACTTTTAATTCAGACTTTTGTCTAGAAAAGTTTGACTGTTCTCAACGGCCTGGCTTTGCAGATGTTGCTTTCTCTCCCCAGAGCTAGGACATTCCTCTGCCTTCACCACAGGGGGCTGTGGGAGGATGAGTCTGGAGCCTAGGGACCAGATAAAAGAAAAGAGCTAAAAGAGGGAGAGAGATCCAGGGAGAAGGGACTGGATGCCTACTCAGGATGCAATTTCTGCAGTTGAAGAGGAAACCAATGTTAATTATATGGCATTTATTTGATTTGTTTGATCATTTTCTGAATTTTTAGGTGGTTGTTACAAGATCATTGAGGTTTTTTTCTGTATTTTTTTTTTCTATATGATTTTCCAGATACTGGCAAGATATGATACATATTTCTAAAACAAATTACTTTCTCTTCTGCTAGATAAGGAAATGCTATAGAGTTTCTGCTGCTGGTTGCTGGAACAGGCTGCAGATTGTTGATGCCATTTTGACTGGACCCATCCATCCCAGCATTAGGTGCACGTACTGTGGAAGAGCCTCTCCTACCTAAAGCAAGGGGAGTCACCATAGGGCTGCCATATTGCACAACTCCGAGGTGTCATCCACATTGCTGCTGTACTCTACATGGAATGTTCTTCACTATTTCCTGAAAATCTAGTTATTGTTATGACCTTGCCTATTCACTCTCACCTATTGTCTTTCAGTGTGAGTAAAAGATCTTCAAATCCACTCTGGTAGCAAACTAAAAATTAAATGACAATGAAAATTTATAGCAAAAATGGAAGAAAATAGCTCAAAGTGATGAAGAATCATCTCTCACTTGTCTAGTTTTACAGATGAGAAACCAAGTGCCTAGAAACATGCATTAAATACATTTAAGATTTGTCTGTAACATAATTTTAATAGGTGCATAGTGTTGATTGCATATATAGATATAATAGTTTATTTAATGAATTCTATCTTGTAGGAACTTAATATTTTTTTTCAAAATTTCACTGTTATGGGCAATTTTCCATATTACTATTCATTAGAGAAATGATACAGTGCAATTTTTATTTGTGATGGACTGGAATGTCAGTATTATATTAGCAATGGTATTTTAGTATGCCACATTTAAGGCATCAATGTCAGCAACATATAAAATGCATAATATTTACTTATACATATTTTATATAAGAACCATCCTTCATTAGGTGTCCAGTCTAAGGCAGGTTCTGTGCTAAGTGATCAGGATGGTATCTCATGTAGTCCTTGTACCTGTCTTAGCACATAGATTTGATTATTATTCCCAAGTGGCCAGATAAGGAAACCAAAGTTGGCCAACTTTGGCTGGCACAACTGCCCCAGATGCACAGGTGCTAACTCAAATCACCTAATATTTTGGCCACTATCACGCTTTCTTTCCTTGCTTTGATGATAACAAAGCAGAGTCATTAGCTGGGAAGAAATGGAAAGTACCTGACAATGAGAACAGGATCAGGTGGAGAAAGATTATGAGGTAATTTTTTCCATTTTCATATTATTTTCAAAAAAATATGGACATTGTATTAAGAAATTGACAGTCTAGGTGTTTTGAATCCATTTAAATGAACATGAATCTTATTTATTAAAATGCTAATAATGCATTAAGTTATAAACATAAAAAGATTTAAATATCAGCTATGTAAATTTCAGTATTAAACTTCAAATTAAAGGCAAATAATTCCTAGCTGTGGAACTGCGGGGTCAAAGAATGTTGGTTTGTAAATGCGCAAATTTCCTGAATGAAATCTGAAAACTCGCCCAGCACATGGAGGGCAAAGAGAGACTGAAGAAACCAGACTGGTAGCTGGCAGTTCCATAAGCAAGGGAACTTTCATATGGGGCTCACCTTGGGTGCCATAAGATAAGTAGATTTCCACACCCACCTGCCAGATCTTAAAACTTTATATAAAGACCTTACCTAGGTTCAGTCATTTATCTTAGTCCAGATCGTCTTAACACCACATTGCTCTCTTGAGTTTGCATCCTTGAATCTGTCTTGTACAATGGAAACGGTGGGGAGAATGTACACTGCAAGGATATAGGAGACGGTGAGGGGCCTCCAGTTGCTTGGGTCCAGCTCATAGTTATTCAGCAGTCACATTCCTCCAATAAAGAGGTAGGTAAAATTTTACTTTTTAAAATATTGTCAAATTTTCCTTCAAAAATTTCTTAACAATTTGCTTTCCTTCTAATCTTTCTTCCTGACATTCTTATCACATTGGAAGTACTTATTTTTTTTAGTTCCTCAAAGCACGTGTTTTGAAGAAAATTTCTCAGAAGTGCTTCCTTAAAAAAATATATATATATATATTTTGGGCTCCCTGGGTGGCTTGGTCAGTTAAGTGTTTGCCTTCAGCTCAGGTCATGATCCCTGGATCCTGGGATCCAGCCTCATGTCCTGTCAGTTTTCTTTCTAAGGTTCCTGTGTCTGTTCTTCTCAATGAAGCTCACATTTATTAATTTTTTTTTAAATTCCCCAACTCCTTATTGTCTTAGCATCGTTTTGAGGAGCAATGAACAATTGTTACTCTACTAAAGCTTGCTGCCTCAAAATCATTTTCAGATTAAAAAAGAAGAAGAAGGAGAAGGAGAAGAAGAAGGAGGAGGAGGAGGAGGAGGAGGAATTTAGTTTAACAGGCTACAGGCTGGACCTCTTTTGGTGAAGGTTAGAGACAGACTCTGCACAGCTTTTTTCTGAAAGGTGATCTTGCCTGAGAGAAATGCTAATGACTGAAATAAAAGGTCTCTTTCACATCTCTTGTGTGCCCTCAGCACATTTTAATCCTAATTACAGAAGAAGTCCAAGAGAGCCTTTCACAGAAAGAGCCGATTATAACCACAGCCCCATATGGAACACATTGAGGGCTATAGTCGCAGCTGTTGAGCATTATAGCATGAGACACACACTGGAAATGTCTCTTATGAAGCATATGTTGAAAAGTGGTTTATTAAACTCAGCTGTATGGGAGTCCTTTGGTGTTTTTAATACCAGGGGACAGGTTTTTGTTTTTTGGGTTTGTTTTTTTTTTTTTTTTTTTTAATACCAGGAGGCCCCTCATATTTCTTTAAGCTTTGGTTATGCAATTTTTATGCATATATTGCATGAAACCATTTGGATTGTTTAGAATGCCCTGGATCTATCCCTAGCAGAAGGCATAGGATTCAGTTTCAGGTTGTTATCTTCGGGCACTGGCTTTGGCTTATTTTTGACTGTAGGGAAATTAGAAAATAGTAATTCAGTGGCTTCTAGGTTACATATTTCTGGGGGCTGGTGAAGTGCATGATAAGGGCAAGAGGTGAAAGGGTCTTGGGGATGAGCCTATGCATCATTGAAGCTTTACCCCAGAACAAGATGGTGTGCTAACTGGCATTCACAGCAGAGAGATCATGACCAGGGAAGACAAGAGATCTGTTTGTTATTTCAAAACTGAAATAAGGTTTTGGTGTTGTCTTGGTGGCAATATTATGAATATCTTAGTGGTTAAGTTTTTTTCTCTTACCAGTTGTACACAATTTTGCACTAGTAGTAATCAAACAGAGTAAAAACCAAAACCATAGCAAACAGGAGAGAAAAAACACATATCACTGGAATTTAAAGATAATCTCACATTCCATTTTAGCTAATATTTCCTATTCTCACCTTCATTCAACTCAACTCTTGTAAGCTGTACAGTAATAAGTGTTAGTCACAACTCCAAGGTAAAGACAAGTGTGCAGGTAAAGTGAAATAGCCAATATGCTGAACATGCTGCATTTCCCCTGGCTACTCAGTGTGATAGTAGATTCAAAAGGGAGAAAGGACACCCATACATTAATGGTCAGGACCAGGAGAACGTCCTAGCACAGAGGATATGCGTAGGGAAACATTTTATTTTTCTTTGAGGCTTTGGACCTTAAAGCCATTGTAGTCTCTAGGTGAATTTGGCAGCTGGGAATGTCATGACGGATTTGCTCAGACGAGGCAGGTCCCAGTGATACTAATGATGCCACTTTCCTACGCTACCTATTCCCCACATGTCACTCTTCGATAGGAAGGGTCATATGAAAGCTTCCCAAGTACAAGGTGATGTCCTAATTATAGGTTAGGACATCTCCAAGGAGTCTTGCAGTGTATTGTTATCTTTAGTTTACAGAGTCAAGGCTGGGAAACATCTGAGAATGGCGTGGGGTGGGCATCCAAGACCCCATAACAGTTGTGCCTATGGCCCAGAATATTTTGATGCCACCGATTTTCAAAACATGAAAAGCTGAGCTTATATGGCAATTCAGAGACCTTACTTTAATTGATGAGAAAATTATAGTGTTTTATTTTGGTGATAGTTATATATGGTAAGGCAGGGAGATAATTTTTAAACAGGTATCAAACAGTTAAATTAATGATAGAGATTCTAGTCCAAAAAGTCTTCTGGCTTTGAGGAGGAGGTCATAATGGGCTTGGATTGTCAGAATGGCTAAAATTAACAACTCACTAAACAACAGACGTTGGTGAGGATGCAGAGAAAGGGGAAACCTCCTTACACTGTTGGTGGGAATGCAAGCCAATGCAGGCACTCCAGTAAACAGGATGGAGGCTCCTCAGATCCACACTACAATAGCACTTGCACTACTAGGTATTTAGTCAAAGGATATAAACATAGTGATTTGAAGGAGCACATGCCCCCACGAGGTTTATAGGGGATAGCAATGTCCACAATTGCTAAAATACAGAAGAGAGACCAGATGTCTATCAACAGATGGATGGATAAGGAGGTTGTGGTACACGCACACACATGAGCACACACATTGGAATATTACTCAGCCCTCCAAAAGAATGGAATCTTGCCATTTTCAATGATGTGGATAGAACTAGAGAGTATACTAAGTGAAATAAGTCAGTCAGAGAAAGACAAATACCATATGTTCTCACACATATGTGGAATTTAAGAAACAAAACAGACAAACATAGAGGAAAGAAAGGAAAAATAAAATAAGAAAAAAACAAAGAAGGAAGTAAGCTATAAGAGCCTTTTAACTACAGGGAACAAACTGAGAGCTGCTGGAAGGGAGATAGGTGTGAAGGTGCAGTAACTGAGTGATGGGCATTAAGAAGGGCACTTGAAGTAATGAGCCCTGGCTATTATATACAACTGATGAATCACTGAATTCAATCTCTGAAACTAATAATACAGCATATGTTAATTAAATTGGACTTAAATTTAAAAAATACAAACATTTGTGCTTTTATGAAGTTAAATTTGTGAGACTAATACATGTAAAAGTAAGTGAATTCTGAAATATGATAGAGGGCAATGAATGCTGCAGAAACAAATAAAGCAAAACAATGGAGTTTGGAATGTAAGCGGGAGCAGATCAGGGTGCTAGGGTTGTTGGGTTCTGGTGAGAGTCCTCTTCCTGACTTGCAAACAGCTTTGCCTTTGTATATCTTCACATGGTAGAGAAGAGTAAATTAGCCATATCCATTCTTGTAAGCCATATCCCTTCCCCACCCTCATGACTTCATCCAAAACTAACTACCCCTCAAAAGCTGACCTCCAAATGCCATCACGTTGGGAGTTAAGGTTTCAACATGGCATTTTGGGAAGACACAAACGCTTAGCCCATTGTAAGGGGATATGCCTAATTTTGGATGAAGACATGATTCCTCATTTAAATTGGGAAATAGAATGGGAGTGATTCTAGAAGTAAAGAAGGAAGCCTCTTCAGCAAGTACAGTGATACACCATTTAGATGACTCATCCCACTGGTAGGCAGTCCTTCATTGTGCACTATTTGCATGCGAGTGGCTTGAACCACCTACTGGCATAATGAACCCCACACTGATATTCTTCTCATTGTACCATCTGAGTGTATATTGGGGAACTGTGATTCTAGATCTTTTTCTTTGTGTCTCAGCATTACTTGTTTGAGATTAACAAAATAGTGATACTTTCTTAAATCTACTAAGCCAGAACATATGAGGATAAAACCATTTATAAATACTTTATATGATTCCGATGCATATCCAGGTTTAGGAAACGTGAGATTTTACTTGGTGTAGCCTTGGAGTAAATATCACTGAAATAGTTATCTTGAACCATTTCAGAGACTTCTGGAAGCAATGTCGAAGAAATGTTTTCAGGATACTCAAGGAGACCGATTAAATCCATAGCAAGGATTAGAGAAGTGACTGAGAAAGATAAACTTTTAGTATGTCATTGATCTCTAGTATCACTTGTTAATACATAGGAATATTCAGACAACACTAAATTAAATGTTATCTTTATTCTGTAATTTATTTAACCTGTTAAAATTTGTTCTTAATTCATCTGTGTTTGGAAACTTAAAAATTGAAGTACTGAGTAAAACTATGAGTCTTTTACAAAAAATGAATATTATGTTGAAATAAAAAATAAGAATTACAAAGTACTTAAAGAAAAATATATTCTCTATAATTTGGTAATTTAAAACTTTATAAAATGACTGTTTTAAGGATATCTTTGATATGATCATTGACATTATTTTTCCCCCGTAACATAAAAAACTCGTTAAGCATTACATTCAGTTTTAAAAATATATTATTTAGTGAAATGTATTTCTAAAACATCTGATGATATTTTGTTTTCAATTCATTTGAACAAATATAAGAAAGAAAAATCATTCTGTTAGGGTTCTTTGGAGAAGCCTAACAAGCCTAACAAGTCTTTGGAGAAGATAAATGTGTGCATTTATTTGTTTGTTGGTTTATTGATTATGACATACTGGTTTACACAGCTATGCAAGCTGAGAAGTCCCACAAGGTGGCTATCTGCAGTCTGGAGAACCAGGAAAGCTTGTGGTATAATTTAGCCAAAGCCCTAAGCCCAAAGGCCTGAGGGACTCGGGAGGCAGTGATGTAACTCCCAGTCCCAGGGCAGGAGAGGACAAGATGAGATGTCTTGGCTCAAGCTGTGAGTCAGGAAAAAGGGATGAATTGTTCCTTCCTCTGACTGTTGTTCTATCTCAGTTGCCAATAGGTTGGGTGATGCACACCTACCTTGGGAAGGGTGATCTGCTTTCCTGAGATTGTGCTAATCTTGTCTGGAAATATCCTCACAGATAGACCCAGAAATGTTTAATCTGAATACCCCAAGGCCAGTCAGGTTGACATATAAAACTAACCATCACAGCCATACTTGTGAAAAACCTCTTTAAAACATTTTATTCTTTGGGCACCTGGGTGGCTCAGTTGGTTAAGCACTGCCTTCGGGTCAGGTCACAATCCCAGAGTCTCAGAATTGAGTCCCACATCAGGCTCCCAGCTCCATGAGGAGTCTGCTTCTCCCTCTGACCTTCTCCCCTCTCATGCTCTCTCTCACTCTCTCTCTCAAATAAATAAATAAAATCTTTATTTTATAATAACTAAATAACTAGAGAATGGTGAATTTTCATAAGGATAAATCACTTCCATTTTAATAAAAACTTCAGTTGTAATTGACCAATATCATGATACAATATCAACATAATAGTAATGTTCATTGAAAGTCATGAGTTTATTTATTTATTTGTTTGTTTATTTATTTATTTCTAAATATTTAGTTATTTGTTTGAGAGAAAGCAAGTTGTGGGGAGGTACATAGGGAGATAAACTTCAAGCAGACTCCCCATTCACCAGGAAGCCTGAGACAGGACTTGATCTCACGACCCATGAGATCATGACCTGAGCTGAAACCAAGAGTCAGATGCTCAACCAACTGAGCCACCCAGGCTCACTGAAAGTCATGACTTTATAACACAATCCAATAGTATAAATATTATTGCTATTATAGTTGACCAGTTGCTGTCTAAAAGGGGGGGCTACAGTTTAGTTAACTATATTTTCTATATTGAAACAACAACAACAAAACTAAAATCTACTGGCTGAGCAAAATGAGTGTTTTTGCTCCTGTAAAAGTGAGGGTTGGTGTTCATAGTCAGGAAGCAGCTTTTTCCAGGTGATGATTCAGGCACTGGAGCTCTTCCAATTTTGAGGTCCCAACATCCCACACGGTCTTCAGTCTTCCTCTGGCTGCTGGAGAAGGAACAGGCAGTATAGAACCACCCCAGTTGGTACTGGTGTACATTCATGAATAATATCTTACCACAAAGTCACACCTACTCTGTGTATATCTACAGAGTCTTCTGCAAACCTGTCTCTCCACTTCAACTCTTTCCTTTAAAAAAGAGAGCCTAAATGCCTATGGAATCTGGTCTCTCTGTTGCTGCTTGACCTATCTGGTTCATCAATGTTAAATCAGAACATTTGTCATAAAGCATACCTTTCATGCTGTAGTTAGCATAATGCACTTTGTCAATATGAGTAATTGCCCTCCTGAGAAAGATTTACAAATATATTGCTTAGGAAGAAATAAGCTTAATTAAAAACAATAAAAAAAATGAAAATCCTTCAATAAAAATTCTAATCTAAAATGTGACTAGGGGGGCGCCTGAGTGGCTCAGTGGGTTAAGCCGCTGCCTTCGGCTCAGGTCATGATCTCAGGGTCCTGGGATCGAGTCCCACATCGGGCTCTCTGCTTAGCAGGGAGCCTGCTTCCTCCTCTCTCTCTCTCTCTGCCTACCTCTCTGCCTACTTGTGATCTCTCTCTGTCAAATAAATAAAATCTTTAAAAAAAAATAAAATGTGACTAGGGATTATGTTTCATTTTACTTTTGGGGAGGTAAGGTTGTTTTGTTTCATTCTTTTTTTCTTGGTTCTACACCAAATGTTTATACACACACACACACACACACACACACATATGTATATAATATTACATATATATTGATCCATTATATACCCATATATTATATATATTATAATATATTATTTTATATATCCATTATAAATATTGCATTTATATTAAGGAATTCTTTAGGAATAATAATGATGTATTTTATGTAGAGAATTAGCAAATTTCACCATAAATAATAATTAAAATAGTGCATGAGTAATTAGTTTACTACAGTTTTACTGTGTGTTGGGCATATGACTGAGAAAATGATTCGTGTTGTTTCATGGCCATTTATAGGCATACTAGTAATAGTCTAGCAAGTATTTTTCAAACAGAAACTTTTAACATCTTCTGGCAATGTGATATTTACATTCACAAGAAGTTTGGTAATGGGTTCCTACATGCCATAGGTTAGGTATCCCTCTTTTGAAATCAGCTCCCACAATAAGAATGCCAAGAGACTGACATGAAAGTAGGGAAATTATATTTTGCTTCCATTTTCCTCTTTTAGTTGCAAAATAGTTAAGGGAAAAGGCAATGAATTATGGGAATACCTATGGTTGTTCTATAATTGTGGCAAAGCGATCCCTAGGTCTTGAGAGCTCTTAGAAATTTTAAATACATCAGTGGGATTTCCATCACCTGTATGGAGCAGGAAAGTTCATTTGCTATTTTGTCTAACCTAAATGGGTTTGTTTTTTCTCCACATACCTAAATAAACCCAGCATAAAGATGGTCATTCTTATTCTTACATTCAGGTAAGCTTTTCCTTTATCTGGGCACCAAAGGGATATGTGAAAGAATGTTAAGAATAATTTTTTAGAAGATAAAATCAAAATGGACAAAAGACCTCATTTCAAGCTTTACTACAAAGCTGTGATCACCAAGACAGCATGGTACTGGCATAAAAACAGAAACATAGACCAGTGGAACAGAGTAAAGAGCCCAGATATGGACTCTCAAATCTATGGTCAAATAATCTTTGACAAAACAGGAAAAAATATACAGTGGAAAAAAGACAGTTTCTTCAATAAATGGTGTTGGGAAAACTGGGCAGCTATATGTACAAGAATGAAACTCGACCATTCTCTTACACCGTACACAAAGATAAACTCAAAATGGATAAAAGACCTCAACATGAGACAGGAATCCATCAGAATCCTAGAGGAGAACATAGGCAGTAATCTCTTCGATATCAGCCACAGCAACTTCTTTCAAGATATGTCTCCAAAGGCAAAGGAAACAAAAATGAAGATAAACTTTTGGGACTTCATCAAGATCAAAAGCTTCTGCACAGCAAAGGAAACAGTCAAGAAAACAAAGAGGCAACCCACGGAATGGGAGAAGATATTTGCAAATGACAGTACACACAAAAGGTTGATATCCAGGATCTATAATGAACTCCTCAAACTCAACACACACAAAACGGAAAATCATATCAAAAATGGGCAGAAGATATAAACAGACACTTCTCCAATGAGGACATACAAATGGCTATCAAACACATGAAAAAACGTTCATCATCACAGGCCATCAGGGAGATTCAAATTAAAACCACATAGAGATATCACCTTACACCAGTTAGAATGGCCAAAATTAGCAAGACAGGAAATAACATGTGTTGGAGGGGATGTGGAGAAAGGGGAACCCTCTTCCACTGTTGGTGGGAATGCAAGTTGGTGCAGCCACTTTGGAGAACAGTGTGGAGATTCCTCAAGAAATTAAAAATAGAACTTCCCTATGACTCTGCAATTGCACTACTGGGCATTTACCCGAAAGATACAGATGTAGTGAAAAGAAGGGCTATCTGTACCCCAATGTTTATAGCAGCAATGGCCACGGTCGCCAAACTGCGGAAAGAACCAAGATGCCCTTCAACGGGCGAATGGATAAGGAAGATGTGGTCCATATACACTATGGAGTATTATGCCTCCATAAGAAAGTATGAATACCCAACTTTTGTAGCAACATGGATGGGACTGGAAGAGATTATGCTGAGTGAAATAAGTCAAGCATAGAGAGTCAATTATGGTTTCACTTATTTGTGGAGCATAACAAATAGCATGGAGGACAAGGGGAGATGGAGAGGAGAAGGGAGTTGAGGGAAATTAGAAGGGGAGGGGAACGATAAGAGACTATGGACTCTGAAAAACAATCTGAGGGTTTTGAAGGGGTGGGGGGTTGGAGGATGGCGGCACCAGGTGGTGGGTATTAGAGAGGGTAAGGATTGGATGAAGCACTGTTTGGGGGCACTAGGTGGTGGGTATTAGAGAGGGCACGGATTGCATGGAGCACTGGGTGTGTTGCAAAAACAATGAGTACTGCTACGCTGAAAAGGAACAAAAAATTTAAAAATTAAAAAAAATTTTAAAAATTTGAAAGAATTTTAAAAAATTTAAAAAAAAAAAGCTGGGGAGGAGTCAAGATGGCGGAGAAGTCGCAGGCTGAGACTACTTCAGCTAGCCGGAGATCAGCTAGATAGCTTATCTAAAGATTGCAAACACATGCAAATCCATCGGCAGATTGAAGAGAAGAACAGCAATTCTGGAAACAGAAAAACAACCACTTTTTGAAAGATAGGATTGGCGGAGACGTGAATCCAAAGTGATGGGAAGATAGACCCCGGGGGAGGGGCCGGCTCCTGGCAAGTGGCGGAGCAACAGAGCACAAAATCAGGACTTTTAAAGTCTGTTCCACTGAGGGACATTGCTCCAGAGGCTAAACCGGGGCGAAGCCCACACGGGGTCAGCGTGGCCTCAAGTCCCTCAAGTCCCGCAGGGTCACAGAAGAATCGGGGGTGTCTGAGTGTCGCAGAGCCTGCGGGCATTGGAACAGGAAAGCCGGCTACAGGAGGGGACAGTAGACAGTGGACAGTAAGCTCACAGCTCTGTGTTACCTTGAACCGGTCGCAGGCTCGGTGAGCTCGGAGCGCGGCCGGAGGTCAGGCAGAATGAAGTAACTGGGCGCTGTTCTCTGAGGGCGCACTGAGGAGTGGGGCCCCAGGCTCTCAGCTCCTACAGGCTGGAGACCAGGAGGCCGCCATTTGTATTCCTGTCCTCCAGAACTCTTGGGAAGCTCTCAGGGAACAAAAGCTCCTGAAAGCAAACCTAAGGGGATTACTCAGCACGGCCCCTGGTAAGGGCGGTGCAATTCAGCCTGGAGCAAAGACACTTGAGAATCACTACACCAGGCCATTCCCCCAGAAGATCAACAAGAAATCCCACTGAGACCAAGTTGACCTGCCAAAGAGTGAGGTTTCAATACAAAGGAGAGCAGCAGAATTCCAGAGGAGGAGAAAGCAAAGCACGGAACTCATGGCTTTCTCCCTGTGATTTTTTTTAGTCTTGCAGTTCATTTAATTTTTTTCTTTTTCATTTTTTGGTTTTTTTCTCGCCTTCTGGTAAAAATTTTTTTTTTCCTTTTACCCTTTTCTTTTTTAACGTTTTTTAACTAGTTTATCTTATAAAATATTTTTTCTTTTTTATATTTTTCATTTTCTTTTTTCTTAATTCTTTTCTTTTCTTTTTTTTCTTTCTTTCTTCCTTTTTGAACCTCTTTTTATCCCCTTTCTCCCCCCTCACGATATGGGATCTCTTCTGATTTGGTTAAAGCATATTTTCCTGGGGTTGTTGCCACCCTTTTAGTATTTTACTTGCTCCTTCATATACTCCTATCTGGACAAAATGACCAGATGGAAAAATTCACCACAAAAAAAAAAGAACAAGAGGCAGTACTGAAGGCTAGGGACCTAATCAATACAGACATTGGTAATATGTCAGATCTAGAGTTCAGAATGACAATTCTCAAGGTTCTAGCCGGGCTCGAAAAAGGCATGGAAGATATTAGAGAAAACCTCTCGGGAGATATAAAAGCCCTTTCTAGAGATATAAAAGAACTAAAATCTAACCAAGTTGAAATAAAAAAAGCTATTAATGAGGTGCAATCAAAATTGGAGGCTCTCACTGCTAGGATAAATGAGGCAGAAGAAAGAATTAGTGATATAGAAGACCAAAGGACAGAGAATAAAGAAGCTGAGCAAAAGAGGGACAAACAGCTACTGGACCACGAGGGGAGAATTCGAGAGATAAGTGACACCATAAGACGAAACAACATTAGAATAATTGGGATTCCAGAAGAAGAAGAAAGAGAGAGGGGAGCAGAAGGTATACTGGAGAGAATTATTGGGGAGAATTTCCCCAATATGGCAAAGGGAACGAGCATCAAAATTCAGGAGGTTCAGAGAACGCCCCTCAAAATCAATAAGAATAGGCCCACACCCCGTCACCTAATAGTAAAATTCACAAGTCTCAGTGACAAAGAGAAAATCCTGAAAGCAGCCCAGGAAAAGAAGTCTGTAACATACAATGGTAAAAATATTAGATTGGCAGCTGACTTATCCACAGAGACCTGGCAGGCCAGAAAGAGCTGGCATGATATTTTCAGAGCACTAAACGAGAAAAACATGCAGCCAAGAATACTATATCCAGCTAGGCTATCATTGAAAATAGAAGGAGAGATTAAAAGTTTCCAGGACAAACAACAACTGAAAGAATTTGCACACACCAAACCAGCTCTACAGGAAATATTGAAAGGGGTCCTCTAAGCAAAGAGAGAGCCTACAAGTGGTAGATCAGAAAGGAACAGAGACCATATACAGTAACAGTCACCTTACAGGCAATACAATGGCACTAAATTCATATCTCTCAATAGTTACCCTGAATGTGAATGGGCTAAATGCCCCTGTCAAAAGACACAGGGTATCAGAATGGATAAAAAAACAAAACCCATCTATATGTTGCCTCCAAGAAACTCATTTTAAGCCCGAAGACACCTCCAGATTTAAACTGAGGGGGTGGAAAAGAATTTACCATGCTAATGGACATCAGAAGAAAGCAGGAGTGGCAATCCTTATATCAGATAAATGAGATTTTAAGCCAAAGACTATAATAAGAGATGAGGAAGGACACTATATCATACTCAAAGGGTCTGTCCAACAAGAAGATTTAACAATTTTAAATATCTATGCCCCCAACGTGGGAGCAGCCAACTATATAAACCAATTAATAACAAAATCAAAGAAACACATCAACAATAATACAATAATAGTAGGGGACTTTAACACTCCCCTTACTGAAATGGACAGATCATCCAAGCAAAAGATCAGCAAGGAAATAAAGGCCTTAAACGACACACTGGACCAGATGGACATCACAGATATATTCAGAACATTTCCTCCCAAAGCAACAGAATACACATTCTTCTCTAGTGCACATGGAACATTCTCCAGAATAGATCACATCCTCGGTCCTAAATCAGGACTCAACCGGTATCAAAAGATTGGGATCATTCCCAGCATATTTTCAGACCACAATGCTCTAAAGCTAGAACTCAACCACAAAAGGAAGTTTGGAAAGAACCCAAATACATGGAGACTAAACAGCATCCTCCTAAAGAATGAATGGGTCAACCGGGAAATTAAAGAATTGAAAAAAATCATGGAAACAAATGATAATGAAAATACAATGGTTCAAAATCTGTGGGACACAACAAAGGCAGTCCTGAGAGGAAAATATATACCGGTACAAGCCTTTCTCAAGAAACAAGAAAGGTCTCAGGTACACAACCAAACCCTACACCTAAAGGAGTTGGAGAAAGAACAAGAAAGAAACCCTAGGCTAAGCAGGAGAAGAGAAATCATAAAGATCAGAGCAGAAATCAATGAAATAGAAACAGAAAAAACAATAGAACAAATCAATGAAACTTGAAGCTGGTTCTTTGAAAGAATTAATAAAATTGATAACCCCTGGCCCAACTTATCAAAAAGAAAAGAGAAAGGACCCAAATAAATAAAATCATGAATGAAAGAGGAGAGATCACAACTAGCACCAAAGAAATACAAACTATTATAAGAACATACTATGAGTGACTCTACGCCAACAAATTTGACAATCTGGAAGAAATGGATGCATTCCTAGAAACATATAAACTACCACAACTGAACCAGGAAGAAACAGAAAGCCTGAACAGACCCATAACCAGTAAGGAGATTGAAACAGTCATTAAAAATCTCCAAACAAACAAAAGCCCAGGGCCAGACAGCTTCCTGGGGGAATTCTACCAAACATTTAAAGAAGAACTAATACCTATTCTCCTGAAACTGTTCCAAAAAATAGAAATGGAAGGAAAACTTCCAAACTCATTTTATGAGGCCAGCATCACCTTTAACCCCAAACCAGACAAGGATCCCATCAAAAAAGAGAGCTATAGACCAATATCCTTGATGAACACAGATGCGAAAATTCTCAACAAAATACTAGCCAATAGGATTCAACAGTACATTAAAAGGATTATTCACCACGACCAAGTGGGATTTATTCCAGGGCTGCAAGGTTGGTTCAACATCTGCAAATCAGTCAATGTGATACAACACATCAATAAAAGAAAGAACAAGAACCATATGATACTCTCAATAGATGCTGAAAAAGCATTTGACAAAGTACAGCATCCCTTTCTGATCAAAACTCTTCAAAGTGTAGGGATAGAGGGCACATACCTCAATATCATCAATGCCATCTATGAAAAACCCACCGCAAATATCATTCTCAATGGAGAAAAACTGAAAGCTTTTCCGCTAAGGTCAGGAACACGGCAGGGATGTCCATTATCACCACTGCTATTCAACATAGTACTAGAGGTCCTAGCCTCAGCAATCAGACAACAAAAGGAAATTAAAGGCATCCAAATCGGCAAAGAAGTCAAATTATCACTCTTCGCAGATGATATGATACTATATGTGGAAAACCCAAAAGACTCCACTCTAAAACTGCTAGAACTTGTACAGGAATTTAGTAAAGTGTCAGGATATAAAATCAATGCACAGAAATCAGTTGCATTTCTTTACACCAACAACAAGACAGAAGAAAGAGAAATTAAGGAGTCCATCCCATTTACAATTGCACCCAAAGCCATAAGATACCTAGGAATAAACCTAACCAAAGAGGCACAGAATCTATACTCAGAAAACTACAAAGTACTCATGAAAGAAATTGAGGAAGACACAAAGAAATGGAAAAAATGTTCCATGCTCCTAGATTGGAAGAATAAACATTGTGAAAATGTCTATGCTACCTAAAGCAATCTACACATTTAATGCAATTCCTATCAAAGTACCATCCATCTTTTTCAAAGAAATGGAACAAATAATTCTAAAATTTATATGGAACCAGAAAAGACCTCGAATAGCCAAAGGGATATTGAAAAAGAAGGCCAACGTTGGTGGCATCACAATTCTGGACTTCAAGCTCTATTACAAAGCTGTAATCATCAAGACAGCATGGTACTGGCACAAAAACAGACACATAGATCAATGGAACAGAATAGAGAGCCCAGACATAGACCCTCAACTCTATGGTCAACTAATCTTCGACAAAGCAGGAAAGAATGTCCAATGGAAAAAAGACAGCCTCTTCAATAAATGGTGCTGGGAAAATTGGACAGCCACATGCAGAAAAATGAAATTGGACCATTACCTTACACCACACACAAAAATAGACTCAAAATGGATGAAGGACCTCAATGTGAGAAAGGAATCCATCAAAATCCTTGAGGAGAACACAGGGAGCAACCTCTTCAACCTCAGCCACAGCAACTTCTTCCTAGGAACAACGCCAAAGGCAAGGGAAGCAAGGGCAAAAATGAACTATTGGGATTTCATCAAGATCAAAAGCTTTTGCACAGCAAAGGAAACAGTTAACAAAATCAAAAGACAACTGACAGAATGGGAGAAGATATTTGCAAACGACATATCAGATAAAGGACTAGTGTTCAGAATCTATAAAGAACTTAGCAAACTCAACACCCAAAGAACAAATAATCCAATCAAGAAATGGGCAGAGGACATGAACAGACATTTCTGCAAAGAAGACATCCAGATGGCCAACAGACATATGAAAAAGTGCTCCATATCACTGGGCATCAGGGAAATACAAATCAAAACCACAATGAGATATCACCTCACACCAGTCAGAATGGCTAAAATCAACAAGTCAGGAAATGACAGATGCTGGCGAGGATGTGGAGAAAGGGGAACCCTCCTGCACTGTTGGTGGGAATGCAAGCTGGTGCAGCCAGTCTGGAAAACAGCATGGAGGTTCCTCAAAATGTTGAAAATAGAACTGCCCTATGACCCAGCAATTGCACTACTGGGTATTTATCCTAAAGATACAAATGTAGTGATCCAAAGGGTAACGTGCACCCGAATGTTTATAGCAGCAATGTCCACAATAGCCAAACTATGGAAAGAACCTAGATGTCCATCAACAGATGAATGGATCAAGAAGAAGTGGTATATATACACAATGGAATACTATGCAGCCATCAAAAGAAATGAAATCTTGCCATTTGCGACAACATGGATGGAACTAGAGCGTATCATGCTTAGCGAAATAAGTCAAGCAGAGAAAGACAACTATCATATGATCTCCCTGATATGAGGAAGTGGTGATGCAATATGGGGGCTTAAGTGGGTAGAAGAAGAATCAATGAAACAAGATGGAATTGGGAGGGAGACAAACCATAAGTGACTCTTAATCTCACAAAACAAACTGAGGGTTGCTGGGGGGAGGGGGTTTGGGAGTAGGGGGTGGGATTATGGAAATTGGGGAGGGTATGTGCTTTGGTGAGTGCTGTGAAGTGTGTAAACCTGGTGATTCACAGACCTGTAGCCCTGGGGATAAAAATATATGTTTATAAAAAAATAAAAAATTAAAAAATAAAAAGCTGAAATCACAAGTATGAGGCTTATCTGACTGAGTCACCCAGGTGCCCCTAGGCTGTGTATATTAATAATGTGTGTGGCCCATACTTTTATTCATATTGTGATCTGTAGGATATATTTTATTGATGTTGCTCAAAATCTTCAACTACTGGTTGTATGGGAGTGTTTGGCATTTTTAGGCTATAGTTTGACATTAAATTTCAGACAAGTTTCTGTCACCTTAAATAAAGAAATATCCTTGTTAAAAAAAAAAAAGAAGAATTTTATTAGGGTGCCTTGGTGGCTCAGTTGGTTAAACATCAGACTTCTTATTTTAGCTCAGGTCATGATCTCAGGGTCTGGTGGTGAAACCCTATGTCAGGCTTCCCTCTTTCTTACCCTCTGTGGGGGTCTGCTTCCCCTCCTTCTTTCCCTCTGCTCCTACCCCACCTGAGGGCAATCTCCCTCTTCCCCTCTTTCTTAAATTAAAAAAAAAAAATTTTTTTAAAGAATATTTTTGTTAGTGCCTTCAACTAGGGATCATTTAGTTTAATTTCTTATAAGAAAGCTTGAATGAAACAAATATTATCATATTTTGTCAAGAAAAATTACTCTGATCATGATTTTTTTTAGTCACAAAACTATACACACATATATAGTACCTGAATTAACAACAGATACGATATCTGGGTGATATTCAAGTCACGTATTAGTTCAGAAAATTAAGAATACAAATGGAGCAAAATCTCTAGAATTATTTAGGAATAATAGTGATGCATTGTGTATAAAGAATCAACAAACTACACCATAAATAATGCTAATAATTAAAATTATGCATGACAGAATTGTGCTCCGTTTGTGTTGTAAATTTCCTATACTAATACGTGACGGGGGTGTCACTCAGATATCGTACCTGTTGCTATTTCAGGTACCATATGTGTGTATACGGTTTTATGAGTTTGGTCAGTTTGTCTCTTCAGGAGAAGCAACTTCTAGAGATGAAGAATGAATGAATCTTTCAATGAATGACCTCACATATAAAAAGAGGATATATAAATAAATGATGTGGATAACAGAAAGGGAGTAGAATCAGATCATGGAGAACTGAGAAACTGAGAAAAGCTTTATACCAGTGCTTGGGTCTCCAGGTTTTGCACTTATTCTTTTTTTTTCTTTTAATAATTTTTTATTTTTTATAAACATATATTTTTATCCCCAGGGGTACAGGTCTGTGAATCACCAGGTTTACACACTTCACAGCACTCACCAAAGCACATACCCTCCCCAATGTCCATAATCCCACCCCCTTCTCCCAAACCCCCTCCCCCCAGCAACCCTCGTTTTGAAGAATGGGAAGAATCTGCATATCTGAAAGGGCCAAGCAGAGGTAATGGCCCAAACCTGAAGATCAGAGGACCAACAGAAGAAAAGGTACAGAACTAATAATGTGCATGATAAATTGCCTATAGCATGGAAAATACTTTTTAAAAAACATGATAGTATGTGCTCAACCATATATGGGCTTAGAAGTGACTCGGGTGCCAGTTTGCAATCTCTGAGTCAGAAGTGGAATGCAGGCTGCAGTTTTGTTTGCTCTTTACATGTATATGTTAATATTTATAAGGCTGAATTTGCACATGCACGGGGGAAACCAATAGTCATAATTACTGTATAGAAAATTATGAAGAGGAATTAGAGATTCTTTAAAATTAAATATTTACCTTTCTTTGAAGAAGCAAGCATCCTAAAGAGAGTTAATTATTTAGCATAAAAACTCAAGAATATATGAACATAAAGCACTATGGGTCACTGTAATATAATGCTGATTCATTAAGCCATAACAATGTCCTCTTCAAACATGATGTAATGAAATATAATTTCTTTAAAATGTCTGAAGTCCCTTAATACACTAAGTTTCTGTAGAGAAGGGCCTGTCTGATTCATTTTTGTTTCCTCCAGAACATCAGCACATAGAAGCTATTCAATAAGTATATGTCTGGTGGTGACGAGATTAATAAGAACCTTAAAACTTGATAAATCAGGGGCGCCTGGGTGGCTCAGTGGTTTGGGCTGCTGCCTTCCGCTTGGGTCATGATCTCAGGGTCCTGGGATCGAGCCCCGCATCGGGCTCTCTGCTCCGCAGGAAGCCTGCTTCCCTCTCTCTCTCTCTCTCTGCCTACCTCTCTGCCTACTTGTGATCTCTGTCAAATAAATAAATAAAATCTTAAAAAAAAAAAAACTTGATAAATCAGTAAAATATTTGAATTGAGGGGCACCTGGGTGACTCAGTGGGTTAAAGCCTCTGTGTTTGGCTCAGGTCATGATCCCAAGGTCCCGAGATCCAGCCTCACATCTGGCTCTCTATTCTGCGGGGAGCCTTCTTCCTCCCCTCTCTCTGCCTGCCCCTCTGCCTACTTGTGATCTCTGTCTGTCAAATAAATAAATAAAATCTTAAAAAAAAAAAGATTTGAATTGCATTGGGAAGGAAGTGCCTCGATTATAAATGATAATGATGGTGAATATTAGACATTGTTGGGAGACAGTATACATGACAACTTTGAGCACCAGTTAATTTTACTCAAGAAGGTAAGGGATAGATGAAATGACAGACTGGGATGAATTTTAGACAAAGAAAGTTAGAAGGAAAAAAGTCAGCTGGGGTTAAGCAGTAGAAATCAGAGGGTGGGTCTGGAATGACAGGAAAAAAGGTTACTATTATTGGAAGAAGTATGATTCCTTGATTAGGTAGAATATGAGTGATAAAATCAGATTAAACTGATTTTTATTATAATTATGTTTAAAATTTAGAACTCATCAGTTTAGTTTATATGCACATACACATACATACACACTTATATAATTTACATTATAGATATACAATTCACATGATATAAATGATATAACTTTTGTTGATACTTAATCCCAAAAGAATCAATTTGCTTTGGAGAAATCAGAACTCTGTCCCTTTCCCCCTTACATAAAGACTAGAAAGTACTTACTGCTTTTTCTTCCTCAGGTTCATTCTGGTCTTATGGAATATACATTTTCAGTTTTATTTCAACAGAACATCTATGGATAGCTTACATTTCTATTTCTTTATCTTTGTCGACTTTTTTATTTCTCCAGTGGACATTTCTGCAGAATCCATTTTTACTTCTATGTGATCCCAGGAACTCTACTGGTCAAATTCAATAACGTCTTTGGTGTAATTTCAGGAGGAAATTCCAGAGAGCACTTCAGGTTTACCACTTTCTTGGAAGGTAAATATTAACACCCTCACCTCTTGCTCCCAATATAAGATTCTGGATAGGAGTGAGTTACTCATTTTCTGAAGAAGGATTAACTCTTTTAGACCTCTCCAGTCACTTAGTAAATTACCTCTTTTCTTGTCCAGAACAGAGATTTCAAGGACTCAGAGATTTCAAGGACTAAATGCTTCAAAAGTAGAAAAATACTAAGAAACCCATTATATAAGTGGTTCCCTTCAAATTTTATTTTAAAAAAGTGTTTCTTATATAAGGACATGTACATATAGATTTATGTATAAGTGTATGTATGCATTTGTATTTATACAAAAGGATATTGGGGCTTTTAGTTGTATATTTGTATTATTAGCTAAGCTACAGGTTTTCTGGCTATAATAGAAATCCAACAAAATAGTGGCTTACTCTAGATCAGGATTTCTCAACTTTGGCACTGTTGACATTTTAGACTATATAATTCTTGGAAATGAGAGCTTTCTTGTGTATTGTAGGATGTTTAGCCATATCACTGAGTTCTACCCACAGATGCCAGAAGTAACCACACTGTCCCAGTTAATGATAACCAAAAATGTCTCCTAAATGTCCTCTGGGGGTCAGGGGGGCCACGTTGGCCCCTACTGAGAATCACTGAGCTGGATATAAATATGTGACTCACCTGGAGAGCCTAAGTGGACACAATGGCTTTGTTCCGCATTAGGACCCCTTGTTTTCTCATCTCTGGGACCTGCCCTCATGATACAGGCCCACAGATCTTACTCAAGTATCCTGATTCTAGGAAAGCAAGGAAAACAGTGCTGGTAAACTTATTCTGTGTATAAAAAAAAAAAAAAAAAAGTCCCCAGCTGGGGGATATTGGCTCTGATTGGATTAATGGATTTCCATGTGGTAAACACTTTTCTCATGGCTGATATTAAACTACCAACAGTTTAATAACTGGCTTGCTAGAGTCTTGAATGTTTAACAGTCAACTTTTGTAAGGTGGTTTTGGTGGGAAGAAGCATACCACAGACAGAAAAAAGGGGAAGAGGAAGGAAAAGGTACAGCCTTCTGTTTAATAGTAAAGTGGAGGTTTCATTTCTGTTCATGACCATGTTCATCCTAGCTGCAAGGAGGCTGAAATGCCGTGTTTCTTCTGGTCAGCATACAGCTGCCAAAGAATCAGACAATCGATCTCTAAGAGACATAGAGAATATTTATTGGTGGGGGGGACTGCCCCTTCTATACTATTATAGCAAAAAATCAACCAGGAATCTCAGTGAATTTTATTTAAGAGGTTATTAGAAATCTCAGCAGATGAGATACATCACAGACCTGCCTACTCCAACAGTCAAAGTTTCCTCACACAGCTAATATCAGAGGTTGCTGGGTAAATGTTCTTGCAATTTCTTAAACTGAAGGTACACGTGTCTCTAAAATTCTAAACTTTTAGCTCAGTTTGTTTGAGTTTGAAGTTGGTTACCTATGTTCTCCAGGAATAAATATTGGAGGATTTTGGAATTAGAAGAAGCTTAATAATGATAATGATAGCAGTTTTAATAGATAACCTATATAATACCATGTGTCAGTCACTATCTAAATATTTTACATATTTTTATGTTAATTTAATCTTCACAACAACTCAACTAAGGCTGAAATGGGGTAAGTAGGACAATTCCAAGGCCATAAAAAGCCAGATCTAGCATAAAACTGTGTTAGCAGTTTTAGTGATAGAGTAGAAAGCTGGATTGGGGTCTTAAAGATTTTTAAAAATTTATTTATTTTGAGAGAGGTTGAGAGAGAGAGAGAGGTGGAGAGAGAGTGCACACATAGGGGAGGAATAGAGGGAGAGAATCTCAAACAGACTCCCACCTGAGCACAGAGCCAAATGTGGGGCTCAATCCAAGGACACTGAGGTCATGACCTGAGCTAAAACTAAGAATTGGATGCTTAACTGCCTGAGCCACCCAGGCACCCCTGGGTTTGAGTTTTAGACTTAGGATTGCTACTTGCTGGTTCTGGAAACTTGGTAGGTTTTTGTTTTGTTTTGTTTTTACAATTTCCTCATTTGTAAGATGGAGATAATAACCTTTCCTTTTTAGGATTGTTGTGAAGATGGAATGATTTATCAGGGAGTTGCTTTGGTGCTAATGACAGATCCAAAATAATAGTTGATTAAACAAGATGGACATTTGTTTCTCTATACTGCAAAAGTCCCAATACACAGTTCAGGCTTGGGTTGCAGCTCTCTGATCTTCAGAATCCAGGCTCCTACCCTGTTGCTTAACATTTATCAATATTTAGTACTCAGTAGTGCTCTAAGATGCCTATTCCCACATCCTAGCAGTGAGAGCTGGGCGAAAGGGAAATAATCAGTGTGTCCTTCCTTTAAGGACAAGACCTGGAAGCTGTGCACATCATTCCACTCATGCCCCCTTGTCTGGCAATTAGACTTATTTTCATACTTTTTTTTTTTATTTTGGTGGGTGCAAGGCAAGATTTATTAAAGGCACTCTCTGGTGATGTTTCAGGGCTCAGGAGAAAGGGAGCCAGGAAAGTTGCGTAGGGAGGAGGTGGACACCCTCAGGCGAGGTTCCTCGACTCCGGAAAGGGGAGTGGAGGAAGCTGCACTCTATTTTCACACTTTTGATGCAAGCGTCATCTTTAAATTGCAGCCATCAGCTAGGCAGTTATGGTCTAAACATTTTTAACTCAAAGCTTGGGAAGACGGCAGAGTAGGAGGACCCTGAGCTCACCCTGTGCCATGTTTATACCTAGGTATCATCAGCATCCAAATCAATAAACTGGAGCGTGATCCAAAGACTGGCAGAACAAACTCCACAATGAAACAGAGAGAAGTTGGATCTGAAAGATTAGGAAGGTCAGAAAGGGAGAGGGAGGCTGCCGGCAGGAACAAAGAAGCTGTGTAGACAGAGAGGTCTGAGAAATGAGCCCTGGCACTGGGGAACTCACACAGGGAAAACTAATCACCATAGCATTTGGCTTTAAAACCTAGAGGGGTTGATTACATGTGTGTGTAAAATCAGTGGGACTTAGAGCCTGAAGCTTTAAAAGTCAGCTGACTCAGTGCTTCGTGAGCTGGGAAGGCAAGGGATAGCTGGGGCACCACACTCAAAGAGACAACAGCCTGCATGAACAGGCAATAAAAACAGCAGTTACACACGGCCCAGGGCAAATGGGAGATAGATCTGTTCATACTGATTTCAGAGCACATTGGGGAACTTCTCTAAAAATGAGGGATCTGGCAAGGGCCATTTTCCTCCTTCATCCCAAAACATAAACACAGAGCTAGCTACAGGAGGCAAGGCTGCACAGACACTTGCTACCTAACCTGCAAGCAGTGGACCATACTCACAAGGTGTCCTGAGGTCTTGCCTATTCCAAGCCTCCTAGCCTCCACCCAGAGCTCAGGCTAAACTCTGTTAAAGTTGTGTGCACACCTCACATGGCTATTGGGTGCACCTGCTGCCACACCCCATGCCTAGCCTTGTGCCCCCAACCACTGTCATTTGCTTCCCCCAGCCTCATGCCTCTGACTGCCCTAACATGCAGCCTCCAGCCATCAAGGGCTTTGGGGGATCTGGCATAGGACTAGTGGCCCAACACAAATTTGATAACACAGGTGCTCCACTCCCAAGTTCCCCAGAAGACACAACAGCTCAGAACTGGCCTGTGTCCCACTAACACCACAGAGAACAAGCACAGCCCACAGCAGGCAGAGTCAGGAAAGACAACCCACTGAAAGGACAACTGACCCAGACACAACAGTAGAGTGTAAGCATCACACACAGGGTCCCCTCCTGAAGTGCCAGGCTCTGGGGAACAGGGCACCGCAGGGCACTCCAGGACCTACTCTTCATAAAGCCACTACTTGCAAGAGCAGAAGCCATAGCTGACTTTCTTCACACATAGAAACAGACACAGAGAGGCAGATAAAATGAGAAGACAGAGAAAATTTATTCCAAATGAAAGAACAGGACAAGGCCATGGCTAGAGGTTGAAGCAAAACAGACATAAGTACATACCTGATAGAGAATTTAAAGCAAGGATCATGAGGATATTCACTGGACTTGAGAAAGAGTAGAACACAAAAGTGAGACCCTTAACACAGAGATGAAGCATAATGCAGCAGAAATAAAGTTCTCAATAAAATGAGAAACACGTGATGGGATGAATAGCAGATTGGAAGAAGAAGAGGAATGAGTTAGTGACCTAGATGACAGGGTAATGGAAAGTAGTCAAAGTGAACAAAAGAGAGAAAGAAGAATTACACAGAGTGCGAATAGACTTACAGAACTCAGTGGCTTCAAACATAATAGCATTTGTATTATAGGATTTCCAGAAGAAGAGAGAAAAATGGGCAGGAAATTTATCTGAAGAAAATATAGCTGAAAACTTCCCCAATCTGGGGAAGGAAACGGATATCCAGACGCAGGAGGTACAGAGAACCCCTATCAAAATCAACAAAAACAGGTCCGTACCAGAACATAGCATAATTGAGTTGGCAAAATAGAGTGATAAAGAAAACATTTTAAAAGCATCAAGACAAAAGAAGTCAGTAACTAACAAGGGATAACCCATAAGGTTAGCAGGAGATTTTTCATAGAAACCTTACAAGCCAAAATAGAGTGGTGTGATATATCCAAAATGCTAATTGGGAAGAATGTGCAGCTGAAAATACTCTATCCAGCAGGACTACCATTCAAAAAAAGGAGAGATAAAGAGCTTTCCAGACAAACAAAAACTAAGGAGTTTATGACCAGTAAACCAGGCCTGCAAGAGATACTAAAGGGGACTCGTTGAATGGGAAGGACAGACCCAAAGTGACGGTATAGAACCCAAGAACACAAACACAGAAAAAATAAATACTTCTCTTAAAAATATCAATCAAGAAACTCACTAAGAGGGCATAAAATATAATAAAAGATGCCTAAAGTACAAGGAGGAGAAAAGAACTGGGCTCAAACTTCACTGATCAACTTTTATTAACTGCTATATTCAAAGAGATTATATAAAAACCTAATGATAACCATGTATCCCAAACCACTAAAGAATATGCAAAGAATAAAGAGAAAGAAAGCCAAATACATCACTAAAGGAAACCAAATCAGCAAAACATGGAAGACAAGAAAGGATCAGAGAAAATATTCAGAAACAACAACAAAACAAGTAACAAAATGGCACTACTGAATATACATCTATCAATCATTACTTTGAATGTCACTAGGGGATGGGGACTAAGGAGGGCACTTGTTATGATGGACACGAGGTGATGTATGGAAGTGTTGGATCACCAGATTGTACACCTGAAATTAATAAGACTGTAAGTTAACTAACTGGAATGAAAATAAAAACTTGAAAAATGTTTATCTTTATTACTAATAATATGTAAGAAAGCTATTGTGGCTGTACGGGATGACTAGAGTCTCTGCCCCAGATGGGATAACATAGGCTAAGCACTTGGTACATGTGCAGTAATAATACACAATAATATTAACATCCTCTTTTTTATTGACTTAGGGTCTTTTATCTCTCAGAGATAATGTTACTTCAGATTTCCGTTGTAAAGGTAATAGTTTGGAATTGTGTTATCCGAACACTTTAGGAAGTACTATTTGTCTCTGAATCAAGCTTGTGAAATAGATCTTGAACCAAATGCTAAGAGGAAGTGTTATTGTCCTTATAAAATGTTATTTTTTTTGCTCATATATTCCCTTGCAGAGAAATAATAATAATTAATGACATTTTGGAAACTTATTGGGGTGTTATACACACTTCAAGCTTTATGGCAGTTCCAGGTGACATATTTGCTTTTGCAGAATACTGAAATCCTCAGTGCGGCTGGTGGCTGTAAGATTGTTTTAATTATTCCTTTCAAACAGTGAGTTCTGGAGTTAGCAAAAGACTTGATCAGTAGAACATTGTCAGTTTGGTTGACGGGCCTGGGAACTTATGCCAAGAAGACCTTTTATATCCCACAATTCTAACTTTAATTAGTGAGAAGAGAAGAGGGCAATCATGGGCACTGAAATGGAGTGGGCCTTGGAAAAATTGTGTCACAAGCAAGCTTGCCTTCAACATTTGCCCACATTCCTTTTTAAGTTTCCTTCTTCCCTCCCATGGCAGTGCCCAGCCCATTAGGCTCCTGCCAGGTGTATCTCATTTTACTATCTTGCTAAAAGAGCTGAATACTGACTATTACTCTCACTTTGCAGGTGAAGCAAACTTTTATCTCAAAGACACGAAGCCCAAAAGCCTGAGAAAAGGGTTCCAGAGGTATTTGGAAAGATTTTCTTTGTACCCATAAACTCACACCATGTTGGCGGTGACTCCCCACATACAGAAGTCGCACGGGTTAGATTTGCTGGAAGTTAAGCATTTCTAATTTGGGGGCAAAATTAGCATGTTATTATACAGATAAGTAACTATGCAAGGGTCATTTAGCCTGCTTACTGAGACTATCAAAATATTACATAAAGTTTGGAGTGGATCCTGGCTTATAATTTTTTTTTAAAGATTTTATTTATTTGACAGACAGAAATCACAAGTAGAGGGAGAGGCAGGCACAGAGAGAGGAGGGAGCAGGCTCCCTGCTGAGCAGAGAACCTGATGTGGGCCTCCAATCCAGGACCTGAGATCATGACCTGAGCCGAAGGCAGAGGCTTTAACCCACTAAGCCACCCAGGCGCCCCTGGATTATAATTGTTAATACTGTTATTCTTGATAAGAGCAGAAAGAGGAGTAGCTATTCCTCTTTGAGAGTTTTCTATTTCTGCCTCTGATCATACCACATGGAGATGTTCAAAGTGGCCTGCCTAGAGAAATGACAGAAGTCACAAAAGATATTAAGTATCCTCCTCTGCTTCCTATAGGACTTCTGCTCTCTGTAAGTGAGGTCAGGGGTGATTTCTCTGTCCTCAACACTTGAAGCAATGGCTGGAGAACTAACAGCTGATTGCAGATTCCATTTTTTGGGTAGTTTTGGAATCCCTCAGCTGCATCTTAGGCCACACAACTCATGTTTAATTTTGTGCTTTAAATTCCACGTTTTTTATTTAAAAATCTGCTTTAGAAACTAAAAGTGCTGCTGAATATTAAAAAACCATAAAATCCTCCATGTTTATCTTGTATGTAACTCTCTCTCTCTCTACATGTCTTTTTTTCTAAAAGGTCTTATTCATTTATTTTAGAGAAAGGGTGAGAGAAAGAGCAGTGGGAGGAGCAGAGGGAGAAGAAGATAATCTTCAGCAGACTCCATGGCACTGAGAGCAGAGCCCCATGTGGGCCTCAGTACCAGGACCCTGAGATCATGACCTGAGCCAAAACCAAGAGTTGCATACTTAAACCAACTGAGCCATCCAGGTGCCCCTCTCTACATGTCTTTTTATCCCACTGTTTAGCTTTGGAAGCCCAATTATTGATCCAGGGCAAGAAATAATAGAGAAGATGTGTCAATAAAAGATACGCTCAAGATGTTTTGAAGTTGGCAAGTGTGACTATAAGAAGAAAAAGAAATCCTCTAACAGTGAATTCTAGACCTTTGTTACATTAAATGGGCCAGCAGATGTGGCTCTGTAACTTATAAGATTTAAAAAGAAGACAGGGTGCCTGGGTGGCTCAGTCATTAGGCATCTGCCTTTGGCTCAGGCACTGATCCCACGGTCCTGGGATCAAGGCCCGCATTGGGCTCCCTGCTTGGTAGGAAGGCTATTTCTCCCTCTCCCAGCCCCCTCCTTGTGTTCTCTCTCTCATCGTCTCTCTCTGTCAAATAAATAAATAAAATCTTTTAAAAAGAAGCTAAAATTCACAGTCAAAATTTAAAAAGAAACAGAAAAGGGTGAAATTCATTATTTGTAGCAAGAGGTCCTAATTAGAATTCAGTTCCTAAAATCAACCAATGAACTAAATGAACATAACATTCTGTTGATGGTAGAAGTTACAGCAAATTCTGACTTCAAATGTGCCTGCAAATGATTTTTATCTACCAAGAAAGAAAAACTTGAATTCAGACTGTGCTTGTGTTTTTATGAACAACAGATTATTTACTCAAATATTAATAATTCACTCCATGATTCTTAAGGAAAATTGTAAAGTGATTAAAATGCAGACGTGTAAGATTAAAAACCTGCATGTTTACTTGGTAATGTGAACTCCTTCCATTTTTAGCTAGGGTGCCATTCTTGTAGATTTTAATTCTTTGGGAAATATTGCTTTTCTCAAAGATTTAGCCTGGGTGTATGGGACCCACAATGTGGAGATGTGTGTGTAAGCAGTCACCTTAGGGAAACGAGGCTATACACAGGCAGGAAATTCACCTCACACTGGAGGAAATTCGCTCATAATCTCCTGGGTAAACAGCTTGGGATTATGTTTGAGAGAGTTCCCTGCAACAAAAAATTATCTGGCCTAAAAATGTCTATAGTGCCATGACACCCTGTTATAGATGAAGAAATTCTGCCTAGACAGGCTAAGAAATGTGTCCAAGGACCCACAGCCAGCAGGTGACTGCATAGCACTTGGCACCTAGAGGGCTCTGAACCAAGAGCCTTCTGCATTCAGTCTGGAGTGAAGGCTCCAGGGTACCTGATTCATGACAACGCACATAAATTTGCTTTTTTCCCCCTTTAAACTAAGCACTCTTAATTTTTCCCTACTAAAATTGAGTTCAGCTGTCATAAAGAGTATGAAGAGCTTTGCTTATTTTTCCCCCAGTATAATTTCATTTAAGCATTGAAATTGGGCTCATTTTTATTCTATTTTTGGCCCAGGATTGAGGTGCCTTAGGTGATTCTTAGATTAGCTCCGTCTAATTAAGGGTTGGTGCATTGTGTTCTAGACTGTCTTCCATCATTGTGGCATGCTAGTGTTGTATCCTAGGTGTCTAGCAGTGTCCCTTGTCATCTTTCTCCTATTAACTCCTCCCCCCACCCGATTTTATTTCAGTGATTTGTAATGGTCCACAAATAATGCTTTTTAAATGACCAAAATAGCCTAGAGAGGTACAGGATGTATTTGAGAAGGCAAAATTTAGGTCTGATTACATATTGGACAAATAAGTAACAAAAAGGTATACAGCATGATACCCAGTGAGAAAGAATAAATAAGCAAATATGAATAACACCTTTTGTATTAATAATATGTAGCCATATTCCAATTAGCAATTTTACTTCTATACATTTTTCACCTGAGAAAGGATTTGATATGATTTATAAAACACTCACTTTACAGAATTTGTAAATCTGGAAAATAAATGTTAAGTTTCTTAAGATGTATTTCATTAGATTTATGATCTTTTTGGCTTTGCATTTCTCAGAATCTCATGTTTGGAATACCCCCAATCCTCTTAACATGTTTACCTGCTGCTAATGAAACGTCCCTCACATTTTTCCCCCATCAGGGTACACCTTCTAAAATTTAAATTTGATCATATCATTATTCTGCTTAAAATTCTTCAACTGTTTCCATAAACTTTCTAAGCACCTGTTGAAATATGTGAAGACCTCCACCCACCCAACAAAACCCCTTCCTTCCAGGCTGCCCTAATGTAGGCCAAATGTAGTTTCTTGTACAAGCCAGGCTATTCAGTGCCTGGCTCCATTTGCATTTCGAGTAGGCTCACTGCAGACTGTGTACCCAACAAACTCACTTATTTTTTAAAATGCAAATAATCCCCTTCTGTAAAATGTCCCATAATAAGCCATACATTCCTCTATTACAATATTGAACTATATTGTATTTTAATTAATCTGTTTACCCATCTGACTTGTCCACTAAATGTTGAACTCCTCCTCGGCAAGTCCTTCCTGATCATGTTTGAACACTCTGCATTTTACATTCTGGTATATAGTAGATCCTCAATGAATATTTTTAGAGGAAGAGAGTGAGTAAGTAAATGATGAATATATCAAATTACACTAGAGTCCAATTTAATCAGTCAATTTCAAGAGCTCTTCTTTATCTCTTAATCTTTTTTGTTAAAGCATTCTGTAAAGAGTTTTATCTCAAAGTTTGGTTATAGCATATTTAAAATGTAATAGAGGATATTATTATAGGCTAACCAGACAATTGCCCATACTCATTATTGCGAAGATTGAAGGACTATTTTGATAAGCAAATAGAATATAGAACTGCATTCAAAATAAACTCAAATAGCATGACTTGAAGTGCTGTTATCGCAAAATTTCATTAGACTGCAAACATATTTCCAGTATTCATAAATCCAGTGATGAATTACTGCTAGAGCAATATTTTCAAATCCCACTTCTAAAGAAGTATTTTATCAGCTAGAAGGAGGCTAGTTTCTGCTGAATGATTTCATATTTTATGTGTATATTTAGAGGACTAAATTGAGCTGAGCTTTAGTCATTCTTACTTTAAAGAGAAAAAAAAACAATAATTTTCTTCCAGAAAGGTCCTTCTGGTCATTATCTTTTCCATGTAATTAGTAACCTGTGAGAGTCCTGTTATTTAGTTAGTATTCATCATAATTTCCTGCCCTGAAAAAAAAACTCATACATTAAGTTCCCAATTTTGCACAATGTTTGCTGTATAATGTTCACCAAAAAAATGAGGAAGAAAATTACCTTATGAGGAACAGCTGTACTGTGAGTGTTTTTTTTTTTTGTTTGTTTTGACAACAGAAAATGTTACAGAAGTGGAGGCAGTAAGAAATTGGGTAGCCACGAAAAGACAGATAATATTTCATCAAACTAATTTTTTTTTCTAATTTGATAAAGAGAGAGAGTGAGGGAGAGAGCCTAAGCAGGGTCGGGGGTGGGGAGAGGGGCAAAGGGAGGAGCAGACTCCCTGCTGATCAGGAAGCCCATCACAAAGCTCCATCCTAGGACCCTGGGATCACGACCCAAGCAGAAGGCAGACACTTCAAACCAAATTCTGATGGAACAAGTCAAATTACAGTATGCTGGATATTGTGTGACTTTCCAGTTATCAGAACTTCACACATTCAGGGGGCACCAGAAATGGGAGCATCTCAGTATTACTCTCCACTTTAGCAGTGATTTGTGACTTTGTTTGTAAAATGAGAAGAAATGGTTGCTTGCCCTGTAGTGTCAAGGCAGCTTAAAGGAACTATGTAAGCTTCTTCTGACAAGTATAAAGCCAACCCTCTTTTACCCAGAGTGAATTCAGAAGTAGTAGTAGGCTGAGGAACCGCTAAAAACATGGGCCAAAACAGAAATAAACCAATACTATGGCAAACTCCTAAGGGGGAGCCAAGCTCTAGGGGAAATAAATAAGTACTTTACCTTGACATCAGATGATTTTAAAACAAGCTGATTTCAAAACATAGTTTTGAGGATTATCATCTAGTATTGTCAAATGCATTTTTAAACTTTATGTCAAAGATCTAATATCCCATTGAAAAGAAAGCTTATGCATAGGTTATTTGAAATAATGTTCTGAGGAACGCTATTCTAACAGGAATCCACTAGAGGGCAGTATATAGCAAGCGTTATTCCCGATTGCCTGGAATATTGATTTGTTTCAGAGAATATAACCTGAATATCATATTACAGCTTAATTTTTTAAAATGACATACAGTTCTACTGTCTGTTTTAAAGTTTAAAAAGATTTTCCACATTAGGTGCCGGGATAAGTCTGCGTATTTCCATTTGTTGTGAAGAATGATGGGGCTGATTAGATGTTGAAAGCATTTCTGTCTTCCTGACAAATCAAAGAGTGAAGAATTTGTTTCTGTACTTAGTTGAGCAGTGATGCATTTCAATCTGGCTAGACTTTAATTTATACTCTCTACCTTAGGAAAGAAACCAGGTTTCCAGAGACAGCTGTCATTAATTGCAGTTAGGTCACACTGGCTCACACGCCTTGACCCCAGAACATGGAGTGCAGTGGTCTTGATCCTATCAGCTGCCTGTGTAGCACACGCTTCCTTGAAGAAATGTATTTAATTTGATTTCTGAGAGTAAATGACACATCTGTGAGACAGAGTTTAGAATTCAAATTGCTCATTTAACTGTAAGGAAATACTACAGTTGATGAAAACTAGGCATCTTTTGCTTATAATAATACCTGCCTCCTCACCTATAGTTTCTTCCTTCCTCCCAAAATCCACCCATTCACCATCTTCCATTAACTTACTCAATATTTATTATTCTTTTACAATGTATGTGCCATGTAAGCCCTGAGGTTAAAGGTGAGCATGAAATTTCAGTTCATTAGAACGGATAAACTTTTCTCAGAATATTAGGACATGATGAGCCTTAGATGTTCCTCAAATAAGAATAGCAGATGTATGTATAGCCATCTGAACCAGGCAATTGTTCTGAGCTCCTTTCATAATATCTTTGGGAGGTAGGTTCCATCATTATCGTCACCATGACCATCTTCCTCCTCCTTCTCCTCCTCATCACTATCATTATCATCATCATCAACATTCCAATTACTATCACCTCCATGATCATCCCACTTCTCATCCCCATTTATGGATAGGTACATTGAGGCACAGGAAGATCAAGTCCCTTGCCCGTGGTCATACAGTATGAATGGTGTCCCTGTTATGAAACTTTTTGAAAAGTTTATAATTAATTCATTGTGGTAGGTGGGGAAATGGCCCCTCAAAGATGCCCACTTCCTAATTCCTAAAAACTGAATATGTTATGTTACAGGACAAGAGGGAATTAATTCCATTGCAGAAGGCATTAAGGTTACCAATCATCTGACCTTAAAGTAACAGGATTATCCCGAATTATCTGGTAGACCCCACATAATCACAATGGCTGTTTAATTAATGTAGAAGAGGGAGACAGAGGAGTCAGTGTTAGAATGATATAATGTGAGAAAGACCAACTGGTTATTGCTGGCTTTGAAGATGGAAGTGGGCTGTGAATCAAGGATTCTAGGAAACCTCCACAAGGGTGAAAAGGAAAGAAAATAGGTTCCCTCCTAGACCTTCCAGGAGGAATGAAGCCTGCTGTCTTGACTTTAGCCCAGTGAGACCCATTTTGGACTTTTCTGAACTGTTTTAAGCTACTTCATTGTGGTAATTTGTTATAGAAGCAAAAGGTAACTAACACACCCCTCAAACTTAGTCAGCTTTGACCATTACAAAAAGAAAAAAAAATAATAATTCCAGCACACTTTCTACAGCTATCTGTATTCATTTGGGTTTTATCCTATATTTTCCTCTTATTCTGGAAAGTCATTTTACCTTAAGGCAAAACTACTCTCCTCTCCTTAATATGAACACATCCCTTATAGTATAGCTTCTCAAAGTAGCAAAAATGAACATGTTAACGGACCCAAATACATACTCTCTCTATACCGTAGAAATAAGAGTCAAAATTATAAGCAAAATTATGCTTAGTAATTAATGTTTCAGTATTCTGTTTTACTTAGAAATGATCTAGGCATTTAGTAAATATTGATTGATTAACTCAATTTAATATCAATACAAGGGTTTAAGTTACCTAAAAATCTTAGAAATTGTCTTCAAGTTCACATATTACAAAACACTGACACTGTTTTTAATTAGGAGTCTGACTAAGTTGATGTTTGACTACTCTAGGCAAGTTGATAGGAAAGACCAAGTGCTTCCTCCTTTGCTACTGGTGGGAAGTTCAAACCATGCCAAGTCCCTGCCAGCACGTAGGAAACTTCACTCCAGCCCCTTCCCCACACCGCCATAAAAGACCCATGCCAGTCTTCTTATTCTCTGTCAGGACCCTTTGGACCTGTTTGGCAGGCCTTCCCTGCTCTCTCCAGAAAGCCCCCTTATGTGAGTAATATTCCTACCTTCTTGGTGTTCCTGTAGCAACATCAGTCTCCAGTCTGAACCACATTTTGGGTGGATGTCCATCTTTTCTTTGCAAGAGTGTCTAAAACACTGTTGAAATAAAATTTGTCAAAATTATTATTCAATTTTGGTTAAGCATATTCATATTTTTCATAATCTTAAAGATTTAGTAGAAGTCATATCTTTTTTTTAAATTGTTAATATGTATATGTTTAGGAAATCCTTACCAAAATAGAAAAAAGACTCTATGCATATTATACTTAACTTTGATCTAATAGAAAATTGGTAGCTGCTTTTAATTAAATCAAAACATCTTATTTACCAAGGATTTACCTAAATTATGTGCACTTGAATTCTTTTTTTTTTTTTTAAAGATTTTATTTATTTAGTTGACAGAGAGAAATCACAAGTAGACAGAGAGGCAGGCAGAGAGAGAGAGAGAGGGAAGCAGGCTCCCTGCTGAGCAGAGAGCCCGATGTGGGACTCGATCCCAGGACCCTGAGATCATGACCTGAGCCAAAGGCAGCGGCTTAACCCACTGAGCCACCCAGGCGCCCCTGTGCACTTGAATTCTTAAAACATTTCTGGGTTAATTTCTATAAGGATACCTCTGTTTTTGACTTAGAAAATATTTGAGGTTTAATTTCCTTAGTATCTGGAAATTTTAGAAATAGTCGGCTTACTTAAGTGATTTTTATCACTAAGTCAATCAGAGTACAGCTCCTATAAGAGATTTTATGATCTAATTTATTAATACCCTGAAGGGTAGGAAAATATTATACACTTGCACAATGAGATGTAAAGACCTTTCTGAGTTACAAATATATAAACATACAGACACAAATGGAGAGCTTATAACTTTATTGTAAAACATTCAGCCATGAGTCAAGCATAAACACAGAAACAAAATATCACTGGTCTAAATAGGGTTTTATTAGTAGTGGGTACAATTCTTAGCTGTTTTTAGCTCAAGACAGGGAAAAAGATAAACAGAAAAAACTAACACCAGATTGGTGATTGTCTTTCAGCCAAAAAAACAAGATCTCTATAAACCACTGATACATTTACAGAAATCACAAAAATGATCAGACCATGAAACCAGAAGAATCTGGCACCATATATAAAGCAAGTACTCAAAAGGTATCAAATCAAATCTTTATCATGCTATGAATGGACAGGAGTCCAGAACACAGGATTAGGAACTGAGCTCACTTTTGGGTCCCTGGATCATCACACAGGAATGAAGCACAAAAGCTCTGAAGGGGTCTCATTACCTGGTAGGAGTAAACAGGATCCTGAGGCTGGGACAAATACTACCTGGGTCGTAGCATCAAATCCTGAAAGACAAAATGTTCCAGATAGTTATGGAAATAATTTTATTCAAGCCATTGCAACAGAGAGAATATTCATTATGATAAATATCTTAAAGAAGATGGACAAAATTGGAGATTTTTTAAAACATGAGAGTCCTTCAGGAAGAGACTTAATTCAGAGTATGAAGGGGCATGGTGGTCTTTTGAAGTTAGCTGGTTAGCTGCTTGGCCATTTTGTCACTTCTCAAACAAAGAATTACAAAGGGATAGGGAGGTTTCTCACCTGTCACTGCTCTCAGAAGCACAGGGCTCAGAAGAAGTTCAACTTTGTTACTTTATCATAAGTCCTTTGCTTCATCACCTCTTTGACCATGGAACTCTGATACACAAAGACAGATGGCATGATGCTTAGGAGGGTTTTGGCTTGTAAAACATCAGATACTATATAGATATTTTGTATCATTCAAAACTATTTTTTTATGTACTACATGATTAGGTATTTGAAAATTTTTTTAAAAGAAAAACACATTTGTTGCTTATAAAAATTTTAGAGTCAGCATGAAGAGCAAATTACTAAACAGAAAATCATCTTTTAATTTGGTTTTCATTGAATTTGCAGGGTGAGGAATTGAAGTGCTTTTAAGAGCAAGTAAACATGTTCTAGATGCATCTACTATGACTGAGGGATAACGCTGCTTTAACTTCCTGGGAATCTACTTAAAATGGGCGCTTTCTTTCAAGAGGAGCTATATGAACGGAAGGTCAGAGGAAACTTTGTTCAGTATCTGTGAGAACATCAGGGACTGAGGAAGATTAGATATCATGCATGACAGTTTAAAAAATATTGAACAAGTTTGATTGCACCACGGTAGCCCCTGGCATTTCAGTCCACAGAGTAGCAGAAACAACTCAGCAAACTGATAGAAACTATAGAATTCTGCAGAGCAGTGTTCCTGTGGAAACCTCATAATTCAGGATGTAGAAGTTTCCAGAAATGTTCTATATGTGAGGAAAATTGGTATTCTCCAATTTTTGTTTAGGGTTCTATGTATGTCCATTAGATCAAGCTGGTTAATCTTGACATTCATGATTATTTTTACCTATTTTAAAAATCTACTTGTTCACTATCATATGATCTCCCTGATATGAGGAAGTTGAGAAGCAACATGGGGGACTTGGGGGAAGGAAAAGAATAAATGAAACAAGATGGGATCAGGAGGGAGACAAACCATAAGAGACTCTTAATCTCACAATACAAGCTGAGGTTTGCCGGGGCTGGGGGGATAGGGAGAGGGTCGTTGGGCTATGGACATTGGGGAGGTTATGTGCAACAGTGAGTCCTGTAAAGTGTGTAAACCTGGCAATTCACAGACCTGTACCCCTGGAGCTAATAATACATTATATATGTTAAAAAAAAATCTACTTGTTCTATCCATTATGGGAGATGTGTCAAAAATCTTTTTCTGTAATGGTGAATTTGCCCATTTTATTTTTCCTCCTAGATTGTCTTATTCATTGGAGTCTATTTCTTCCAGAATCCTGACCTTAAGTCAGTGACCTTTGATCCAGCTCCCTCCTCTACAAAGGCACAAGACTTTGTCCCCAGCTGCACTTGTGCCCTGAAGCTCCAGGCTTCAAGGCGGAGGTTGCTCCTAAGCATCTCACAGAGTTGGTGCTCATTCTCTTCCCTCATCTCATGCTCCCTTGTCTATATGGTTTTTTCCCTCCACATTTCTTTAGAGGCTCATTTAATATTCCAAAAGAATTTTTTTTAATTTTTTAAATTTTATTTTTTTAAAGGTTTTATTTATTTATTTGACAGATCAGAAGTAGGCAGAGAAGCAGGCAGAGAGAGAGGAGGAAGGAGGCTCCCTGACAAGCAGAGAGCCCGATGTGGGGTTCGATCCCAGGACCCTGAGATCATGACCTGAGCCAAAGGCAGAGGCTTAACCCACTGAGCCACCCAGGTGCCCCTTTATAGGGTGTCAGAATAGATTTTTTTTTAGATTTTATTTATTTATTTGACAGACAGAGATCACAAGTAGGCAGAGAGGCAGGCAAAGAGAGAGGCTCTCTGCTGAACAGAGAGCCTGATGCCAGGCTTGATTCTGGGACCCTGGGACCATGACCAGAGCCAAAGACAGAGGCTTTAACCCACTAAGCTGCCCGAGAATTTGAAAAATATATTTTATTAAGTATTTTTAGAAGTTATATTTAGAAGGTAAAAATTCAAGTTATAAAATATATTGAAATAACAAATAAGGGAAGCAATTACACAAACTTTTAAAAAATAGTATAGAAATACTATTCAAAATCTATTTCATTGTATTTATTAACATTTTACTGCACTTACTATGCACTTACTATGCATCACACTCTGCTAAGCACTTTGCATACATTATCTAATTCAATCCTTGTAACAACTCCATGAAATAGGTATTATTATTACTACTATTATCATCCCATTTAACACCTTGGAAAAATGAAGCTCATAAATATTAAGTAACATATTACAAATCATAACATATAAGTGTTAGAGATGCATTTGAACCCTGGATTCTCTGACTATAAAATCCATGTTTTTAACCATATTTCTGTAAAATTTCATACATAATAGAATGAGTGGGCTGTGCTACATCCAAGTAGTCATCATAAAACATTACAGAAGGCTATTTGAGTCAGAAGGTTATTTATTACATTTTTAAATTTCAAAATTCTAAAGTCCACTTTTCTCTGAACTCTATTCATATCAAAGACTTCACTGGAGTCCGGCAAGCTCCCATCAACTTCGTATCTGCCTTATCTGTTCTTTTGGTCTTTTTTAAACCCTTACCCTTAAAACATGCTAAGTGTCAGGTAAATAGGTAAGAAAAATAAAAAGAAAGAGATGACAAATCAAACAGAATTTTAGATGACAATTAGCAACTCGTGCTTGAGATCCCTCTCCTTAGCATAATTTTTTGAAAGTATGATTATGGTTGTGACAAATCTTTTTTCTATGAATGTGAATTCAACTTAATATATGTCACATTGCAAATCAAAAACAAACAAAAGAAACACAAAGAAACTTCACAAAAGACATTGAATAAGGATAATGGGAATCAGATTCTTTTAAAAAATTATTCCTAATTTGAGTTTTAGTTTTCTTGCAGCAAACTTTTTATGTGTGATCAGTTTTTTTTTTTCTCATCAACTTAAAATTTTATTTTATTTTATTTTTTTGGTGTTCCAAAATTTATATTGCATGGAGCACCACACCCAGTGCTCCATGCAATATGTGCCCTCCATAATACCCACCATCACTGTGATCATTAATAAAAAATCTGCAAAGCAGTAGAAAGCCAGGCTCAAGAACAAATGAAAAAATAAAGAAATGAATATTTAGAAACTTCATACATGGTTTTTAAAAAAAGAAATATGAAATGGAGATTGGACAATATTGTTGATTAATCGCTGCAGCAGGCATAAAGAAACATGCAGAGATAAAAATGCTATAGGAGAACCTGAGCAGAGCTTAAGTCTATCCAGTTCTTGCTGTACAATGAATGCAGAATCATTCAGCAATTAAATGAGTTTTGGTCATTACCAAATGTTAAAATTCCCTCTCCCTATGCCTATGAAGAAAAATAGCTTTCATTTTCTAGGATCTTTCAGTTTTCACAGCTAATGTTAAAAATTGAAGTGATTCTCATAAAATCCTTAAAGTTTAGTTCAAGAAGTAGAATGCCATTACCATGAATGGTCTTTGAGAAATATTAAACGTTCTACTTAATCTAACAAAGATATTTAAAAATGGAGTATTACTGTACTGTTAGAAAATGACAGTGTGCAGAAGTAATATATAAATAAGAAAAGCAGTTTGGCTTTTCTTGGTAGTTGATACCTGAGGTTGATTCAGTCCAATAAACTCTCTCTTGTATCTAATATTATCTAGTATGGAAGATAGGTATTGTTGGCATAGCAAGATGAACAGTTTTCAGGTTACCTGATATAACCTGTGTTAGAAAGTGGGACGACAAGGAATGAAATTCTGGTATCTACTTATGATTGTATCACCATATAAAACCCCTTTATTAAGTTTTAGGATGATGGAATTGCATGTTGTGATATACAAAGGGATGAGCTTACTGAAAAAGCAAAACATTCCACTAGGAATCTCTGCACCGACCAGGACAACAAACCAAACACCTCTTTTACTCCATTAGCTCTTCTACCTTCAGTGACTTGTGCCTACAGTCTGCAGCAGAATTTACAACAAGGTTCCTATGAGCCACATTTCCTGCTCAAGGTACAAACCCTCATGTACACTAACACTTGTGTAAGTAGGAAGATCTCACTCTACATCACCCATGCAGAGTTCATGGTGCTATTTATGCTCAAGAAAGAAAATTACACAATCTTATTCAACCAAATATTTACATTGACCTCTGTCCCCTCTATATATTATACTGAAATGAGTATAAGGAAAAATTTTTTTTTAAGATTTTATTTATTTATTTGACAGAGATCACAGGTAGGCAGAGAGACAGGCAGAGAGAGAGGAGGAAGCAGGCTCCCTGCTGAGCAGAGAGCCCAATGCAGGGCTCGATTCAGGACCCTGAGATCATGACCTGAGCCGAAGGCAGAGGCTTTAACCCACTGAGCCACCCAGGCACCCCGAGTATAAGGAAATTTAAGTTAGAATTAATTCATGATGGTCCTGAGAGGAGAGGAAAGAACAACCAAGATCAGAGATCAGCTACACTTAACACGGTGAGCACAGTGCAATGTGTACAAGTATTGATTCACTATGTTGTGCACTGGAACCTAACCTAATATTGTAGATCAACTATACTTCAATTTTTAATAAAAAGCACCAAAAAAGTTTCTTAAAGATGTAAAGCCAAAGCAGTGATATTGAAAAATTACCTAGAGCAGAAACTAAATTTCAAAAGAATATTAAATAAATGTCTATAATAGAAGTAACAGCTAGTGCCATAGCCATGGAAAAATGATAGAGAAAGAAAGAAAAAGAAAGGAAGGAAGGAAGGAAGGAAGGAAGGAAGGAAGGAAGGAAGGAAGAAAGAAAGAAAGAAAGAAAGAAAGAAGGAATTAAGGAAGGAAGGAAGGAAGAAACTAACTACAGACCAAGAGCTGGTAAGAAGGAAGACAAGAATGGGTAAGTGATTTATTAAAGAGCTATCGAAAGAAGTATTTTGATCTTGGGCTATCACCCCCATCACTTGCCATCATCTCCTCAATATATTCTGATAGTTTTTAAGATAAAATGGTAACAGTGATCTCTAAAAATGTCAACTGATCTGTCTGAGGAAGAGCTAGGTACCCGAGCTTAGATAGAGGCACTCCAAAATAAAGTCCTTTTTGTTGCTGTTTGGTGGGGATGGGAGTTTGGTGGGGTATTCTCTCTTGCTAGTTGAAAGGAAGTATTCATGTACATGGAGACTAGAGTTAACCTTCCCATTCAGGTGAGGGAGTTAGTAGGAAAATTAGAATGTACATATTCAGAACATCCATGCTGTATAGCACATTAACAACTCAGCCCTTTATCCATGAATGAGAATAGACAATTAACAATCATTCATTTTCAAGGACATTAAAGATACAAAAGAAAAAGAGAACTGACCTTAGATAAAACAGACAATTGAGATATCAGAAGAGAAATCAAAAGAAATGTTGTTAATATGCTCTGAGATATTGGAAAGATAATGATCTATAAAACAAGAGTTAGTCTACATATATTTCAGTAATTTATGAACACAGTGTCTGACTATGTCCCCTCATGGTGGTGGAGATGGTGTGAAAAATGACAAGGAAACACAAAATTACTTTTATTAGGATTATTTTTTATAGTAGGGTGGGTGAAGCAATTCTGTAACTATTTTAGCTAAATTATAGGATCAAGCAAATAACTAAATGTATTGATGTTTCTGGAAGCCAGGAAGAAAGATCACATGTGTTTGGAAAGAGAGAAGGCAAGGAAGATCCATAAGGAGATAAACTTGAATGGGGATGTTGATGCAAGTTCATGAATTTTAAAATATGTTTATGTATGTGTATGTGTGCATGTACATATATGTGCATGCACGTGTGTGTGTGTGTTCGGTTTTATCTGCTGAAAGACCCTAGAAATAGAGACATTCTAATAGTAACAGTTACCTCTAGTACTCAGATCTTGCTCTATAATACCATTACCCACTAAAAGTACTGGGGCTCCTCAGAGAAGCAGTTGATTCCACAGCCACGGAAAGGAAAGTACAAAATGAATAGAATGTCTTGTTAAGCCAGAGGCAAGAAAATATATTTTTTTTAAATGCTGGAGACATGGTAAGAAGACACAAGATTCAACACACATAAAGGTGCTCCAACTGATGAAATGTGGAAAATTTGGTCATTAAACTAATGAAGACTGTAATGAATTCTAGATTTAAAAAATGAGATTCTATGTATCCTTTCTATGTAGATAAATAAAAACATGCAGAAGGAAAAATAACTCTTATTTATAGTAGAAAGACTTCCAACCAGTAAATGTAGAGAAAGTACTGGAACAGGAAAATTATTGTTTGGGACCAAAATGGTAAAGATTGATTCAGACAATAATCATGAAAAGATGCTAAATCTGAGAAGGTAATATTTTTGAGAGGAAGGATATTTATGTGGTCTTAATAATCCTACGGATTATTAGTTGCTAGAGAGAAACAGTGACTATACAGTAAAGAAATGACAACATCTTTACTGGGTCATCAAAACTAACATCCCAGTTGAGGGGCAAATGGACATTGAGTGCTCTATTAGTTGGCTAGACAAAGTAACAGAAGCTAGGAGGTTTAAACAACAGAAATTTACTGTCTCATAGTTCTGGAAGCTAAAAGTCCAAATAAAGGTGTTGGCAAGGTTTCTTTCATTCTTTCTTTCTTTTTTAAGATTTTATTTATTTATTTGACACAGAGAGAGATCACAAGTAGGCAGAGAGGCAGGCAGAAGCAGGCTCCCTGCTAAGCAGAGAGCCTGATGGAGGGCTCAATCTCAGGACCCTGAGATCATGACCTGAGCTGAAGGCAGAGGCTTAACCCACTGAGCCACCCAGGCACCCAACCAAGGTTGGTTTCTTTAGAGTGCTATAGGAGAAGAATCTGTCCCAGGCCTTTCTCCTTGGTTTATACATACATACATACACAGAGATACTATGTGTACATACATGGAAATGACTAAGCCAATGGGGCAAAAAGTTAGCAACTGGTTAATTTGGGTAAAGGACATGTAAGTGTTTATTATACTGTTTTTGCAAATTTTTCTATAAGTTTGAAGTTACTTCTAAAGAGAAAGTTAAGAAAGATACAAATTGCTGCAATTTTTAAAAATCAGCAGGAAATTTGTAAGAAAAGATCTAGGGAATCTCAGAATTTAGTGCAAAATGACTAAGAAGTATGAGCCAATACACAAAAGATGAGAAAAGAGGTTAAGTCTAATCCATACAGAGTTGTGTATATTTGAAAGAATGAGTAGAGAAGATTCAAAGAAATTATAGGAAGATGTGTTCCCAGAAATAAAAAAAGCCCCATATTATTTTTTAAAGATTTTTTATTTATTGGAGTGCTGGGTGGTTCAGTGGGTTAAGCTTCTGTCTTCAGCTCAGGTCATGATTTCAGGGTCCTGGGATTGAGCCCCAGTCAGGCTTTCTGCTCAGCAGGGAGCCTGCTTCCCCTCCTCTCTCTCTGCCTTCCTCTCTGCCTACTAGTGATCTCTGTCCATCAAATAAATAAATAAAAATCTTTTTAAAAAGATTTTTATTTGTTTGAGGGAGAGAGACTGAGAGAGAAAGCATGAAGCAGACTCCGCATGGAGCTGGGAGCCTGATGTGGGACTGGATCCTGGGACTCCAGGATCATAACCTGAGCTGAAGGCTGTTGCTTAACCGACTGAGCCACCCAGGCACCCCAGAAAGACCCATATTATTGTTGAAAGGACTCACTGAGCATCAGGAAGAATGAATAATAATTTTAAAAGGATCCACACTCAGTCCCACTCTTGGGAAATCCCAGTACCTTAAGGATAACGCTAACATCTAAAAGGATGAGGGAGTAAAAGGCAGGTTATTTACACTATAATCTGATGCCAATCAACATCAAATTTGTCATCAGTGTCACTAGATTCTAACGAAAATGGAGCAGTACCTTCAAAGTGAGATCTCCTGGTGAGAACCAACAATACTAAGACAGTAAGGATGTCATACAAGTTCCAAGAAAAAATTACTTTAATACTATATTTTGACCCTAATCACATGGCCAATTAAGAATGAAGGCAGAGTTCAGCCACAGCAACTTCTTCCTAGGAACATTGCTAAAGGCAAGAGAAGCAAGGGCATAAATGAACTATTGAGACTTCACCAAGATCAAAAGCTTTTGCACAGCAAAGGAAACAGTTAACAAAATCAAAGGACAACTGACAGAATGGGAGAAGATATTTGCAAATGACATATCAGATAAAGGGCTATATCCAAAATCTATAAAGATCTTAGCAAACTCAACACCCAAAGAACAAATAATCCAATCAAGAAATGGACAGAGGACATGAACAGATATTCTAGAGAAGACCTGCAGATGGTCAACAGACACATGAAAAAGTGCTCCAAATCACTCAGCATCAGGGAAATACAAGTCAAAACCACAATGATATACCACCTCACACCAGTCAGAATGGCTAAAATTAACAAGTCAGGAAATGGCAGATGCTGGTGAGGATGCAGAAAAAAGGGAACCCTCCTACACTGTTGGTGGGAATGCAAGCTGGTGCAACCACTCTGGAAAACAGCATGGAGGTTCCTCAAAAAGTTGAAAATAGAACTACCCTACAACCCAGCAATTGCACTACTGGGTATTTGCCCTAAAGATACAAGTGTAGTGATATGAAGGGGCACATGCACCTGAATGTTTATAGCAGCAATGTCCACAATAGCCAAACTATGGAAAGAGCCTACATATCCATCAACAGATGAATGGATCAAGAAGATGTGCAATAGAATACTATGCAGCCATCAAAAGAAATGAAATCTTGCCATTTGCGATGATGTGGATGGAACTAGAGGGTATTATGCTTAGTGAAATAAGTCAGTCAGAGAAAGACAACTATCATATGATCTCCTTGATATGAGGAAGTGGAGATGCAGCATGGGTGGTTTGGGGGTAGGAAAAGAATAAATGAAACAAGATGGGATCAGGAGGGAGACAAACCATAAGAAACTCTTAATCTCCCAAAACAAACTGAGGGTTGCTGGGGGAAGTGTGGTAAGGAGAAAGTGGTGGGGTTATGGACATTGGGGAGGGTATGTGCTATGGTGAGTGCTGTGAAGTGTGTAAACCTGGCGATTCACAGACCTGTACTCCTGGGGGTAATAATACATTATATGTTTATTAAAAATTATTTAAAAAAAAGAATGAGGGCAGAGTGAAAACAGTTTTAGATTTGGAATATTTCATAAATTTGTTACTGACACAACTACTTTAAGAAAAGTACCACAAAAATGAAAACAAGTATACATGAAAAAGAAAGACAAGGGACCCAAAATAGTGGGGATAATCCAGAAGTATAACAAAAGGGAATCTAGAATGATGAATGGATACTATGCAGAAGTCTTCAAATTGTTGATTTAAATTCAAATGGAAAAGTTTTCAAGATGTCTTCAAGAAGAGAATTAATTATACTTGACAAAAATTGTATGATTAAAACACTGGGTGGTCTTTATGATAAAGATAAGTCATGTGATACCAATAATACAATAGTAATAGCAACAGCATCATGAATGCAATTCCTTGAGCCTCTGTCTTGAAAGAAGGCCTCTTCCCTTATACTTTTCCCTCCCTGTCCGTGCTTCCTCTCTCTCTCTCCTGCATTCCCTCCCTCCTTCCCTCCTTCCTTCCTATTATAATGTTATGGGGTGAAGAGAAAGGAGATGTTTCTTTTAAATTATTAAGTTATATTCAAATACAACTGAGAAAGTTGTATTTTCATCTTAAATTAGACTTTAGACAGTTGTTGCATCTAATTCTTTTCATCATGCCTTTAGAAGCCCTGTTCCATCTTGAACAAAATACCCCTTGATCTCAATTATTCCTTGAAATACTTCAGAAAGCACTCTAGTATCCCTTTGCCTTTATATTCCTTCTCTATCCATGGAAAGGACCACTTGACCACTGGCTCCAGACTCTGTGGCTGATTTGTCCTTTTTTCCTCAATATTCAAATGTTTTAGCATTGACTCAACCCCACTTTGACTTTGTGTCTAAATTTTCATAGTTGGGCATTAACCAACTTTCCACTTTTTTTCCTTCTAGTTCCAGTAACTTGGGCCCTATTCCTCTTGCTGAGACTCCTGTGTCAAATACTTGCCAAGTGTGCTGGTCACCTAGAATAGGTCCTGCCCCATCAGGCTTCACATCTGCCTCATGGACTGCTACTTGGATCTCCACAAGTGACTGGCTCCCACATTCACCTTTTGGGTCTAATCATGACAACAATTTTTACTTTCTTAAACCATGCTGATGTCACCTCCCCAACTTAGATTTCCATGCATTGGCTGTCTTCACATTCTCTGGAATCCAACTTGCATTCCTAAAGTTCTGAACCTTTTAGAGAGTGTGTCTGGCCACCAAATGGATATTTCTAGCTCCAGACCTGAAATTTTCTGTTTTGTCCAACCTTCTGAAAGAATACATTCATGCTGTCTACCTTCTTCCCCTTTCCTATAACAGAAACTTGGCTTTCCCATGGTGATGCCATTGCTTTGTCCCACTTCAGCTGTAACTTTTGCCCGACTCAGTGAACAAGGAGTACAGAGTAAAACCTTTGTCTGTACTGATGCATTCAGATCAGACTGTTCTTCACCATTATTATTTACACCTACACTTGGAAATGCTGTCCTTGTTCTGGTGCTTGTCACCTCAAGGCTGACCAACTGAAATATACCCCAACTGCTTTCTTTTATTTTTGTCCCTGCACACTAATCCATTCTGCCACTCTGTCCAAGTTATCTTTCTTTTCTTTTTTTATCCCCAGAAGGTCTTTATTAAAAAATTAAATAATAAAATAACTACAATACCACCATTGTACCAAAAAATATTGATATTACTTCCTTAGTAAAACCAAATCCAGACTGTTTACATTTTCCTTTTTGTCTGATATAACCTCATACTCCTTATAATCCACATATTGCATTTAAACGATCTGCCTCTTAAATCTCCTTTCATCTAAGATTCCCCTGTCTTTTCACTCCTTGCATTTCTCTTGAAGAAACTGGATCATTTGTCTTGTCCCTGGTCTCATTTTATAAGAGATGAATGAGCACCTGACTCTTAATTTCAGGGTCATGGGATTGAGCTCCAAGTCAGGCTCACCACTCAGTAGGGAGTCTGCTAGAGATTCCATCTCTTCCTGGCTCTCTGCCCCACCTTCTGCTCGTGCATGTGCACATGTGCACACAAATAACTAAATAAAAATCTTTAAGAAATGAAATCGAGAAAGGGCCAAAATTATAGTCAAGAGGTTTTAAAGTAAAGAACAAGTGTGGAGTTGTCTGTTGTGAGCATATTTATGGGAGGTGACCTCTTCTCCTTCCCACCGTCTCAGAGCAGCTTGTTGCACTGTCCGTTTTCCTGTAAAATAGCAAGACATCCTTATTGTCAGTCTATCTGTGTATATGGAGTTTGGTTGGACTTGAACACAGGTTCTTTGTTTTGTGTGAATTCCTTGTACCGACTCCTCAGTGTAATAAACTGTTGCTGACTACTGGGGTATTTTGTGTGTAAGAAACTTACAGATACTGACACAGCAGCATCTCTGACTTGGCAGCTCTGGTCACCTAAGGGACAGCTCAGCCTCACGGTGTTGAAAAGTTGCTTCCAGTTAGCAGGAGGCTCCAGCCTCTGCCACTGCCTGAGAGCAGGTTGCTTCCTGCCTGTGGCTTTCTGCTCAGTCTGGTGACACTTGTCTCCTCTGCAGAGGACATGGTGCTTTCCTTTACTATGTAAAGTTTGGAAAGCTATCAGTTGGAGCCACCTGAGTTGAAAGCAAAGACACTGAGCTGTGTGTCAGCGGTAAGGCATGAAGGCAGATAATGATGCTAAGAGCCACAGGAAAGCACAGACGCAGATGGAATCATCAACCAGCCATGCATGTCATGGTGCTTTAAACCTGATGTGCAGTTTGAGGTAGTACACAGATTTTCGAGTTGCCAGACACCCACCTTCAGATTCCTGTTGCTCCATTTACTTGGAACACTGGGCACATTCTTTGATCCATTTACTCTTTGGTGGGATGGAGCCAGAGGTGAGGAGTGAAGGTTGTTTACTTACATTTCTGACCTTGCAGGATTTCTGGGAGAATGGAACCAAATCCTGTATGTAGAGCAGCTCCTATAGCTTCTGTAGTTCACATGGCCACTATGATGGATGGGGGAGGGTGTGCGGAATTGTTTGAGAACTTGACATTTGAACTGGACTTTCAACAGAGGGTTAGATTTTATTGTGAGGAGGTTAGTAGAACAGGCATTTTGGGTAGAGCCCAACACAGAATTCTTCACTATCTCTCCTTCAGATCTCACATATTTTTTCCCTAGTAAACAGGAGTGCATGTACGATCTGGAGCAGCTACATCATCCATCTATGGGACCCAGGCCCATGCCGAAGCTTCAATCCCATGTCCCTCCGCGAAGACGCGGGCGGGTGCCCAAAGTTATCTTTCTTAAAGAGAAAAACATTTCTTTCTTTTTTTTTTTTTTCATTCTTTTTTTTTTTTTTGTAATATAATTTTTATTTTTTATAAACATATATTTTTATCCCCAGGGGTACAGGTCTGTGAATCACCAGGTTTACACACTTCACAGCACTCACCAAAACACATACCCTCCCCAATGTCCATAATACCACCCCCTTCTCCCAAACCCCCTCCCCCCAGCAACCCTCAGTTTGTTTTGTGAGATTAAGAGTCACATTTCTACTGAAAACTCTGTCTCTTTCCAAGTCCACGATGATTTTTCTATCTTTTGGAAGGAATCATGAATAATCATTAATAATTCCTTGTTCTGGAGTCAAGGCCCTCCATTGATTTGAGATAGCCATTGATGCTTAGACCCTCCATCTCTAAAGTGTATATTAAAATGACCCTCTATGTAGCCAAGCCATTGAGAGACATGGAATGTAAAAGTTGTTTGGAGGCTTTGATCATTTTAAATGTCACATAAATATTTTGTACCACCAACAATAAACATAGCTCTGTTCCCAAGGAAACACAGTTGAGAAATGACCTTTATTGCAATACATGGAAGAAACAGATCTTGTTGTTCATTGATCACAGAGCACACTTCTCATATTTATGTCCAGTACATCTCACTGTAGTATCTTGTGAGTATTATACGCCCTGAGGTATAGGATCACAAAATTCAGTTAAAAGAGGGGATTGTAGTAGACTACTGAGACCTTCTAAGTAATAAATGCAGTTTAGTTATTATGAAATGAAAAAAGAAATCAAATATGAACAGTTAGTGGCATTGGTAGAAACTTTCTCTTATGCTACATATTTTGTTCTTAATAAATCTGAACCAGATGTATATTTATTTGTTACATTGTCATGTAAATGTGAAACTGACTTTTCTAACCAACTCTGTTGGTGCTATACTTGGTATCAGTTACTGTGGTCCCTGACCAGTATGGTATTATTATATTAAAGTTGTTTTGGCTGAGAAAAATTTCAATGTATGGTCATAAATACCACGATAATCAAGACATAAAACATATCCATCATCTTCCCACCTCCAGACCCAGGCACCCGCTAACCTTGTTTAGATTTCTTTTTTTTTTTTTTAATTTCATATAAATGGAAAAATACACAATTTTAATTTTGCTCTCTGGTTTCTAGAAATCATTTTTAAGAAGATTTTGTTTATTCATTTGAGAGAGAGCACAGAGAGAGTGAGAGAGGAAGGAGCAGACTCCTTGCTAAGCAGGAAACCAGCCTGATGTGGGACTCGATTCTAGGACCCTGAGAGCATGATCTGAGCAGAAAGCAGATGCTTAACCAGCTGAGCCACTCAGGCACCCCTAGAAATCAATTTTTAAATGCTTTAATTTCTTATATGCATGTGCATGAGTGTGCACACATGTAACAAGTTTTTTTTAATTTATTTTTTATTTTCAGCATAACACTATTCATTATTTTTGCACCACACCCAGTGATCCATGCAATCCGTGGCCTCTATAATACCGACCACCTGGTACCCCGACCTCCCACCCCCCACCCCTTCAAAACCCTCAGATTGTTTTTCAGAGTCCATAGTCTCTTATGGCTCACCTCCCCTTCCAATTTCCCCCAACTCTCTTCTCCTCTCTATCTCCCCATGTCCTCCATGCTATTTGTTATGCTCCACAAATAAGTGAAATCATATGACAATTAACTCTCTCTCCTTAATTTATTTCACTCAGCATAATCTCTTCCAGTCCTGTCCATGTTGCTACAAAAGTTGGGTATTTGTCCTTTCTGATGGAGGCATAATACTCCATAGTGTATATGGACCACATCTTCCTTATCCATTCATCCATTGAAGGGCATCTTGGTTCTTTCCACAGTTTGGTGACTGTGGCCATTGCTGCTATAAACATTGGGGTACAGATGGCCCTTCTTTTCACTACATCTGGATCTTTGGGGTAAATACCCAGGAGTGCAATGGCAGGGTCATAGGGAAGCTCTATTTTTAATTTCTTGAGGAATCTCCACACTGTTCTCCAAAGTGGCTGCACCAACTTGCATTCCCACCAACAGTGGAAGAGGGTTCCCCTTTCTCCACATCCTCTCCAACACATGTTGTTTCCTGTCTTGCTAATTTTGGCCATTCTAACTGGTGTAAGGTGATATCTCAATGTGGTTTTAATTTGAATCTCCCTGATGGCTAGTGATGATGAACATTTTTTCATGTGTCTGATAGCCATTTGTATGTCTTCATTGGAGAAGTGTCTGTTTATATCTTCTGCCCATTTTTTGATATGATTGTCTGTTTTGTGTGTGTTGAGTTTGAGAAGTTCATTATAGATCCTGGATATCAACCTTTTGTGTGTACTGTCATTTGCAAATATCTTCTCCCATTCCGTGGGTTGCCTCTTTGTTTTCTTGACTGTTTCCTTTGCTGTGCAGAAGGTTTTGATCTTGATGAAGTCCCAAAAGTTCATTTTCGCTTTTGTTTCCTTTGTCTTTGGAGACATATCTTGAAAGAAGTTGCTGTGGCTGATATCGAAGAGATTACTGCCTATGTTCTCCTCTAGGATTCTGATGGATTCCTGTCTCATGTTGAGGTCTTTTATCCATTTTGAGTTTATCTTTGTGTACGGTGTAAGAGAATGGTCGAGTTTCATTCTTCTACATATAGCTGCCCAGTTTTCCCAGCATCATTTATTGAAGAGACTGTCTTTTTTCCACATTTTTACAAAACATTTAACAAATTTTAATGATTATTATCTTTAAGTGATGGTAGCATAATAGCAGACATTTCCCATTCCCATTCTTTCACCTTCAATCATGATCCCCAGTTCTTTACAGTGTCAAGCTCTCCATTACTGCAGGCCTTGTGCTCTGGGAGAGGACTTCACCTATGGTTCCCTGAGTTAGTCACTGCTGAACCTGTGAGGGATTCAAAGCCGGGCCCATTTGGAGCCAACTCAAATCTGAAGCTTTGGTTTCAGCCTTTAGAATTGCAATTTTTTCTTTTCTCATAGATTTGGAACTTTAGAATAGTTGCAGTGTAACCATGCAGCAGCCTTCAAGAGGTAGCCCATCTGAGAATGAAGTCAGCCTCATGCACAGCAAAGCCAGAGATGGTGAGACAGAAATCTACTCTTCATAACATCATTTGACTTCAAGTCAAGTGGTAACTGAAGCTAGTTCAATCCCTGCTGTTTTCAGTACTAGGAACCAATAGATCCCCTTTTTGTTTTAAGCAAATTTAACTGGGTGTTCATGTTATATAGAGTACAAAGATTCCTAACAGTTATAAATTATGGATTTTTTATCTTAGTATCTTTCTGTATTTTCCATTTTTCTATGATATACATAATAGTTATAAATAGAATCCCCCCACCATGACCCACAAGGGTTACAAAATTATTTTTAATTCTCCAAAATAGTATTACCAAATTCTTTCTCTTATTTTTAGTGTTGAAATTTTAGTCTTTTAATGTTATATCTGAATCTTATTTTGCATATAAGGAATATATTTCCTTAAAGAAATATTTATTCCTAAATCTTGTTCAAGCTATTTTGGTAACTGACAATACCCAAAATGGTTTCAGAATAATCTTCTTACTTTCTCTGAAGCTAACATATTTAAGAAAACCTTGTTTTTCTTAGCAATGTCAATGTATTGTGGGCTACATTTATCATTCCATGCAGATTTCCATCCCAGACTAAGAGAACTATGACACACATTTTTCTTTTGAAATAACTCTTCATAAGTAGTTGTATGCATATTTTTAATATGAGGCACTATATTTAACACAAACACTCACAGAATAGTTTTGATTATTAAATATTTGCTGATAAACAGTTTGAAATCCTTGATCTTCTCTAGTTAAAACTTGCTGGAATTAGAGAAGTTGAAACAAGGGGTAGGATGGAGGAGAGAGCTAGGTGTCATCTTTAAATAAGAGGAGTCAGAACTCTGCATGGAAATCTGGAAACAATAAATTATGTATTGTCTTAGTACTTTCAGGCTGCTATAATAAACTGCCATAGACTGGGTGGATTATAAAAAAAACAGAATTTACTTCTCATCATTCTGGAAGCTGGGAAATCCAAGATCAAAGTGCTAGCAGATCTGGTGAGGATCTGCTTTTTAGTTTGTAGACAGCTGTCATTTCTCTGTGTTCTCACATGATGGAAGGGGCCAGAGAGCTCTCTGGAGTCTCTTCTATAGGAGTACTAATTCCATTCATGTGGACTCCACCCTCATGATCTAGGCACCTTGCAACACCCTGCCTCCAAATGCCAGCACATTGGGGATTAGATTTCAACATATGAATTTGTGGGAGAACACACAAATTCAGTATATAGTAGGTTATGTTTCAGGAATTTGTTTTAGGCACAAAATATATCTAGATAAAAAATGTCTTTCCATACTCAAGGACCTTAGCTATTTAGTAAGTGTCTACAATTTGCTTGATTCTACTTAGCTCACTCATGTGGGAGAACCATTAAGGCTTTTGGTGAAAAGCAAGAAAAACTGGCTCTGAATGGAAAATGATAACTTTTGGAAGGACCTGATATGGCTCACCAAATAAAAGAGCTGCTGAAGAACTAGGCTGGAAAGGATAGGAAGATGGTATGCTCTGGGCATCCCATAGCAGGGACTAATCTATAACTTCGATAAATCAGCTCCATAATTTTTCCCTCTCTTTGTTTCTCTCCTAAAAATGTAAAGTCCTAGGAAATAAGTAGTCAGGCTAAGAAGGGCAAATCATTTTGTCTTGATAAATTCATCAATTCTTCTTTTACCAGAATAACGGTGATAATAGATGCTAGGCATCAAAAACCATAATATTTACCACCTTCAGTTAGGTTTTGGCAGTGGATATAAAACTTGGCTACTCAAAGCTCCCATTCATGAGATGGATAGTTCATGTTTTAGAGTAACTCCTTATGGATATCTCCTATTTTGTGAAATAATTCTGTAAAGTACTCGGCACGATACTGGTCATATATTAAGCCATCAATAAATGACGGCAGTTACTAAAGCTTTTATCATTCCAAAATTATGGCTTTTATATTTCCTTAAAATATTTCAGTATGTTGTCCTGGAAAACATTCATATTAGGCCACTCCTTTAGAATACAGTGACATGACATGAGGATAGTGGCATGACAATCACTCTACTAGTACATTTTGGAATCAGTCTGGACAAGGAGGAAAATTGACTTTTGACCTGGAATGAAAACTGAACAAGAAGTAGAGCAAATGCTGAAGAACTAACCTGGCTGGTCGTTAGGGTTTAGGCCTAGATGTGTATCCTGGTGGTCCAGGAATAGGATTCAGGATTTAAGGAAGCATACCTGTCCTCATCTACCATTTATGGCAAATGACCTTTTGGTTCTGATGTGTAACTCTGTTGTGATAGAGTTAGACATCTCTGCAGTTGCCATGGCCTCATATTTCTGCCCCTTGACTTCAGGTCGTATGACTTGCTCTGACCAATGTAATGTTCAATGTTAAAGAGAGGAGGCTTTAAATATGCTTGTACTTTAAAGCTTCTTATTTCTGCCATTCTCATGAGAATAGAATGAAACACATGGCCCCAGAAGAGACACATGGAACAGAGCCACCCATGCTGAATCTCAGATATATTACTGAGAAACAGATACTTATTGTAAAGTGCCACAGAATTATAGGGTAGCTGGTGAGCAGAATTATTGTGTCAACAGCTGACAGATAGGTTATTTTTAAAATTATTTATATATAGTTGGGAGATGAATGATTAGAGAATGTGCAATGACCTCTAGCACAGATCACTAGGAACCCCAAAACCAGCAATGAATCAAAATTTGATGGATGTATATTCAGACATTATTGTTATAAAACCTCTGCACTTCACTGAAATAGTGTTCATCATTTTATAATGGAGAGTTCTCAAAAAATATTTAAAGAGCTTCTCTTTTCAAAATAATGCAGCTCCATCAATTAATGAAAAAATATGAAAATTTTAAGTTGAACTTAATTAACATTCTTTTAAGTGCCCATGAAAATTAGAAAAGGATAATGACATTTGAAAGCCATTTTCAATTTTAAGAAGTTAAATGTTTCATGTCTGAACAGAGGAAGGGACAAAGCAAAAGATCTGCTCAACAGAGTATGTGGAAGGCAAGTTCTATTTTTAATGCTTACTAAACAGAAGAAACGGTCAATTAAATGAATAACATTAAGCAATAAAAAAACAATTTTTTTACCATTATAAGATTGTTATAATATGCCTTCATTTTATCCTAATGGTGTATTTTTTTTTTATTCTTTTGCAAAGATGTCATGCAAACTTTGGTTTTTGTTTTGTATTGTTTTAAAGATTTTTTTTTATTTATTTGACAGAGATTACAAGTAGGCACAGAGATAGGCAGAGAGAGAGAGGAGGAAGCAGGCTCCCTGCTGAACAGAGAGCCTGACATGGGATTTGATCCCAGGACCCTGGGATCATGACCTGAACAGAAGGCAAAGCTTTAACCCACTGAGCCACCCAGGCACCCCATAAACTTTGGAAATAAAAAGTTATTTTCAAGAAGTGTTTTTTTCTCTAGACTTTTGTATAGGTGACTTGTAAAAGATCACAGTGTTAGTCAGAGTGTTCCCAGAGCAGTTTTTAAAAGATCAAAATATGTTCAACTAATCCATAAGACAAAGGTAAAGCCTTTGGGTCAAAAGCTATTTCTGCCATAGATGAAGTGAAAGAAATCTAAATTAGTTAAGTAACCCAAGTAAATAGTAAAGTCCCATCTATTGGGAAAAATATAAAAGTAAAGTTGAGTATGAGTGATAGTAGTGGTTACTACCTGTTTCAGTTGCCTATTTCTGTAAGCAAACTACCCCAAAATTAGCGTCCTGCAACAAGAATCATTTATTGTTATGATCTCTCATAGATCTGAGGATAGACTGGACTCAGTTAAGCATTTTTCACTGAGGATATCTCCTGTAGTATAGGCAGAGAATGGCTGGACTAGAGACATCCTAAAGGCTTCATAACTCAAATGTCTGATGCATGGGCTGGGCACAGTCAAAAAGCACACCCATAGGCATGGGATTCAACCTCTATCTCCTCCCTCCCTGTCCTGCCAAGTAACATTATAACCAATATGGGCAAGTGCTTGTTTTGCCAACCTCCAGAGTGGTCATCCTATTTTAAGTCAGTAAGTATATACATATATAGGAGACTGGGAAGGTGGTGGAGTAGGAGGAACCTAAGCTTGCCTTGTCCTACAGATACAACCAGATAATACTCACATCAGGTTAATAACCCAGAAAACTACCAAAGACTGGCAAGGAGAGTCCATCTTGAATAAGGTAGGAAAGGTGGAGAGGTGATTTGAAGCCTAAACAGGCCATGGCTACTTGTGGAAAGGAAAGAGCCAGGGGTGTTGAGAAGGGTGAGAAACAGACTGTCACAACACAGAGGAAACTGCAAGGATAATACAAACCATGTAACATTTGGCTTTGAAGGTGAGAGGGGACACATTTTACTAGTTCTTAACAACAAGCAGCCTTAAATCTTGGCCTGGTTAGTACCTGGATAGAATTCTAAATGTCAGTAAGCTCAGCTCTAGGAGAGCCCTGAATGTTAGGAAGTTAAGTCCCCAGCCTTAAAGAGATAGCATGCCAAGCAACCTTAGCAGATAGAACATAGAACCAGAAATTTGAAAAACCACCAGGGAAAGACTGGAGGGAGAGTGATTTGCTCATCACAGGGCATGTCCTAGAGATACAAGGATCTCAGAGAGACTCCTCCAGGAACAAAGGAACTGATGGGCACCATACTCCTCTCCCTCCCTTCCTCCCTGCCCTCAGCTCCTAGCATAAACACACTGCCATCTGCAGAAAACAGATCAGTGTCCCCACTCCCTACTTAACTTGTTTGGACCAAGCCCTGTCCCCATCACTTCAGTAGACACACTTTTCCCAGTCACACTTGTCTCAGTCCTGGTGCTGCCAGTTCACGCCCCTAGAAGACCAGTGCAAATCTTCACAGCAACACAAACCCTGCCTTTTGTGGGATCCTCTTTCCTGGAAGTGACAGCCCATGCACTCTTGGCACTTCTGCTAGGTCATCCCCTGAAGCAAGGGCCCCAGGTCTCACTTAACAAGTAAATGGGCATGTACCTTGTTAAAACCCACTCTCTATCAGCTATGCTCACTACAGGAAAGAAAGCCACTGCAGCCAAAAGGACTGAAGGAAAAAGTGTCCAGAACAAAACATGACACACACAACAAACACAGGAGTCAGTCCTTGAAGTGCCAGCTCCTAGGGAATAGGAGACATGGCACTGAAAGGTATTACAAGACCGCTTAGTCATAAGGTCACTAATTGCAAGAGCAAAGGATGTAGCTGATGTTCCTAGTATAAAAAAAAAAAAAAAAAAAAAAAAAAAAACAAAAAAAAACCACACACACAAAAAAACCAGACACAGGTAGTTAGAAAAATGAGACAGAAAAATATGTCCCAAATGAAAGAACAGGACAAAATGACAGTAAGAAAGCTAAATAAGGGCGCCTGGGTGGCTCAGTGGGTTAAGCCGCTGCCTTCGGCTCAGGTCATGATCTCAGAGTCCTGAGATCGAGTCCCACATCAGGCTCCCTGCTCAGCGGGGAGCCTGCTTCCCTCTCTCTCTCTCTCTCTGCCTGCCTCTCCATCTACTTGTGATTTCTCTCTGTCAAATAAATAAATAAAATCTTTAAAAAAAAAAAAAAGAAAGCTAAATAAAATAAAGATACATAATATGCCTCAGAGAGAACTTTAAGTGATGGCCAAATAGATACTTAAGAGTGGAGGACCTCAGTGAGACCTTTAATAGATAGAAAACATAAAAAAGAACCAATCAAAGATGAAGAAGTCAGTAATGGATGTTAAAAATAAACTAGGGGAAATAAATAGTAAGCAAGAGAAAGCAGAACAGATCAGTAACCTGGAGAACAGAGTAATGGAAAACAATGAAGTGGGGGGACAGAGAGAAAAAAATAACAACAACAACAAAAAAAAGAATATAGACTAAGGGAATTTAGTGATACATTCATAATAATATTCACACTATAGGGATCCCAAAAGACCAGAGAGGAAAGTGGGCAGAAAAATTATTAGAAGAAATAATACCTGAAAACTTCCCTGAATCTGGGATGGGAACAAATATCCAGATCCAGGAAGCACAGAGAAACCCAAGGAAATCAACCCAAGGAGGTCTACACCAAGACATATATTAATTAAAATGGCAAAAGGAGAATTTTAAAAGCAGCAAGAGAAAAGAAAACAGTTACATACAAGGAAATCCCATAAGGTTAACAGCTGATTTTTCAACAGAAACTTTGCAGGCCAAATGGGAGTGTCATGATATATTAAATGTGCAAAAAACAAACAAACAAACAAACAAACAAAAACCTCTGCAAAAAAGAATACTCTATACATCAGGACTATCCTTCAGAATAAAAGGGGAGATAAAAAGTTTCACAGACAAAAAAGAAATTAGAGAAATTCATCACCACCAAAGAAATCCTAAAAAAAAAAAAAAAAAAAAAAAAAAATGGTACCAGGGACTCTGAATGGAAAGGAAAGACCATAAGAAGGAATAGAAAAGTAGAAAGCAGAAAGTGGTAAAATTAAGTATAATTACAAAAATCAGTCAAAAAATTCACAAAATTAAAAGATGTAAAGTAAAACACCATAGGCATAAATCTTGGAAATGAGAGGAGAAAAAATAGGTTCAAACATAAGCAATTATCGACTTAGTATGGACTGTTATATGCAGATGCTATATACAAATCTAACAATAGCCACAAATTAAAAAAAACTGGTGATAGATATGCAAAAAATAGAGTAAGGAATTTCAATTGGGGTGGAGTTTTTTGGACTTTTCCACATAAAGTATCATGTCATCAGTGAAGATTGAGAGTTTCACCTCTTCCTTGCCAATTTGAATTATCTTTATTTCCTTTTGTTGTCTGACTGCTGAGACTAGGACTTCTAGTTCTATGTTGAACAATAGTGGTTGATAGTGGAAATCCATGGTTGTGTCCCTGACCTTAAGAGAAAAGCTCTCAGTTTTTCCCCATTGAGAATAATATTTGCTGTGGGCTTTTTGTAGATAGCTTTTATGATATTGAAGTATGTTACCTCTATCCCTACAGTGTGGAGAGTTTTAATTAAGAAAGAATGGTGTATTTAGTCAAATGCTTTTTCTGCATCAATTGAGAGGATCATGTTTCTTGTCTTTAGTTTTATTAAATTGATATGTCATATTTGATTTGCAAATGTTGAAACACCTTTGCAGCCCAGGAATAAACTCCACTTGGTCATGGTGAATAATCCTTTTAATGTATCTGTTGGACTTTACTATTATCTTGTTGAGAATTTTGGCACCCATGCTCATCAGGGATGTTGGTCTGTAATTCTTTTTGGTGAGTTCTTTGGATTTGAAATCAAGGTAATGTTGGCCTCATAGAAAGAGTTTGGAAGTTTTCTTTTGGTTTCTATTTTTTGGAACATGTTCTGAAGAGTAGGTATTAGTTTTTCTTTAAAATATCCCTGGAAAGCCATCCACACCTGGACTCAGGTGTTGGGAGATTTGGTTTTTTATCACTGCTTCAATCTCCTTGCTGGCGAGGGTTTGTTCAGATTTTCTGTTTCTTTCTCTTAGAGTTCTGGTAGTTTATAAGTCTCCAGGAATGTATCCATTTCTCCCAGGTTGCTTAATTTGTTGGCATATAGTAACTCAAAATATGTTCTTATAATTGTTTGTATTTCCTTGATGTTTATCATGATCTCTCCTCTTTTGTTTTTCAATTTACTAATTTTCAATTTATTTGGGTCCATTATCTTTTCTTTTAAATAAATCTGGTTAGGGGTTTAACGATCCTATTAATTCTCTCAAGGAATCAGCTTCTAGTTTTATTGATATGTTCTACTTCTTTTGGTTTCTGTTTCATTGATTTCTGCTCTAATCTTTATTATTTCTCTTCTGCTTAGTTTAAGCTTTATTTGTTGTTTTTTTTTTCTCCAGTTACTTTAGATATAAGTTTAGATTGTGAATTTGAGACTTATCTAATTTTTTGAGAAAGGCTTGGATGGTTATATATTTTCCACATAGGAACATCTTTCCAGTGTCCTGAAGGTTTTGAACAGTTGTGTTTTCATTTTCATTTGTTTCCATTAATTTTTTAAAATTTTCTTTAATTTCCTGGTTGACCCATTCATTCTTTCGTAAGACGTTCTTTAACCTCCGAGTGTTTACGTTTCTTCCAAATTTCCTCTTGTGATTGAGTTCAAGTTCTAAAGGATTACTGGGAATAAAGGTTCTAAAGGATTACTGGGAATAATTTCAATCTTTTGGTACACATTTAGACCTTATTTGTGACCCAGTATGTGGTCTGTTCTGAAAAATGTTCCATGTGGACTCAAGAAGAATGCGTTTTCTGTTAGGATTGAATGTTCTGTAAATATCCGTTAAGTCCACCTGGTCCATTGTGTCATTATCATTCAAAGCCCCTTGTTTCCTTGTTGATCTTCTGCTTAGATGATTGTCCATTGCTGTGAGTCGGGTGTTGAAGTTCCCTATTATTATTGTATAATTATCAACCTGTTGCTTTAATTTGGTTAATGGAATTGGCTGTTTCCAAATAAGGAGTATAAATATTTAAAATTGTTAGATCTTCTTGTTGGATAGACCCTTTAAGTATGATATACTGTCCTGCTTCATCTTCTATTATCATCTTTGGTTTAAAACCTAATCTATCTGTATCAGCCACAGCAACTTCTTTCAAGATATGTCTCCAAAGGCAAAGGAAACAAAAACGAAGATGAACTTTTGGGACTTCATCAAGATCAAAAGCTTCTGCACAGCAAAGGAAACAGTCAAGGAAACAAAGAGTCAACCCACAGAATGGGAGAAGATATTTGCAAATGACAGGACACACAAAAGGTTGATATCCAGGATCTATAATGAACTCCTCAAACTCAACACACACAAAAAAGATAATCATATCAAAAAATGGGCAAAAGATATAAACAGACACTTCTCCAATGAAGACATACAAATGGCTATCAGACACATGAAAAAATGTTCATCATTTTTTCTCAGCCATCAGGGAGATTCAAATTAAAACCACATTGAGATATCACCTTACACCAGTTAGAATGGCCAAAATTAGCAAGACAGGAAACAACATGTGTTGGAGAGGATGTGGAGAAAGGGGAACCCTCTTCCACTGTTGGTGGGAATGCAAGTTGGTGCAGCCACTTTGGAGAACAGTGTGGAGATTCCTCAAGAAATTAAAAATAGAGCTTCTCTATGACCCTGCCATTGCACTCCTGGGTATTTACCCCAAAGATCCAGATGTAGTGAAAAGAAGGGCCATCTGTACCCCAATGTTTATAGCAGCAATGGCCACAGTCACCAAACTGTGGAAAGAACCAAGATGCCCTTTAACAGATGAATGGATAAGGAAGATGTGGTCCATATACACTATGGAGTATTATGCCTCCATCAGAAAGGATGAATACCCAACTTTTGTAGCAACATGGACAGGACTGGAAGAGATTATGCTGAGTGAAATAAGTCAAGCATAGAGAGTCAATTATGATTTCACTTATTTGTGGAGCATAACAAATAACATGGAGGACAAGGGGAGATGGAGAGGAGAAGGGAGTTGAGGGAAATTGGAAGGGGAGGTGAATCATGAGACACTATGGACTCTGAAAAACAAAAAACAACCTGCCTCTTGAAGAGGCAGGTGGTGGGAGGTTGGGGGAACCAGATGGTGGGTATTAGAGAGGACACGGATTGCATGGAGCATTGGGTGTGGTGCAAAAACAATGAATACTGTTAAGCTGAAAAGAAATAAAAAGCAACACACACACACACACACACACACACACACACACAAACTCTAATCTGTCTGATATAAGTATTCCTACTTCAGCTTTCTTTTAACATTCATTAGCATGATAAATGGTTCTCTACTCCCTCACTTTCAATCTTGTGGTGTTTTAGGTCTGAAATGAGTCTCTTGTACACAGCATATGGATGGTTCCTGCTTTTTTAATCAATCTAATATCCTCTGTATTTTGATTGGAGCATTTAGCCTACTTATATTCAGAGTAACTACTGACAGAAATGAATTTAGTGCCATTGTATTACCTGTAAAGTCCCTGTAGATTATCTGTTTCTTTCTGGTCTATGCTAATTTTGGGCTCTCTTCACTTACAGGATCCTTTTTAATCTTTCTTGCAGGGCTGGTTTAGTGATCACAATTGTTTTAGTTTCTCTTTTTCCTGGAAACTCTTTATCTCTCCTTCCATTCAGAATGACAGTCTTGATAGATGAAGTATTCTTGGCTGCATGTTTTTCTCATTTAGTACTCTGAATATATCATGCTAGCCCTTTCTGGTCGACCAGGTCTCTGTAGATAGGTCTGTTGCCAGTCTAATGTTTCTACTATTGTAGTTCAAGGAGCTCCTGCCTTGAGCTTCTTTCAGGATTTTCTCTTTATCTCTGAAATTTGCAAGCTTACTATTATATGGCAGGGTGTTAATCTATTTTTATTGATTTTAGGGGAAATTCCATTTACTTCTTGAATTTGAATGCCCTTTTTCTTCCCATATTAGGGAAGTTATCAGCTATGATTTGCTCAAATATACCTTCTGTCTCTCTCTCTCTCTTTCTTCTTCCTCTGGGACCCCAATAGTTCTAATATTGTTGCACTTTATGGTATCACTGATTTCTCAAAACCTCCCCTTATGGTCCATTAATTGCTTTTTTCTCTCTTCCTCAGCTGCTTTCCTTTCAACTGTCTTATCTCCTATGTCATTGACTCTCTCTTCTGCCTTATTTACCCTAGCTATTAGAGCAGTGATTTTAGACTGCATCACAGTTAGAGCATTTTTAAATTTCTGCCTGATTAGATTTTATTTCTGCACTAATAGATTCTCTAAAGTCTTTTTTTTTTCAAGAGAGCTAGTAACTTTATAAGCAATATTTTAATGCCAGCTCTGACATTTCACTTATGTCCATATTGATAAGATCTGTGGCAGAAAGTATTACCTCTGGTTCTTTCTTTCGTTGTGGTTTCTTTCTTCTAGTGATTTTTCCCAGAGAAGAAAGGATGAGTGGGAAAACAATAAAAAATATCAAGTGAAATACACACTAGACAAATCGGAAGAGGGAAGAAAACAAAAAAGAAAATAAAAAGAAAAAAAGTAGAAAGAAAGAATATAATCTCACAGGTGAGGTGGACACAGGTAAACAAAACAGGGTAATACAATTGCCCTGTGTGTATTGTGTCCTGTTTGTTAGAAGATGCTAAATCTCAGAATTGTAAAGAAAGCAAAATTTATATATAATAAAAATAAAATTGTATACAGAGAAAGGAAGCCAAAAATGAAGTATAGATCCATAAAGTGAAAATGGAAAAATGGAATTAAAAAAAGACTTAAAAACAAAGATAAAGTAAAAAAACTAGTTGAAAAGGAAAAAGAAAAATCTTAAACTGAAAGATTAAAGACTCATCCCCAAACCCCAATTCTATATACTATTTTCCCCTAGCACAAGAGTTTTTCAGTTTTGAGTGATCTATTAATTTGGTATTCTCCTGAGGATCCTCCTGGCCTTCTGGGGAAGAGGGCTGTTGCACTGATTCTTGGGTGTCTTTGCCTGGGTGGAATTGCACCATTCCTTGCCAGGGGCCAGTCTCAGTGTAAACTCATTTGGATTTCTCTATTTGTCTTTTCCTGCTGCTTTATAGGGTGAACAAAGAAACTAAAAAAAAAAAAAAGGTGCCACCCCAATCTCCAGCCCCAGAGCTGAAGGATCATGTCCCCCACTCTCCAGTGCACCTTCAGGGAAAGACAATCAGACCCTTTCATATGCTTCAAACTCCCCAGACTCCTGTTGTGTGTACTCACACCAATCCTCCCAGGGGAAGGAGAGGTGACTTAACCTAGCCTGTTTGGGGAGGCTTTGCCTTATCTTTTTTTAATCCATGCCACTCCTCCTGGGAAAAGGAGCCAGCTCTCATAGCAGTTGTTCTTTTTTGGGTCCCTTCTTGGAGAGTGGTCTCCTGATTGTGTTGGGGTTCAGGGTTTATTGCAACACATAGCTGAGAAGCCACTCTGGAGCTCGCTAACTATAGCTGGCTTCTCTGCTCCAACACTTGGGTACTCTGCTGCACTCAGGCATCCCCCTTCTTTCTGTGACCCTGTGGATCCTGAGACCACACTGCTTAAGAATCTCGCCTGCTTCACCGCCTGAGCATATTTCAGCTAGCGATGTCCCTGATGGAAGCAGACTTCTAAAACTTCCGATTTTGTGTACTGCTGCTATATAACTTTCCAGTGGCCTGCTCACAGAGGCTCCCTCCCCACTGTGGTTTATATATTCCCCAAAATTCATGTCTCTGCACCTTCTTCCTTTGCAAAAAGTGGTCTCTTTTCTATTTGTAGAATTGTAGCAATTCTTTCCTTAGATCTCAGGTTGAATTTACAGATATTCTGAATGATCTTTTAGATATCTAGGTAAATTCAAGAGACCAGATGAAACACAGTTCCCCTACTTTTCCATCATCTACAGAATTCTTCCAGACAAAATTGTCTTTGAAAACAAAGACTATAACAAGTTACAAAGAAGAATACTATATAACCATAAAGGAAACAATTCAACAAGAAGATATAACAATTATAAATATTTATGCACCTTCCAATGGAGCCTTCAAATACATAAAGCAACTAATAACAAACAAAAAGGAAGTAAAAAAATAATAAAAAATAATATGGGACTTTAACATCCTACTTACATCAATGGGTAAATTATTCAAATAGAAAATCAATGAGAAAACAATGGCATTGAATCACACATTTGACCAGATGTATCTAATTGGTATATTCAGAATATGCCATCCTAAAATAGCAGAATATACATTCTTTTCAAGTACACATTGAATATGCTCCAGAATAGATAATGTATTAGACCATAAAACAAGTCTCCACAAATTAAAAAGGACTGATATCATACCATGCATCTTTTCTGACCACAAAGCTATGAACCTAGAAATCAACTATAAGAAAAACTCTGGAAAGCACATACAAACAACTAGGTTAAATAACATGCAACTAAACAATAAAAGGCCAACCAAGAAATCAATGAGAAAGATTAAAAATACATGAACATGAATGAAAATGAAACACAATAGCCTGGAATCTTTTAGAGCAGAAAAAGCTATTCTAAAAAGGAATTTTAAAGCAAGTTTAGGGACCTACCTCAAAAAGTGAAAAAAATTTCAAATAATTAACCTAATCTAAAACCTAAAGGAGCTGGGGTGGGGGGCCCAAAACCAACAGAAGGAAGGATATAAAAAGAGATTGAAAGCAGAGAATGAAAAAAAGATTGAAGCAGAGATAAATGAAATTGAATTTAAAAATGAACAAACAAAACATTGGAAGAGATAAATGAAATTAGTAGCTCGTTCTTGGAGAACATAAAAAAAAAAAACTGATAAACTACTAGTCAAACCCATTGGAATGAGAGAAAGAGAGATAGAGAGAGAAATAGGACTCAAAATCAGAAATGAAAGAGGAGAAATAACAATCAACACCACAGAAAAACAAAGGCATGACAATATTATGAAAAATTATATGCCAACAAATTGGACAAACTAGAAGAAATGGATAAATTCTTAGGAAAATATGATCTCCCATAACTGAATCAAGAAGAAATTAAAAAATTTAACAGACTGATTATGAACAATGAAATTGAATCAGTAATTAGGAAAATAAAAATTTAAAAAAAGACCTCCCCCAAACAAAAGTCTAGGACCAGATGACATCATAGGTGAATTTTACCAAACACTTAAAGAAAAGTTAATACCTATTATTTTTAAACTATTATCAAAAAAAAAAAAAAAAAGGATGGAAAGTCTCCAAATTCATTCTATGAGGTCAGTATTACAAAAACCAGGTGAAGACACTACAAAAGAAAAGAATTACAGGCCAATATCTCTGATGAACATAGATGCAAAAATCCTCAACAAAACACTAGCAAACCAAATGCAACAACTCGTTAAAAAAAAAATCATTCACTATGATCATGTCAGACTTATTCCTGGGATGCAAGAGTTGCCCAATATAAGGGGTGCCTGGGTGGCTCATTTGTTAAGTATTTGCCCTCGGCTCAGGTCATTATCCCAGGGCCCGGGAACAATCAAATTGTTTCATTGGCTTGAGCCCCACACCAGGCTTCCTGGGGGAAGCTTGCTTCTTCCTCTCCCAGTCCCCCTGCTTGAGTTCCTGCTCTCACTGTCTCTCTCTCTCTGTCAAATAAATAAATAAAATCTTGGGAAAAAAAAAAGGTTGTCCAATATTTGCAAATCAATCAACATGATACATCACATCAATAAGAGAAGGGTAAGTGCCATATAGTCATTTTGACAAATGATAAACGTGCTTTTGACCCAGTACTACACTAATTCATGATAAAAACCCTCAACAAAGTAGGTTTAGAGGGAACATCCCTCAACATAATAAAAGCTTTATATGAAAAACCACAACTAATGTCATACTCAGTGGTGAGAAAAATGAAAACTTTTCCCTTAAGGTCAAGAATAAGAAAAAGATATTCACTCTGAGCACTTTTATTCAACATGGTACTGGAAATCCTAGCCATAGCAAACACACAACAAAAAGAAATAAAAGTCATCCAAATTGGTAAGAGAGAAGTAAAGCTTTCATCATTTGCAGATGACATAATAATATACTGAAAACCCTAGAGGCCACCGAAAAGCTACTACAACCAATAAATGGATTCATTAAGGTTGTAGGATACAAAATCAATGTACAGAAATCTGTTGCCTTTCTATTCACTTATAATCAAGTAGCAGAAAAAGAAATTAAGAAAACAATTCCATTTACAGTTATACCAAGAATAATAAAATACTAACAAATAAACTTCCCCAAGAGATGAATGTCCTGTACTCTGAAAACTATGAAATATCACTGAAAGAAATTAAAGATGACACAATCAATGGAAAGATATTCCATGCTCATGGATTGCAAGACAAATTTTGTTAAAATGTCCATACTACCTAAAGCAATCTACACATTTAATGCAATCATTATCAAAATACCAATAGTATTTTTCACAGAACTAGAACAAATCATCTTAAAATTTGTATGGAATCACAAAAGACCCTGAAAAGCCAGAGATGTCTTGAAAGAGAAGTACAAAACTGAAGGTATCATAATTCTAGATATCAAGATACAATACAAAGATGTAGTTATCAAAACAATATAGTACTGGCACAAAAATAGACACACAGATCTATAGAACAGAACAGATGCCCCAGAAATAAACCCATGATTATGTGGTCAATTAAACTTTGGTAAAGGAGACAAGAATACACAATGGAGAAAAGATAGCCTCTTCTATAAATGGTGTTTAAAAAATGGGACAGCTAGTTGCAAAAGAATGGAACTGGATTATTTTCCCACATCATAAAAAAAAAAAAAAAAACTAAAAATAAATAAATAAATAATCTCAAAATGGAGTGAAGACTTAAATATGAGAACTGAAACCATAAAAATCCTTGAAGAGAGCACAGTCACTAATTTCCCTGACATTGTCCATAGCAACATTTTCCTACGTAAGTCTCCTGAGGCAATAGAAACAAAGCAAAAATATACTATTGGCACTATATCAAAATAAAAAGTTTCTGCATAGCAAAATAAGAATTAACAAAACAGAGGCAATCTACTGAATGGGAAAAGATAATTGCAAGTGATAAAAGATTAGTACCCAAAATACATAAAAATCTTATACAACTCAATCCCAAAACCCCCGAAACAAAACAAAACCTAATAATCTAATTAAATGGATTAAAAATGGACAGAAGCCATGAGCAGACATTTCTCCAAAGAAGACATACAGATGGATTACTCATAGGAAGAAGATGGAAGGCACATCAGGTCATCCTGGAATTTGATTTTCTTAAAAATATTTTTACAATATGTAAAGTAGATTTATTCACATAGAAGGTCACAAATATGTAATTTATATATGTTTATGCATGTTGAAACAATTTGAAGGATGTAGTGAATTATTTAAAAAGCAAGCATGGGGCACCTGGTTGGCTCAGTCAGTTAAGTGGTTGACTCTTGATTTTGGCTCACATCATGATCTCATGGTCCTGGGATCCATCCCCACATCAGCCTCCATACTCAGCAAGTGCCTTTTTCTGCCCTTCCCCTCTACCTCTCTAGAGCACACTCTCTCTTTCCAAACTAAATAAATAAATCTTAAAAAAAAAAAAAAAAAGAAAAAAAAACAACAACTAAGCAAAAAGCAAGATCCCTATTCCTTTGGTGTAGGAATTCTTTTATGTTTATTTAAATTAATAATCTTCGGGATGTGCCCAGGGCGTATGATATGTTCTGGGCTTATTAAATGAATATATAAATAAATGAATAATTTTTGGTTACTAAATATGCCAGAAAACCTGGGTCACCATAACAACACAGTCTTTCCCTGTAAGTAGATATTTATAGTCATATTCTAATTAGAAGCTTGCAAGGGGAGCACATAATTATGACAGGTAAAGGCCATTATTGGTGTTAATATTCCTAGGGTACAATAGCCAAATCTAGTAATTTTCAGAGGGACATACTTGCCACAGGAGAGAGAAAAATTAGGTCTAAGGGCTGGTGGACCCAGTCAACCATTGGCTTGACTTCTAGTCCTTTGGCTATTCCATCCCTTCACTATGTGAATTGGACAGATTATAAACTACTGGATTAAGATTTTTGCTTTACAACTTTTATATTCCAGCCATCCCTGCCTTATTCATATTTTTTTCAGGCTATCCATTTCTTCTGTTTTTACTTTTTTTTCCCTTGACCCATGGGTTTTTTTTTTCATAATTTCAACTTTCTACTTAGACATTTCTCAATGCAAGAATATTGATTTTCTTACAATGTCTTTATAATTTCATTTTGTTTTTAAATCTTTCAGTTATTGATAATCAATTTTGTATGGTATGAGGAAGGATGTACACTTTTCCCTAAATTGTCTTAAATGAATAATTATTGATTTCTGTTACATTTTCTTAATCTTTTGTACATTCAACCATCTCCAGAAAGAATGGAGGGGAAAAAAATGCTGAGAGATAACTTATTTTTATGAGCTGAGGATAACATTGTACGGAAGTGATTGCATCTCTTATTGTGTTATTGAGATGTTGAGAAAGTTGGTTGATACCACCTCTGGCTCTAATTTGTCTATATAAAGTAGCATAATTAACTCTGTATTGCTGACTTTTTTTTTTTTTTTACTAATTAATTATTTCTATAACTAACTCATGCTCAATGCAAATATTCAAGAAAGTCTAAATGCTTTAATGCCCAGTCAGGTTGCACGACTAAGAGTTAACTTTCTGTTACCCAGTTTTCTGTCTTAGGTCATATTGTGAAATCCCAAGAATAAAGACCTTATTATAAGGTTTCCTAACTTGAGTTTGGTTGATTAGAAATGACACTGGAAATTGATCTGTGTGGGAGTATAGAAAAATCTATCACAGAATAAAAATAGTAATGGTGAAGGAACAAAAAAATCAAACCACAGACCATCAACAGGCTTTCAACATCATTAGTTATATAGTCTGGGTTTAGAATGAGATTTTGGTTCAATTTCAGGATATTTTGATACTGAATTCACTTTGAATTGGCTTCTTTTTCTGATGTCTTAAGAGGGGATTATCATTCAATATTTCAATAATAGCTTTGTGTGCTAATGAGAGTTTTATACTATATTAGAAAGAAAAAGATTCAATTCTGAATCTAGCAGGAATAAGCAAGTTGGGGTTGACTTTTCCTTTTTCAGTGTATTTGTGAAGACTGAACATCAGCAAATAGGGCAAATAAAGACTTTACAGAGTTGAAAGGTATTCAGATATATGCTCTTCAAATATTTTGCAGCTGATGATGGGAAGGGAAGTAAAGGCCTGAGTCAGTGTGGCCAAAAGAACTGGAGGCTACAGTAGAATTTTAAAAGTACCTGACAAGTGTTATACAAGAAAAGTGTTACGTATAAGGACAGATTTTCAACACTGATGAGACCCGCTTGTTTCACAAGGACCTTGGCAAACAAACCTATGTAACACATATTGTGTTTCAGTTGATGAAAATGTTTTGACCAGAGACTCACAGAAACTTAACCCTATATTCTGTGACCCACACCACAAAGTAATAGCTCAGTGTTCCCTAATTCAGTGCTCACAAGTTTAAAGTATATAACTACCATGAATAGTGAGAATTGATTATGCTCTCCAATATTATTGCCTTAGGGTCTCCATTTCCACTGCACTATTTGTGGTTGCCTGTAAATGCTTTTCCTGGTGTTCTTGCCCTCTCCTCTTCATCTAAACACCTAGATTCAACCATTAAACCTAGGCAACATATGAAATAATAGAAAATATATATATTGGCCTCTGGCCTTGGTTACTGGCAGAGAGTTCCTGAAACCGTTATAATTTCCCAAGAGATAGGAGCTTTATCTAGGAGCATTTGTTCTAATATCTGGTCTTTGACACTGGTTCCTTACACAGAGCTCCTAAATCCTTTGGAATTTTCTAGCTCCTGGATGACAACTGGTTGCCAGGAATATGCTTGGAACTTTTAGCCCAAGCCCCAACCCCAAGGAACAGAAGAGGGCTAGAAATTGAGTTAACAATTAATCATACCTATGTGATGAAGTCTCGATAAAAATCCCAAAGGTATGGGATTCAGGGAGCTTCCAGGTTGGTGTACACAACCACATGTTGGGAGAGTACTCAACTCCACAGGGATAGAAGCTCCTGTGCTTAGGACCATGCCAGACCTTGTCTTATGGAGCTCTTCATCTGGTTCCTCATCTAAATCCTTAATCATATACTGTATTTATAATAAACATAATAAATGCAAGTAAGAGTTTTCTTGAGTTTAGTGAGTTTTTCTAGGAAATAATTGAATTCGGGGGGGGAGCGGAAATCATGGGAACCTCTGATTTGTAGCTAAGTTATGGGTAACCTGGGGACCTATTACTTGCAATTGACAAGTTGAAGTTGGGTGCAGTCTTGTGGAACTGAGCTCTTAACTTGTGGGGTCTGCATTAATTCCAACTAGTATTAAAATTGAACTAAGCTTTAGGATACCCAACAGGCATTGCAGAGAATTGCTTGGTTTGGGAAACACACACACACACACACACACGCACTCACACACATCTGGTATCAGAAGTGCTGTTAGTACATTAGTAGAGTAATGAGAGAGAAGCAGCACACAGAAGGAGTGTTGTTTTATTCTCCACACTCTGTAATGGCCAGGGAGTCTCTCTCTCTCTGGACACCCAACCCTAGTGTACCTGAGGTATTCTTCTTCTTGTTAACACATCATGTGTACACCTCTCTCTCAGCATTTATCACAGCAATCTATTTGTTGATTTGTCTGTTTTCCCCATCCATTTTTAAGCTGTTAGATGCAAGTTCCATATATATGTCTCTCTATATATCAGATAAAATAGTTTTATCTGATTTATTTATTTATAAAATAGTTTCTGATATATATATAAGGTAAAATAGTTTTAACATATTAAATTAAGTTTTTCTCCTTAAATATTTTAATAATTCCTCTACCCCCCTTTCTTTTTAATTTGAGCTATCTATAATAAAATTTTGCTGAACATAAATAAACTGCAGCTTAATCCAAATGGAATAATTAGAAATTTGGAACAAGCTATCTGAAATAATGTGTTTCTACTGTGCTCAGAATAATTCTAGAATATTAGAGCCAGAAGGAATCCTAACTTATTTACACACTTGCTAATTAGCTCTTCCAGGTTATCTAAGAAGATAGGAAGGATAAAGATCTGAAACAGCTATCTGAGGCCGGAAAGGAAGGTCATGTGAGGAGAGTGCCATGTCCAGCCTCTAACAGCAGCTCTGTGATTAAACAACTCCTAGCGATCTTCTCATGAACAGGCATACACTGCTGCCAGAGCTGGAACTACTGTTATAGAGCCACTGCTCTAGGGGCTACCTATTCCCAGCTTGCCGTAAGTCATTATTTCTATCACTACTCTCTCTGCCTACTTTATGCTCCTGTCTAGAAGTGCAAGTGTTGATGTTCTCTACAAGCCTAAAACTCAAACCAAACCAAATTTCACAGGATCAGGTTTCTTTAGATAGCTACTCTCCTTCCTGCTGCATGGAGATCTTGTGCATGCCCACCTACTAAGATGCTGGTCACCCTATAAATTAGTTGCCTTTTGGACAAGCACTTCCTTGATGAGTTATAATGGTGAGAAGGTATGATCCAGCTTCTTAGAAATCCTAAGAGTGTGAAATGACCACAAGTTACACCACTGGGAGCTCCTCCTCCTTCATTGAACAGAGGCAGAAAGTGAAACCTAAAAAGTTAGTTGATCAGTGCAAGAAGGGTTCCATTCAAAGCCTTCCCTGAAGTACATCATCTCCTCATAATAAGAAACTGTCTCTTTGGCTCAGTCCTTTTGACCTATTCCAAATGTTTGGGTTAATCCCACAAGGGCTGAATTAACAGACACATCAGGTTTATGGAATGTGTAAACGTATTGTCAATGTATGTTTTATTAGAATTATTTAGGCTTAAAAATTAAGGGTGTTTATGGTTTCTGGATTGGTATGTAAGGACATTAGAGGGTCACCACTTTATCTTAACAACAGATACAAAACTGAACAAACTGAAAAATCAACAGCTTTTTGGTTTTTGGTTTTTCTGTTTTGTTTTGTTCTTTTTTTTTTTTTTTTTTTTTCTTTAAGAGGATTAAGGTCTTAGGGCAAACTGTTTCCAACAAAATTGGACAGATAGAGAATTACAAAATATTGGAGTAGAAACCTCCCCAGGAACCAGTTATAGGGTCAGAAAATCTGAGTGTATTGGTAAATTGCTGGAGGCTAGGCCTGTACAAATCTGAGAATTAAAGGCTTTAGGGGAAACGAGTCATAGGGGACTGCCACACTTTTGTGACCTTACTGTCAGGAGCTTGACTGGTGCTCACAGGAAATATCACAGTGAATTCCCTTCATGTTTCTGGCAGGGAGAGGGAAAAGGAGTCATTTGGAAATATGCCAGAACACTCTACTCTTCTTAACATGGTCTATCTTTGGGAAAAACTAGTTAATCAGAGCCTAACCTGCTGGGATTTTCTCTGAGCCTAGCTGGCCTAAGGAGGAAAATACCCAATTTCAGCCTTTGTGGAGTTAAAAAATAAAATAAAAAATAAAAAACAGAATCAGTTGTGAAGCTCACAGTCCAGAGGCACAAGCACACTAAAAGACTGAGACCTAACCACTGCACTAGAGAATGCTTCCCTCTCACTAGAACTACAACTACATTACCAAAGGCCTACTTACTATTGTTCATTTCCCCTAACACATCATATCCAGTAATCAAGAGAAAATTACAAGGCATATTAAAGGCAATAAAAACAGTTTGAAGAGAAAGAGCAAGCACCAGAACTGGACACGACAGGGATGTTGGAATTTTCAGACAGGGAACTTAAAACAATGAGGATTGGACATCAGGAAAGAGAGCAGAGTAGGAAGTTCTTAACCTAACCCTTCATCCCCTGGACACAACTAGAAAACACCAACATCAGTGTAAATAATCCATAAAATGACCTGAAGACTAGCAAAAGCTAGTCCCCACAGCTAAATGTAGAGATGAGCCCACATTCAAGACAATAGGAAGGCCAGAGACATAGTTGGAAGCCAAATGGAACTGTGAGACTGTCTGCAGGAGGGAGGGATGTTGTGGGCTCAGTGGGGGAGAGGAACAGACCCCACACCAGGCATCCCAGGCATGGGAGATCCAGACTGGGCAAACAAATCAGCAGAATATTTGGCTTTGAAAACCAGAGTGGGCAAACAATCAGTTCGACCTGGAACTTTAAAATTCAGCAGCTTGGATCTAGGAGAGCCATAGATAGCACAACAAACACTGCTCCTGAGACACAGCACAGAAGTAGCAGTTTGAAAAATGCCTAGAGTACACAGGAAGATTGATTGATTGACTGATTTCTTAATCTCAGAGTATGTGCTGGAGGGCAAGGATTTTTGGGAGACTTCAAGAAAAAACAGCTGGCAGGTACCATTTTGCTCCCCTGCACCCCAGCCTAAATACAGGGACACCTGAGGGAACTAGCACAGCATTAATACTCTAAACCTAGCTTGCAAACAGTATGACTTGTCCACACACAATTCTGTGAAACCGTACCTTCCATCCCAACCTGACTCCCCAGTTTTCCCAGGCAGCTGCAGGTCCTGTCCCGCAGCAGGCCAGCTCTAACCTTGCTGGCACCATGTGTCCTGCCCCCACATTCTGCAGACATGCTTCCACCAATACACCCTTGGCTGGAGACCATCAAAAGCAGTGTTACAAGCCGAGCTGTGTGCAAGCAGCCCAACAAGCAGCCAGCACCACTCTAAAGTGATTCCTCCCCTGGGAAGAGGAGAAGATAACCACACACACCAGTTCCACTCTGGACCCAGCAATGAGGTAGGGGCAGACATCTGGTATGACTGCAGGCCCCATCCACCAATGAAAACTTCTCAGGGAAAAACACAGGCAAAGCACCCTGCAGTTTGGTGTTACTGCATCTTTAGCAAATGCCTGGTCTGAAAACATGATTTTAAGGTGATTCCACACTAGCCCACTAACACGGGGACCACTCACTGCACTGCATACAACAGGCAAAGAGAACCATTACAAAAAACTGGACTGAAGGCAAACATGGCTCAGCCACATCAAAAGGGTACATACAACACACATAGGAGAAAATCCTAAAGTGCTAGTTTTTGGTGAATAAGGAACAGAGCACTACAGGACATGACAGGACCTCTTCTTCATAAGGCCACTACTTTCAAGAGCAAGAGATGTAGCTGACTTTTGTAATACCTGGAAACAGACACAGAGAGTTAGACAAAATGAAGAAACAGGAAAAAAAAAATGTTCCAAATGAAAGAACATGACAAAATCACAGAAAGAGAGCTAAACAAAGTGGAGATTAGTAATACACCTGATACAGAATTTAAAGTAATGGTCATAAAAAGAGAAAAGAATGGAGGACCTCAAGGAGGTCCTTGAAAAAGAGATAGAATGCATAAAAAAGAAGAAGTAAGAGTTGAGCATCTGGAGTAAAGTTAAAAATACGCAAGGGAATAAATAGTAGACTAGAGGAAGTAGAAGAATGGACCAGTGATCTGGAGGGCAGAATAATAGAAAGGAATGAAGCTGAAAAGGAGAGAGAAAAAAGAATTATAATAAATGAAAATAGACGAAGGAAATAAATGACACCATCAAGTGTAATAGCATTAGCATTATAGAAGTTCTGGAAGGAGAAGAGAGAGAAAAGAGAGCAGAAAGTTTATCTGAAGAAATAATAGCTCAAAGCTTCCTGAATATGGGGAAGGAAATAGATATCCAGATCATGGAGGCACAGAGGGCCACCAACAAAATCAACCCAAGGAGGTCTACACCAAGACACATAGTAATTGAAATAATAAAAAGTAGTAACAAAGAGAGAATTTTTAAAGCAGTGAGAGAAAAGAGTTATGGACAAGAAAATCCCATAAGATTATCAGCTGATTGTTCAGCAGAAATTTTATAGACCAGAAGAAAGTGGCATCATATATTCAAAGTGCTGATGGGGAAAAAACCTGCAATCAAAAATACTTTATCCAGAAGATCGCGGAGAAGTAGCAGGCTGAGACTACTTCAGCTAGCCGGAGATCAGCTAGATAGCTTATCTAAAGATTGCAAACACCTGAAAATCCATCAGCAGATCAAAGAGAAGAAGAACAGCAATTCTGGAAACAGAAAAACAACCACTTTCTGAGGGGTAGGACCGGCAGAGAAGTGAATCCAAAGCCACGGGAAGATAGACCCCAGGGGGAGGGGCCGGCTCCCGGCAAGCAGCGGAGCAACAGAGCACAAAATCAGGACTTTTAAAAGTCTGTTCCGCTGAGGGACATCGCTCCAGAGGCTACCCGGGGCGAAGCCCAGGCGGGGTCAGCGTGGCCTCAGATCCCGCAGGGTCACAGAAGGATTGGGGGTGTCTGAGTATCGCAGAGCTTGCAGGTATTGGAACGGGAAAGCCGGCTACAGAGCCAGAGCCAACAGTAAGCTCACAGCTCGGTGTTACCTTGAACCGGTCCCAGGCTCGGTGAGCTCGGAGCGCGGCCGGAGGTCAGGCAGACGGGAGTAACTGGGCGCTGTTCTCTGAGGGCCACTGAGGAGTGGGGCCCTGGGCTCTGGGCTCCTCCAGGCCGGAGACCAGAAGGCCGCCATTTGTATTCCCATCCTCCAGATCTCTACGGAAAGCGCTCAGGGAACAAAAGCTCCTGAAAGCAAACCCGAGCAGATTACTCACCCCGGCCCCTGGTAAAAGCGGTGCAATTCCGCCTGGGGCAAAGACACTTGAGAATCACTACACCAGGCCCCTCCCCCAGAAGATCAACAAGAAATCCAGAAAAGCCCAAGTTCAACTACCAAGGAGTGCAGTTTCAATACCAAGGAGAGCAGCAGAATTCCAGAGGAGGAGAAAGCAAAGCAAAGAACTCATGGATTTTTCCCTGTGATTTTCTTCAGTCTTGCAGTTAATTTAATTTTTTTCTTTTTCATTTTTTGTTTTTTTTCTCGCCTTCTGGTGAATTTTTTTTTTAACTTTTACCTTTTTCTTTTTTAACGTTTTTTAACTAGTTTATCCAATATATATACATTTTCTTTTTTATATTTTTCTTATTTGTTTTCTTTTTCTTAATTCTTTTCTTTTCTTTTCTTTTCTTTCTTTCTTTCTTTCTTTCTTTCTTTCTTTCTTTCTTTCTTCCTTTTTGAACATCTCTTTATCCCCTTTCTCCCCCCTCACGATTTGGGATCTCTTCTAATTTGGTTAAAGCATATTTTCCTGGGGTTGTTGCCACCCTTTTAGTATTTTACTTGCTCCTTCATATACTCTTATCTGGACAAAATGACAAGAAAGAAAAATTCAACACAAAAAAAAGAACAAGAGGCAGTACCGAAGGTTAGGGACCTAATCAATACAGACATTGGTAATATGTCAGATCTAGATTTCAAAATGACAATTCTCAAGGTTCTAGCCGGGCTCAAAAAAGGCATGGAAGATATTAGAGAAAACCTCTCGGGAGATATAAAAGCCCTTTCTGGAGAAATAAAAGAACTAAAATCTAACCAAGTTGAAATCAAAAAAGCTATTAATGAGGTGCAATCAAAATTGGAGGCTCTCACTGCTAGGATAAATGAGGCAGAAGAAAGAATTAGTGATATAGAAGACCAAATGACAGAGAATAAAGAAGCTAAGCAAAAGAGGGACAAACAGCTACTGGACCACGAGGGGAGAATTCGAGAGATAAGTGACACCATAAGACGAAACAACATTAGAATAATTGGGATTCCAGAAGAAGAAAGAGAGAGGGGAGCAGAAGGTATACTGGAGAGAATTATTGGGGAGAATTTCCCAAATAAGGCAAAGGAAACGAGCATCAAAATTCAGGAGGTTCAGAGAACGCCCCTCAAAATCAATAAGAATAGGCCCACACCCCGTCACCTAATAGTAAAATTCACAAGTCTCAGTGACAAAGAGAAAATCCTGAAAGCAGCCCGGGAAAAGAAGTCTGAAACATACAAAGGTAAAAATATTAGATTGGCAGCTGACTTATCCACAGAGACCTGGCAGGCCAGAAAGAGCTGGCATGATATTTTCAGAGCACTAAATGAGAAAAACATGCAGCCAAGAATACTATATCCAGCTAGGCTATCATTGAAAATAGAAGGAGAGATTAAAAGCTTCCAGGACAAACAACAACTGAAAGAATTTGCAAACACCAAACCAGCTCTACAGGAAATATTGAAAGGGGTCCTCTAAGCACAGAGAGAGCCTACAAGTGGTAGATCAGAAAGGAAAAGAGACCATATACAGTAACAGTCACCTTACAGGAAATACAATGGCACTAAATTCATATCTCTCAATAGTTACCCTGAATGTTAATGGGCTAAATGCCCCTGTCAAAAGACACAGGGTATCAGAATGGATAAAAAAACAAAACCCATCTATATGTTGCCTCCAAAAAGCTCATTTTAAGCCCGAAGACACCTCCAGATTTAAAGTGAGGGGGTGGAAAAGAATTTACAATGCTAATGGACATCAGAAGAAAGCAGATAAATTAGATTTTAAGCCAAAGACTATAATAAGAGATGAGGAAGGACACTATATCATACTCAAAGGGTCTGTCCAACAAGAAGATTTAACAATTTTAAATATCTATGCCCCCAACGTGGGAGCAGCCAATTATATAAGCCAATTAATAACAAAATCAAAGAAACACATCAACAATAATACAATAATAGTAGGGGACTTTAACACTCCCCTCACTGAAATGGACAGATCATCCAAGCAAAAGATCAGCAAGGAAATAAAGGCCTTAAACGACACACTGGACCAGATGGACATCACAGATATATTCAGAATATTTCATCCCACAGCAACAGAATACACATTCTTCTCTAGTGCACATGGAACATTCTCCAGAATAGATCACATCCTCGGTCCTAAATCAGGACTCAACCGGTATCCAAAAGATTGGGATCATTCCCTGCATATTTTAGGACCACAATGCTGTAAAGCTAGAACTCAACCACAAAAGGAAGTTTGGAAAGAACCCAAATACATGGAGCCTAAACAGCATCCTCCTAAAGAATGAATGGGTCAACCGGGAAATTAAAGAAGAATTGAAAAAAAATCATGGAAACAAATGATAATGAAAATACAACGATTCAAAATCTGTGGGACACAACAAAGGCAGTCCTGAGAGGAAAATATATAGTGGTACAAGCCTTTCTCAAGAAACAAGAAAGGTCTCAGGTACACAACCTAACCCTACACCTAAAGGAGCTGGAGAAAGAACAAGAAAGAAACCCTAAGCCCAGCAGGAGAAGAGAAATCATAAGGATCAGAGCAGAAATCAATGAAATAGAAACCAAAAAAACAATAGAACAAATCAACGACAGTAGGAGCTGGTTTTTTGAAAGAATTAATAAAATTGATAAACCCCTGGCCCGACTTATCAAAAAGAAAAGAGAAAGGACCCAAATAAATAAAATCATGAATGAAAGAGGAGAGATCACAACTAACACCAAAGAAATACAAACTATTATAATAACCTACCATTAGCAATTCTATGCCAATAAATTTGACAATCTGGAAGAAATAGATGCATTCCTAGAAACATATAAATTATCACAATTGAACCAGGAAGAAATAGAAAGCCTGACAGACGCATAACCAGTAAGGAGATTGAAACAGTCATTAAAAATCTCCAAACAAACAAAAGCCCAGGGCCAGACGGCTTCCCAGGGGAACTCTACCAAACATTTAAAGAAGAACTAATACCTATTCTCCTGAAACTGTTCCAAAAAATAGAAATGGAAGGAGAACTTCCAAACTCATTTTATGAAGCCAGCATCACCTTGATCCCAAAACCAGACAAGGACCCCTTAAAAAAAGAGAGCTATAGACCAATATCCTTGATAAACACAGATGTGAAAATACTCAACAAAATACTAGCTAATAGGATTCAACAGTACATTAAAAAGATTATTCACCACGACCAAGTGGGATTTATTCCAGGGCTGCAAGGTTGGTTCAACATCCGCATATCAGTCAATGTGATACAACACATCAATAAAAGAAAGAACAAGAACCATATGATACTCTCAATAGATGCTGAAAAAGCATTTGACAAAGTACAGCATCCCTTCCTGATCAAAACTCTTCAAAGTGTAGGGATAGAGGGCACATACCTCAATATCATCAAAGCCATCTATGAAAAACCCACCGCAAATATCATTCTCAATGGAGAAAAACTGACAGCTTTTCCGCTAAGGTCAGGAACACGGCAGGGATGTCCATTATCACCACTGCTATTCAACATAGTACTAGAGTTCCTAGCCTCATCAATCAGACAACAAAAGGAAATTAAAGGCATCCAAATCGGCAAAGAAGTCAAATTATCACTCTTTGCAGATGATATGATACTATATGTGGAAAACCCAAAAGACTCCACTCTAAAACTGCTAGAACTTGTACAGGAATTCAGTAAAGTGTCAGGATATAAAATCAATGCACAGAAATCAGTTGCATTTCTCTACACCAACAGCAAGACAGAAGAAAGAGAAATTAAGGAGTCAATCCCATTTACAATTGCACCCAAAACCATAAGATACCTAGGAATAAACCTAACCAAAGAGGCACAGAATCTATACTCAGAAAACTATAAAGTACTCATGAAAGAAATTGAGGAAGACACAAAGAAATGGAAAAATGTTCCATGCTCCTGGATTGGAAGAATAAATATTGTGAAAATGTCTATGCTACCTAAAGCAATCTACACATTTAATGCAATTCCTATCAAAGTACCATGCATCTTTTTCAAATAAATGGAACAAATAATTCTAAAATTTATATGGAACCATAAAAGACCTCGAATAGCCAAAGGGATATTGAAAAAGAAGGCCAACGTTGGTGGCATCACAATTCTGGACTTCAAGCTCTATTACAAAGCTGTCATCATCAAGACAGCATGGTACTGGCACAAAAACAGACACATAGATCAATGGAACAGAATAGAGAGCCCAGAAATAGACCCTCAACTCTATGGTCAACTAATCTTCGACAAAGCAGGAAAGAATGTTCAATGGAAAAAAGACAGCCTCTTCAATAAATGGTGCTGGGAAAATTGGACAGCCACATGCAGAAAAATGAAATTGGACCATTTCCTTACACCACACACAAAAATAGACTCAAAATGGATGAAGGACCTCAATGGGAGAAAGGAATCCATCAAAATCCTTAAGGAGAACACAGGCAGCAACCTCTTCGACCTCAGCCACAGCAACATCTTCCTAGGAACAACGCCAAAGGCAAGGGAAGCAAGGGCAAAAATGAACTATTGGGATTTCATCAAGATCAAAAGCTTTTGCACAGCAAAGGAAACAGTTAACAAAATTAAAAGACAACTGACAGAATGGGAGAAGATATTTGCAAACGACATATCAGATAAAGGACTAGTGTCCAGAATCTATAAAGAACTTAGCAAACTCAACACCCAAAGAACAAATAATCCAATCAAGAAATGGGCAGAGGACATGAACAGACATTTCTGCAAAGAAGACATCCAGATGGCCAACAGACACATGAAAAAGTGCTCCATATCACTGGGCATCAGGGAAATACAAATCAAAACCACAATGAGATATCACCTCACACCAGTCAGAATGACTAAAATCAACAAGTCAGGAAATGACAGATGCTGGCGAGGATGTGGAGAAAGGGGAACCCTCCTACACTGTTGGTGGGAATGCAAGCTGGTGCAGCCACTCTGGAAAACAGCATGGAAGTTCCTCAAAATGTTGAAAATAGAACTGCCCTATGATCCAGCAATTACACTATTGGTTATTTACCCTAAAGATACAAACATAGTGATCCAAAGGGGCACGTGCACCCGAATGTTTATAGCAACAATGTCCACAATAGCCAAACTATGGAAAGAACCTAGATGTCCATCAACAGATGAATGGATCAAGAAGATGTGGTATATATACACAATGGAATACTATGCAGCCATCAAAAGAAATGAAATCTTGCCATTTGCGACAACATGGATGGAACTAGAGTATATCATGCTTAGCAAAATAAGTCAAGCAGAGAAAGACAACTATCATATGATCTCCCTGATATGAGGAAGTGGTGATGCAGCATGGGGGCTTAAGTGGGTAGGAGAAGAATAAATGAAACAAGATGGGATTGGGAGGGAGACAAACCATAAGTGACTCTTAATCTCACAAAACAAACTGTGGGTTGCTGGGGGGAGGGGGGTTGGGAGAAGGGGGTGGGATTATGGACATTGGCGAGGGTATGTGCTTTGGTGAGTGCTGCGAAGTGTGTAAACCTGGCGATTCACAGACCTGTACCCCTGGGGTAAAATTATATGTTCATAAAAAAGAAAGAAAGAAAGTTAGCTATGTCTCTTTCTCTTGAAAGTAGTGTCCTTATGAAAAAGAGGCCCTATGATGCTCTGCCATGTCCCGTCCCTTGTTCACCAGAATCTGGCACTTCAGTGTTGTTTCCTATGTGTGTTGCATGTACCTTGATGTTATGGCTGGTCCATTTTTCCTTTAGTCCAGTTGTCTGTAATATCTCTCTTTGCTTGTTGTGGGCAGTTTTCAGTCCCTCTGGTATTAGTAGGCTAGTCTGGGACCACCTTGGGCTGAAGTTGATTCAGCCCAGTTGTTTGTCAGAGAAGTAATAGCATGAAATTGCAGAGTGTTTTCCACTGAGAAGCTTTCACTGGTGGGTGGGGCTACATTCAGACCAGCTGTTTGCTATCAGCCCACTTCTGGTTTGGGTGGTCTTACTGTTCTGTGTTGTTATCTTTCACTCTCCCTTGGGCAGGACTCAGTATGGAGTGGTGCTGGCTCTTGTCAAGGCTGCTTGCACATTGCCAGTTTTGTGATACTGCTTTGGTTGGTCTGTGGTCAAGAGCATTTTGGAGGAGATGGATCTGCAGTGTGCACAGAGCAGGATGCATGCTGATTTGCAAGGCCTTCACACTTGTCTTCTAGGGGAGGGTATCTGCAGTGCTGGCACAGAGGGCCACCTGGATGGAGGGAGTGGGACACATTGTTAATCAAGTTAGGTAGTGAGGTGACTGTGTGTTTATGCTGGGAGACATGGGGACTGAAATGGTGCCTGCCATTTCCTTTGTTCCTGCAGGATTCTGCCAGTGACCTAATCCCCCTAGGACATGCTCCAAGATGAGTAAACAACTCTCTCACCCATATGCCTCACACGTTTTTCACGCTGCTATTTCTATGCTGTATCTTGTGGGACTATTTGTTGTGTTGTCTCTTTAAGGATAGGGATTCTTTCCTATGGACCTCCCACCTCTCCCAGAGCCAAGCCCACTGATTTTTTAAAATCCCATGTTAAAGTCCCACTGATTATAAGTACTTATAAAATTTGGCCCCTCTGGTTTTCAAAGCCAAATATTATGGTGATTTGTCTTGCCCTTTCAGGTTCCCCAGTGTGAGGGCATGTTTCTCTCTCCTCTCTTTACCAGTGACATCCCTTTTAGCTGTGGATAATCCCAAGGGAGTGTTTAGTAACTATGTCTCTGCCCTTCCTATGCTCTACCATGTGGCCTCTCTTCTACACTTAGTTTAGTGGGGTTTGTTTTGCCAGTCTTGGAGTCATTTTCTGGGCTATTTACATTGTTATTTAGTATTTTCTATGGGTTTAAGTGTGCTTAGGGTCCTCCTACATTTGTCATCTTCCCAGCTATCCCAGGGTATGCTAATTTTTAGATCTAGTATACACCACCAAACTCAGTGCACTTCCTCCTGTCACAAATGAGTTGTTGCTCTGCATCCATGTAAATACTGAGGGGTTGTCAATCTCTTCAATTTTTTTTTAATTTTTATTTTTTTATTTTTTATAAACATATATTTTTATCCCCAGGGGTACAGGTCTGTGAATCACCAGGTTTACACACTTCACAGCACTCACCAAAGCACATACCCTCCCCAATGTCCATAATCCCACCCCCTTCTCCCAAACCCCCTCCCCCCAGCAACCCTTAGTTTGTTTTGTGAGATTAAGAGTCACTTATGGTTTGTCTCCCTGTCAATCTCTTCAATTTTAGCTAGTGCCGTATTTGTGGTGGTGCCTCATTATGGTAATTTTCATTTGCTCTGATATATTTATTAATGAAAGTAAATACCACTTACATACTTTCTTTTGTAAGTTACCCTCTCAGTTCTATTCATTTTTCTCTTAGATCATTTGACTTTTTCTTATTAAGTTTTAGGAGGTTTTTACATATTCTGAATGTGAGACCTTTGTCAGTATATGTGTTGCATATATTTACTCACACTGTTACTTGCCTCATCACTCTCACCATGGTCTTTTTTTTTTTTTAAGATTTTATTTATTAATTTGACAGAGAGAAATCACAAGTAGACAGAGAGGCAGCCAAAGAGAGAGAGAGAGGGAAGCAGGCTCTCCACTGAGCAGAGAGCCCGATGCCAGGACTCTGAGATCATGACCTGAGCCGAAGGCAGCGGCTTAACCCACTGAGCCACCCAGGCGCCCCTCACCATGGTCTTTTTGATTAAAATATCCTTGATTTGAATGTAGTTTAGTCTATCAATCTCCTCTTTTATAGTTATTGCTTTTTATAATCTGTTCACGAAGTCATTTGTAGGGTGCTTGGATGGTTAAATTATTTAAGTATCCAACTCGTGAATTCAGTTTATGTCATGGTCTCAGGGTTGTAAGATCAAGCCCTGCATTGGACTCTGCATTCAGCACTCAGACTTTAGATCTGCTTGAAATTCTCTCTCTCCTTCTGCCCCTCCTCACCTCATGCCTCTCTTTCTCTCTCTCTCTCTCAAAATAAATAAAATCAACGCTGGGTTTTGGCTCAGGTCATGATCTCGGGGTCATGGGATTGAGCCCTGTGTGAGTTCCACATGCTTAATAGGAAGTCTACTCATCCTCTGCCCCTCCCTTTTTTCAAATAAGTAGATAAATCTTAAAAAAGAAAAAAAAAAGGAGAAATCATTTCATACCTCTCCTACCTCAAGGTCATAAAAATAATTTATCTTATGAAATATTTACTTTTTACAATTCCAAGCTAATTCTTTCATGAATAGATTTTTGTAGGTGGTATAAGACAGATCTCAAGATTTACCTTTTACATATGGTTGTGCAATTGACCTAGCACCATCACTAATTTTTATCACTAATCTTTAGTACTTCCTTTGTCATAGATGATGTGTCCTCTTATGCATGGGTCTGTTTTTGGACACATCTTTTCTATTGGTTTATTTTCTATTCTTGTTTCACTCTTACTGTCTTCTTAAAGCTTTACATTAAGTTTTGGTATCTGTATAATACTTCTTTCTCTTATTTAATTCTTCTTTAAGAATGTCATTTCTTGGCCTTTTGCATATCATACAAATTTTATAGTCAGATTATCAACTTCCCTTTTGAAAACCTTGCTGGGATTCTGATTTATTTAGTGTTAATTTATGACTGGATTTTATTATATTTTAATTATAATTATAATGTAACATAGATTAACATAGATGGTGGGAGTAGGATTGCTAAATATCAGGAAGAGGGGGCAGTATTTTATGTAATCTTTTAAATATTAGCATATTCTGCCAGAAGAAAGACGTTTCTGTAAAGTTTATAGCTGGTAATTGCAAGATTTGTAAGCATATGCATCCAATCAAGATTGTGGATCATTCCAACATCTTATGGGAATCTCTCAATCCTGGCAAGGACAGATGGAGTTCTTGATTTTTTGTGCAGAAATAAACTATGGAAAGATTCTCAAAATTTGCAAGGATCTATACTTATATTCTCAATGAGTCCAGAAGTCTCAAAAAGGTTTTTAAATGTTTTGTTTAGATAATCATCTCAAAAAATTGAGATCAGCATATTCTGGATCTTCTAGATGGCCTTTGTTTTGATAACCAAATTGTTTGATTTCTATGCACAAAAGTACCATAAGGAAACTCAGAGAATGAAACATAAATTTCTTGATGAATTAATTTCAAGAGTAACAGAAACCTGTAAGCTTCAGCTCACCTGGTTGACTTGAAATGACTATTGTCTGAGGGCTTTAAGTTGTCTGAGGGCTTACTTTTCTGCACCAATAAGCTATAGAAGCACATCATATTTTAATAATAATTGACATTATTTTTAAATATAAGGATAGATTATTATAATAAAAGTGAATATGACCTTAGAAAAATCTATCCTAGTTTTATAAATTCACTAGTATGACAAGATTTCCATTTCATTTCATAATAAATGTGTTATCCTGAAACTGAATTCAACAATCATTCTACCGAAACAGGCATAATCTGCCCAGACACTTAAGTATTCCTGTGAGTCGGTCAGTGTGCAAGATTGAAGTGTCTAGCAAGCAGTTGAGCTTGTGTGTCTTCTAGGTGAAGCTAACTGCTGCTTCATTTTCCAGGAGTACAGGGGATCAGAAGTGTCCTTCTCCCAGTGAAACTACTCTGTGGCCCAATATCTCAGGGTGCTCACATTTGCTCTTTGAGATTGCAATACCATCTAAATTGGGAGCATTGAAGCTGGAAGTGGAGGGCAAGGGTATATCTACTAATTACATAGAGTAATAGTTGGGGGGCCAAGCCTGAGGAGAGTCTTTGGTTGAGGAAGCAGAGTATTCAAACTATATAAGAATACAAAATGGAGTAGGGAGACAGCTCAAAGATGTAAATTTGTGCTCCAATTTAAGTGAAGTGATATTAAATATGAGCACAGTATGAGATTTGATTTTAGGTCCTAATATTCTTTTGTTTGGGGAATGATGTAGTCCATATCTGTTGACCCTGACCTGAGTTTCACAGTTCTGAGTAACAGTGTCTTCCCCCAGGAATCCAGACATTTTCAATTCCAGGGAAGGATTAAACATGGAGGAATATTGGACTTATTCTCCAGAAATCTTCTGCTTGATATTCCATTGCTGGCAACATGTATTTTCTGGTACTGAGATTAACAGCAGGAAGGAGCACTCCATGCATGAGCCTATACTTCTGGGGTTTTAATGGGTTTCAGGAAACTTCTTTGTGAGCAGTAATGAATCTGCTGGAAATCAGAGCTGGAATTAAGACAGATTCTTTACCATTGGCCTGGTGCTGAATGACTTGGATGGACACTCGTTGAGGCAATAATGAGTCTTTAGTGATGCAAACTGGTAACTGCTCAAGGCTACCAGGTCTGAGATTTATAATCCTACATCACTAGGTTTTGAAAGCTTAAAATCAAGCCAATAATTAAGATGTTGACTACTAATATTTGTTGAGAGATTTTTGGTTTTGTTTTACTTTCTCTTTAATCAGGGGAAATGATAGTAGGGTGAGAAGGAAAAGGAAGAAACCCTAATGAGCATCAGAGTCATTAATTTTGAAAACAAACTATGGGATTATTCTGACTCACAATTTTGGTTAAAATTGGAGACAAATTGTCACTTTTAATGTTCAGATTTCTATTTTGGTTGCTTAAGGTTATTCATTTATACTTTAATTAGAAAATTGTATTAGAGTACTCTGTATGACTTAGTTTTAAACCCTCATTCCATCATTTGCCCTATTCCTCGTTCTAAAAAAGGGGAAATTGGAAGGGGAGGTGAACCATGAGAGACTATGGACTCTGAAAATGGATCTATTGAATATATATTATTTATGATACATGAGAGCAGGGACTGTATCTTCCTTATTCACTGCTGATTTCAAAGCTTAGTACAGTGTCCAACACATACTTAGTTCTCAATAAATATCAATTAAATGAATTTCTACCTTCCATATTACCTTGCTTCCAACTTCTAAATGAAATACTAAGAGCTTTACATAACGGCAGTTCTGGTAAGTTTCACACCAGTTTTCCTTGTGGTGTGACATTTATTTTTAGGCACCAATTCATTTATTTAGATTAAAGTTAATGAAAACAAATGAAATGACAAATGAAAATAATGTGTTATAGACCCATTTAGTCAGTGTTTCAATTATATCAGCCATTCTTATTTTCTTTAAGACCATTTTTAGAGTAGTTTTAGGTTTAAAGCAAATATGAGAGAAAGGTACAGAGATTTCCCTTCTACCCCTTGCCCTCCCCACATTATCAACATACCCCCACCCAGATTAGTACATTCGTTACAACTGAGGACCGAGGACCCCAGATCATTACCACTCAAAGTACACAGTTTACATCAGGGCTCACTCTTGGTGTATGTTCTGGGGGTTTGGACAAATGTATAATGACATGTATTTACCACTGTAGTATCATACACCATTGTTTCACTACCCTAAAATCCTGGTAATTCACCTATTCATCTGTCCCCCAACTCCTGGCAACCACTGATCTTTTTTACTGTCTCCATAATTTTGCTTTATCCAGAATATCTTTACAATCATACAGTGTATAGTTTTTTCATATTGGCTTTTTTTCACTTAGTAATATGCGTTTAAATTTCCTCTGTAACTTTCATACCTTGATAGCTCATTTCTTTTTAGTGCTGAACAATATTCCATGGTTAGGATGTGTCATAGTTTATCCATTCACCCACTGAAGAACATTTCGGTTGCTTCTAAGTTTTGGTAATTATGAATAATGTTGCTATAAACATTTAAGTACAGGGTTGTGGGGGTATAAGTTTCCAAATGCTTTGAGTAAATATCAAGTAATGTAATGACTAGGTTGTGTGGTAAGAGTATGTTCAGTTGAAAAAAAACAAAAAACAAACACCAATAGTCATTCAAAGTGAATCCACTGTTTTGTATTCCCACCAGAATAAAGAATTCCTGTTGCTCCACAGCCTTGCCAGCCTTTGCTGTTGTCAATGGTCCAGATTTTGACCTTTCTAATAGGTGTATAGTGGTATCTTATTGTTATAATACACATTGTCTGATGACATATGATGTGCAACATTTTTTTCATGTTTATTTGCCATTTATATCTTTTCTTTGGTGAGGTGTCTGGGGTCATTGGTCTATTTTCAGTCTCTCTCTCTCTTTTTTTTTTTTTAAGATTTTATTTATTCATTTTACAGAGAGAGATCACAAGTAGGCCAAGAGGCAAGCAGAGAGAGAGAGGAGAAAGCAGGCTCCCTGCTAGGCAGAGGGCCTGATGTGGGACTTGATTACAAGACCCTGAGATCATGACCTGAGCCGAAGGCAGAGGCTTAACCCACTGAGCCACCCAGTGCCTTTTTTTTTTTTTCGACTTATTATCCTCTTCATTTTTAAGACTTTTTAAAAAAGAGTTCTTTATATATTTTGAATAATAGCTCTTTTATCAGGTTTATCTTTTATAAAAATTTTCTCTTAATGTATAGTGTCTTTTTTCATTCTCTCAAAAATCTCTTCCATAGATAGACCAGAAATTAATTTTATTTCATCTTTGATTCCTTTCATCAGAATTTTTTTGTTTCTTCATGTAGATTTTGTACTTTTTATATACTTATATCTAAATATTTCATTTTTGAGGTTTTTAATGTAAATGATGTTGTATTTTCAGTTTCAGATTTCACCTGTTGATTTCTGCTGATATATAGGAAAGCTATTGACTTGTGTACATCAATATTATATCTTAAAACCTTACAATAATCATTTATTAATTCCAGAATATTTTTACAGATTCATTTGGATTTTTTACATAATAATGCCAAACAAGACATTTTTATTTCTTCCTTCCCTGTCTATATACTTTTAATTTCCTTTCATTATTATACTGCATTAGCTAATAATTCTAGTGCAGTATTCTAAAAGAATGGTGAGAGGGGATATCCCTGCCTTATTCCTAATCCTAGTTGGAAAGCTTCTAGTTTCTCATCGTTAAGTATAATGTTAGCTATAGAGTTTTTTTAAATAGATATTCTTTATCAGGTTGAGGAAATTCCCCTCTATTCCTAGTTTACAGGGAGTTAGTTTATCATGAATGGGTATTCATGAATGGGTATTGGATTTTGTCAAATACTTTTTTTTTGCATCTATTGATATGATTTGATATGATCATGTGATTTTATTTAGCCTGTTGCTGTGAACTATTACATTAATTGATTTTCAGATGGTAAACCATCCTTGCATACCTGTAATAAATCCCATTTGGTCATAGTTTGTATTTGGTCCAGCATGAGGTCTATCTGGAATAATGTTCCATATGAGCTTGAGAAGAATGTTTATCTGCTGTTAGATGAAATAGTCCATGGTTGTCCATTACAGCCAAGTGATGAATAGCTATGTTGATTTCATTTGGGTCATTACTGATTTTCTGCCTGCCAGATCTATCCATTTCTGATAAAGGGGTGCTGAAGTCTCCAACTATAATAATGTATTCATCTATTTCTCTTAGCACTTCTACCAGTTTTTGCCTCATAAATTTTGACCTTATATACTATTTTTCCATTTTCAACATTTTGAGGAACCTCCATGCTGTTTTCCAGAGAGGTCGCACCAGCTTGCATTCCCACCAACAGTGTAGGAGGGTTCCCCTTTATCCACATTCTGACCAGCATCTGTCATTTCCTGACTTGTTGATTTTAGTCATTCTGACGGGTGTGAGGTGATATCTCATTGTGGTTTTGATTTGTATTTCCCTGATGCCCAGTGATATGGAGCACTTTTTCGTGTGTCTGTTGGCCATCTGGATGTCTTCTTTGCAGAAATGTCTGTTCATGTCCTCTGCCCATTTCTTGATTGGATTATTTGCTCTTTGGGTGTTGAGTTTGCTAAGTTCTTTATAGAATTTGGACACTAGTCCTTTATCTGATATGTCATTTGCAAATATCTTCTCCCATTCTGTCAGTTATCTTTTGTTTTGTTAACCATTTCCTTTGCTGTGCAAAAGCTTTTGATCTTGATGAAATCCCAATAGTTCATTTTTGCCCTTGCTTCCCTTGCCTTTGGCGATGACCTAGGAAGATGTTGCTGCGGCTAAGGTCGAAGAGGTTGCTGCCTGTGTTATCCTCAAGGATTTTGATGGATTCCTTTCTCACATTGAGGTCCTTCATCCATTTTGAGTCTATTTTTGTGTGTGGTGTAAGGAAATGGTCCAATTTCATTTTTCTGCATGTGGCTGTCCAATTTTCCCAGCACCATTTATTGAAGAGGCTGTCTTTTTTCCATTGGACATTCTTTCCTGCTTTGTCGAAGATTAGTTGACCATAGAGTTGAGGGTCTATTTCTGGGCTCTCTATTCTGTTCCATTGATCTATGTGTCTGTTTTTGTGCCAGTACCATGCTGTCTTGATGATGACAGCTTTGTAATAGAGCTTGAAGTCCAGAATTGTGATGCCACTAACTTTGGCTTTCTTTTTCAATATCCCTTTGGCTATTAGAGGTCTTTTCTGGTTTCATATAAATTTTAGGATTATTTGTTCCATTTCTTTGAAAAAGATGAATGGTACTTTGATAGGAATTGCATTAATGTGTAGATTGCTTTAGGTAGCATAGACATTTTCACAGTATTTATTCTTCCAATCCAGGAGCATGGAACATATTTCCATTTCTTTGTGTTTTCCTCAATTACTTTCATGAGTACTTTATAGTTTTCTGAGAATAGATATAGATATCTATTCCTAGATATCTTAGATATCTTATGTTTTGGGGTGCAATTGTAAATGGGATTAACTCCTTAATTCTCTTTCTTCTGTCTTGCTGTTGGTGTAGAGAAATGCAACTGATTTCTGTGCATTGATTTTATATCCTGACACTTTACTGAATTCCTGTATAAGTTCTAGCAGTTTGGGAGTGGAGTCTTTTGGGTTTTCCACATATAGTATCGTATCATCTGCAAAGAGTGATAATTTGACTTCTTCTTTGCCGATTTGGATGCCTTTAATTTCCTTTTGTTGTCTGATTGCTGAGGCTAGGACTTTTAGTACTATGTTGAATAGCAGTGGTGATAATGGACATCCCTGCCATATTCCTGACCTTAGCGGAAAAGCTGTCAGTTTTTCTCCATTGAGAATGATATTTGCGGTGGGTTTTTCATAGATGGCTTTGATGATATTGAGGTATGTGCCCTCTATCCCTACACTTTGAAGAGTTTTGATCAGGAAGGGATGCTGTACTTTGTCAAATGCTTTTTCAGCATCTATTGAGAGTATCATATGGTTCTTGTTCTTTCTTTTATTGATGTGTTGTATCACATTGACTGATTTGCGGATGTTGAACCAACCTTGCAGCCCTGGAATAAATCCCACTTGGTCGTGGTGAATAATCCTTTTAATGTACTGTTGAATCCTATTGGCTAGTATTTTGGTGAGAATTTTCGCATCTGTGTTTATCAAGGATATTGGTCTATAGCTCTCTTTTTTGATGGGATCCTTGTCTGGTTTGGGGATCAAGGTGTTGCTGGCTTCATAAAATGCGTTTGGAAGTTTTCCTTCCATTTCTATTTTTTGGAGCAGTTTCAGGAGAATAGGTATTAGTTCTTCTTTAAATGTTTGGTAGAATTCCCCTGGGAAGCCGTCTGGCCCTGGGCTTCTGTTTGTTTGGAGATTTTTTTTTTTTAAGATTTTTTTTAATTTATCTGACAGAGATCACAAGTAGGCAGAGAGGCAAGCAGAGAGAGAGGAGGAAGCAGGCGCCCTGCAGAGCAGAGAGCCCGATGTGGGGCTCGATCCCAGGACCCTGGGATCATGAGCTGAGCCAAAGGCAGAGGCTTAACCCACTGAGCCACCCAGGTGCTTCTGTTTGGAGATTTTTAATGACTGTTTCAATCTCCTTACTGGTTATGGGTCTGTTCAGTCTTTCTATTTCTTTCTGGTTCAGTTGTGGTAGTATATATGTTTCTAGGAATGCATCCATTTCTTCCAGATTGTCAAATTTGTTGGCATAGAGTTGTTCATAGTATGTTCTTTTAATAGTTTGTATTTCTTTGGTGTTACTTGTGATCTCCCCTCTTTAATTAATGATGTTATTTTTTGGGGTCCTTTCTCTTTTCTTTTTGGTAAGTCTGGCCAGGGGTTTATCAATTTTATTAATCTTTCAAGGAACCAGCTCCTAGTTTCGTTGATTTGTTCTATTGTTTTTTTGTTTGTTTGTTTGTTTCTATTTCATTGATTTCTGCTCTGATCCTTATGATTTCTCTTCTCCTGCTGGGCTTAGGGTTTCTTTCTTGTTCTTTATCCAGCTCCTTTAGGTGTAGGGTTAGGTTGTGCACCTGAGACCTTTCTTGTTTCTTGAGAAAGGCTTGTACTGCTATATATTTTCCTCTCAGGACTGCATTTGTTGTGTCCCACAGATTTTGAACCGTTGTATTTTCATTATCATTTGTTTCCATGATTTTTTTCAATTCTTCTTTAATTTCCCGGTTGACCCATTCATTCTTTAGAAGGATGCTGTTTAGGCTCCATGTATTTGGGTTCTTTCCAAACTTCCTTTTGTGGTTGAGTTCTAGCTTTACAACATTGTGGTCTGAATATATGCAGGGAATGATCCCAATCTTTTGGATACCAGTTGAGTCCTGATTTAGGACCGAGGATGTGATCTATGCTGGAGAATGTTCCATGTGCACTAGAGAAGAATGTGTATCTGTTGCTTTGGGAGGAAATGTTCTGAATATATCTGTGATGTCCATCTGGTCTAGTGTGTCGTTTAAAGCCTTTATTTCCTTGCTGATCTTTTGCTTGGTTGATCTGTCCATTTCAGTGAGGGGAATGTTAAAGTCCCCTACTATTATTGTATTATTGTTGATGTGTTTCTTTGATTTTGTTATTAATTGGTTTATATATTTGGCTGCTCCCACGTTGGGGGCATAGATATTTAAAATTGTTAGATCTTCTTGTTTGACAGACCCTTTGAGTATGATATAGTGTCCTTCCTCATCCCTTCTTATAGTCTTTGGCTTAAAATCTAATTGATCTGATATAAGGATTGCCACTCCTGCTTTCTCCTGATGTCCATTAGCATTGTAAATTTTTTCCACCCCCTCACTTTAAATCTGGAGGTGTCTTCGGGCTTAAAATGCGTTTCTTGGAGGCAACATATAGATGGATTTTGTTTTTTTATCCATTCTGATACCCTGTGTCTTTTGACAGGGGCATTTAGCCCATTAACATTCAGTGTAACTCTTGAGAAATATGAATTTAGTGTATTGCCTTTAAGGTGACTGTTACTGTATATGGTCTCTTTTCCTTTCTGATCTACCACTTGTAGGCTCTCTCTTTGCTTAGAGGACCCCTTTCAATATTTCCTGTAGAACTGGTTTGGTGTTTGCAAATTCTTTCAGTTTTTGTTTGTCCTGGAAGCTTTTAATCTCTCCTTCTATTTTCAATGATATCCTAGCTGGATATAGTATTCTTGGCTGCATGTTTTTCTCATTTAGTGCTCTGAAAATATCATGCCAACTCTTTCTGGCCTGCCAGGTCTCTGTGGATAGGTCAGCTGCCAATCTAATATTTTTACTATTGTATGTTACAGACTTCTTTTCCTGGGCTGCTTTCAGGATTTTCTCTTTGTCACTGAGACTTGTGAATTTTACTATTAGGTGACGGGGTATGGGCCTATTCTTATTGATTTGAGGGGCGTTCTCTGAACCACCTGAATTTTGATGCTCATTCCCTTTGCCATATTGGGGAAATTCTCCCCAATAATTCTCTCCAGTATACCTTCTGCTCCCCTCTCTCTTTCTTCTTCTTCTGGAATCCCAATTATTCTAATGTTGTTTCGTCTTATGGTGTCACTTATCTCTCGAATTCTCCCCTCATGGTCCAGTAGCTGTTTGTCCCTCTTTTGCTCAGCTTCTTTATTCTCTGTCATTTGGTCTTCTATATCACTAATTCTTTCTTCTGCCTCATTTATCCTAGCAGTGAGAGCCTCCAATTTTGATTGCACCTCATTAATAGCTTTTTTGATTTCAACTTGGTTAGATTTTAGTTCTTTTATTTCTCCAGAAAGGGCTTTTATATCTCCCGAGAGGTTTTCTCTAATATCTTCCATGCCTTTTTCGAGCCCGGCTAGAACCTTGAGAATTGCCATTCTGAAATCTAGATCTGACATATTACCAATGTCTGTATTGATTAGGTCCCTAGCCTTCGGTACTGCCTCATGTTTTATTTTTTGTGGTGAATTCTTCCGTCTTGTCATTTTGTCCAGATAGAAGTATATGAAGGATCAAGTAAAATACTAAAAGGGTGGCAACAACCCCAGGAAAATATGCTTTAACTAAATCAAAAGAGATCCCAAATCATGAGGGGGAAGAAAGGGATAAAAAGAGGTTCAAAAAGAACGTAAGAAAAAAATGTAAAAAAAAAAGAAAAGAAAAGAAAAGAAAAGAATTTTAAAAAGGAAAACGAATAAAGAAAAATATAAAAAAGAAAAATATATATATTAGATAAACTAATTTAAAAACGTTAAAAAAGAAAAGGGTAAAAGTTAAAAAAAATTTTAGCAGAAGAAGACAAAAAAATTGAAAAAAAATTTAAATTAACTGCAAGACTAAAGAAATTACAGGGAGAAAGCCATGAGTTCCGTGCTTTGCTTTCTTCTCCTCTGGAATTCTGCTGCTCTCCTTGGTATTGAAACTGCACTCCTTGGTAGGTGAACTTGGTCATGGCTTGATTTCTTGTTGATCTTCTGGGGGAGGGGCCTGGTGTAGTGATTCTCAAGTGTCTTTGCCCCATGCAGAATTGCACCGCCCTTACCAGGGGCTGAGTAATCCGCTGGGGTTTGCTTTCAGGGGCTTTTGTTCCCTGTGTGCTTTCCGTAGAGTTCCGGAGGACAGGAATACAATTGTTGGCCTCCTAGTCTCCGGCCCAGAGTAGCCTAGAACCCGGTGCCCCACTCCTCAGTGTGTCCTCAGCAAACAGTGTCCAGTTACTCCTATCTGCCTGACCTCCCACCGCACTCTGAGCTCACTGAGCCTGCAACCGGTTCAAGGTAACCCCGAGCTGTGAGCTTATTGTCAGCTCTGTCTCTGTAGCTGGTTTTCCCGTTCCAATACCCGCAAGCTCTGTGACACTCAGATACACCCGATCCTTCTGTGACCCTGCGGGACCTAAGGCCACGCTGACACCGGGTGGGCTTCGCCCCGGTTTAGCCTCTGGAGCGATGTCCCTCAGCAGAACAGACTTTTAAAAGTCCTGATTTTGTGCTCTGTTGCTCCGCTGCTTGCCGGGAGCCGGCTCCTCCCCCCGGGGTCTATCTTCCCGTGGCTTTGGATTCACTTCTCTGCCAGCCCTACCTTTCAGAAAGTGGTTGTTTTTCTGTTTCCAGAATTGCTGTTCTTCTTCTCTTTGATCTCCCGATGGATTTTCAGGTGTTTGCAATCTTTAGATAAGCTATCTAGCTGATCTCCTGCTAGCTGAAGTAGTCTCAGTCTGCTACTTCTCTGCCATCTTGACTCCTCCCATAGCTAACTTTCTTAATACCTAGAAACATACAAAGAGATTTAGACAAAATGAGGAGACAGAAAAAATACCAAGAAGAGGACAAAATAACAGCAAGAAAGCTAAAAATACCAAGAAGAGGACAAAATCACAGCAAGAGAGCTAAATGAAATAGGGATGAGTAATATGCCTGATAGAGAATTTAAAGTATTGATCATGAAGATACTGGGTTTGAGAAAAGAGTGGAGGACATCAGTGAGACCCTCACCAAACAGATAAAGAAGAACCAATCAGAGATGAAGAGTACAATAAATGGAGTTCAAAGTACATTAGACAGGATAAATACCAGACTACAGGAAGCAGAAGAATGAATTAATGGCCTCAGGACAGAGTGAGGAAAATAAGCAAACTGAGCAGGTGAAGAAAAAAAAAAAAGAAATTAGGCAAAGTGAAAATAGAATTAGGGAATCCAGTGACACCATGAAGCATAATGACGTTGACATTATAGAGATCCCAGAAGGAGAAGAAAGAGAAAAAGGAGCAGAAGATTTATTTGAGGAAATAATAGCTGAAAACTTCCTGAATATGGGGAAGGAAATAGAAATCCAGACTGAGAAGGCACAGAGATGGCTCAATAAAATCAACCAAAAGAGGTCCACACCAAGACACACAGTAATTAAAACTGCTAAAAGGTGGTAGTAAAGAGAATTTTTTAAAGCAACGAGAGGAAACAGTCCCATACAATGGAAACCCTGTTATGTTGTCAGCCTGATTATTTTTAAAGAATTTATTTATTTATTTGAGAGAGATACATATAGTGAGAGGGAGTAGGAGTGGGGAGGAGAGAGAGAGAGAGAGATGCGGGCTCCCTGCTGAGCACGGAAACCAATGCAGGATTCCATCCCAGGACATGGGGATCATGACCTTAGCTGAAGGCAGATGCTTAATGAATTACCCACCCAGGTGCCCCTGTAAGCCTGATTTTTCAGCAGAAAATTTGCAAGCCAGAAATGAGTGGCATGATATATTCAAAATGCTGAAGAAAAAAAAAAAAAAAAGCCACCTTGCAACTTAAAATAGTGTATCCAGCAAAGCTTTCATTCAGAATAAAAGGAGAAATAAAGAATTTCCCAGATAAAAATTGAATGAATTTATGACACTGAAACAATCCAACAAGAAATGTTGAAGCCGACTCTTCTAGTGGGAAGGAAAGGTCATAAGTTAAGAAAAGCAGGAAGCACAAAAGCAGTAAAAGTAAGCATATTTGTAAAAATTAATCAAAGGACTCACACACACACACAAAAAGGATGTAAAGTATGGCATTAAATACTTAAAACATGACAGGAAGATGAGGCAAAAATGAGTTCAAACTTATGCAAACATCAACTTAATATAGACTGCTATATGAAGATGTTATATACCAACCTCTTGGTAATGCAAAATCAAAGAACAGTAATAGATATACAAAAAGTAAGAAGAGAAAAATCCAAGTAAATCACTAAAGAGAGGCAAATTATTGTGAGAGAAGAGAACAAGGAAGAAAGGAACAAAGATCTATAAAACCAACCATAAAACAAGCAACAAAATGGCAGTAATTACATACCTGCAAATAATTATTTTGAATGTAAATAAACTAAATGCATCAATCAAAAGACATAGAATGATGGAATGGATAACAAAGAAAAAAACACTTACATGCTGCCTACAAGAGACTCATTTCATATGCCTAAAGATACACACCTATTGAAAGTAAAGGATGGACAAATATTCATCATGCAAATAAGTGTGGAAAGAAAGCAACAGTAGAGAATCTTACATTGAATGAAACAGACTTTAAAACAAAGATGATGGGGCGCCTGGTTGGCTCAGTGGGTTAAAGCCTCTGCCTTCGGCTCAGGTCATGATCCCAGAGTCCTGGGACCGAGCCCCGCATGGAGCTCTCTGCTCGGCAGGGAGCCTGCTTCCTCCTCTCTTTCTGCCTGCCTCTCTACCTACTTGTGATCTCTGTCTGTCAAATTAATAAATAAAATCTTTTTAAAAAATTAAAAAATAAAACAAAGATGATAATAAAAGACAAAATAGGGCACTACTTGATAATATAGATGAAAACCCAATAAGAAGGTATAGCAGGGCTCCTGGGTGGCTCAGTGGGTTAAGCTGCTGCCTTCGGCTCAGGTCATGATCTCAGGGTCCTGGGATTGAGTCCCGCATCAGGCTCTCTGCTCGACAGGGAGCCTGCTTCCTTCCCTTCCTCTCTCTCTGCCTGCCTCTCTGCCTACTTGTGATCTCTCACTGTCAAATAAATAAAATCTTAAAAAAAAAGAAGGTATAGCAAATAAAAATATTTATGCACTCAACACAAGAATAAACAAATGCATAATATGATTAATAACAAACATAAAGGTAGTAATCAATAATAAAACGATTACAGTAGAGGGATTTAACACCCCACTTACATCACTGGAGAGGCCATCCAAACAGAAATTCAACATGGAAACAGGTAACTGAATCCCACATTGGACCGGTGGATTTAACAGATACACTCAGAACATTTCATGCTAAAACAGCAGAATACACATTCTTTTCAAGTGCACATAGAATATTCTCCAGAATATATCACATATTAGCCCACAAAATAAGTCTCAACAAATTCAAAAATATCTGTCATACCATGCATATTTCCTGACCATAATGCTATGAAACTAGAAATCAACCATAAGAAAAAAATCTAGAAAAAGCACAGACCTATCAAGGTTAAATAACATGCTATGAAACAATGAATGAATCAACCAAGAAATCAAAGAGGAAATAAAAAATTCCATGGAGACAAAGAAAATAAAAACACAGTGGTCCAAAATCTTTAGGATGCAGCAAAAGATGTTCTGAGAAGGAAGTTTATAGCAATACAAGCATACTTCAAGAAGCAAGAAAAATCTCAAATAAACAACCTAATTTTACAATCTAGAAAAAGAAGAACAAAATTGTAAACAAGTAGAAGAAAGGAAACTGTCAAGATTAGAACAGAAATCAACAAAATAGAAACTGAAAACAAACAAACAAAACAATAGCAGAGATAAATGAAACCAGGAGCTGGTTCTTTGAAAAGTTCAACAAAATTGATAAAACTTTAGCCAGATTCATCACCAAAAAAAAAAAAAAAAGAAAAAAGAAAGAAAGAAAGAGGGAGAGGGAGAGACAGAGACACAGAGAGATGAGAAAGAGAGAGAGTGAAAATCAGAATGAAAGAGAAGAAATAACAACCAACACAACAGAAATACAAAGGATTATAAGAGAATATTATGAAAAATTACATGCCTAGACATTGGACAACCTAGAAGAAGTGGGTAAATTTCTAGAAACATACAACCTCCTTAAACTGAATCAGGAAGAGATAGAAAATTGGAATAGATCAATTTCCAGCAATGAAAGAATAAGTAATTTAAAAACTTCCAACAAACAAAAGTTCAGAAGGGATTCATAAGTGAATTCATAAGTGAATTCAAATTTTTCAGTACTTGCAAATCAAACAACATGATACATCACATCAATAAGAGAAAGAACACAAATCATATGATCAATTTAATAGATGCAGAAAAAAATTTGAAAAAATACATCCAATTATGATAGAAAGCTTGTAGGTTTAGAGGAAACATAATTAGAATGGTATAAAAGTCTTTAGGCAAATAGTAAATTGTAATTTGTTGATGTTAATACTATTGTTATAAAAGCAGCTCAAGAAAGTGATGGCCAGTGTTCTGTAAGACAAATTCAAATGAGAACTAATTCAAAACTTAAAAGCAACTCAGAAAATAAGATAGCAAATGCTTCCCTATTAAATACTTTTATTGCATTTATTTCTATAGAACCATCTCCCCTCTCCCATAAACATGGAAGAGAAAGGAAGAATAGGTGAAGGGAGAAGTACCTTGGGAAAAATAGTCCATTGTCTGAAGTTTCACCCAGCTTGTGGTAAATGACTGACTTGCAGCTAGGAATGGCTGGTGTTTTGTATCCCAATAGGCTCCTGTCAATTCTTTAAACTTAAGTTTAGCAGTTCTTTTAGATACAATGCTTTTGAATTCCATGAGTTGCTGGATACCTTAATTTGAGCTCCATGGAGAGAAGGCAACAATTTGCACACCTCCATCCTCTACTGCTCGAATTATGGGAGAGGGGAGATGGTTCTACAGAAATAAGTGTTTGAATACTTCTATACCATTCCAATTAATTTTAGCCACAAATGACCATTTTTCAGACTGGGAAATAAATGTTTAGGGAAACTGAGGACCTTTTTGCAAATCACACAGCTGGGGAGTGACTGAGCTTATTCTGTGTAATTGCTCTCTCAACCTCAGTGCTATATGGTTTTCCTCAACTCAGATCTGGAGGCCTCTAGAGTTCTGTTTTAAGGTTAATTATTATTGTGTCTCTCAAATGGACATTTCAAAGTCACATGAGAGATGAAACAATCAAATTGCCTTGTGTAGCAATTTTTAGTGTTCTTTGTGAATTAATTTGCCTGCAGTCCCCTAGGTTGTCCTCTGCACAGGCCAGACACAGTACAAATTCTACTTTGAAAATGTGGAAGAAAAATGCAGCTGTCCAGAGTGCTGGAAATGCTTACAGCATATAGAACTCCACACTGTTTAGCTTTAGAGTCCCTTTGGCACACAGGTTGACCTTCTTGGTATTATAGCTTTAGCAGAAGCCTAATCCATATCTAAAGCAGAGGACAGTGGCTAGAAAAATGGTCTCCTTCCTCCTCTCCTACTTCATAACAAAAATTTCTGTTGAACTAATTATCAAAAGTGGAATAATGTCAGGAGGATGAACATTTCATATTTTCTCAAATTCACTTATTATATTGGAAGATTCACCTTTCCCTATCCCAATTCTTTTCTATTAATATATAAATTAATTTATCCAGAAAGTTAATATTTTGACTCTTGTGCAGATTTGAGGAGCTGGATATGTATAGAATATATACACAAAAAGTATTTTTGTAAGTAATATATTTATTGGATAGCTACCATCTTCTTGCATGGTGTTAGAATAAGAAATATGAGTAAAATACTACTTGTCCTTCAAGAGCAAATATATTAGTTGGAGATTTATTCCCAAGCATTTGTTGAATTACCTTCAACTTCTAAGCACCAAGCAAGTAATAAAGAAGTATCTATTTACCTTTATTTGCTGAATGGTGGAGATAAGTGTGGATGAGGGACACTTGATCCATCCTGGGGGAGGAGAGAGTTTAGGGCTGATGGGAAGTAGAGTAGGTGAGACATCCTACAGGACCCAAAACAAGTGATGACTGAATGGTCTTCAAAGATGAGTGGAAGTTAGCTGGCTAAGGAAAGAGGGTAAGGCAGACCTTCAGAGTGCTGGCACTGAGAAAGACAACAGAGTATACATTTCAGGGGTATATTTCAGCAGTGAACACTGTGTATATGGTAAAAACAGCACTCCTTTCATTCAGAAAGGTAGAGCAGAAGAAATAAATTCTAAGCTATTGGAGCTTATAAATTCAGAAAGTCTACCTCACCACTTTGTGGGGTTACCTAAAACATAGACATTAATAAGAAGATTTCAAATGCATAAACTAAACTCTTTCAAGAAGATGTTCTGTAGAATATAAGATGTTTGGTATAGTAATAAAAACCACTTAATAAATAGGTCCCAAGGTCAAACCAGTTGGGAAAATGTAAATATTCATTGTGAATCTTAAGAAGGGACAAAGTGTACAGTATTCCAGAAAGTTTGGATAATTTTTCACCTGAGCATCTTGAGAAACTTGTTCTCACAATACACACTGTGAAATGACATGCCAGCACATGGATGCTATATGTGCTAGACCTAACAAGTCTAATAGATCCCATTTGTCCTGAAGACAAGCTGACTCTCTGAGATCATTCAAGCTAGAAACAGGGTGGAGGGAGGCAGCTATAGATACAGTAATTATGGGAAGACCCCAAAATGCAGAGTGAAAGTTGTCTAGATAACTGGCTTTTTTATTTTTTAAGTATATATATATTTATTTATTTTAATTTATTTTCAGTATTCAGTGTTTTTTGCACCACACTGAGTGCTCTATGCAATCCGTGTCCTCTCCAATACCCACCACCTGGTTCCCCCAACCTCCCACCTCCCCCATCCCTTCAAAACCCTCAGATTGTTTTTCAAAGTCTATAGTCTCTCATGGTTCACCTCCCCTTCCAATTTCCCTCAAATCCCTTCTCCTCTCCATCTCCCCATGTCCTCCATGCTATTTGTTATGCTCTACAAATAAGTGAAACCATAGATAACTGGCTTTTGACTTAACTCACTGCTCCTCTGCTGTGTGCTATATATTAGGTCCTTCAGCTCTCCAAAGTGCCAGCTTTCTGCTATGGCCAAGAAACATTTCCTCTTGTCTTCTCTCACTTCTTTGTATTTTTCTGACCTCTTTAGGCGGTACAGTGACTCACATGGATATTAGAGTTAACACTTGTTTTTATAGCTAACCTATTAGTTGAGAGAAAGTAGGAATTCTGGGTAAGGATAGGAAAGGTTGATTGGGAAATAATTTGATCTATTTTGGTCCCTAGACACTTGAGAAAATTGTGCCCCCCCAAAAGTCCAGTTTTCAGAGTCAAAAGAAGGTAGCTAAAATTCTAAATGAAAGCTATGTAAGAGTTAGCACTCATCTATATTGGAGACATCGGGGTAATTGGCAAGGGCTGGTCACTTAGAGAGCATCTGACCTACTTTTGGACATCAAAGGGGAAAAAATAATAAATTTGTTCTGATTCCACAGAGCCTTTAGTTTTATATCACTTGCATAAAATAATTGCTCCATTTACTCTCCTGATGTCAGTATCTCCCAAGATACTCCCAAGTGTTAATTTCAATAGGCTATTCATATTTTTATTATGTTTATATATGTGTAAAATCCTATCTTTAAAAAGATCTTTACAGGTCACAGAGGATAGTGCACTCAGTTTGTGTTCTTCTATTTCTTGTAGAGGCAGACTTTATTGTGCATCTATTAGGATGCAGAGGATCTACATATAAGAGGAGGAAATGGTAGAGATGGAGGCACTTGGGATATATTGAGGGGAGTAGTTCTTGTGTTTGCCTTTCTCTCATGATTGAACATGAACTCTGTGCCTTGTGGGACATGAGTTTAGGACAGTGCAGCAGTGATAGAGTGAGAACATTCACACAGGAAAATGTATAGAGAGCAAAATTTTATATTAATCATGTTATGTCTACTTCACAACATTTGTGCTAGATGTCAGCTATGTCTAGCTTATACCGTTAGCATCATTTTTCATTCATATAGAAATTTATCATATAAATGCTTAACTTTTGAAAGTTCCATTGTGGGAGAGGAGACAAAGATCACAGAGTAGGGGACCCTAACTCAACCTGTCCCCTGAATTGAGCTGGATATCTGCCAGCCCACTCTGAACACCCATAGAATCAGCCGGAGATGTAAGAAGATATATCCAGATCTCTATAAACAGAATACCTCTGGTGGTTGGTTTTGAGGTATAAAGCAGGGAGCCATGATTATGAGCGCAAATATTGGAAGATAAATGGAAGGGAGAAGGAGCCTCCAGGATCCAGCACCTCTGGAGCACGAAAGCCTCCCCTCCGGGGACCAGGCACAAAGACCCATTAGCTAGTGGTGGGGAAAGGACTTTAGGGCAGCCCCCAGACTGAAACCTGGAACTGTGGGGGCACACGTGCAAACAGGGGGTGGCTGGCAGTTTTAGAAGCACAAAGGGCAGAGACTTGTCTGGACTTGGAAGTGAGAACTGGGAGTTGTGATATGGGGTGCACAACCCAGGATGTTGCCCCTTCTAGCAGCACAGACAAAAACAGAAACAGTGTGGCCTGGAGAGCTCACTGGAGAATAGAATGCAATTTCTCTGTTTTGAGACAGAAGTTTGGATATGGTCACTTCTGCTCTGACTCTTGGAAACATGCAGAAATTTGCCAGGGAAAACTGGCAGAGAAAAAAAGCCCTTCCAAGCCAGTATTCACTGAGCCTGTTCAACTCTGTCCAAACAGGGTTGCCTGAGTAATGGATTTCCTAGTTCCAGTCCCAGAAGAAGAGGCCTACAACCATAAAGTCCTTATAAAACAGGTGCATGTTGTTCAGGTTGTGGTCAATAATTTCAACTCTGTACATTAAACCTAACCCATGCATGAGAAGGGAAATAATTAAGATTAGAGCAGAAATCAGTGAATTAGAAACCAGAAACACAGCAGAACACATCAATGAAACTAGAAACTGGTTCTTTGAAAGAATTAATAAGTTCAATAAACTACTGGTCAGACTTATATCCAAAAGAAAAGAGAAAGGACCCAAATTAATAAAATTATGAATGAAAGGGGAGAGATCATGACTAACACCAAAGAAATAGAAACTATTATCAAGAGGAAGAGTCAAGATGGCAGAGAAGTAGCAGGCTAAGACTACATCAGAGAGCAGGAGATCAGTTAGATAGCTTATCAATCCATTGCAAACACGTACAAATCCAACAGGAGACTGAAGAGAAGAAGAGCAACAATTCTAGAAAAGAAATTTGACAACTTTCTGAAAGGTAGGACAGCGGAGAAGTGAATCCAAAGTGACAGTAAGGTAGACCACGGGGAGCAGGGGCCAGCTCCCGGAAAGAGGCAGAGCAACGGAGCACAAAATCAGGACTTTTAAAAGACTGTTCCATGGAGGGACATTGCTCCAGAGGCTAAACCGGGGTGAAGCCCTCATGGGGTCAACATGGCCCCAGGTGCCACGGGGTCACAGAAGGATCGGGGGTGTCTGCATGTTTCCAAGCTGCAGAGCTTGCAGGTATTAGAGCGGGGAAGCCAGCTACAGAGTCAGAGCTGAGGAGCGAGCTCTCAGCTTGGGGTTACCTTGAACTGTTAGGCTGGGTGAGCTCGGAGTGCAACCAGAGGCCAGGGAGATGGGAATGATTGAGCACCTTTCTCTGAGGGTGCACTGAGGAGTGGGGCCCCAAACTCTTGGCTCCTCTGCGCTGGAGACTGGGAGGCCACCATTTTCATTCCCATCCTCTGTAACTCTATGGAAAGCATTCAGGGAACAAAAGCTCTCGAAGGTGAACCCTAGCAGATTACTTAGCCCGGCCCCTGGTAAGGGCAGTGCAATTCCAACTTGGGCAAAGACACTTGAGAATCACTACAACAGGCCCCTCCCCCAGAAGATCAGCAAGAAATTCAGCCAAGACCAAGTTCACTTGCTAAGGAGAACAGTGGAAATCCAGAGGAGGGGAAAGCAAAGCATGGAATTCATGGCTTTATCCCCATGATTGTTTAGTCTTGCAGTTAATTCATTTTTTTAATTTTTTTTCTTCTAAATTTTTTTGAACTTTTATCCTTTCTTCTTTTAACATTTTTAAACTAGTTTATCTTAAAAATATCTTTTCATTAAAAAAATAATCTTTTTTTGAACCTTTGTTATTATAGTCATATTTTATCCTTCATTCTATCTAACTTTATTTTTTGTGAAAATTTTATTTTTTGTATACACATGGGTTTTTTCCTTCTAAAAAGTTTGGGGTACAAGTTCTTCTAATAGATCAAAATATACCCTAAATCTAGCTCCAGGCTTGTTCTAGTCTCCAGCCCGAGCAAAATCTCTCCACTTCCTTTTTCCTTATTCTTCCAACTAACGTACATTATAAACTCCTTTTGTAGAAATTAAAAAAAATTTTTTTCATCTTTATAGCCATGTTCCATCCCTTCATTGTGTTTACCCTTATATATGTTTTTCATTCTTTAAAATTTTGGGAGGTAGTTTCTTCTAAGAGACCAAAATACTCCCAAAATTAAGTGGTTTACCCTCTTCTAGTCACCTGTCTAATATATATATATATATATATTTTTTTCTTTTTATATTTTTAAAATTTGCTTTCTTTTTTTTTAAAATGTTTTTCCTGAACTTCTTTTTATCCCGTTCCTCTACACCCCATGATTTGGGGTCTCCTCTGACTTGGTTAAAGCACATTTTCCTAGGGTCTTTGCCACACTTTTAGTATTTTATTTACTCCTTCATATATTCTTATCTGGACAAAATGACAAGCAGAAAAATTCACCCCAATAAAAAAGAACAAGAGGCAATAACAAAAGCTAGGGACCTAATCAATACAGACATTGGTAATATATCAGATCTAGAGTTCAGAATGACAATTCTCAAGGTTCTAGCCGGGCTCGAAAAAGGAGTGGAAGATACTAGAGAAACCCTCTCTGGAAAGATAAAAGCCCTTTCTGGAGAAATAAAAGAACTAAAATCTAACCAAGTTGAAATTTAAAAAGCTATTAATGAGGTGCAATAAAAAATGGAGGCTCTTACTGTTAGGATAAATGAGGCAGAAAAAAGAATTAGTGATATAGAAGACCAAATGATAGAGAATAAAGAAGCTGGGCAACAGAGAGAGACAAACAAATACTGGATTACGAGGGGAGAATTCAAGAGATAAGTGACACCATAAGATGAAACATTAGAATAATTGGGATTCCAGAAGAAGAAGAAAGAGAGGGGGAGTAGAAGGTATATTGGAGAGAATTACTGTAGAGAATTTCCCTAATATGGCAAAGGGAACAAGCATCAAAATCCATGGAGTGCAGAGAACCACCCTCAAAATCAATAAGAATAGGTCCACACCCCATCACCTATGAGTAAAATTTACAAGTCATAGCGACAAAGAGAAAATCCTGAAAGCAGTCCGGGAAAAGAAGTGTTTAACATACAATGGCAAAAATACTAGTTTGGCAGCAGACATCCACAGAGACCTGGCAGGCCAGAAAGAACTGGCCTGATATATTCAGACCACTAAATGAGAAAAACATGCAGCCAAGAATACTATATCCAGCTAGGCTATCATTGAAAATAGAAGGAGAGATAAAAAGCTTCCAGGATAAACAAAAAGTGAAAAAGAATTTGCAAATACCAAACCAGCTCTACAGGAAATATTGAAAGGGGACCTCTATGCAAAGAGAGACCCGAAAAGTAGTAGATCAGAAAGGAACAGAGACAATATACAGTAACACTCACCTTACAGGCCATAAAATGGCACTAAATTCATATCTCTCAATAGTTACCCTAAATGTTAATGGGCTAAATGCCCCTGTCAAAAGACACAGGGTATCAGAATGGATAAAAAAACAAAACCCATCTATATGTTGCCTTCAAGAAATGCATTTTAAGCCCGAAGACACCTCCAGATTTAAAGTGAGGGGGTGGAAAAGAATTTCCCATGCTAATGGACATCAGAAGAAAGCAGGAGTGGCAATCCTTATATCAGATCAATTAGATTTTAAGCCAAAGACTATAATAAGAGATGAGAAAGGACAGTATATCATACTCAAAGGGTCTGTCCAACAAGAAGATCTAACAATTTTAAATATCTATGCCCCCAACGTGGAAGCAACCAACTATATAAACCAATTAATAACAAAATCAAAGAAACACATTGACAATAATACAATAATTGTAGGGGAATTTAATACTCCCCTCACTGAAATGGACAGATCATCCAAGCAAAAGATCAACAAGGAAATAAAGGCCTTAAATGAGACACTGGACCAGATGGACATCACAGATATATTCAGAACATTTCAACTCAAAGCAACAGAATACACATTCTTCTCTAGTGCACATCGAACATTCTCCAGAATAGATCACATCCTCGGTCATAAATCAGGTCTCAACTGATATCAAAAGATTGGGATCATTCCCTACATATTTTCAGACCACAATGCTCTGAAGCTAGAACTCAATTGCAAGAGGAAATTTGGAAAGAACCCAAATACATGGAGACTAAACAGCATCCTCCTAAAGAATGAATGGGTCAAAAAGAAATTAAAGAAGAATTGAAAAACTTCATGGAAACAAATGATAAACAAACACAACAGTTCAAAATCTGTGGGACATAGCAAAGGCAGTCCTCAGAGGAAAATATATAGTATACAAGAAACAAAAAAGGTCTCAAATACACAACCTAACCCTACACCTAAAGGAGCTAGAAAAAAGAACAAAGAAAACCTAAACCCAGCAGGAGAAGAGAAATCGTAAAGATCAGAGCAGAAATCAATGAAATAGAAACAAACAAACAAACAAACAAAAAACAAAACAACAAACAACAGCAACAAAAAAATAGAACAATCAGTGAAACTAGGAGGTGGTTCTTTGAAAGAATTAATAAGATTGATAAACCCTGGCCAAACTTATCAAAAAGAAAAGAGAAAGGACCCAAATAAATAAAATCATGAATGAAAGAGGAGAGATCACAACCAATACCAAAGAAATATGAAACAATTATAAGAACATATTATGAACAACTGTATGCCAACAAATTTGACAATCTGGAAGAAATGGATGCATTCCTAGAGACATATAAACTACCACAACTAAAACAGGAAGAAATAGAAAACCTGAACAGACCTATAACAAGTATGGAGATTGAAACAGTCATCAAAATTCTCCAAACAAACAAAAGGCCAGGGCCAAATGGCTCCCCAGGGGAATTCTACCAAAAATTTAAAGAAGAATTAATGCCTATTCTCCTGACACTGTTCCAAAAAGTAGAAATGGAAGGAAAACTTCAAAACTCGTTTTATGAAGTCAGCATCACCTTGATCCCAAAACCAGACAAGGCTCCCATCGAAAAAGAGAATTAGAGACCAATATCCTTGAAGAACACAGATGCGAAAATTCTCACCAAAATACTAGCCAATAGGATCTAACATTACATTAAAAGGATTATTCACCACGACCAAGTGGGATTTATTCCAGGGCTGCAAGGTTGGTTCAACATCCACAAATCAATCAATGTGATACAACACATTAATAAAAGAAAGAAAAAGAAACATATGATACTCTCAATAGATGCTGAAAAAGCATTTGACAAAGTACAGCATCCCTTCCTGATCAAAACGCTTCAAAGTGTAGAGATAGAGGGAACATACCTCAATACCATCAAAGCCATCTATAAAAAACCCACCGCAAATATCATTCTCAATAGAGAAAAACTGAGAGCTTTTCTGCTAAGGTCAGGAACATGGCAGGGATGTCCATTATCACCACTGCTATTCAACATAGTACTAGAAGTCCTAGCCTCAGCAATCAGACAACAAAAGGAAATTAAAGGCATCCAAATCAGCAAAGAAGAAGTCAAATGATGACTCTTTGCAGATGATATGATGCTATATGTGGAAAACCCAAAAGGATCCACCCCAAAAACTGCTAGACTTTTACAGGAATTCAGTAAAGTGTCAGGATATAAAATCAATGCACAGAAATCAGTTGCATTTCTCTACACGAACAAAAAAAACAGAAGAAAGAGAAATTAGGGAGTCAATCCCATTTACAGTTGCACCCAAAATGATGAGATACCTAGGAATAAACCTAACCAAAGAGGCACAGAATCTATACTCAGAAAACTATAAAGTACTCATGAAAGAAATTGAGGAAGACACAAAGAAATGGAAAAATGTTCCATGCTCCTGGATTGGAAGAATAAATATTGTGAAAATGTCTATGCTACCTAAAGCAATCTACACATTTAATGCAATTCCTATCAAAGTACCATCCATCTTTTTCAAAGAAATGGAACAAATAATCCTAAAATTTATATGGAACCAGAAAAGACCTCGAATAGCCAAAGGGATATTGAAAAAGAAAGCCAAAGTTGGTGGCATAACAATTCTGGACTTTAAGCTCTATTACAAACCTGTCATCATCAAGACAGTATGGTACTGGCACAAAAACGGACACATAAATCAATGGAACAGAAGAGAGAGCCCAGAAATAGACCCTCAACTCTATGGTCAACTAATCTTCGACAAAGCAGGAGAGAATGTCCAATGGAAAAAAGACAGCCTCTTCAACAATTGGTGTTGGGAAAATTGGACAGCCACATGCAGAAAAATGAAATTGGACCATTTCCTTACACCACACATGAAAATAGACTCAAAATGGATGAAGGACCTCAATGTGAGAAAGGAATCCATCAAAATCCTTGAAGAGAACATAGGCCCCAACCTCTTCGACCTCAGCCGCAGCAACTTTTTCCTGGGAACATCGCCAAAGGCAAGGGAAGCAAGGGCAAAAATGATCTATTGGGACTTCACCAAGATCAAAAACTTTTTTTTTTAATTTTTTATTTTTTATAAACATATATTTTTATCCCCAGGGCTACAGGTCTGTGAATCACCAGGCTTACACACTTCACAGCACTCACCAAAGCATATACCCTCCCCAATGTCCATAATCCCACCCCTTTCTCCCAAAACCCCTCCCCCCAGCAACCCTCAGTTTGTTTTGTGAGATTAAGAGTCACTTATGGTTTGTCTCGCTCTCAATCCCATCTTGTTTCATTTATTCTTCCCCTACCCACTTAAGCCCCCATGTTGCATCACCACTTCCTCATATCAGGGAGATCATATGATAGTTGTCTTTCTCTGCTTGACTTATTTCGCTAAGCATGATACGTTCTAGTTCCATCCATGTTGTCACAAATGGCAAGATTTCATTTCTTTTGATGGCTGCATAGTATTCCATTGTGTATATATACCACATCTTCTTGAAGATCAAAAAATTTTGCACAGCAAAGGAAACAGTTAACAAAACCAAAGGACAACTGACAGAATGGGAGAAGATATTTGCAAATGACATATCAGATAAAGGGCTAGTATCCAAAATCTATAAAGAGCTTAACAAATTCAACACCCAAAGAACAAATAATCCAATCAAGAAATGGACAGAGGACATGAGTGGATATTTCTGTAAATAAGACATCCAGATGGCCAACAGACATGAAAAAGTGCTCCACAACACTCAGCATCAGGAAAATCCAAATCAAAACCACAATGAGATACCACCTCATACCAGTCAGAATGGCTAAAATTAACAAGTCAGGAAAAGACAGATGTTGGCGAGGATGCAGAGAAAGGGAACACTCCTACACTGCTGGTGGGAATGCAAGCTCATGCAACCACTCTGGAATACAGCATGGAGGTTCCTCAAAAAGTTGAAAATAGAGCTACCCTATGTCCCAGCAATTGCACTACTGGGTATTTACCCTAAGGATACAAACATAGTGGTCTGAAGGGGCATGGGCACCCACATGTTTATAGCAACAATGTCCACAATAGCCAAACTATGGAAAGAACCTAGATGTCCATCAACAGATGAGTGGATAAAGAAGAGGAGGTATATATCATGCAGCCATCAAAAGAAATGAAATCTTGCCATTTGCAACGATGTGGAAGGAACTAAAAGGTATTATGCTTAGCGAAATTAATAAATCAGAGAAAGACAACTATCATATGACCTCCCTGATATGAGGAAGTGGAGATGCAATGTGAGGGGTTTGGGGGGTAGGAAAAGAAGAAATGAAACAAGATGGGATTGGGAGGGAGACAAACCATCAGTGACTCTTAATCTTACAAAACAAACTGAGGGTTGCTGGGGGCAGGGGGGCTGGGAGAGGTGGGGAGGGTAATGGACTTTGGGGAAGGTATGTGCTATGGTGTGTACTGTGAAGTGTGTAAACCTGGCGATTCACAGACCTGTACCCCTGGGGATAAAAATACATTATATGTTTATATAAAAAAATAAAGAGAGAGAATCGAGAATTGATACCATTTATAATAGCACCAAAACCCATAAGATTCCTTGGAATAAACCTAATCAAAGAGGTAAATGATCTATACTCTAGGAACTACAGTACACTAATGAAAAAAATTGAATAAGCCACAAAAAGATGGAAAAATATTCTGTGTTCATGGATCAGAAGAATAAACATTATTAAAATATCTATGCTGTGCAGAAGAATCTATACTTTCAACACCATCCTGATTAAAATACTGGCATTTTTCCAAGTGCTGGATCAAACAATTCTAAGATTTGTATGGAACCAGAAAAGACCCAAATCACCATGGAAATGTTGAAACAGAAAAACAAAGCTGGGGGCATCACGTTGCCCAATTTCAAACTATATTACAAGGCTACGATCACCAAGACAACATGCTACTGGCACAAAAACAGACACGTAGTCCAATGGAACAAAATAGAGAGCCCAGATATGGACAATCAACTCTATGATCAAATAATCTTTGATAAAGCAGGAAAATATATGTAATTGGAAAAAGTCTCTTCAATAAATGGTGCTAGGAAAATTGGACAGCTAAATATGGAAAAATGAAATTTGACCGTTCTCTTATACCATACACAAAATGGATGAAAGACCTCAATGTGAGATAGGAATCCATAAAAACCCTACAGGAGAACATAAGCAGTAATCTCTTTGACATAGGCCACAGCATCTTTATTCGACACATCTCCAAAGGCAAGGGAAACAAAAGTGAAAATGAACTTTTGGGTCTTCTTTGCTTCTGCACAGCAAAGGAAACAGTCAGCAAAACAAAATGCAACCTGTGGAATGAGAGAATATATTTACAAATGACACTACAAAGGACTGATATCCAAGTTCTATAAAGAACTTCTCAGACTCAACACCCAAAAAACAAATAATCAAGTTAGAAAATGAGCAGAAGACATGAACAGACACTTCTCCAAAGAAGACATATGGATAGCTAACAGACACATGAAAAAATGTTATTGGCAGAGATCTGGGAAATTCAAATCAAAACTGCATTAAGATACCACCTTACAGCAGTTAGAATGGCAAAAATTAACAAAAGAAGAAACAATAAATGTTGGCAAGGATGTGGAGAATGGGGAACCCCTTACACTGCTGGTGGGAATGCAAGTTGTTAAAGCCACCTTGGAAAACAGTGTGGAGGTTCCTGAAAATATTACCCTATGGCCCAGTAATTGCACCAATGGTTATTTATCCCAAAGATATAGATGTAGTGAAAAGAAGGGCCATGTGCACCTCAATGTTCATAGCAGCAATGTCCACAATAACCAAACTGTGGAAAGAGCTGAGATGCCCTTCAACAGAAGAATGGATAAAGAAGATGTGGTCCATATATACAATGGAATTTTACTCAGCCATCAGAAAGGATGAAGACCCAACTTTTGCATCAACATGTATGGGACTGGAGGAGACTATGCTAAGTGAAATAAGTCAAGCAGAGAAAGTAAATTATCATATGGTTTCACTTATTTGTGGAACCTAAGGAATAGCATGGAGGACATTAGGAGAAGGAAAGGAAAAATGAAGGGAAATCAGAGGGGGAGAAAAACCATGAGAAACTATGGACTCCAGGAAACAAACTGCGGGTTTTAGAGGGGAAGAGGTGGGGGGATGGGTTAGCCTGGTGATGGGTATTAAGGCGGGCACATATTTCATGGACACTGGGCGTTATATGCAAATGATGAATTGTTGAACACTACATCAAAAACAAATGATGGGGGTGCCTGGGTGGCTCAGTCGGTTAAACCTCTGCCTTTGGCTCAGGTCATGATCCCAGGGTCCTGGGTTGGAGCCCCACATCAGGCTCTCTGCTCAGCAGGGAGCCTGCTTCCTCCTCTCTCTTTGCCTGCCTCTCTGCCTACTTGTGATCTCTGTCTCTCAAATAAATAAAATCTTTTAAAACAAACAAACAAAAAAGGAAAGATGTACTGTATGGTAATCAACATAACAAAATAATTAAAAAATGAAATTTACATTGTCTTGAAAACGAAATCTGGATGAATGTTGAAACCTTCAACTACCAACCCTTCCTCCCTTATCCCCTAAAATCTCTCATATATATTGAACTATCCTTGAGAATTGAAGTAATATTGTCCTGGAATTGGTAGTAAAGATTAATTAGATACTTCCTTGGTTGCGGAGATATGTGTATTAAGACACAAAAAAATAGAGCTACTCATCATTTATTGTGTAAAGAAATGTCTTGCATTACTTTTAAGTAACTTAGTGTTGAAGCATTGCAGTTTTTGGTGTCTCCCAGATGTGAAGTAAAAGATCTGAAATATTCATTAGTTTTAATTGTGTCATTTACAGGGGAAGAATGTAGGGACTCTGCACTTAAGAGCGTGATAATTTACACATGTATTTCTGGCTTGTAATTTGAGGGGATGGGATTAATTTTTTTATATAGGGCATGTATTTCTAAGAATAAGTACAATATGTTAACAAGGCAAGACAGAATCAGAATACTACGTTTTCCCTTTTCTCCAGAATAGGCTAATGACATCATTTAGGGCTATCTCCTTTGCATTATCCCCTCTTTGATAATCAGAGCCCCTCTTTGGTAGAGTAATATAGATGTCACTTGAGTGCATCCACTCCTGAGATGCTGGCTCACATTCCCCATACAGGGTTCAGACACTGCAGTCGACCCCCTGAGCTCTGGTGTGTGCCAGGCTTCTGTCCTCTCAGATAGTCCCAGGTGGAGGGCACAGAGATATCATTTAGCTTGAGACTTTTGAGCTTTTTCAAAAGTAGATCTGTTGATGAGGTCACTGAACAGTCTTGGAAGGGTCCTTGGCTGAAAATTTTGTGGTATGCTTTCTTTCTGCATGTGCTCTAGAACAAGGTGCAACCCTTTTGACATGGACTTTCCTCTCAAATATTTCTAATAGAGTGCCTGACATGTAATAAAGCTCAAGAAATAGTATTTTTTCCTCTTTTTCCTGCACAAAACGTATTAAAAAAAAAAAAAAAAGAACTACAGGGAATTTTTAGGAAAGGGAGAGTCCATGTCTACCTGAGGTGGGGATGAGAAATGTTTTGTGGATGAGGCTGATTTGAGCCAAGAACTGAAGAACAGGTTCACTTATTCATTTGACAGACATTCATTTTACATTTCAAATGAGAATATGATGGTAACCAAAAACAAACACAAGAGATCAAAGTCTGAGGAGGGAAATAAACATTCATCAAATCAGCACATAGATAAACATGAATTTATATGGCAAGTGACCTAAATGCCCAAACTAATGCTGCAATCTAAATGTCAACCTAAATGGTGAAATAAATTATGTTCGACTTCATCTATGAAACCACGGAAATTGTTTCAAATAATGTAAAATGATTACAGTACATTGGATATTTAAAAATGGGACACAACTGGTACCAGGGTGACTCAGTCAGTTAAGCATCTGTCTTTCGCTCAGGTCATGATCCTGGTGTCCTGGGATCAAGCCCCGAGTTGTGCTTCCCGCTCATCAGGAAGTCTGCTTCTCTCTCCCTGCTCTTGTGCTCTTGCTATCTCTCTCGCCCACTCGCTCTCTCAAATCAAATCTTTAAAAATTTAAAGTGGGACATAAAAGTATAGAATACAATCCCTATTTTATAAAACAAATGCATGTTTGCCCATGCATAGGAAAGTTGATTATATACCACATTGAGATTTTGAAGCACAGAAGATGTTCTCATTGAAGAGTAATGTTTTGGAGCGCCTGGGTGGCTCAGACAGTTAAGCAGCTACCTTTGGCTCAGGTCATGATCTCGGGGTCCTGGGATTAAGCCCCACATCAGACTCCCTGCTGAGTGGAAGCCTGCTTTTCCCTCTGTTTGCTGCTGCCCCTGCTTGTACTTTCTTTCTCTCTGTGTCAAATGGATAAATTAAATATTTAAAAAACAAAGAAAGAAAGAATAATGTTTTTTGCCAGGAGACAAGTAGACTTGTTTTTCCATTGTTTGAATTTGCATTTAGAGCCTTTGCATGCTTCAATGAGGAACTAAAGTTTTAACATATATTCTTTCTCTTTTGGTTGCTTCTTTTTGGTTTTGATGGGGTAAGGTGAAGGTCCTTGAGAGAACAAACATTAAAGTTGTAAGTACAAATTCAAAGGGGTACATGCACCCCAATGTTTATAGCGGCATTATCAACAATATCCAGAAAGACGGGCAGATGCTCCCTAAGGAAGCCCAGTCCCTCAGTTGGTCATTTCCGAGCCTAAAACACAAGACATTGAGTGGGTCTGGAGATTGGGATTGTAGGTTTAAAAAAAAAAAGGCTTCCAGGTTCTCAAATTTTGATAAAGAAGCAGCTAGTTTGTTGGTGTAAAGTAGCTGACATTTGCCTTTTCCAGAGGGCTTGGGGGCCTTTTTCTCTGGTTGCCTCGTTCAGTTGGCTCATCGACTGGCACGTGGAAATGTAAGAATATCAAGGAGAGGGCAGGAAAAACCATGGATTAACAGAGCCATAGCCCAGAGCTCTTAAAAATGTTCCCTTTAGCTCTGACTTTCCGAACGCCCTCACAACACCCGGGGTCACTAAGTCCGCGTCCCTCCCACCCTGCTTGCTGCCTGGGGCCCCCAGATTCGCTGGCTGCTCCTGAATGTGTTACTTCAAGAGGTTTCTGCTTTGATCTTTGCCAAACTTCTGAGCCCCCGAGGGACTAGGAACTTCAACAGCTTTGCCCTGAACCAAACAAAACCAGGAAAAAACTCACGTCTGAGCCGCATGACAGGCGTGTTCTAAGGAGTCTGGGCATGATTTTGGATCCATCTTCACTCTGGCGGGGTCAGTCTCCACGTGAGCACCTGAGCTCCTTGAAGACACCACCCCCTTGGCCGTGGTCCCTAGAACAACAGCACAACCCTGAGTCATGGTCAGAAGGGGCAGGGCAGGGCCAAGACTCGGGATCTCTGTGCTGTGTGACACAAGGCGATAAGTGACAATCTTCCAGTCCTGACCTCCACAACCTTAGAAAGTGTAGTGGTAATTTGTGTGCAAAGATTTGACATTTTAAAATTACCAAGTTCAATAAAATATGTTTACTAATTTAAAAAAATAGCCAATTTGTGGAAAGAAACCAAATGTCCATCTACTGATGGACAAGTCAATAAAAGGAGATGCAGCATATATATATATATATATATATATATATATATATATATATATATATGATGGAATATTACTCAGCCATCAAAAAGAATGAAATCTTGCCATTTGTAATGATGTGGATGGAGCTAGAGTGTATTACACTAAGTGGAATATGTCAGTCAGAAGAAGACAAATACCACATGATCTCACTCACTTGTGGAATTTAAGAAAGAAAACAGATGAATACATGGGAAGGGGGAAAAGAAAAAATAGACAGGGACACCTGGGTGGATCAGTCAGTTAAGCATTTGCCTTTGGCTCAGATCATGATCCCAGGATCCTAGGATTGAGCTCTGCATTAGGCTCCCTGATTGGCAGGAGTCTGCTTCTCCCTTTTCTCCCCTCTCATGCTCTCTCTCACTATCTCTGTTTGTCTCTCTCTCTCTCTCAAATAAATAAATAAAATCTTTAAAAAAAAAAAAAAAGAAAGAAAGAAAAAATGGAGAGAGGAAAACAAGCCATAAATGACTCATAAGGACAGAAAACAAACTGAGGGTTGCTGGAGGGATGTGGGCAGGAGATGGGATAAATGGGTGATGGGTACTAAAGAGGGCACTTATTGTGAGGAGCACTTGGTGTTCTATATAAGTGACGAATCACTGAATTCTCCTCCAGAAACCAATATTGCACAGCATGTTAACTAACAAAATTTATATTAAAATAAATAAATAAAAAGAATTAATTAACAAATTTAATAAACTTGCAGGATACGAAATCAAGATTCAGACAAAAAAATTCTAAAAAATTTAAAAAATGAATTGTAAATAAAACATGCTTTCAGTGGTCTTATTTGTGTAATAATGAATTAATACATTATTACCTGGAATTTTGTCTGAGAAAACCAAGGAATGTCAGATTTTATCTTTGGAAGAAATCCAGCTTCAAGGAAATTCTGTTGTGGTGAATTTTTCCTTGAACCTTGAATGGACATGACAGATACTACAAAGTTCTGGTTCCATTCTTCTTCTGGAGCACACTCAGGGGAACTGTTCTTTCCTGACTGCTTATAGTTAGGTGTGTCCCTGGGCCTAGTTCTGCCCAATGCTGAGGATCCTTTCTGATTAAGATTGTACAAAATGCCAGTAGGAGGCCCACCGGCTCTGCTCATCCTTGTGAGGCAAATGTAGAAATATGTGCTGACATAAGGTTCCTTCGAGTGACTACTGAGCAGAGACTCTTCAACCCCTTCTACTGCCCCCACCTAACACCATCCCAGGACCATGTTGGACATTTTAACATAAGTGAAAAATACACCTTTGTTGTTTAAGCCACTGAGATTTGGAGCGTTCAGGGTTACCACAGTTAGCCTATCCTGAATGACAGGGACAGCAACTTGAACTCCTTACTGACGCTGGCTCACCCAAAGATCAAAAGAGCCTTCTAAGTATCCAAGTGTTCTATTATGACAGATTTCCATGATGTGGCCATTTTCAATGGACAGTGGAACTTTCTTTTAGAACAGTACACAATATTGTAGTAGAGAAGATTACATGAAAATGCCTGGAGAATGATTTCCTTCTGTGATTTCTAAAGAGCGTGTGTATTTAGTGCCAAATGCAAAATTGCCAGACAACAAATGAAAAACTCAATCAAACATCTATGTGTTCTCAAATAGTATCTGGATCCTTCATATCAGACAAAACATCTGGTTGACTGCTGAACTGGAACGTTTTGCAGTGGATATTTAGCATTGTCCATAAATAGGACTAAAGTCAATAATGCAGTCCGAGTTTGGGCATAGAAATCCTCTGTTTGGTGAAGTGAACAAGAAATAGACATAAGCAGAAGCATTAGATGTTTTGTTAAATGCTTTGTAGCTCTAGAAGTTGGGAGATTTGTTCTCCTGATAAAAGATATCTTTTAAAAAGTCCACTGTCAATAATAGACTAGTTTCTTTTTTTTTAAATAGATATTTTCTCTCTCTTAAAATGCAAATATGACAGAGGTGGTCACAACAATTTGTCAAATATACATGCAAAGGGGCGCCTGGGAGGCTCAGTGGGTTAAAGCCCCTGCGCTCGGCTCAGGTCATGATCCCAGGGTCCTGGGATCAAACCCCACACTGGGCTCTCAGCTCAGCAGGGAGCCTGCTTCTCCCTCTCCCTCTAGCTGCTGCTTCCCCTGCTTGTGCTCTCTCTCCTCCATTCTCTGTGTCAAATAAATAAATAAAAATTTTAAAATACATACATGCAAATCATGGAAGGAAAATTGTCTGGATGTTTAGGCTAGAGTAAGCTGTAAACTAGGAAATGGGTAATTAGAGAAAAATATGAATAGGGAAAAGCAATTTCAGGAAGTAAGCAAGAGCTCTTCAAATTAAGTGACACAGAAATTTCTCAAAGTTCTGTTTTTCCTACACAGACAAACACTTACTCTTTTTTCTCCTAAAATGAGATTTTCATATAAAATGTGCAAATGGATTCTGGAATTCCTGAGAGAGGCAGACACATACATAGATGCACAAAGACAGAGACAGAGGCAAATAGAGGAGAATTTTTTTCATAATTAAAGACACAGCATGTATGCTATGAACAAGAAAGTTGATAAACAGTACTTTTGGGGGGGAAAAAAAGCATTGATTTTCATACGTTTATTTGGGCCACTTTTCTACAATTAACTGTGTCTTAGTGCTAGCCAATGATTTCTACCTTTTAATGTACTGTTTTCCATAAATTGATACAGTTTAGAGAGGCAAGGAGTCCTGTTCTGCTTCATGACTGTGAGCCTTGTGTCTGCCTGATGTCAGTTACATTTATTCTGGGAAATTTGCTGCTTCATTGCTGTTGGCCTCACAACAGGATCACAAAATACTTCAAGGTCATGTACAGTGTCCTCTGGAATGAAGTGGAGGAAACCCTATTTCCTGCTAGAATCAGTTGAGCTTCTGGTACAAAAGGTCACTGTTGGCTACAACCTCTTGTGTGGCTCTGGAACTCTCTGAGGGAACTGGTCCAACCAGACATGGGTGTGGAGCAGGAATTGGCCTGTCGTTAATTTACTTGGCCTCATGCTGATGAATAATAATGACTTATATGTCATAGATTTTTATCTGATGGGAGCATAAAAGGTTTTAAATCCCCATACTCCCATCAACTCTTTTGCAACTAACTGAAACTTAAAACACTGGCATTTTTCCTCCCTATTGTTGCTTAAGATAGCTATTTAATAGAAAATACGTAGAAATGTCTGGATGGAGATAACACTTCAACTGACTTGATAATAATCAGATTCCTGCATCCCTTCCTTCAAATCACTGAGGACAATTGTTCAGATTGATAGTTTTACATTGTATGTCTCCGTGTAGTTAACCCAATCTCATCATTGTTATTAAGTATAAAAACTCCCCAAGACCCATTTCTCCACCTCCTCCTCTTCTCGCTTTGTTTTTCCTTGTGAGAAACCCACTGCTGCCTATAGACTTAATCGGGTAATAAATGTGTTGTTATAGCCAATAATCTTTTTTTTTTTTTTTTAATATCCAGTGTCAGTATCAATTCCCCACCTTAGGTCATGAGTGTCCTATTACTTCTGACCTCCAAACTTCAGTGTGTTATCACCTATATTGATCATTTGGTTTTTTGCCTATGGGAGATAGTCTTATTTGAGTTTCTACATGTCTTGCTGGGTAAGCCAAGACTGCAAGTCCCTATTACCCAGGCCATCTCTGATGTTTGTTTATGCAGCTGGGAAGCTGCGAGATGAGGTAATATCTGGGCATAGAGCATAGTAGCTTGCTTCTTGCTAAAAAATAGATGGATTCCTCAAGCTCCACTGATGCTTGCTGTGTTGCAAATAACAAAGTCCTTTGTTTCTGACCCAAGATCTTGTGTCTTCTGCTAAGCACCTGGAAAACTGCTATAGGCTAAATTTATAGCCTATACATGGAATAAAACCAAATCCATATCCACAGTCTATACCACCTTGATTGCTTTTATGTATGTGCTTTTGCCCCCAAATAGTAAGCCCTTCAAGATCAAAAGTCTGAGTCCTCTTTGCACTGCCTTTCATAAACTTCAATAAACATTCAGGAAGTGTTCAGTGGCTATGGTGATATCAACTTATATCATGAGGGGATGGAATTTTGATATCAACACAACAAGGATATCGTGGCAACTTGTAATGCCATAAGAGGATGCCACTCCTTGCTTTCCCCTTACTCACCCTAACTCATGAAGTAGATGATACCATATTGTGGAGAGATTTTTCTGTAGGAAACAGATGTGAGGAACTAGACTGTAATGGAAAGATGCTGGGAATATCACAGACAGGGTTACTCCACCCTTCTGTCCCCACCCTAGCAACAGAAAGCTTCAGCAGAACAGTCATTTGCCATGAAGAAGAAAAGCTCACTTCAGGAAAAAAACAAGGCACAAAAAGAAAACAAAAAAGAAGAAGGAGGAGGAGGACAGGGAATGAATGGAGCTGCTTCTTCTCTATATTAGTACAATAGCAAATCTTTGTCTCTCTCTTTACCGTTTACTGAGGAGGAACTGACAGCTTTCTTCGAACTGAAAACCATCATATGGCTTCCAAAGGAGTCCAGTAGGTGCAAAGATTCTCTGAGTAATAAGTTCCTTTATCTTTTTGAGGTCGCAAAGTACTCAATTCCCTGTCAAGTAAATATATAAACTAATTTCCTTCTCATTTAACCAGACATACTTGTTTATCTTTTTATTTTTTAAAGATTTTATTTACTTCTTTGATAAAGAGAAACAAGGAGAGAGGGAATATAAGCAGGGGGAGTGGGAGAGGGAGAAGCAGGCTTCCCATTGAGCAGGGAGCCCCATGCAAGGCTTCATCCCAGAACCCTGGAATCACAACCTGAGCCAAAGGCAGACACGTAATGACTGAGTCACTCAGGTCCCCTGAACAGACATATTTGTAATGCTAAATGATGCACCGGTAAATGTGCTGTACTGATTCTATGCCTTGGAAGGTGTTCCCAGGAGAGAGGACTCTTTGGTGTGACCACCATAAGAATCCGTGTCTCATAACTCCCATGGCAGGAAGCATCACTGACCTAAAGCCCAGCCACCTTGCTTTGAAATCCATTTCTCCGTTTGGACAAAGCTCATGCTTCTCAGGCATTGTTCTTGGACACTGAGTGTGGCAGGAATATTATAGCAGGCCCATTCCTTGGATGTGTGCTACTATTCTGATGGGTGACTTCTGTTCAAGATGTCCCAGCAACCTTGTGGAACTCCCCTTACAAGTGAACTTCTACATGACAGTCTTTCCTTGTTTCTGTTCTTCTCTTGAGGTCAGACTTGCACCACAGTCTAATACCTCTCCTACCTTCCCCCAGCTCCCTCCATATTTTCTCCTTAGGGGCATTAGCCCTAATAAATTTCTAGCATGTTCAATCCTGTCTTGGTATTGGCCTCTCAAAAGATGGACTAACTAATGTGCCTTAGAAATTAACAATGCTATTTGTTGAAAGCATGGGGATTCTTACAGCGGTTTGAGATGAACATAATGTAATCTGAAATTATGAATATTGGGCTCATTTATAACAATAAAACTCTGAGAGTTCCAGGAATTTTGGAGAAAATTATAATAAAATACTATTTATGCTGTGTACTTAGTATTTCAGCAGTTATAAATTTTTTATTCTAACGTGGGTTATATTTATCAGGATAATGGTCTCTCAAATGCATCCTTGGTTACTCAGACCATTCCTTTGGTTAAAGAGGTTGTGTGCCCCAACTCCACTTGCTTTCTCTCCCTACAGTCTTCAACCCTTATTGTCTTACTTATCCTTTAAGATTGGTTACAACTGTCTGTGAAGCCTTTGCAGCCTCTTCCCAAGCAGAGTGTTTCTCTGTGTTTTCCTTGCTTACAAAGGACTTTTATTTAGTATGTTACTGATTATAGTCACTACCTGTCATATTTGTTACATTACCATGAGATCCTTGTGTTATATCTCATGGTGGAAGTGTCTTTTGAGTGGGTTGCATTTTATGAATATGTGGGTCCCTCTCCTTTCAAGGGGAAAGATCAGGACACATTCTGTGCACACTTACAGATCTGAGTGTAACTACTATCTCAGTCATGGCTATTTAATAGGGAAGCACTTGAAAGTTTTGCAATTTAGATCCCACCACTGGGGACTGCTTTCGTCTTTTTTGCCTGACTCTTGACTGCTGAAAAATAATGTTAATTATAAAGTTACATAATGTTCTGTACTGATAATTTTAAAAAAGACAATAATGATTTAAGACCAGTCCATCGAATCTTTTAATTTGAAATTATAACTACTTTCTACGAGCCGGCCAGATCTCACTTCTGACTTTTCTCTCTAATTGCTTCCAAAGTGAATGCTCAACTCCATATTCTGTTATCCTCTTCAATATGTTGCAGCATTTTGGGGGGCACATGGGTGGCTTAGTAAAGTGTCTAACTTAGGTCATGATCTCAGGGTCCTGAAATCAAGCTCTGAGTCCGACTCCCCAGCTCAGTGGGGAGTTTGTTTCAGTATTCTTTTTCTCTTCCTCTGTCTCTTTCTCTATCTCAAATAAATACATCTTTTTGAAAAATGGTACAGCAGGGGCGCCTGGGTGGCTCAGTGGGTTAAAGCCTCTGCTTTCAGCTCAGGTCATGATCCCAGGGTCCTGGGATCAAGCCCGGCATTGGGCTCTCTGCTCAGGAGGGATCCTGCTTCCTCCTCTCTCTTCCAGCTTCTCTGCCTACTTGTGATCTCTGTCTGTCAAATAAATAAATAAAATCTTTAAAAAAAATGGTATAGCATTTTCTATATTATCTCAATATATTGCCCCTCATACTGGAGTTGTTAGGAGCCATCAGAATGATTTGTGTTTCTGTGGAGAAAATCACCTTTCCTCCCCTGGGATTCTCATCAGTTTTCATGAGCCTTCTGCTAAAGGCCTGAGACTGTTAAAGATTTAACATCTGGACCCCTTTGAAGTCAGAACAGAGATCAGGTCCCATCCTTTCATCTGGACATCTATAAAGCTGGGATGTGAAGAGAGAGACTTCTGACTGTTGCCAAATTTTTGTTATTCTCCAGTCTCTTCCCTCTTTCCTACATCTGCCTGTAAAATTGCACTGGAGATACAGAAGATTAGAGAATTTATTTGCATATAACAGTCTCAAATGACCATTTTGTTTTATGGCTTTGTAAAAACATCACATGAAAATATTGGTGTTCTTTTAAAATATCATGATTTAACCCCCAGTGAGTGCATTCAATGGTATTTGGTTGGCAGCTATTGTAAAATAATTCAAATTGGGCTAATCTTCCAAATTAGAGAATGGTGAAATTTGGGAAGAAACTTTCAGCCATAAAGTGAAGCAAAGCAAAAAGAAACTTCACCTATGTCTTCTCTATTCCCCAAAAATGCAATAGCTCTCTGTTGAATGTATAAAATTTTATTAGACATAATTGAATATGTTTTGAGCTTGATTTTTAAAATTCATTCATTGTAATAGAAAATCTATATTTTTAGAGTGATTTACAATGTTTCATGTAAGAAATTCAGCAGTTACCCAGGCACTGTGTAAGGGAGGCTCAGCAAATATTTCTGAAGTTCTCTGGCCCATATGTCTGTATATATATATGATAACCTATATAGTCATCTACTCTACTATTTTTCAGCATGAGAATGCATGAAACTTTCAGTGGATTCTGTAGTTATCATGAGTAGAAAGGGAGCAAGCATAATACTCATCCCTCTTATTTCAGACCCCCAAAATATAGAATTCTATCTCAATCTTGTTAGAAATTAGCCTGGAGGTGAGCATAGATTTCCTTTTTCTGAGACCCTTCGTGATCTAAAATCTCATTAATCTCCCTACTCTATTGAGCTAGAAGCATTTTATCAAGTACTGGGAAATGGTGTTTTATAGAAGACAGGGAATGTAAGCTTTACCCAACTGAAACTTGCAATATTTTTTTCTTCTTTTTCATCTAAAACTAGTCTTCTGCACTAGTCAGAATTATTGCTTTCTTCCCTGTTTCCTTTATTACTCTTCCCAATTTAGAGCAATTATTAGTAGTCACTGAGCAGAGATGACTTTGTGTCTTGGGGGAGTTCCTATAATAATCCACATGTCACCTTGCCTATGTCAAGATATAATCTTCAAAAATAAACAGGTAACTCATACCATGTGCAATTAATTCAAAACGAATCAACAACATAAATATAAGGGCTAAAACCATGAAAGTCTTAGAAGAAAATAAAGTGTTAAATCTTCATGACCTTAGATTTTGGCAATGGATTCTTAGATCTGATACCAAAAGCAATAAGAGAACAGTAAAAGGAAAAAAATAGGTAAATTGGATTTCATTGAAATTTTAAAAATTGTGCATGAAAATATATTATCAAAAAAGTGAAAAGATAACCTACAGAATGGGAGAAAATATTTACAAATAATTTATCTGGTAAGAGTTTAATATCCAGTGTATATAAAGAATTCCCAAAACTCAAGAGAAAAGAAAAAAATGATTAAAAATTGGCAAAGACTTGAGTAGACATTTCTCCAAAGAATATTTACAAATGGGTAATAAACACATGAACAGATACTCAACATCACTAATCATTAGGGAAATACAAATCTTAATGAGATACCACACCACCTTACTAGGATATACTACCATAACTTCAAGAAAATGGAAAAAGAACAAGTGTTGGGGAAATTGAAACTCTCCTCCATTGTTGATGATAATGTAAAATGGTGCAGCTTTCTGTGAAAAAGTCTAATACCTCCTCCAAAAGCTAGATACAGAATTATAAGACCCAGGAGTTATGCTCCTATGTATATACCTCATAATATTAAAACAGGGGCTCAAACAGATATTCGTATGCCAATGTCCATTGGAACATTATTCATGATAACTGAGTGGTGAAAACTACTCAAGTGCCCTATTAACAGATGAAAGGATAAACAAAATACAGTACATACCTATGAAGAAATACTATTAAGCCATAAAAATGAATGAAGTTCTGATATATGCTACAGCATGGATGAGCCTTAAAAATATTATGCTTGGTGACAAAAAGCAGATGGAGAAGGACAACTATTATATGACTCCACTTAACATGAAATATTGAGAATAAGCAAATTCATATACAGAAAGTGGTCTAGGGTTTACCAGGATGTAGAAGGACAGGACACAGGGGAGTTATAAACTGATTATATAATCTTTATTTGGGGTGATGAAAAGGTTTTGGAAATAGACAATGGTGATAGTTGTGTAATACTGTGAATGTAACTAACACTGCTACATCATACACTTAAAAATGACTAAAATGGCAGCAAATAAATAAATACATGGCTTTGTTCCCCTATACCAAGTAGACAAGTCAAATTTGGAAGATGAGTTTAAATATTAGTTTAAGGCTACTGAAAATTGATATTTATTCCCAGAAAGATAATTTAGAGTAGAAACAGCAGTGTTTCATAAGAACCATGAGAAAAAATAAGTATTTCACCCTTTGTTCAGAAGGTTTTCTGTTTGTGGAAGAGAATTCTCTGAAAGAGGGACAGAAGTTTCCTTAAACCTTGTTGTCATTGACATTTGATTAAGACAACCCACATTAGAGGCTATTTGGTTGGTGGAGTTTTCCATTAACTTCATGTGAGTTTTAAATAATATTTTAAATAATAATTTAAAATAATATTTTTCCTTTAAAATTCTTATATATGCTTGTCTTAGTTACTAAATCTTGTAGTCTGTCACTATCAACAAAACATAAGAGCTCCCACTAAGGCAAGTCTTTAGTCAACTTGTCTTTCTTCTTATTTTTTTCCTGTATGAAATTAGTAATAGGATTTACTAATACTTTTTTTTTTTTTAAAGATTTTATTTATTTATTTGACAGACAGAGATCGTAAGTAGGCAGAGAGGCAGGCAGAGAGAGAGAGGAGGAAGCAGGCTCCCTGCTGAGCAGAGAGCCCGATGCGGGGCTCGATCCTAGGACCCTGGGATCATGACCTGAGCTGAAGGCAGCGGCTTAACCACTGAGCCACCCAGGCGCCCTACTAATACTTTTAAATAATTACTTTATTTCTGCTTGGATGACCACCTGGATTAGGACTAAAACTTTCTAACTGCATAACACCTTTCTTCAGGGAAATCTTAAATCCTTGGACTTATTTCCATTCTAATTTGTTTTGTAACCTTAACCTTTTTGGAGGGTAAGAAAGATGGCAAGAAGTGAAGAGAAATAGTAAGAAGCAGCCAATACCTAACTTTTTATCCTCTTACATGGCAACTGACAACACATTAAAAAAAATTCCAAAATTGTGCTTCTTGATGCCAACAAACCCTTAGTTTGGATTTGCAAAAAAATTTTTGCTGGAAGTCAAAAATTATTTGTAAGCTCAAGTTTATGTAATCACATAAAAATATAATATAAATATAATATAAAGTGGTATCTAGAGATAAAAACACACATACAGAAACAAATATAGACACATCACAATCCCAGATTTTCTGGGACATGATAAGTCCCTGAGGGAAAGAGAGGGAGGGGGATATATTTTTAAACATAAAGGATACTTAACTAACTTAAGGATAAAGGATTTATGATGTCAGAAACTGGGTAGGATAAGTGGAATTCAGTGACATAAGGAGATATGATAAGGGCCTGAGGGGAAGAAAGGGAGGGGGAGATATATGTTAAACATGAAGGATACTTAAGTAACTTAAGGATAAAGTATTTATGATGTCAGAAATTGGGTAGGATAAACAGGGTTCAGTGACTTTGATTAATCCTAGAAAGAAAACAGCTATAGTGAGCAGAAAAGAAGGAGGGATAAAGAAAGATGAGTCCAAAAAAAAATGGGATTCTTGAAAGAAGTACATAAAATAAGTGGGAGTGGGGACACTGGTGACTTTCTCATTCACTTTCAAGTGGCCAGGATGTTGTAGTGTTAGATTACCTGGGTCTTTTGCTTTTCAAGACTGTTTCTTCACTTTGTTACCCCCACATATTCGGGGGGTATAGGTGTTCATGTTTGTGTCCCTCTAATTTCTGCTGTAAAATTGTTGAAAACCAGAATGAGGACTATATTCTAAGTGAAAAATTCCTCAGATACCTGGGGATACATAGCGTCTGCAGCAACTTGAACATTTCAGAAGAGATTTTAACTGTTACAATCAAAACAACTTCTCCATCAGAAGCAAATGACCAATTTGACCATTGCTTTATATGATCTTCTAATAAGACTGTTATGGGAATAGTGTTTTGTCATTGACTCATTCCTTGATTGATGCTACCATGCTGCTATACCTCACCTTATGAGTGCTTAACTAGTGCCTTTTTTTTTTTTTTTTACAAGTAGGCTCCACATTGAGTATGGAGTTCAATATGGGGCCCAAAGTCACAACCCTAAGAACAAAACCCAAGCTGAGATCAAGAGTCAGATGCTTGACTGACAGCCACCCAAGCGCACCTAGTTAGTGACTTTTTGACATATCTTGGAAAGTTATACTACTTTTCAAACAAGGACCTTTTCCCCCCAGAATAGCACAATTTTCACCATGAAGCACACTGGATAAACATGCTCTTAAGAAGTGGTATCTGGGGGCACCTGGGTGGCTCAATGGGTTAAAACCTCTGCCTTCGGCTCAGGTCATGATCCCAAGTCCTGGGATCAAGTTCCGCATTGGGTACTGTGCTTGACAAGGAGCCTGCTTTCCCCTCTCTCTCTCTCTGCCTGCCTCTCTGCCTACTTGAGATCTCTGTCTGTCAAATAAATAAAATCTTAAAAAAAAAAAAAGTGGTATTTTAACGTTATGATTTCAGACAAAGACATGCTTATCAATTCATTCAAAACAAGTTTTTAGACGGAGTACAACATGTGGAACAAATTTAAATTGCACACTGTGAAGGATGCACCCAAAATATTTTCCTCTGTGTACACAAGACAAGTGAAAGAGATGAGAACACAGCATCTTCAGATAGTTACTCACGTGGGTTATTTTGAAGTGTTCTGAAGTATTCTCATGGTTATTTAGTTTTTATTTTGCCCTAAAGGTATATTTCTAGGCTATAACTTTGAGTGTAGATTTGTGTGCTAGACAATGATGTACCTAAGAATGATTAAAAAATTGGCAAAGTGAATGATGAAGAACAGACCCTCCAAAGAATATGTTTTCTATACCCCTCCTCTAAAACCCACCATGCACTATGGTCTTTTATTACATTTTAAGTATAAACTATATTTACTTTAAACTAGTTATTAATTACAATAAATTATTTTCTTATAATTCAATTCATATATTTTTCTAAGAAGATTGTTTGGGTATTTTTCCTTTGGTATTGATGAAAAACATCATAAATTTCCTTGTTAAATTTAATGTATTTTTATTGAATGGTCAAGTTGCTTCACTTCTCTGAGCCTTCCTTTCTTCATCAAAAAGAGGGTTAATACAGCCGCAGCAACATCTTCCTAGGAACATCGCCAAAGGCAAGGGAAGCAAGGACAAAAATGAACTATTGGGATTTTATCAAGATCAAAAGCTTTTGCACAGCAAAGGAAATAGTTAACAAAACAAAAGACAACTGACAGAATGGGAGAAGATATTTGCAAATGACATATCAGATAAAGGACTAGTGTCCAAAATCTATAAAGAACTTAGCAAACTCAACACCCAAAGAACAAATAATCCAATCAAGAAATGGGCAGAGGACATGAACAGACATTTCTGCAAAGAAGACATCCATATGGCCAACAGACACATGAAAAAGTGCTCCATATCACTCGGCATCAGGGAAATACAAATCAAAACCACAATGAGAAATCACCTCACACCAGTCAGAATGGCTAAAATTAACAAGTCAGGAAATGACAGATGCTGGCGAGGATGCGGAGAAAGGGGAACCCGCCTACACTGTTGGTGAGAATGCAAGCTGGTGCAGCCACTCTGGAAAACAGCATGGAGGTTCCTCAAAATGTTGAAAATAGAACTGCCCTATGACCCAGCAATTGCACTACTGGGTATTTACCCTAAAGATACAGGCGTAGTGATCTGAAGGGGCACGTGCACCCGAATGTTTATAGCAACAATGTCCACAATAGCCAAACTATGGAAAGAACCTAGATGTCCATCAACAGATGAATGGATCAAGAAGAAGTGGTATATATACACAATGGAATACTATGTAGCCATCAAAAGAAATGAAATCTTGCCATTTGCGACAACATGGATGGAACTAGAGCATATCATGCTTAGTGAAATAAGTCAAGTGGAGAGAGACAACTATCATATGATCTTCCTGATATGAGGAAGTGGTGATGCAACATGGGGGCTTAAGTGGGTAGGAGAAGAATCAATGAAATAAGATGGGATTGGGAGGGAGACAAACCATAAGTGACTCTTAATCTCACATAACAAACTGAGGGTTGCTGGGGGGACGGGGGTTGGGAGAAGGGGGGTGGGGTTATGGACATTGGGGAGGGTATGTGCTTTGGTGAGTGCTGTGAAGTGTGTAAACCTGGCGATTCACAGACCTGTACCCCTGGGGATAAAAATATATTATATGTTTATAAAAAATAAAAAATTTAAAAAAAAAGTTAATAAAACTGGTGCTGAGAGTGCTGTTGGGTTTTAAAATAAATAAATAAATAAATAATTTTTTGAAATGTCATGAATAAATAGTTTCAAGCACTTTTGCAGCATTTATTTATTTACTGGTAAATGTTGTGCTACTAATAAATCACTCCTGGGGCATCTGGGTGGCTCAGTCAGTTAGACATCTGACTCTTGGTTTCAGCTCAGGTCATGATCTCATGGGTCATGGGATCGAGCCCCACATGGGGCTCTGTGACCAGTGGGGAGTCTGCTTGAGGATACTCTCCCTCTGCCCCTCCCCCTTAAAATAAATACATAAATCTTAAATAATAATAATAATAATAATAAATCACACTTATTTACACATTAAAATGTTATTAAGTACATGAGATATTCAAACTACATTCTTTGAAAATTAAAAAAGAAAAATTTAATGGATTTCTTTTTCATTTAATGGTTCTTCACATGGTGGCAGCATTTCACAAATGAAGTAAAATCATTAAGCAAGGGAATACACTGATGGAATAAAAGAGCTGAGTAAGTTATAGCCTCAGCCTTGAAGGAACTTGCACGTTTTTAGAGAAGATGAACAGATCTGTACTTAAGAATGTGCAAAATATAAAAGTTCATGTAAGTTATAAAGAAATAGGACCACATTTTTAAAAACAAATAAGCATATCTGAGTTTATACACCAAAACTACAGTTATCTCCTTTAAAAAGTTCCCCTGGAAAGTATACACTGTCATTTTTCTAAAACTTATTTGATTGAAAGATAACTTATGATGATAAAGTAATGGGAATGGCATCACAGAGAAGCATTAGGATATAAAATGCCCAGAACATAGATAAGTGATTTTTCTAAAGGGGTGACTATTCTTGAGGATCTTTCCATGATCTATTCTCCTTTCAACATTTTCTTTATCTATCTATCTATCTATCTATCTATCTATCTATCTATCTATATTCTTAATATATATTATTTATATATATATATTTCTTAATTTTTATTTTAAGTAGACTCCATGCCCAACATGGGGCTTGAACTCATGACCCTGAGATCAAGAGTCACATGCTCTGCTGACTAAGCCAGCCAGGTGCCCCTCAACATTTTCTACATAAGACCATAACAAGGTTCAGAAGTGCTGATCAAAAGGAACATTCAATTGTTAAATTCCCATTCAGGAAAGTAGGTCAAGCTCGGATCCAACAGTGTGGACATTTTTGCAATGGGAAACAACCAACCACAAAAGGAACTGACTTTGAATACCAAGTGAATAGACTCATTCTAGAAGATACTCTTTTCCCTACTTAAAACTGTTGTCAGGAGGCAATGGTGGGAGTAAGTCGTAGTCTCATACCTTCCTATACAGCAGAAACAAGCATTTTCAGAGGATATTCGTGGACATACAAAAATATTCTAAAGGAGTTTATATGGCAAGAGAAATAAGGCTAGGGGCCCCTGGCAGGCTCAGTCAGTTAAGTCGCTGTCTTAGCTCAGGTCATGATCTCAGGATCCTGAGATCAAGCCCTAGGTCAGACTCCCTGCTCAGTGGGAAGTCTGCTTCTCACTCTCCCTCTGCTGCTCCCCCTGCTTATGTTCTCTCACTCTCATTCTCTCTCTCTCTCTCAAACAAATAAATAAAATCTTAAGGAAAAAAAAGAGAGAAGTAAGGTTAATGAACTTTGTGTGTCTGAGAGGGGTCTGCAATATCAAACATAAGCATTGGTATATGTCAATGGGCACCCCATATGAAACAGGTCAAGATTCTAATTAAGTGAGATCAAGAATATCACTGAATCAGGACACAAAGGAGTTCCTGAAAGTCATTCTAAAAGCTTCTGACCAGGCTCTTCAGTGTGCCCTATGATAATGCTTTGGTAATAGCGTCATTGCCATCAAACCCACTTGTATATTTTGGTATGTTTATTCCATAATGTGGGTTCATTTGTGTTCCACCAATTCTTTTTTATCTCAAGTTTAAAAAAAAAAAAAAGGTTTTATTAAGGGGGATTCTGAAACTGAAAGGACATTGTGTTTCTGATCCAAATGGACACTGTATACTCTTTACACCCTGATTTGCTCACAAGTAGATAGAGTATCAGTCCCATTATATAGTAAGCAGGGCCATTTGGTAAACATCCTTACATTAACCAAGGATTGTATGTGGTTAGTGTTTAAATTTGTTTCCCTCAAAATAGACATACAGAGGTTTCTTTAGTACTATACTGACATATACCTCTATGTCAACATTATCATCATTCCTAAATGGGTCACAGTGGAAGAACTCAGACTTTGTAAGGTCCCCACTGAGGCTGGTTATTCTATGTGTGAGCCTCTTGTGACGAAGCTTTTGCTCTTCCCCATCCTGCTCCATGCCCCAAGAAGCTAACCTGGAAGTCTGCACTGTCCAGACTCATCTGCCCTCTGTCATTTAGTTAAGTTTGACAAATGCAATGCAGGAGATTAGAGAGTAAGAGGAGGAAGAGGTCAGGGATTTATTCCTGCTGCTCTCTGCCTGGTTCAGGAGCACCTGTGTTCCTTTACAGATGGCCTCAGTGCTCGTTGGGTGGCTTTCCTCCAAGGATTACAGCCCTTACCATGCTCCAGTAGTGCTCTCTTTTGGGACTTCCTGCTGTCTCCTCAACATCCTCTGTTCGTTCCTTGACAATCAGTCCCTACATCAAACCCTCTTTGATTTCCCCATTGGAATGGCTTCCTGCCTGAAACATATATCTTCCATGTATTATTTTCTTGTATATTATTTTTTTCTCATTAACACAAATATTTATTAACACTATTTATACACCAAAAATAGGTTGAGTGTGAAGTTTGGATAACTTGAAGTCACCATTTGCTTCTGCACAAAGGTATTTTCTTATTTATTGATGAACATTTTTCTTTGCCATCCTTAGTTTTTGTCCAGATATTGGCTTCTGTCAAATATTTAAAAATTAGCTTAGTTTCTATTAAACAAAACTAAAAGTGATTCTGTGACAGTGACTATATGGTAACCAAATACAGCTGATGTCAAATATCATTTAAAATGTTTCTTGGGATGCCTGGATGGCTCAGTCTGTTAAACATCTGCCTTTGACCCATGTCATGATCTCAGGGTCTTGGGATCCAGTTCTGCATCAGGCTCCCTGGAGCCTGCGTCTCCCTCTGCCTGCCACTCCCCCTGCTTGTGCTTTCTTTTTCTGACAGATAAATAAATAAAATCTAAAAAAACACACACTCAAAAAGAAAACAAAATAAAACAAAAAAACCAACTTAAAAACCCCCCACCAAAATTTAATAAACAAAAGACAAACCAACAGAAATGGAAAAAAACCCCTGTTTCTTGAACATCTCTGTCAGTTTGTGCTACTTATGACAGAGAGGGATGGAATTTTATAAATTCCAAGCCTTATCTGAACAGTGTGCATATAAAAGTTGTCTTTTAGTTTAGTGAACGGGTATCCATGAAGCTGTGGACCTCTGCATTCTTGCCCCTGCTCGTCAATAACAGCCATCCTTCCAATTGTCCTCTTTCAGGCGACCACAGGTTTTAGGAGCTGGCAAGGGTCCATGAATAGGTTGTGCAAGTTTACTGTGAGGCACTGGTATACCCCCAGGAGAAGGGGAAGTGGGTATCTTCAAGCCACTTCTCACTGTGGTTGTTCCTACAGATCTGGTTGAAGTAGGGCTGTTGATATTGTTGGGAAGATTTGCTGGGACTGTGTACTCTGAGCCATGGGAGGGCCCGGCTGGGTAGGTGATTGGTATGAGGTGTTGTTTCTTTGGTACCGGGAGAACGGGAGCCATGGTTTCTTTTGGTACCTGGAGAACTAGAGCCATGGTTGCTAAGTGCTTTTACTGGTTGCTGGAAAGCCAAAGGGGAAGATACTGCAGGGAAGCAGAATTTGCCTGGAGAGGTATGACTGAAGCCTGAGGTTGCATATGAGGTATTTCTCCATTTGACACGTGAGAATTTAAGTCACTTCTGCTGCTTTTCACTGAGTCAACTTGCATGTTCGATGTTTAGGACTCTCATTCATTACTTAATATAATTCCCACAATGCCCCTGTTAGAAGTATCACTCTGAAGACCACCAAAACAGAATCACACTTACAACAAAGTTGTAACTTAGAAGTAAATCTATATTTGGCCAACTCTGAGCCTTTCTCCCTCCACTTCATACAGTTTCCTTCTAGAAGGTTTGTTAATACTTACTTAGCAAATCATCCGTAAATATGCTATTATTATTCCCATTTTGCAAATGGAAACTAAGAATCAAAACCATCTACTCATTCCACCTCAAAAACATACTTGACTATTCACATTATCGTGATTTTACTTTGCCACTGTCTTTATCACAATGTCTTAACTATTGCAGGAAATTTTTGTCCAGAGAGATAAAAGTTAAAAATAACTTCAATGTTCCTTTCAGGAACTTCCTGAAAAAATCCATTTTTAATGAACATAAGACTGTTTGGCTTTTCAATAGATAGCATCAAATAATTCTTTGCTTTCTGATTTTTCCATACCTTTAGCTCAAAGCCCTCATTTTGCTGTACCCACAAATCCTAAAGCATTCTGCTGTGATTTTTATCCCATCCTAATTAAAAGCCATCCCTTGCCTTGAAAGACTTGCCTTAAACCAAATACCGAAACTTCATATTACAACTTTGCTCTCTTCCTTCCAAGATGCTACTAATTCATGGTCAAAGCAGTATTCTCCCTTACTGAGGTAAGCAATAAATTCAGATGTATCTTTTCAACAGGTTATTTTGATGGAATTTTTGAGGATCCAGCATTTAGCAACACTAACACTTTAGGGACTTAAATAATCACCCAAGTTCAGCTAGATAGGAAGACATGGAGCTGAGATTCAAACTGAGGCCTTATGACCCTGGAACCCTCCCATAAATAGCACGCATTTTTGCCTCTAATAAGTTATATTATTAAAAGAAAATGTGACAAATCACTTAGCATAAATGTTACTAATTGGTCACTAGAATGTTTAACACAGTCCCTGATGGCTTTGTATAAAAGCACTATCTTTTCAGGTATTCAGAAAAAAATTATTAAAAATTGGTCTTTTTCTTTTATCATCTCCCAAAGCTTAACTTTTTAAGAATTTTGTTACTTAGATTCACAAATATATCAAGGTAATTAGCAAAAGTAATAGTATTTCTTTATATATCAACTTGTCATATGAAAATGTTGAGCTGTGTTTTATCACTACTTAAAAGTAAAAATGGGACTTGCCTTTACATGGCATTATGCATCAAAGTACTGATTTCTGAATTGTCTTCACTGTACAGCACTGATTATTTTATCATCTGAATGAAATAGAGCAGAATTTTACTTGTTCTAAAAAAGTAGTTATTATAATAAAAGTAGGCATTTCAATAAAACAGCATATGATTTTATTCTTGAGATACCAAAGGCAATAACTCAGAGAGACTTGAGTAAGAATTATCATTTTTAGATTACATATTTGAAAGCAATTATGAAAATAGGAACCAATGAATAAACCAAAGGAGTCAAGAAAATTCCTAGAAAATTCTGGAAATAGATTATCTCCCTCTTGTTTATTTTATTTTTCTGGTGACCTATGTTCTTTAGGAACTCTCAAATAAATCTGATGCAAACAGAAATTAATGTTTAATGTCATTTTAGTCTGATGATATGGGGAGCGACTCACTAAGGCTTCCACTGAGGGGACTCTCAGGATTAACAGATTCTCTACCCTCTCTCTGTGAATTATACTGGCTGATTCCCACAGCAAACTGACCCTCAGCACTGCCATACTAGTCCCCATTCTATCCTTGTACCTGTGCTCCCATCAGCTGAGTTGTATGCTTCCCTAGACTCAATTGTGTTTGATTTGAAACCTTGTCATTGTAATACTATAACAACTACATGTTAATACTTGACAACTACATACTACCCAAGATGACAGGTTGTAAAAGAAAAATGTTGCTGCTGTGAAAACTAAATTAAATACTTCAGAAAGCAAATTGCTTTTTAAAATGAGATTAAATCAAATAATTATAAAGAATTAGGGAAAAAAAACTTTTAAGGCCTAGAAAAATTTTGCTTTTAGCTTTAAGATCTTTTTCTCACTTGAAACACACTAAGAAATGTAGATGAATTATGTAGATGTATATGAAAATGTAGATGAATTATGAGTATAGTTTTGTGAAAAAGACTATCTGGAACACCAGTTACCAGATTCATTAATTAAAAAAAAAAAAAAAAGCTTTGGGTCTACTATAAAAGGAAGGTAGGTAAGTAAATATGTATTTATATGTTTGATGTAAAATTCAAAGTTCCAGTTTAATATGTATCTATTTTATGACTGTCTAATATGACTGACATTTCTTGATTAACCAATTGTGATGGTTAATTTTACATGTCAATTTGACTAGGCAATGATGTGCTCAGATATCTGGTCAAACACTATTCTGACTTTGTGAGAGTGTTTTTGGATGAGATTAATATCTGATTAGGTAAACTGCGTAAAGAGACTGCCCTTCCTAATGTGGGTGGACCTTATCAACTTAGTTGAAAGCCTAAAGAGAACAAAATTCTGACTCTCCCATGAGTAAGAGGAAATTCCTCCTGCCTACTTGAGCTGGAATATCAGTTTTTTCCAAGCTTCGCACTCAAACTAAAACATCAAACTTCATTGTGTCTCAAGACTACCAGCTTTCAGACTAGAACTTACACCATCAGCTTTCCTGGACTCACATTGGAACTGTACCATAGACTCTTCTGGGTCTCCATCTTGTTTACTACAGATCTGGTGACTTGTACTTGAACATTTAAAGGTGATGGCAAAAAGAGGAAGAGCAAACGAGGAAGACTGAGGACCAGGTAAGGAAGTAAAAGAAAACCAGGAGAATGTGGGATCATTTAGCCCCTAAAAGGAGAATTTCAAGGAGTAACCAGTTGTATTAAAGGCCAAAATATCAAGGAATATGAGGTCAAGGCAATCCCCAATGTATATAGCAATATAGTATAGTTTGTTGTGACCTTTATGGAAGTAATTTCACTGAAATGATAGGAATGAAGTCAGATTATAAGGACTGCAGAGAAAATTATAACTTTAGTTAATGAGGTCTATCAGACACAAGTGGTTACTTCTGTCCATTTTATAACACCATTGAAAAGATAGCAAAAGAAGTTTTTTCTAAAGAGTGATAAACCCAGAAAAATAATGATGAAATTCCAACAAGCTTTTGAAAGATGAGAAATGGACAGACTGTGGTTATGATGTAGCAATCTAGAAAAGGTAAATTGAAAGGATGAGGGGCAAGCAGACAAGGAACAAGATGATTCATGTCTCAGAACCCTGGAAGAACTTGGTAACTTTAAGTCTTAGGGATCTCTGAAAAATCAGTTGGCAATTTGTTTATGAAACAGCTTTTCACATCTTCACCAGTCTTTAGCCAATTGGTACCCTGTCCTCATACTACAGAAGACTGGAACTTCCCTATCAAGGAATGTTGAAATCTTTCCCCAAACAATATGAAAATTCTCCCAGCTTCACTTGTACATAAACAGGTGGGAGAATAGAGAATCACTGTCAGGGAAAAATCTGCCAGTGGTAAAGAAAAAAAAAAAAAACAAAAACAAAAAACAGAGAAATGCTGATATTTGTGTGCCCTTCAATGAAAAATTCAGCTTATTGTTAAGTGATGTTCACCAGTGACTGATTCTGTTCATGCAAATAGAACTCTGAACATGAAATATAACAAGAAAAAAATGCAAACAAACTATTTTTTAAAAAAATAGAAAATGTAGGGGCACGTGGGTGGATCAGTTGCATCTGTCTTCAGCTCAGGTCATGATCCCAGGGTCCTGGGATCAAGAGCCCTCTGCTGCTTCCCCTGCTTGTGCTCTCTGTCAAATAAATAAATAAAATCTTTAAAATAAAATAAATAAAATAGAAAACGCAAGGAGGATCAAGAAACTTCAAAAGATATTTTAATAGGATCTTCACAGAAGTACAAGATGATATTGCATCCACAAACAAAAATAGAATGTTATTAAAAGGAATTACTAAGCTTAAGAATGGGCTTTGGACACCAAAAATATATGAGAACTAGAAGAATCAATAGGAGGTGTGAAAGGTTAAGTCAGGAAAATGTTTCTGAAAATGGATAAAAAGGAAATGGACAATAGATGAAAATTAAAACAAATTTAAAGATCTGTGTAGGAGGTCCAATATTTGAATGATATGAGTTCCAGAAAGAAATACAGAGGAAAGTATGAAAATGCCTTAAATCAGAAAAATTTCTAGAACTGAGGGACACAGTTTTCCAGATTAAAATGACTCACTGGGGATGCCTAGGTGACTCCGTCAGTTACATATCTGACTCTTGATTTCAGCTCAAGTCATAATCTCAGGGTTGTGAGACTGAGCCCACATTAGGCTCTGCACTGGCCATCAAGTCTGCTTGAAATTCTCTCTCTTCCTGTCCCTCTGGCCCTCCCTTCCTCTCTCCACCATCCCCTCTCCCCAAAAAGAAAAGGAACGGTTAAAAGACCCGTTGAATTTGCAGCCATATGAATAAAGAAAGGCAAATAAGAACAAAAAAAGAATCTTAAAAATATGAGAAAGAAAAAAAAATCAAGTCCTATACAAAAGATAGATTCTGAATGTCATTCATAGGAATTCTGAGCAGCATCGAGAAGCCTTGTGATTTAAGGAAGAGCACATCCAATATAGAATTTCTAGATGACAGGGAAATCCCTTCATGGAGGCCATATAGTAAGGAAAGAAAGGATGTGGAATGTGTCAGGAGTCTTTGTGTGTGTGTGTATGTGAGGAGTCTTGATTGCTGTGAAACCTGAGGTAAGCAGGATTAAAAGGCATGAAGAACTCATGACCGACCGACAATAGAATGGGCAATCAGCCTGGTCCTGATATAGCTCTTTGTATGGCGGGGCCTTGGCCAGCTGTTGTTTGTTCTGTATCCCTACTGAGGCAGACAGAGGGGGACTCTGTGCTAATGAAAGTGTAAGCTCCAGCTATCCAGTAGAAATTATCCCCACCGGGAAATACAATCCTCTCTCGAGTCTTATTTTTGAAAGCTTTCTAATATGTGATTGCCAATGCCACCAAGAATTTCTTAAGGTGGAAAAATTCCCTCATAGGAACTATCTATTCCACAACTGCCTTTAGTCTCCATAATTACAGGTTACATGGATATTATACCTTATATGACATGGGATTTTCAAGCAATTGGTTATTTTCCTTTGTGACAAAGGCACACTTTTGAAGTCCTAGTGGAATTTATGTATTGGGCTTATTTTCTTAACAATTGGCACCAGTATGCCATTTGGGGAGGAAACTACCTTTGAGGAAATGACTTGATTAGCCACTGGGTATAAGGCGGGACCCTGTGGTGTGTGGTGTTCAGCAAAATGAAAGCCACAAAAGAGTCTGGTCAAATTGCTCTTAGGAGAATTATAGAGGAATTTCTTTTGTTTCTGAGAGGGAGAGGTGGGGAAGATAGAGAAGCAAAGAAGGGAGGGAGGAGAGCAGAGAGTAGAAAGAGGAAATTGTGATATGTGCTGCAGAATAGGAAGTAAAACAGCCAGTGGAAAAATTAAAGTGCCTGAAGGATTTTCTATGAAGACATATATTGAAGACTCAACATAAACTATCTGCATTTCTACACTAAAGACATTCCTTGGCTTGCCCATGCCATACTGTCTTAAGGCGAACACTCACAAATGGACGGACCAATTGGCTTTACGATAGAGACGATTTTTTTTTCTTTTTTTTTTTTTAATAATTTTTTATTTTTTATAAACATATATTTTTATCCCCAGGGGTACAGGTCTGTGAATCACCAGGTTTACACACTTCACAGCACTCACCAAAGCACATACCCTCCCCAATGTCCATAATACCACCCCCTTCTCCCAAACCCCCTCCCCCCAGCAACCCTCAGTTTGTTTTGTGAGATTAAGAGTCACTTATTGTTTGTCTCCCTCCCAGTCCCATCTTGTGATAGAGATGATTTTTATGCCTCAGTCAACCTGATGTTAGAGACAGCAGATCCAGAAACAGATTTGACCTCCAGGAATGGGAAGACTTTGGATTTCCACACTGTGCAAAATGAGAGTTCAAGTCTAGACCTCTTTAGCTCCTAAGAGTAGAAGACTCCCGCTGATACGTAGATTATGTTCCTAGTAATGCCTACTAACATGACAAAGTCTTAAATGTGACTTTCTTCTCTATAATGGCTGATTTCCTCTCATGTTATTTTGACCTAATGCATTTTCAGTGCAAGCCACAGCTCGGTTTTCATTTAGTTACTTTCAGAAAACCCTGCGTGAAGTTAATTACATCTCATGAACGGTATGGTTGTGTGTGTGTGTGTGTGTGTGTGTGTGTGTGTCCTATGCTTTAAAAAAGGAGGCCAGTTTCTTATTAAATAAGGTTTTTGTGAAAAATCATTTCATTATTCACAGTTGTCCATTGTTTCCCTTATTTTGTGATGCTTAGTATTACTTTAAAACCCTGTTACTATATTGCACATATGTGCCAGATTTGTTCCACTGTCTGTCCCTTTCCCCCTCTCTGCATAGATGGATAGATAGAATTTTTTCCCCCCTTACCTGTGCATTATCCAGTTTCTCATCTTTGTAGCTAGAAATTTTGCCTCTTGGCATCTTGCCCTCATTAACAGAAGCGAAAGAAGAGCTTAACAGATCTTCCATTTCCTTTTCCTACTTGCTGTTCACTGTCATTTTTTTCTAACCAGATTAATTTTCTTTTTGCTGACCCTCACAAATTAATTTAAAAGGCTCCTCTGTGTTAGTTCAAAGATTTTTCATAGTTAACATTGCTCCCCTGTGCTTCTTATTAAATTGGTCTCCGTAATGAAACTCATCTCTGTTATAATTAGCTGATTTTTAAAGCTACCAGAGGTATTGTTTTATTTTCCTTTATCTCCAATATCAGGACACGTTCTTTTAACAAGTTGATACTTACTGCACTTACCAGAACATGCCTCTGATAAAAGACCTCATCTCTTCTAACCCACAATTTATTTGGAAGATACTTTTTTGAAAGTTAAACACACTGAATCCATTCCTAGAGTGTGATGTCAAGCATAATTTATAACCTGCTATTTCAAGGTTTAGTTCATTTGTAAATCAGGACACAAAAATCCTATCAGACCATCACCAGATTGTGTTGTTAAATAGTTAATTATTAGAATATGTGCATCATGGGGGTAATCGATGAGAAAGGATCAGGAAAAAGAATACTGCTACTTTTCTAGTTCTTGCATTGTCAACAATACCCATACTCTCTGTTTTCCTTAAAAAAATTGGAGCCACCAAAAGAAATACCCTCATTTTCCGACATGACCAGTAGAATTGCAGGCCTCTTCACTTGTCCTCTTCTCCTTGTTCCCAGATGCATTTCTTTATTCAAGGTGTTTCCAGGTGTACCTGATATTCCATCCTGTCTCACTTTCTAAAAAAAATCTACTCTACTGGTTAGTTCCTCATCCTACGTTTTCTGGTTTGACCTATCTCATCAGCATTTAAATATGTCCTAACCTTTCCTATCTTAAAAAAAAAAAAAAATACAATTCTGCACTCTATTCCCACAACCATTTTAGCAGGTTTTTTCTCCTTTTTACAGCCAAACTTATCAAAAACGTTCTCTATGTTCACTGCCTCTGCTTTATCACATCCCCTTTGTCCCTCCACACTTTCCATCTGGCTTCCATTCCCCATGATTCCAACCAAAATGACTTTAAAATCTCCAGAGACATTTTCTATTAAGATAAACTCACGGTCTGCTGCTTTCCTTCCACCTGGCTTCTCCTTATTTGACACAGATTACCATGTTTTCTTCTGTATAACATGACACCTGGGGATTCCATCACTACCCACTCCTCTGATTTTCTACTTCTCTGGCCATTACTTCTCAGCCTCCTTCTCTGGGTTTTTTTTTTTTTTTTCCTTCTCTTTCTTCTTCTTCTTCTTCTTCTTTTTTTATTTATTTTATTTATTTTTTTTTTATTTAAACTAGTCATGGCAGCTGTCCAGGGCTTGGTCCAATTACTTCCTCTCTTTTTAAAAATTTTTTAAAAGATCTTTATTTATTTATTTGAGAGAGAAAGAGAATACACACAAGTGGGAGGAGGGGCAGGGAGGGACAGAGGAGCAGGCTCTCTACTAAGCAGGGAGCCCAATGTGGGGCTCAATCCCAGGACCCTGAGATCATGACCTGAGCTGAAGTCTAACACTCAACCCATTAAGCCACCCAGGCGCCCCACTTCTTCCTCTCCTAATCCTACACTCTTCCTCATGCATTCATATATTGGCAAAGGTTTTGCTTCCCATCTTTTCTCAAAAGATTAATTTAAATGCCAGTGAATAAAAGGAAGATTCTGGTGATTGCTATTTCTGGAAAGCCTTTCTCTTTCAAGTCAGGGAAACATTCACAGGAATGGGTATGTGCAGTAGCTGACATTTTGCAATCCCCACATTGGCAAATAATCAACATAGGGACCTCTTCAACAGATCATGAGCTCTTTGGAGAATTTTGATAGATCCATCATTTTGTTTTTCCTCAGGTCTCAGTGTGATCACTCAGAGGATCACACTCAGAGGATCTTCGTTTTTAAAGTTCTTATTTTAGCTTCAAAAGACTATTTCTTACATTGGATCATTGCTAATTTCCACCCAAGGAGAGCACATTTTCCTAGGCTTTTGATAAAATGACCTATTTTTATTATCAGGATACTTGATAATCATCTTAGTTTTCTCAGACATAATCAAGATTAGCTCTCTGTTGGAAGAACTATTTAAAACATTTACTGTAGAAAAATACCTTAAAACTTTTTTAGTGCAATGTAATATTTTGTAGCTGAATGGACTAAGTGGCATGGTTACTTCAATTAATTCAGAAAACCTTACCTAACTGGAAACTTTGTTTAAAATTCTGTGTATTTGAGTATTGAGAAATGCCAGCACAGTGAAAGAGTCCTTCCCTGTGGGAAATATTTGTTGCTGAATCTATCAGACTGAAAGTCCTAGTTTTATGATATGCTAACTATATATCTCATTTGATCCTTGGTGGGCAATTTCTTCAAGGAATATTAACTTCTTCAATTAACCAGTTTAAAATCTTTCATTATAACCAGCAATTATGTAGAATAGCAGAAAGCTGTGTACATTGGCACTAAGGCAGCCTAGGTTCAAATGCTGACTCAGCCACACATTACCTATAATATTTACTAGGAGATGATTTAACTTTCCTGATTCTCATTTTATTATCTATAAATTAGTTTAAGAACAGTTTTCAGAACTGTTTTACATTTACAACAAAACAAGGGAAGGTATGGAGATTTCCCATAAACAGTTTTTTCAGAACAGTTTTACATTTTTTTCAGAACAGTTTTACATTTACAACAAAACAAAGGAAGGTATGGAGATTTCCCATAAACAGTTTTTTCAGAACAGTTTTACATTTTTTCAGAACAGTTTTACATTTACAACAAAACAACGGAAGGTATGGAGATTTCCCATAAACCTCCTCCCCCTACACAAGCCTAGTGTCCCCCATTATTAACACCATTCATCAGAATGGTACATTTTGCCAAGGATGAACCTACATTGACACACCATAATAACCCAAAGCTCATAGTTTACTTTAAGGTTTCTTCCTGGTGTTATACATTCTGTGAATTTGGTCAAGTATATTACATATATAATATGATTACATATATCCATCATTACAATATCATATAGAGTATTTTTTTGCCCTAACAACCCTCTGTGCTTTGCCTATTCATTCCCTGTCTCTCTTCTGCCTCTACTCCTGGCAACCATTGATCCTTTTATTATCTCTATTGTTTTGTTTTTTTCTAGAACATCATGTAGTTGAAATCAAAGAGTATGCATGAAACCTGTTCAGACTGGCTTCTTTCACTTAGTAATATGCATTTAAAGTTCTTCCATGTTTTTCATGGCTTGATACCTATTTTTTTTTAGTGCTGAATAATATTTCACTGTTAATATTTCACAGATATATTACTATTTATCCATTCACCTACTGAAGGTCAGCTGGGTTGTTTCCCAGTTTTGCCAACTATGAACAAAGCTGCTAGAATCAGCTATTGTACATTTGTACTTGTGTTTTCAATTCTTTTGGATAAATACCAAGGAATGTGATCACTGATCACACAGTAAGAATATGTTTAGTGTTGTGAGATGTTGCCAAACTCTCTACCAAAGTGCCATTCTGCACTCCCAACAGCAATGTAAGAGAGCTCCTGATACAACATCCCTTTGTCAGCCTTTGGTGTTGTCAGTGTTCTGGATTTTGGCCACTTTAAGAAGTATAGAGTGATATCTCATTGTTGTTTTAATTTGCATTTCCCTGATGACATATGATGTGGAGCATCTTTTCATAAACTTATTTGCCATCTGTATATCATCTTTGGTGAAGTGTCTTTTAAGGACTTTAGCCCATTTTAAAATTAGGTAGTTTGTTCTTTTCCTCTTGAATTTTAAGGGTTCTTTCCCTACTTTATATAACAATCCTTTATCATATGTGTCTTTTGCAAAAATTTCCTTGCAGTAGGTAACTGTCTTCTAATTCTCTGAAAATTGTCTTTCATAGAGCAGAAGCTTTTGATTTTAATAAAGTCCAGCTTATCAATTATTTCTTTCATGGATTATGTCTTTGCTGCTATATCTAAAAACACATTAAAGTCATCTAGGTTTTTTCCGATGTTGTCTTCTAGAAACTTCATAATTTTTAATTTTATGGTTAGGTCTATGATTTATTTTGAGATGTTTGTGAAGGGTATAAAGGTTTGTGTCTAAGTAAATTTCTTTGTATGTGGATGTTCAGTTGTTCCAGCTTCATTTGTTAAAGAAACTTTCTCCATTGTATTGCCTTTGTTCCTTTGTCAAAGACAAGCTGATTTTATATTGGTGTATTTCTGGGATCTCTATTCTCTTCCATTGATGTATTTGCTTATTGCTTCACTAATACCAGATTGTCTTGATTATCAAAGCTTTAGAGTACCTATCGAATTTGGGTAGCATCAGTCCTCCAAATATATTTTTATTTCCTTCAGTATTTGTGTTGGCTATTCTTGATCTTTTGCCTCTCCTTATAAACTTTAGATCATCAGTTTGTTGATGTCCATAAAGTAACTTGATAGGATTTTGAATGAGATTGCATTGAATCTGCAGATCAAGTTGGGTAGAACAAGCATTTTGTCAATGTTGAGTGTCTCCATTTATGAACATGAAATATCTCTGCATTTATTTAGCTTTTCTTTGATTGCTTTAATCAGAGTTTTATCATTTCCCTATACAGACATTGTACCTATTTAGTTAGTTTGGTACTAAAGTATTTAATTTTCTCAATAGTCAATATACATGGTGTTTTTAATTTCAAATTCTACTTGTTCATTTTTGGTATATAAGAATTCAGTTGAGCTTTGTATATTAACCTGGTATCCTACATCATGGCTTTAATAGTTTATTAGTTCCAGGAAAGTTTCATCAATTCTTTCAGATTTTCAACATATGACAATCATGTCATTTGTGGGCAACAATAGTTTTATGTCTTCCTTCCCAATCTATGTATGTTTTATTTCCTTTTCCTGCCTTATTATTTTAGTAAGAATTTTCAGTCCGAAGTTGAAAAGCAGTGATAAGAAGGGACATCCTTGCTTTGTAGCTGATATTAATTGGAAATCTAACTTCTCACCATTAAGTATAATGTTAGGTTTTGTGTAGATAGTCTTTGACAAGTTGAGAAAGTTCCTCTTTATTCTTAATTTACTGTGAGATTTTCAGGGTTTTTGTTGTTGTTTTTCTTTTTTATTTTTTTTCAGTCACTTAAGCATCTGACTCTTTTTTCTTTAAATTTTATCTTATTTTATTTTATTTTCACTGTTCCAAAATTCATTGTTCATGCACCACACGCAGTGCTCCATGCAATATGTGCCTTCCATAATACCCATCACCAGGCTCACCCAACTCCTCAAACCCCTCCCCTCCAAAACCCTCAGTTTGTTTTTCAGAGTCCACAGTCTCCCATGGTTTATCTCACCCCCTGATTTCCCCCAAATCACATCTCCCCCACATTCTCCGTGTTATTCCTTATGGTCCACAAGGAAGTAAAACCATACGACACTTGACTCTCTCTGCTTGACTTATTTCACTCAGCATAATCTCTTCTAGTCCCACCCATGTTGATATAAAAGTTGGGTCTTCATCATTTCTGATGGAGGCATAATATTCCATTGTATATATGGACCATATCTTCTTTATCCACTCACTGGTTGAAGGGCTTCTTGGTTCTTTCCAGTTTGGCCACTATGGCCATTGCTGCTATGAACACAGGGGGTAGAGATGCCTCTTCTTTTCACTACATCTGTATCTTTGGAGTAAATACACAGTAGTGCAATTGCAGGGTCATAGGGTAGCTCTATGTTTAATTTCCTAAGGAATCTCCACACTGTTTTCCAAAGTGGCTATACCAACTTGCATTCTCACCAACAGTGTAAGAGCACTCCCCTTTCTCCACAACCTCTCCAACACCTGTTGTTTACTGTCTTGTTAGTTTTGGCCACTCTAACTGGTGTAAGGTGGTGTATCTTAATGTGGTTTTGATTTGAAACTCCCTGATGGCTAATGATAATGAACATTTTTTCATGTGTCTGTTAGCCATTTGTATGTCTTATTTGGAGAAGTGTCTGTTCATGTCTTCTGCCCAATTTTTTATATGATTATCTGTTTTGTGTGTGTTGAGTTTGAGGAGTTCTTTATAGATCTTGGATATCAGCCCTTTGTCTGTAGTGTCATTTGCGAATATCTTCTCACATTCTGTGGGTTGCTTCTTTGTTTTGCTGACTGTTTCCTTTGCTATGCAGGAGTTTTTGATCTTGATGAAGTCCCAAAAGTTCATTTTCACTTTTGTTTCCTTTGCCTTTGGAGACATGTCTTGAAAGAAGTTGCTGTGGCCAATGTCGAATATACATAGGCCAATACTGCCTATGTTCTCCTCTAGGATTCTGAGAGATTCCTGCCTCACATTGAGGTCCTTTATCCATTTTAAGTTTATCTTTATGTGTGGTATAAGAGAATGGTCGAGTTTCATTCTTCTACACACAGCTGTCCAATTTTCCCAACAACATTTATTGAAGAGACTGTCTTTTTTTCACTGTATATTTTTTCCTGCTTTGTTGAAGATTATTTGACCGTATAGTTGAGAGTCCATATCTGGGCTCTCTACTCTATTCCACTGGTCTATGTGTCTGCTTTTGTGCCAATACCATGCTGTCTTGGTGATCACAGATTTGTAGTCAAGCTTGAAATCAGGCAACATAATACTCCCAGTTTTTTTTTTTTTTTTTTTCCTTTTTCAACATTTCCTTAGCAATTCGGGTCTCTTCTGGTTCCATACAAATTTTAGGACTGTTTGTTTCAGCTCTTTGAAAAATGCCAGTGGAATTTTGATCAGGATTGGCATTGAAAGTATAGATGGCTCTCGGCAGTATAGACATTTGAACAGTATTTATTCTTCTGATCCATGAGCATGGAATGTTCTTCCATCTTTTTTTGTCTTCTTCAGTTCCTTTCAAGAGTGTTCTGTAGTTCTTCCTGGTGAATATGGATGCCAAGATTCTCAAAAAGATCCTAGCTAATAGGATCCATCACTACATTAAAAAGATTATCCACCATGACCAGATGGGATTTATCCATGAGATTCAAGGTTGGTTCAACACTTGCAAATCAATCAATGTGATAGAACAAATCAATAAGAACAGAGAGAAGAACAACATGTTCCTCTCAATTGATGCAGAAAAAGCATTCGACAAGGCACAGCATCTGTTCCTTATTAAAATGATTAAAAGTATAGGGACAGAGGGAGCATAACTCAACTTCATAAAATCTATCTATGAAAAACCCACAGTGAATATCATCCTCAATGGGGAAAAGCTGATAGCCTTCCCTTTGAGATCAGGAACATGACAAGGATGTCCACTCTCGCCACTGTTATTCAACATAGTACTAGAAGTCCTAGCAACAGCGGACAACAAAAAGAAATAAAAGGTATTCAGATTGGCAGAGAAGAAGTCAAACTCTCTCTCTTCACAGATGACATGATACTTTATATGGAGAACACAAAAGACTCCACCCCCAAACTACCAGAACTCATACAGTAATTCAGTAATGTGGCAGGATACAAAATCAGTGTACAGAAATCAGTTGCTTTTTTATACACTAAGAATGAAAATACAAATAGGGAAATGACAGAATTGATTCTATTTACTATAGCACCAAGAACCATAAGATACCTGGGAATAAACCTACCCCAAGAGGTAAAGGATCTGTACTCAAAGAACAACAGAAAACTCATTTTAATTGTTTTAAAAAATCATGAATGGGTACTGGGTTTTGTTAAATGCTTTTTCTGCATCTATTGATATGATCATGTGATTTTTCTTATTTAGTCCACTGATGTGGATTGCATTAATTGATTTTCAAATATTCAACCAGCCTTCCATATCTAGGATAAATTCCACTTTGTCATGGTATATAATTGTTTTCACATTTATTTAGATTTCATTTGTTAATTTTTTTTAGGGATTTGTATATATGTTTACGAGAGCTTAGATCTGTAGTTTTCTATTGTACAATTTTGGTATTAAGGTAAGAGGCTGGGGGCGCCTGGGTGGCTCAGTGGGTTAAAGCCTCTGCCTTTGGTTCAGGTCATGATACCAGGGTCCTGGGATTGACCCCTGCATCGGGCTCCTGCTTGGCGGGGAGCACGCTTACCCTTGCAACACCCACATGCCTCACATGCCTCTATGCCTGCTTGTGATCTCTGTCAAATAAATAAATAAAATCTTAAAAAAAAAAAAAAGGTAAGAGGCTGGCTTCATAGCACGAGTCAGGAAAAATTCCCTCTGCCTCTACCTTCTGAAAGAGATTGTAGAGAATTGGTAAAATTTTTTCTTAACTGTTTAGTATAATCCATTAGTGAAACTGTCTGGTCCTGATGGTTTCTGTTTTGGATAAATTGGCTTCAATTATGTTTATGCCATAGGGTTATTGTAACCATTAGATGAAATGATGTATGGAAAATAACTGGCAGTAATAATAATTATACTCCTAATAATTAAGTCCCCAGTCAGGATCGAAAGTTTCCTCTAGATATCTATGTGTTCCTGAAATGGACATATTTCCAGTTAGACATAATAATAATTAAAAAATGGACAAGATTTTGTGACTTTGTACATATATTATATAGTTTTATTCCTTAAAATAACCACCTGTTTGATGGACTTATCCCTATTTTGGATGAGGAGGTAGATTGTGGGAATTGCTAGATACTTTCTTCATAATTCTCTTCTTAGGTTAGTGCCAGAGGCAGGTGGTGAAATCATAGTCTCTCATTACCTTACAGTGTATTGACAGGGCTAGACTTCTGTAGACTGAAGTTAATTAATCTTAGAGAAAGTGTAATAATATTCAGCATGATGTGTTACACATAGTAAATGATTGTCAAATGAGTCCACCTAGAAATACTACAATGTGAGGCAGAAACCTAATACTTCTTTTACTTTTTTATTTATGATAGTCAAAATAATTAAATATTAAGCCTATTTGCAATGCAAACTGAAGGAAAGCTGGAAGATGGAGTGTTAAATTTTTTTTTTAGAGTTGGTAATAAGTTATTTTAAGATAACCAAGAGTTTTATATTATGTCCCATGTGATGACTGTTTCAACCTAACTTTGCCTTTCTGACAACTCAGATGGAGGGTTTTAGAATTTTAATCATTGCAATATGCCAATTTCACATCCTAATCCTATGTTCTTACGTTAGTGTTTTTATTATTATTATTTTTTACTATTTTATTTATTTACTTGAGAGGAAGAGAGAGAGAGAGAGGAGGAATGGGGGAGAGACAGAGAGATTGGAAGAAGCAGACTCTCCCACTGAGCAGGAAGCCCCATGCAGGGCTCGATGCCAGCACCTGGGATCATGACTTGAGCCAAAGGAAGACACTTAACCACCTGAGCCAGCCAGGCACCCCCCTATTTTAGTGTTTTTAATACCAAGTGTGTAATCAATTTCTTAATTTTTACCCCCAGCAGGTGCACACACACACACACACACACACACACACACACACACACACAGACTTTAATTTCTCATTAACTACTTAGTGGAGCTTTAAACTTTTTGTTTAGTGCATAGTAAATGAGAACATAACTGAAATTAAAAGCTTTTTTTTCACAAATTAATTACACTATTTTTAACTACTATTATAGTCTGATGAAAATAACACAAGTAGGAAAATTATTGGGTTCAGTTACTGTAATTTGGAATCACAGTTGTATAGTTGTGTTACAGAATATTTTTTTAAAGTGAAATCATGCTTTTCATAGAAATATAAAATGAATATAGGCCAAAGATTTTCTTATTAATTAAATGAGGAAAAAAAAAGATGTTACAACTAGTTTAAACATCAAAAAGCAGAGACAGTTAGGGATCAGGAATACTGAGTAACTGCAAATGGATGCAACACAGCCTTCCTCCCACCGCCCCCCACCCCACCCCACCCCTGCCCCTCTCTCATCTGGGAGTGGGGGTATGGGGGTGGGCCTTCCCTCCACTGGACAGAATTTCTTCCTATATTAATCACCACACTCTTATTAGTGTTTTATAATACAAAGTTGTAAAGTACCCTAAAGACAATGAAGGCCAAAGAGTGTCTATGGCCTCAGTCAGTTAACCCTGAAGATTGTGCTCTGAAGCCTTAAACTGTGCATAGTTTTCTGTTGAAGCATATGTTTTCCCTATTCTTAGAAAATGGTGATAGGACTTCCCACCTTATGAAACACTGCAGTCAGGTTTGAATAGTCTCTGTTTTAGTGTAGCTTACCTTGGGACAGAAATACTTGTTTACTTCTTAGAGCAAACCTGAGCATCAAAAGAATTCATGAGATTTCATATCAGCATGAGAGAATGGGCACAGGGTAACTTCTATGCTTCTGTTTTGACAAAGCCTCTGAAGAGTTAAATAAGCCATTTAGACCTTTGGACAACTTTTATGGTCTCTTCCAAATCTGTAATTCTAAGAATTTGTAGCAAAGAAATAATTTATTTGCCCCTCAACCCAGCCCAAATATACTGAATCAGTTTTTGCAAGATTAGTGAGAAGTTTCTAGAATTGGGCATTTTTCCAGCCCTCAAAGAGGAAGTGAGGTCCTAAAAAGTGTGTTCTAATTTGCACATTGCTCCCCGTTGTTCATAAATTTGATACAGAATCTCATCTTGAAACTCAGCAAGAGAACATGGCTTTGATTTTTAACAAGCTTAAGTGATTGGACCTGGTAATGCAGTGACCAGAGGTGTTCCAACATCAGGAACTGCTCACTGTTGGTGTAAAAATCCTCCTTAGCAGCCTTGTTTGCAACTGTGAGCCAGGGGGAAGGAAAACAAACATAAAAGGGAGAAGAAAAGGAAAATGGAGATTTGCTACTTTTTGGAATGTCTGTTATTTGAGGAATGTTGGTTCCTCATTTTTGAGAGCTTTCAAAATTGTTGAGTTTCTCACTGTGATCAATGTGCTTGAATAACGTAGTTTACACCATTTGATGGAGTTTGTATTTTTCTTTTAATGAGAATGAAGTTCTCCTTAGCATTAATGACAATTTCACATTGTTCTTGTGCCAATTTGCCAACTACCTTATTTCTTTTGGAAAATGGATATTTCTTTCCATCTCTCCTAAAACTTCTCTAGCCTTAAATATTTAGGCAGGTCTATTTATTTATTTATCTATCTATTTATTTATTTATTTATAATGGTTTTATTTATTTATTTATTTGAGAGCGAGAGCATGAGATGGGGGAGGCGTGGGGGGAGGGTCAGAGGGAGAAACAGACTCCCTGCTAAGCAGGGAACCAGATGGGGGACTCAGTCCTGGGACTCCAGGATCATGGCGAGCCAAAGACAGTAGTAGCTTAACCCACTGAGCCACCCAGGCACCCTAATATTTAGGTGGATTTAAAATGTGTTTCAAAGCCCATTCTTCTATAACTTCCAAATATTTGCAAGTTACATCTTCATGCAACTTAGTGAGCATATCATGGTAAATAAGTGATGGAAAGAAGTATTAAAATAAAAGTTTAATTTCTTTAGTGGGATGTTTAACACATTCTTCATTAAGAAAGAAATACACAGGGGTGCTTGAGTGGCTCAGTGGGTTGAACCTCTCCCTTCAGCTTGGGTCATGATCTCAGGGTCCTGGGATCGAGCCCTACATCGGGCTCTCTGCTCAGCAGGGAGCCTGCTTCCCCTCTCTCTGTCTCTGCCTGCCTCTCTGCCTACTTGTGATCTTTGTCTGTCAAATAAATAAATAAAGTCTTTAAAAAAAAAGAAAGAAAAAAATACACATTTGCAACAAACTCCGTTTGTGTGTGTCTCTGTGTGTGCGCGCACATTTGTTTTCCTGCATCTGTTGTAGACTCCCAAGATTATTTTAGTATAAACTGTAATTGTCCGTTTTTGGAAATCAATACAGTGTAATGAGGCATATTTCCTCTAGATAATAGTAATTCTTTAAATGGAAAGTACCTTTGGCCATTGTTTCATTTTTTAGAGGCTCAGATTATTTTAGTATGATTAATGAGAGCAGCGGCTCCCTGACATTCTTCATAACTGTATCCTGTTAGTTTAAGACCTCACTTTGCCCAATTTATGATTAAATGCTCCAATTATATTTGTAACACAAACAGTTCTTGTGTTTGACTATGGCAGAATTTGGAAACTATAGCTTTGATCAAACCAGTATCCTCATGGATATTAGAGAATATAAATAATTACTGTGGTCACCTTATTATCTTGCTGGTGCTTCAGCTTTATTGACTAATATGGAGTAATTTTCCAGTTTAGTTGAAACTCAAAGCCTACCATATAAATCAGTAATTGATGGAATCTCAAAATGTCCTAATAATACTGATTTCCTTAAAGACAATACCTCCCGAGGTCTTACTCCTATCATCCTTGGTATTCTGAACATGGCAAACCCTTCTGAGGAGGAAGAAAAAGAACCTGTTTGGTTCATAGCCAGGACCTTTGTGCTCTCTGTCCTTACTTGTCTCTGTGATTCTTATATTCGTGGAACCTTAGTTTGGTGATGCATTTAGAGTCATCTCTCTGGCCTTCTGGACTCAGCTTTGATTGTAGTTCTTCCCAAATTTCAAATAAGAAATTCTCTGTATTCCTGCAATGACATACATCTTGCCCCTGAATTATTGTGAAGACCAAAAGTAATCTTCAGTCTTGCAGTTCTCCATTATTTTCAATGAATCCAGAATAATCTTTCTTAAAACTCAAATTGCAGCCTATCATTCTCTGCCTTAGAGTCTTTAGTGATACCTCTTTCCCCTCAGCTCCTTTGGGAAGGAAAAGAAGCCAAATTTATGGCTCCAGTCATTGCTCATGCCTTGACTCACCACACACATTATGTTCTAGTCAAGGTATTTTAGAATGGAATGCTCTGGCCAGTAGCACAGCACTACCTGGGAACTTGTCAGATAAGCAGATTCCTCAAGGTTTCTACCCCACACCCACAGAATCAGAAACACTGGGATGGAGCCCAGTGATTAGTGTGTTAATTAAGCCCTCTAGGGGATTCTGAAGCAGGCTCAAGTTTGAGAACTACTGTTTTCATCCCAAACACTTGCAATTTTAAAGCACGATTTCTCTTTCACCTTTCCAGAATTAATTATCTGCCTCCCAACCCCCAAACTCAGTTCCCACTGCTCTACCCACATCATCATTCATTCACTCTTCTATTTGTTCTTCAGTACAAGACAAAACCTGATCTGAGTGCTCTGTATCTTCCATACTAGGTCCCACATCCCTTCTTTGTGTCCCCATGCAAACTCTGCACTATCTTTATGCAAGTCCTTGTCAGCTAATAGCCTGATATTTTGCCATCATGCTCCCTTCTCCTCTCAAGATCATAATTACTACAAAAGTAGGGCAGTAAGCTGATGGTTCATGAAATTTCTTTTTTCTCAGGTGAGTATAATGCCTGAAGCAAAATAGATCAGTAAGTATGAAGCAAATGTTTACTGGATGAATATGTTAAAGCTCTTTGCTTTATATTAGCTTCTAATTGTCATTTAAAACGACTGATACCATGTCATACATATATATGAAATGTGTATGTTTCCTTAGTTTGATTTTAAGATTGAAAAAAATCCGCAAGTGTACAGGTCACTCTTTTGGTATGTCCTCCTTTTCTTTCATCAATACTAAAGCAATACCATCTGTACATGGAATTTTATTTCAAAGCATTACCTAAAATGGCATACCAGTAAATGCTTAAAATCACTGACTATTGTCAGGAGGAGGATGAATGTGTAGCCAGGAAGATGTCTGTACCAGGACTAATTTTGAATGAGTCCTCATTATTCTTTTTTGTTCATGCATGTTCATGTATGTTGATTCACAGTATGCAAAATCTTCCAGAGTTTTCTTGGAATACTAGACTTATATATCTGGATTTTGAAAGTATGTTCTCCTATTGCCAAGTCTATAGTTTTTCATATAAATAATAACATTTATTCCAGAAAAAAGGCTGACAGATAATCAAGAGCTAGTGAATTCCCTAAAATCACTGAATGACTTCTACCGAGAAGTTCTATCTCAACTAGTACTTCCATGGGTAAGTAAAAGAGTAAACAGAGATATCGCTAAGGTATATCCTAATAATTTCCAGGTTCATCCTTAATAAAATCAGTGGATGAGTTGAGTCAGGGTCCCATCTTATGGAATAGCTTCTGAAATTCTACTCTACAAATGGTTAGTGAAGATAATTTAAAAAGTAATTCAAATATGGAATTGCTTGTAATGCCAACGCTGTCAAATATCACTAATCACTTAACTTGTATCTTAAAACAAATGAGAACTGAATATTGAATCATATTTCCTTATATGATCCAGTGTCAGTCCCTGGAATACGGTGTTCAATGTATGAGAATAAACTTCTAAGAATATGGGTATTTTATTTTATTTTATTTTTTTAAAGATTTTATTTATTTATTTGACAGAGAGAGATCACAAGCATGCAGAGAGGCAGGCAGAGAGAGAGGAGGAAGCAGGCTCCCTGCTGAGCAGAGAGCCCGATGTGGGACTCGATCCCAGCACCCTGAGATCATGACCTGAGCCGAAGGCAGCGGCTTAACCCACTCAGCCACCCAGGCGCCCAAGAATATGGGTATTTTTAAAAGATTAAAGGGTTTTACTCTCTTCTTTCTGGAAAGAATTATCTCCTTGCTAACATTTATAAACTACTTTTGAAGTTCATATGGTGTAAGATAAAGCTAACTTATTAAGATACTTCCTGGGAAGACACGTGCCCTGACTATTTCTAATTGGAAATATAGACTTTGTTGTATGGGTCAGATAATTAGCTATTCATTTTTAAGAATGGATTGTTTCTAAGTTTTTGTTCTTTTTTTTTAAGATTATATTTATTTATTTGTAAAAGATATGGTGGGAGAGAGAGAGAGGAGAGGAAGGAGGATCAGAGGGAGAAGCAGTCTCTGGTCAGCAGGTCTCTATCCTAGGACTCTGAGATTATGATCTGAGTGAAAGGCAGAGGCTTAACTGACTGAGATACCCAGGAGCCCCTAAATTTTGTATAGATTCAGAAAGTCCCAAAGATGAGATGACTAAACCTCAGATCATGAAATTGAACCATGGTCCTTCATACTTAAAATGAGAGTGTAGGACATCATGATCTCTAAGGATCCTTGATAGTTTTCTAAACAGGAGGATTGTCTAGTTAGAAAAGAGAGGCTTTGTGGTCAGGCAACCCTAAAGCTACCATCTGCTGGCTGTGATCCTAAAAAGTTTTTCGGTCTCTATGAGTCCCACTTTGTAGACCTGCAAACTGAGAACAATATGCCTATATCACAGAATTAAAGCACAATTTCATTCATGGTTAGTGAACCCAAAGTACACAGGACTGCACCTGGCATGGTGAAGATGCTCCTTCAGGAGACGTTATTAAGCAGGTATGCTTCCACCACGGTTAGCAATTATGTGTGTAACTTTAGGAAAGCCACTTAAACCAAAATTGCCACCATCAGCCAAACCTGGACTCTGAGGTCTAATAGGAACTGCAGTTGTGAGTCTCTCACATGTACAAAGAATCCTTGGGTGAGAATATCAACCATTTTCAGGCTGACCTATTCTCATGGGAAAAATATCCCATGGTTATTATTATTTTGGGGTGATTTACTGTTTAAAAATAGATTGCCTTGGGGTGGTGGGAGAAGTGCTGAAAGGATGCATTTTCACAAAATTTGAAAAACAGTTTCATGGCTCTACACACACCCCCTAAAGCAGTTTCTAAAAATGGTGCTTGGTGTTGTATTCCTTGGCACAGAACGTCTCCATTCACTATGGGCACACTGAAAATAATACAGGAAATACTTTATTCGAGAGAAGTTAATTTATCCTTTCTTCAGACAGCCTCATCTGTGCCAGATCTAAACCACTCTTAAAGGTCTACACAACCAGCTGTACTGGTTGTGTTTTAAGTGAAAAGGAATATATTCCTTTGTTGCTGGGCTCTAAGATGCAAATGTATGCAGTTGAGTCAACAGTACAACTGAAGTCCAAGCATACCATCCCACTACTCAAAACCACCCAACAGCCTCCCAAACACGCAAATCCTCACTCTAGTGGACATAACCCAGCACAACTGACCCTCTTTTCCCTGGGACCTCACCTACTGCCATTCTCTGCAATCACCAGCTCCAGCCACATCAGCCTTCCCAGATTTTTTTGCCTCAGGGCCTTGACAATTACTCCATCTCTGCTCAGAAGGCTTTTTGCCCAGATACTTACCTACCTTCCTTCTTTTCCCTCACACTTCCTTAAGGCTTTTACTGATGCTGTCATCCTTTCACTGTGGACTTCTCTGGCTACCCTGTTATTGCAACCCTATCATTTATGTACTTCTCCTTAGTAACTCTAAGTAATATTCTATACACTGTATTTATTTATCTTGCTAATTGCTTTCTCCACTACCTTATGGGTTATAGTAAATTATAATGAGTTATGAGTTATAATAAGAGAACAGTTTTTTCCCCTCTATTCACTACTTATAAAGTATTTAAAATAGGACCTGGCCCAGGTTCCTAATACATTCTTATTGAATGAATGAGTAAATGAATGTTGGTAGCCTCACTGAGGAGAGATCATTCATCAGGACAAACCATCAGAGATCTTATGGCATAAACTCTCAAAGGAAAAAACTAAGTTTTGCTAATTGTCTGCTTCTTGAGAGCTTTGCGAAGCTCAGGCGTATGGTGAGAATACAATAAGTATTTATTTATGAATTAATTAATTTATTAATTAATGATGTAAGCCTAATTATTATCACAGCGTATTCTGAAATAAAACATCATGCTATGAGTAACTGGTTTCATATCATAATTTGGCTATCAATTTTGTTTTAGAAACAAGTAGATTCCTAATATTTTTGAGACTCAAAGTTCATATTTTTGGGAACAGTATCAATTTTTCGTGGAAGTATCTAAGAATTAGAATAGCTAGACTCTATACAATGTCTTATAGATAGTTATAAACACTATATATTATTTTTCTTTTAAAAAAATCACTGTAGCTCAAAGGTGATTCCTATGATACAATTTACATTTACATTGCTCTCTTTGAGAAAGAATTTAATATCTCAGCAACAACACAATCAACTGTAATAATAAAACAAATTGTAGATTCATATTCTCTTAAGTTCCTCCCTAAATTTCAAGTTACACCTGTACAGGAAGTATTATAGCACATAAACAAAGTCTTATTCATTGATTACCATAAAAAAAGCGGGGGGGGGGGTGAGGATCTACATCCACAGGAAATTCCAAGCACAAATTCTCACAGCTGCCTCTGTTCACTTGTTGTTACTGCTTTGACCATTATTTTAACTAAGGCTCAAAATGAGTGGTACTTTTACTGCTTAAAATAAAATACTATTATTACTCTCCAGCCTTGATGGTTGTAATACCTGCACTTATCAGCCAGCTGAATTAAGCTAGGCAAACTAGGAAGTGAAAGATTAAATTCTGGAAGTTAAATTTAGAATGTAAAAATTTTTTATTCCATGTGCCATAAAGTGTGTATATAGTTCCTTCAATTGTAGCCCCAGAAATCAGTCTTTGTTGGAAGGCACACTTTATTAGCTTTCAGCTTCATAGGACTGGGGCTGACAAGAACATCATCTTATAAAATTAATAGTATTATGGTTATAATTTTCTTCTTATCATCAGGAGTAGAAAATTTATAAGAGTAATTGTTTTAAGGGAAACTTGATAAGGGAACTAATATTATACTGCAGAGAGATTTCTAAATTTATCCCAATTGTGAACTTGCCCTATTTATCTAAATTCCTGGAATTTATTTTTGTTTTGTGCTGACCAGTCTTTGACTCATTCATCTCATTAGTCCTTCTTTGTTAAACTTTAAGCTCAAAGAGAGGCTATGGTTAGAAAACAGCTATGGTTAGAAAACATGATTGCATGTGGTATAGTTTATTGTCTGAGTTGGAAAAATTATCAGTTTTGACAATTTTGGGTCATTTTCTGACTCTTCAGAGTGGTTAAAACTTTAAACAAATATTTTTAAAAGTAAATCAGGCAAGTTAACAATTGGAATAAGTGTGGAAATTTTTTAGATATTATACATTTTGGGGGTAATTTTCTTGGAATATTAATAATATCTTAATATGATCTATAAAGATTGGCTTTGAAAGATTCTTAAATTCAAAGAGAAAGGCTCTCAGTTCCACCCAAATTAATTTTGAACTTAATGTTGGCTACTTTATATTGATTGCATGCTTTGGTCAAGACAATACATGGATTCTCCATCTCTATACAGATTATTATTTTTTTTTAAAGATTTTATTTTTTTATTTGACAGACAGAGATCACAAGTAGGCAGAGAGAGAGAGGAGGAAGCAGGCTTCCCCACTTAGCAGAGAGCCCTATGCGGGGCTCGATCCCAGGACGCTGGGATCATGACCTGAGCCGAAGGCAGAGGCTTTAACCCACTAAGCCACCCAGGTGCCCCTCTATACAGATTCTTGATCCTCTTTTAGATGCAGTAGCGAAAACAACAGTTTTCACTCACTAGATTCTCTGGGTTGATTTTTTTTCCCCTCTGAATAGTCCTCTGGCTAACCAATGCTTTTAGGAGGAGGAAGATGTGATATTTAGAGGCTTATGGTTGAGGTTAACATGTCTAATATTTTTATTTATTTATACTACAAATATTTACTGAACACGGCTTTATTACCTATTGCTAAATAACAAACCACTTCAAAATAACAGTAGCTCAAAAGAACAATCTCATTATTTTGTAATGATTATGTGTATTGGCTAGTGCTCAGCTAGGTAGTTATTTTGCTGATCTTGCTTGGGGTCTCACACATGAGATTGCAGGGGTTTTATTACCCAAATGGATTCTTCACTCACTGGTTGGGAACCTTGGTGTTCTAACATGTGGCCTTTCTCTCCAGTGGGGCTGGCTAGATTTCTTACACAATGGCTCATGATTTTAAGAGGTAGTTAGTGGAAGCTGTCACACTCCTATAACCTGATCTCAAAGTCCAAGGATGTCACTTCCACTATGTTCTATTGGTCAATGCCAATCACAAGATAAAGGCATTTTCAAATGACTTTTAAAGGAGGGAAATGAGTCCTTCAGCTCAGATTAGAAAGCTGATAAAACATCTCTCCAAATTCCATGATAGGAAGAAAGGACAAACTACATACTACTGACATTTTGTGAGCCCTTCTAAGAATTAAGGTCACTGGATGAAAACTACTTAAAATCTAGAGAGAGAGGCATGTGCAGGGTGAAATAAAATTTGGGCATTTGCTTACCTTGGACAGACCCCACCAAACACCATGTAAGCTGGTCTGAATATTCAGCTAGCAATGAATTGCTAAAGACAAAGTATGAACTTGAAGGAGAAAATGAAGCCCCTGGAGGCTACAGACATGCAGCAGGTGTCGGGATGGGTGAGTGTTTCATCCTCTTGCAGCTTTTCCTTGCAAGAGCTCTTTCAGGTACTGACAGGGAAGACCAAAGATAATCCTCAGAAAACTTCCCTAAAGTGCTGGTTTGGGCAGAGAGTAGCAGCCACAGCCACAGCTTTGTCCAGATTTATCTCCCTTATCTCCTTTATGGAACAAAAGTCTTAATCCATTAGGAAAAGGGCAACAAAAACTATAGCTCGAGGGTACTGGTAGTAGCCCACTGTAGCTGGGAGAGGCAAATAAGAAAACAAAACAAAACAAAACACTTTTACCCCTGGAGGAGGGAAGGAATATGTGCTAGGTCCAACTTTACATATAAAGAAGATGCAGGAACATTGTGAAGGGCATATTCTCCTGCACTTGCATTCCATTGAGGCTTATTCAGAACACCAGAAAACAAGCCCTTTTCCCCACCATCACATTAACAACTGTTGAATACAATTAAAAGTGGAAGGTACAATGGGAAACCAATACAAAGGAAAGACCTTACGCCAATTAGGGAGAAGATGTTGAGAAACCCACTGGCAAATTAACCCTTACCCTAAACATAAGATATCATTAGAAGAATTTTGATCATTAGTGCACTGAGGGTAATCACAGCAACAACAAACTTAAAATCCTGCCTATCTCTGGCGATATTAACATAAAACTCCAGTTTATAAGCCTTACAGAAAAAAGAGGCACTAATTTTGAAAATATTCCAATATTTTGAAAATATTCCTCTTTTGTACCACTCTCTTTTCCTTCTCCTTCTGAGATTCCAATTATGCATGTGTTATACCATTTGATATTATTCCACAAGCTATTGGGTAATCTTTGATTTTTTTTTTTTTTCAGTTTATCCTTATTGTTTTTCAACTTGAGTAATTTCTATTGACCTATCTTCCAGTTCACTGATTCTTTTCTAGGCTATGTCAAGGCCACCAATGAAGTCAAAATCACTTTATCAGAGTCACTCTTTATCTCTGTTACTATGTTTTTTACCTCTGGCATTTCCATTTGATTCTATCCTATAATTTCCCACTCTGCTGCAATTGCCTGTCTTATTTTGCATATTTCTTTTCTATTAGAGCCTTTAACAAATTAATCATAGTTATTCTAATTTCTCTCCATACAGCATGGGCACATGAGAATTTATAGCCAAAGAGCAGGGGGAGTGGATCAGTGGATGGAAAATCACTAAGAGGAAACACCAGAAGTAAGGGGGTGGGGGTTGGGTAAATGAACCTAACAGGACTCTTGTTAAAGAGAGGCCAGAGTGATCAAACATCAACTGAGGGATGGAGAAAAGGAGGAATCTGATCCTATATTGAAGATGATGGAGATATCAAAGATATAGAGTGTGGGTTAAACCATTTGGCAGGGTTCTTACTAAAACTGGATTTTATATGGAAGTGCACAGATGAACCTAGGAGAAGTTTCAAGAACCTCACTAAAGTTTAGCCAAGCAAAGAATATTTGTCATAATATAACAATCATTATATGATAATATATATTAAAATGTAGCACTGAATAAAGCAGTGATTCTCAAGTTTGAACAGGCATCAGAAGTACCAGGAGGGCTGGCTTAAAAAACAAAAACAAAAACAAAAAACAAAAAACAGATCGCTGAGCCCTATCTTTATAGCTGAATCAGTAGACCCTGAATAGGGCCTGGGAATCTGCATTTATCACAAGATTCTGGATAATGCTATTGTCTTTGATCAGAGAAGCATCCTTTGAAAACTTGCATAGATGAACAAATTTATTTTCAAATCAGACACACTGGAGTAAAACCAAGATTTGCTACCAATTCACTCTGAGAACTTGGGCACAACCTTAATGTTTTAATCTATAAAATGTAATACTGGGGTGCTTTAGTGGGTCAGTTGGTTAAGTGTCCAGCTCTGGATTTCAGCTCAGGTGATGATCTCAGGGTTGTGAGATCAAGCCCCATGCTGGGCTCCATGCTCAGCATGTGTCTGACCCTCTCCCTCTGCTCTTCTTCCCACTTGTTCTATCTCTGAAACAAACAAACAAACAAGCAAGCAAGTAGATAAAATGGAGTATTAATAGCTACTGTGTGTTTATTTCTAGAATCCCATGAAGTGTTTGCCACAGTGTCTAAATCACAGGATAAATCTAATACATTGAAGCTGTGAAACTATTTTGAGTGTTTGATAATGAAGGGATCATTGAAAGAGTATTATTGGCAATGAAGAAGTCAAACTCTCTCTCTTTGCAGATGACATAATACTTTATATGGAAAATCCAAAGACTCCACCCCCAAACTACTAGAACTCATATAGCAATTCAGTAATGTGGCAGGATACAAAATCAATGTACAGAAACCAGTTGCTTTCTTATACACTAACAATAAAAATATATAAAGGGAAATTAGAGAATTGATTCCATTTACTATAGCAGCAAGAACCATAAGATACCCTGGAATAAACCTAACCAAAGAGGTAAAGGATCTGTACTCAAGGAACTCTAGAACCCTCATGAAAGAAATTGAAGAAGACATAAAAGGACGAAAGAGCATTCCATGCTCATGGATCAGAAGAATAAACATTGTTAAAATGTCTATACTGCCAAGAGCTATCTATACTTTCAGTGTTAATCCTGATCAAAATTCCACTGGCATTTTTCAAAGACCTGGAACAAACAATTTAAAAATTTGTATGGAACCAGAAGAGACCCGAAATTGCTAAGGAAATATTGAAAAAGAAAAACAAAACTGGGGGGAATCCCGTTGCCTGGTTTCAAGCTTGACTACAAAGCTGTGATCACTAAGACAGCATAGTACTGGCATAAAAACAGATATATAGACCGATGGAACAGAGTAAAGAGTCCAGATATGCAACCTCAAGTCCATGGTCAAAAAATCTTCAACAAAGCAGGAAAAAACATACAGTACAAAAAAGACAGACTCTTCAATAAATAGTGCTGGGCAAATTGGTCAGCTTTGTGTAGAAGAATGAAACTTGACCATTCTCTTACACCATACACAAAGATAAACTCGAAATGGATCAAAGACTTCAACATGAGGCAGGAATCCATCAGAATCATAGAGGAGAACATAGGCAATAATCTTCTACATCGACCACAGCAATGTCTTTTAAGACATGTCTCCAAAGGCAAAGGAAACAAAAGCGAAAATGAACTTTTGGGACTTCATCAAGATCAAAAGCTTCTGCACAAGCAAAGGAAACAGTGAACAAAACAAAGAGACAACCCACAGAATGGGAGAAGATATTTGCAAATGACACCACAGACAAAGGACTGATATCCACGATCTGTAAAGAACTCCTTAAACTTAACACACAAACAATGGATAATCACATCAGAAAATGGGCAGAAGACATGAACAGACAATTCTCCAAAGAAGACACAGAAATGGCTTACAGACACATGAAAAAATGTTCATCAAAATTAGCCATCAGGGAGATTCAACTCAAAACCACATTGAGATACCACCTTACACCAGTTAGAATGGCCAAATTTAACAAGACAGTAAACAACAAACATGTGTTGGAGAGGGTGTGGAGAAAGGGGAGCGCTCTTACACTGTTGGTGGGAATGCAAGTTGGTACGGCCACTTTGGGAAACAGTGTGGAAATTCCTCAAAAAATAAAAAATAGAGCTACCTATGACCTGCAATAGCACTACTGCATATTTACCCCAAAGATATAGATGTAGTGGAAAGAAGAGCCATCTCTACCCTAACGTTCATAGCAGCAATGACCATTGTGGCCAAACCTTGGAAAGAACAAAGATGTCCTTCAACCAGTAAATGGATAAAGAAGATATGGTCCATATATACAATGGAGTATGATGCCACCATAGGAGGCATAAAAGATAGGATGAAGACCTATATTTTATATCAACATGGATGGGACTAGAAGAGATTATGCTGAGTGAAATAAGTCAAGCAGAGAGAGTCAAGTATCATATGGTTTCACTTACATGTGGAGCATAAGAAATTACACAGAGGACACTGGGAAATGGAGAGGAAAAGTGAAATGCAGGAAATTGGAGGGGGAGACAAACCATGAGAGACTGTGGACTCTGAGAAACAAACTGAGGGTCTTGGAGGTGAGGGGTTAGGGGGTTGGGTGAGCCTATAGGTGGGTATTATGAAAGGCACATATTGCATGGAGCACTGGGTGTGATGCATAAACAATTCATTTTGGAACACTGAAAAGAAATAAAATAAAATAAAATGGAAAAAAAAAGAGTGTTATGCTTTTCTCAATACATATATTTAATTCATATAGCAGAAACATTGAGCAAATTAAGTAAATAGATTGAATATTTTGATCCTGATAACATTAATAGGAAAACTACCTTTTGAATTAGAGGTGACTATTTCAATGCCATTTCTCAAGAGAGATTCCTGTTTTGCAAAAAAAAAATTGATCAGTCAACCAATAATTACTGAGGACCTTTGTTCTCAGACAAAATACACTCTTTCACAGACATACTCATATATGCATATAAATTTTAAAGTGAATACAAATTGACTATTTTATTTTTCTTCTCTTCTCTTATGATATTGTCTATGGAATTGGTGCCTCTGTTTGTTGGTGGCATTCCTTTGCTTTGTGCCACCTCCCCCAAGCTTCAACAGACACATCTTGCATCAATTGAGTACCTACAGCAAAAGTGGCAAACAGATGTGTGGGCTCTGTTGTATTTCAGTATTGTAATTTCCTATTACTGGAAAAAAAAATGAGAAGTGTCACCAAGGAATCCAGGGGCATTTCCTGACTAGCAATGCCTTTGAAATTGAAGAATATTTTACAAGAGAGGGTTTAATTGTAAAGGATCTTAATCATGTAGAAAAAATATGCCTTTGAAATATTTTCCTTTGAACAGCACATTTACCAGTTCAGGAAGCTCATTTCTATGAAATGATATTTTAATTTTAATACACTTACTTTCCTTACATTGCATGTATCCATAAAACCACAATTTTATTCTTAGTCTTATTTACTACATTCCAATGAAAATTAGGCTACTTGCCTTTAGCTATTCTGTATAAAAATTTTTATTCCCCAAACCCATTATTTTGGAGATGTAATTTTACCTTTAATTGAAGAAAACAGTATAAAGTGGCACAACTGAGATTTTCTGGGTTTATATCCCTGCCATTTCTGCAGGGGACTATTCTCCACTTGAAAAGTCTAAGCATTCCTACTAATGTTAATTCTGGTTATAAACTCATCAATGTGAAAGAAAAGAGATTTTATTTCTGATCCAACTTCCCTAACAAAGGTAATTTGCTTGAAGTTTGACTAGACTAGACTTACCTTGACATAGAGATTTGATCATGCAAAAGCTGACACAAGGGGAATGAAAAGCTTATCATTTGTTTAAGATAGGAGATTGACTCTGTTCAGTTTATGTCAAAAACACATATTACCATAAATATTTCATTATTTCTTCCAATTAGAAGGTAAGATTATTTGCTTGTATTCCTATGTAGCATATATATCATGTAGTATATATATATCATGATCAGGAACATATTTCATGTCTTGTCATAATAACACACACACACACACACACACACACACACACACCCAGGACCATTGAAATCCAAATGAGATGTCATTCATTAGGAAACCACACTGTTCTGAATTAACTGCGCTTCTGAAATGAAATAAATATTTTCAGTTCCTTTATTTAAAACACAGTCACTAATTGCAAATGGATGTATTTATATCACCAACCTAGTCTGAATAAAATATCTACCATATTTGTAAATATACTAATAATTAGTATGTATGTATGTATATTAATATATCTTTTGCCCCAGTATCTCTTAAGATTTGGGTTGCAAATTTGATTTCTAGGTTGCTTGTTTTGTCCAGTTTTTGTCTTTAGTGGCGTCAGTATTGCCATTAATAAACTTGATTTTGACTTGAGGGAAGACCTACTATTATCTTCTTTTATCTTTTCCACAAATACTTATCAAGTTAAAACCTGTGGCTAACCAATAATATTTTCTCATAACAGAGGAAATGTAAGGCAAAGAAGACTATGCCAGGTAATGCAAGTCAGGTGAGGTCTCTTCAGAGGACCCTAACAGCAGCCTTACATTTGTGTAAAGGAAAGCTTATAGAAGATGAATAGAATAGGGAGTGAAAAGCTTGGGGAACCACCTAGAAGCTGAAATTAGACTGCACGTTTCACAAAGCTGAGGAAAAGTCCATGGAAAGTCACAAAGAATGGGGGTGGGGAACAGAACGTGTGGGGTAAGGTGGGGCTGGTGATAGGATGACAGAGATTATAGTTACAGTAAAGGTAATATAGAAAGAGGGTAAGAGGTATAAAAAGATTGGCAAATTTAAGTGTCAAGAACATTATTTTCTTCTTAACTAGGAGGCTTCTATGCCAACCTAGTCAGTTTTTGAAAAATAAGAATTGTCTGGACTTCCCAAATATGCTTTCATCTCTGCTTTAGTGAGAAACCCAGAAAAAGACCTAAAGCAGTTTCATAAGACATCATTTTTGGCTAAAAACAAACAAGTACATTTTTAAAATCCCACATTCATCCATCTAAAAGTTTTCTTAGAGTCTAATAAAAATAGTGTTTCTTCTAAAATGAGCATTTAAAAACCTTTCCTTCCCACAACATGAGCAATAACTCCTGGGAATACTGGTATACTGGAAATTTCTGATCAAAATCAAGGGCAAATTTTCCAGGGCATTTAATTTGACTACATTTTCCCTAAATTTTTTCTTAAAAAAGAAAAGCTTGCATTAGCTATTCTTCAAACATCTCAAAAGAAATTATCAGATATATTCTCCAATGCCTTTAAATTTTCAAAGACCATGTCAATCATAACAAAAATAGTGCTTTCTATTTTAGCAGGTTATTTTGAATTCTAGAAAAGAAATATAAAGTGAAAAATACTTTGCTCTGTTCATAAAGATTAGGGATTAAGGTCAACATTAATAAGTAAATATCTTTCCTGTGGCAACAGTTAAGGCATAGTTTGAATTTAAAACACTATAAAAACATTTTACTTATAAATAAGCCAAATTTTGAGCTTAAGATCTGAGGAGGCCTGTGAGCATGAGCCCCACTGTTGCAGACCTTCTCAGCAGACAAAAGGGCTTCCAAGAACTGTTATGAACTAGAAGGTGTTATGCAGGATGTTATAGCTGACCGCAGATAGACCACCGGGACATGGGGTACATGCTACAAGCAACATCAACAGCAGCAGACGAGCAGCCTCACACGTACAGCAGACCGCAGATTAACCGCAAGCGCCCTTGACGCAGTGACTGAACTGGCATATAAGCAACACTGGCCCTCTGCTTGTCAGAGTGTGCTCTTGGGACACTCTCGCTCAGATCATCCTCCCGGTCGATGCACCCAAAAGGTGTGCTCCAGAGAAGGGGATCGGGCGGGAGTACCCTGGGTCCTCTCCCTAGCCCATGCGGCTAGAGTTGTCTGTCTTGTATTAGCTATTGTGTGGTATGCGCTAATAAACAGCTTTCGCTTTCAGTTATTGTGTGTGACCCGTTTGCTCCCACCATCGAACCGGCTCACTCCCCTGGGAGCTCCGTGAGTGGCAGAGAGCTCCCAAGATCTATGGTTGCAGACATAAGGTCTATGATTCTGACACCAATTCCAGTGTACATGTCTTTTCCCTCATCACCAAGTAAGTCTTGGATACCAGCTCAATGTCCTACAATTCAACTCATTCTGATACTATCTAATTGAAGACAGTGTCTGGTCCCAGAGGTTAATTGCTCAGTCTTACAAGAACCCCCCAACCCCCACCTCAAGTCTAATCACAAGTCTAGGTTGTCTCCTGTGATTCTGACCTACAATAAATCGGAGCTTCCAAGGCCCTTCCTTCTCCTTGGGTTTCATTACTTTGCTAGAGCAGCTCACAGAACTCAGAGAAAGTTTTAGTGACTATATTATTCGTTTATTATAAAAGGATATAACTCAGAACAGCCAGATGGAAGTAATATACAGTGTAAGGTCCAGAGAAGGGGCACAACTTCTATGCTATCTCCAAGCATGCCACTCTCCCAGCGCTTCCAAGTGTTCAGCAACCCAGAAGCTGTCTGAACCCCACCTTTTGGGTTTTTATGGAGGCTTCATTATATAAGCACGTTTGATTTAATCATTAGCCATTGGCAAGACATTCAACTTCTAGACACTTTACCCTTCCAGGAAGGTCAGGAGGGTGGGATTGAAAGTTCTAGCCCTCCAATCACATGGCTGGTTCCCCTGGCAACCAGTCCTTTTTCTCAGGAGCTTTTCAAAAGTCACCTCATAAATATAAACTCAGGTGTGGTTGAAAAGGGTTCATTACGAATATCAAGACACCTTCATTGCACTTATCAATTAGGGAAACCATAAGATAGTTTTAATGGAGCTCTCAAGTTTGCTTATCATTCTTTTTCTTTTTTTTTTTTTTTAAGATTTTATTTATTTATTGACAGAGAGAGACAGTGAGAGAGGGAACACAAGTAGGGGGAATGGGAGAGGGAGAAGCATGTTTCCCACAGAGCAGGGAGCCTGATGTGTGGCTCGATCCCAGGACCCTGGGATCATGACCTGAGCCAAAGGTAGACACTTAACAACTGAGCCACCCAGGCACCCCTTTGCTTATCATTCTTAAAAAAAATCAAATCCCTGGAAATACCATAGAATTTTCAGATTCTCAACACATCTTAAGTGTAGGGTAGCCATTTTTATTCATAACTGTTTCAGAGTCCAAACCATCTAGATTTATCCAATTTCAAGTACTCTATTTGTTGTGCCCTTATTTGTCTCAGAATTTCTGATTTTCTAATACAAAAAACAAAATTTCTTTATCTATTGACCTGAATGCTTTCTGATTCTGCTTCTCAGAAAATTTAAAATAAGAGTAGAAATAAGCCTCAGCTTATAAGGTCAATTAATCTACAGCAAAAGAGGCAAGAATATACAATCAGGAAAAGACAGTCTTTTCAATAAATGGTGCTTGGAAAACTGGACAGCTACATGCAAAAGAATGAAACTGGACCACCATACACAAAAATAAACTCAAAATAGACTATAGACCTAAATGAGACATGCAACCATAAAACTCCTAAAAGGAAATAGAGGCAGTAATCTCTTGGATATCAGCCTTAGCAATATTTTTCTGTAACTGTCTCCTCAGGCAAGGGAAATAAAAGCAAAAATAGAGCTTTTGCACAACAAAGGAAGTGGGTCCTCACCAGAATCTAACCATCCTGAACTTCCAGGCTCCAGAACAGTGTGAAAGAAGTTAAATCCAGTCCCTATTATTCCATAATGGCCAGAAGCAGACCCTAATTTTCCTATTACATTCTTTTTCAATTCACAAGTTTTTATTTAAATTCCAGTTAGTTAACATCCTTATTACATTTGAATACTGCCTATGTCAGATATTGAATTTCTACATATACTATAATGTATCTATTGACTATTCTCTGTTAAAGTAGCCTATTCATGTGCTAATATCATTCTTTTGATTATGGTGGCTTTATGTTAAGTTGTAATATTTGCAAGGCAAATCTCTCCCCTACTTTTCATACATCTTTTGTTTACTGCTCCCAGATATTTTTTAATGATAGAAAGACTTTCCCTTTTTAGACCTTGTTATATGACCTCAAATAACTTCTAATTATATTCAACTAATTGGCACTTTATCCTTACTGTTAGAAATAAATCGAAGGTTTTTAACCACATTATAAATGGAACATATTTCATATTTCTGTTTATTGCTTATTATTCCCAATACAGAATATAGCTACTAATTGTTGCATGTTTATCTTTTAAAAAGGAATCAAATCTTCCTGTTAATAATACCATAAATCATTTAGCAAAAAGATAATCTCTTCTTTCAATATTTACCAATACAGACTTTACCATATTTAAGCCATTTATTTCAATGCTTTCTTAGAGTTTTTATTACAATTTTGGCTGCCTTTTATCAAGTGCTATTTCAGAATGTATTGAAATGATGAAAACAGTTTCTTCTTTAATGTGTTAATTAGGGAATTATGTTAATTGGGATATTCTGATGTTGAATTCCCTTCCATTCCTAAAATAAATCCTACTTGATACTTTTGATACAGTTATTATTATTAAAATTCTAAATATTATTAAATTCTATTATTAAATAGAATTCTATTATTAAAAGTCAGACACTATTAGATTGGATTGAAGAAAAGCCTAAAAATAGGTTGATTTCAAGAATTATTCTTAAAGCCAATAATAAAAAATACTGCATAATGCAAAAGGGTGCAAGAACATAAAAATATAATAAATTATAGTGGGAATTTTGATATAGCTCTTTCAGAATCTGATAAAATGAGAAAACAAAAATTAATTAAAAATATCATGCAATTAAATAATCCATAAAATCTTAATTTTATGTATATATAATATAACACTCTATATTGAGAATAAGCTTTTTTTCCCACATGATCAGTGCACGACTTTTATAAAAAGTTTTATCACAAATAAGTTTGCCACAAATAAATACTGAGTGTAGGGACACCTTGGTGGCTCAGTTGGTTAAGCTGCTGCCTTTGGCTCAGGTCATGATCCCAGGGTCCTGGGATCAAGTATCCCATTGGGCTCCTTGCTCTGCAGGGAGCCTGCTTCTCTCCCTACCTCTGCCTGCTGTGTGTACTATTTCTCTCTCTGGCAAATGAATAAAATCAAGAAAAAAAATACTGAAGGTATTTTTTAAAGATTTATTTTTATTTATTTATTTTTTATCTGACAGAGATCACAAGTAGGCAGAGAGGCAGGCAGAAAGAGAGAGGAGGAAACAGGCTCCCTGCTGAGCAGAGAACCCCAATGTAGGGCATGATCCCAGGACCCTGGGATCTGAGCCTAAGGCAGAGGCTTTAACCCACTGAGCCACCCAGGCACCCTGAATGTATATTTCAAAAGCAGAGATCACTAATTATCATTTTTTAAGAGTTAAAAATAAAGGGGCACCTGGGTGGCTCAGTGGGTTAAAGCCTTTGCCTTAGACTCAGGTCATGATCCCAGGGTCCTGGGATGGAGCCCCACATCTGACTCTCTGCTCAGCAGGGAGTCTGCTTCCTCCTCTCTCTCTGCCTGCCTCTCTGCCTACTTGTGATCTCTGTCAAATAAATAAATAAAATCTTTAAAAAAATATGAAATATATGACCCAAACTAGTGACTTGAAAATTAAAAAACACACTCCTAAATCACTTGGATCAAAGAAGAACTCAAAATAGAAATTACAAACTGCTAAGGAAGCAAGGTAAAGAAGAGAGTTAAAATTACAGAGATGTAAAAAACAAAACAAAACAAAACAAACAAACAAAAAAACTGTGCATAGGAAGATGTATAGCCTTAATAGCTTCACCATTAAAGAAAAATTATCGATTGTATAGGATCTTAGTAATTATCTTAGGAAATGAGAAAAACAGCAGCAAGAGAAATGTGATGAAAATAAGAAAATAAAATTAATAAAGAGGTAAAAATAATTAAAGAGGAAAAAATGTATAAAGACTAGAAATTCCAAAAGCTAGATCAATTTACAGACCAGTAAAACAGAAAACCTCCTCACAAACCTGGTTAAGAAGAAAAGGACACAAAACAAATATATAAACTATTAGAAATAGGGGCACCTGGGTGGCTCAGTGGGTTAAAGCCTCTGCCTTAGGCTCAGGTCATGATCTCAAGGGTCCTGGGATGGAGCCCCACATGGGGCTCTCTGCTTGGTGGGGAGCCTGCTCCCTACCCCCTCTCTCTCTGCCTGCCTCTCTGCCTACTTGTGACCTCTGTCTGTCAAATAAATAAAATCTTTTAAAAATAAATAAATAAAATAAAATATAAGGAATAAAAAAGACACAACATTGATATAGAAGAGATTAAAATATGGCATTTTTGTATTCAATTATATGGCAATGAAATGAAAAGCTGGGGAGTAATAAAGATTATTGTGCCATGGGGCACCTGGGTGGCTCAGTGGGTTAAAGCCTCTGCCTTCAACTCAGGTCATGGTCCTGGGGTCTTGGGATAGAGCCCCACATTGGGTTTTCTGCTCAGCAGGGAACCTGTTTCCTCCTTTCTCTCTGCCTGCCTCTTGCCTATTTGTGATCTCTGTCAAATAAATAAATAAAACCTTAAAAAAAAAAAAAAGATTATTGTGCAAAATGTAAACTACCAAATTTTTTCACAAGAGACTATAAATAGATGTTGCAAGTTAGGTTAATCACTACTATTTAAATAGGGACTACAATTAGATGGGTTGACTTCCAGCTCACATGTTTAATCCAGATAATTTCGATGTTATTTAAACTATTCCAGACCACATTTTTCTAAATGATTTCTCATTTATGGTAAGAATTCAGGTTAACTTTAATAATAAAACTTGTTAAGGAGAGCACAAAAAAGGAAAACTAGGCATCCAATGCTTTTATGAATATGGATGCACATATTGATGATCAAGTAGAACCCATTAAGTTGGCACCACATTTTAAAAAATAAAATATGATTCAAATGCATACAAATGTGAGAGGACAGAATGAAAGAGTTGAGAGAAATCTGCCTGGGATATGCATATTCCCTTCCAGCTTTTTCTTTTTCACTCTCCCCTCATTCCACAGACTACACATGTCAACCTGACCTCGGGTGCAGCTGCAGAGCACTTTCAAAGCAGCAGCCAAACATAAGAAGTGGGAATACACAGAACCTCCTAGGGCTTCACAGTTGTTAAAGTGAGAAAATCCTCTCTGGCAGCTGTTGAGGGAATGTATGAATGAGATCCTGGAGGCAATGAGACACTCTTCAGGGATCCAGATGTTTGACTTCCAAGGCAGGCCCACAGATCATTCTGGGTGGCAGCTGTGGCGAGTGTTCTAGAACACAGAGTACTTCCTAAAATTCTGGCTCCTCCACTGGACATTGACTTTTCTCTCTTTTATAGATGATTTTGCAGTTGAAGCTGTTCTTGTCACCTCAAAGCTACTGTGCTTCTAATGGCAGGGATACATAGCCTTTTCCAGACCATCTGTGAATTCTGTGCCTTTGCAATCAAGGTGGGGCCAGATACTCTCCTCTTCTTCCCCATTTGTCCTTTATTTCTGCCTCATGTCTTCTGTCTTTCTAACTTTACCTTCTTGGTTAGACCTTCTCTATACCCTGTTCTCAGCTCAGTTTAGGTTGGAACGCAGTCCAGCACTTTGACAGTAGCTGCAGCTCACGCTGAAAGTCATGATTACTGAAGCTATGGAGTAGTTTCATAATGTTGGCAGCAATGGCTTGAAGTAATGGCAGCAGTGATTAGGTAGACTCAAAGGTGACGATTCTAATAGTTGCAAGTTGGGCAAAGGTGCCAGCAGTTTCCATAGTGATAATGTTGGTTTCAAGAGAAGCAACAATGAATAATGGTCATGAACAGAAACTTTTCCAAGGCGAGTTACTAGCCTCCTCCCACCTGTCCTAAACATTGTAATTGCCTCTGTAGCATCCCCTTTACTCCTACTCCACGGGTTTCCATGAGATTGAACTCACCCTCAGTGCTAGGGATGACCTGGTTTGACCTAAGCCACTCATGACAACTTCTTGCTACACTAACTAGTTCAAGGAAAAGCAAAAATTCAGACCTAAGCCAATCAGTATACAGAATTCCTTCAGTCACATTAATTGCTGAAGAAATGAATCTGTACCATTAAAATGGCCCAATAAGAGGTCACTTTGGTGGCTCAGTTGGTGAAACATTGAACTCTTGATTTTGGCTCAGGTCATGATCTCAGGGTTGTAAGACAGAGCCCCATGTCATGTTGGGTGTGAGCCTGCTTAAGATTCTTTCTCTCCCTTTCCCTCTGCCCCTCCCCCACCCCTAAAAAATGTTCAATTAGACACAAAGTTCAGAACTTCTGTTAGAGGTTGTTTTTAAAAATCCATTGCTCAAGAAAAAAAAAATACATTCCAAAACTTAGTGACTTAAAACATCAATATTTATTATTTTTCTTAATTTTGTGAGTAGACCACGTGAGTGTTTCTTCTTTTGGTCTTGCCTGAGCTCATTCATATGGTTGCAGTCATGTGACAGCTCACTTGCAACTAGAGTCCCAGATGGTATCACTCTCATGTCTGACAACTGATGATGACTGTTGGTTAAGGTACTTTGGCTCTTCTCCACGTGGCTTCCAATCCTATAGTAGGATAATCTGGGCTTTTGTCTAGATGATGATCTCAGGTTTTCAAGATGGCAAAAATGGAAGTTACAAGTTCTTCCAAGGGCTTAATTTCTGGAACTTATAGATCATCACTTCTATCACATTCTTTTGGAAAAGGCAATTCACGACGTCAGTTAAGACTTAAGGTAGTGAGAAAAAAAGACTTTATCCCTTATGGGAGCAACCAAATTGTGAAATTACTAAATGATGTGGATATAGGGAATTCATTAAGGGGCATTAGGTACCTACAATGGTTGAATGAGGTCAGTTATGCTGTAAAATACCACATGTTCTGTAACCCACTATCTAGTATTATCTTTAAAAACTTATGTAGGGGTGCCTGGGTGTCTCAGTGAGTTAAAGCCACTGCCCTTGGCTCAGGTCATGATCTCAGGGTCCTGGGTTTGAGCCCTGCATCAGTCTTTCTGCTACTTCCCCCTCTCTCTCTGCTTGCCTCTCTGCCTACTTGTGATCTCTCACTCTGTCAAACAAATAAACGAGATCTTAAAACAAAGAGCCACTTACTATTGTTTAAAAATTATATAAACTCTTCCATCTAGTGTATTTCAGTTCCATAACTTTCCTCTTAGAACTGGTTATTTGTTCTACCACATCTTGTGTGTGTACACTTATTTAAGTGTATGTATACATGTCGTTAATCAAGATATGAAGTCACCACTAGTTTTCTCTTTTTGGTAATACAGACTTTTTTATTTAAATGTTCCACTGGCAGCAGTGTTACATAGAAATTTGAAATTTGTATTTCTAGGTGGTACAAGATAATGGGCAGAGGGTGTGTGTTTTTCCTTAATCCCTTCAACCCCACTACCAACGTTCAGTAAGAGTAAAAGAAAACACCCATTGCTGCAAAGGGAATAAAATAGAAACATGAGCAGGAGAGAGATTTCAACACATTTATGAAAGGTAAAAAAAAAATCTTCCACTTATGGAAGATTTTCAACAAAAAAAAAGAGAGTGAGGCAGGTGTAGAGCAGAAAATAGGAGAAGGTTGACCTAGAGGAAAGTTGGAGTGGGTAAAGGCGACAAGAGTAAGAAGAGTGGCATATCTGAGAAGGCTATTTGCACAGCAGCCTCATGTTTTCTCCCTGACATGCTCATTTCTTTGCTTCCCTTCTCTGTGTTTTCTGATGCTTAGTGTAAAAATCAAGCATCAGTCTCAGACTAAAAACACCTAAGGATTCTTCTCTAATAAGATGCAAGCATCGATATAGGCAGAATTGGAACTTTTGGTGCCAGCACCCCAGAATAAAGTTCTCCCATTTTGGCAGTTGGGACCTCCACAGCTAAAGACCTGTTACCTGCCTGTACCCATTAAATAATTCATCTCATTTAGACAAGTCCTAGACACCTATATAAAGGTCTCAGTAAATGTCTATTAATGAGAGAAACCAAGTAGAAAAACAAACCCACATAAATAGAGGAAACGCATCCCTGCTACAGAGAGAAACAATCCCATTCCCTTTTCTTAATTGGAATGAATATACTGTCAACATCACAAAAGGACTGGATAAAAGAAAGACAAGACAAAAAAAAAAAAAAAAGAAAAAGAAAAAGAAAAAACCCCAAAAAGCAACAACAACAGAAAAATTGTTGCTAGAAGAAGCAAAGAAATTTCAGAGAAAGATTTGAGAAGGTAGTACCCCCAAGTACAAGAGCAGAATGCTACAAGAAAGAACAGTCAAGGAACAAATTGGAACATTCATTATATATTTAATTATATGCCAAATGAAATATTTAAAGAAGGGTTAGAATATAATGTGAGTAGTTCTCGCACAACATAAAGAGAAAAACAAAGAGATTGAATGAGACAGAGGCAACAACAACAAAACAAGGAGATTGAACACTTGAAATAGATAAGATATTCAGAGTATAATTCTAAGAGATCCAACTCAACTAACAGGATTTCCAGAAAAATGGGCATACATTAACAAAGGTAAAGAAATTTTAATTTAAATTTTAAATTTTAATTTAAAAAATTTCTATGCCTAGCATGGAGCTCAATGGGTTTGAACTCACAACCCTGAGATCAAGATCTGAGTTGAGATTAAGAGTCAGACATTTAACCAACTGAGCCACCCAGGTGCCCCACTAAGAGAAAGAAATTTTAAAGAAATACTACAAAAAAACTTTCCCAGAGGTCAGAAAACACTATTCTGTTTGAGCCTATCAAGTTTCTTGTAAATTAAGAGAAAATCCACATGTAAACGTATGCCTGAAATCTTTCTGTCAGAACACAAAAGAAAGAGAATTCCAAAAAACTTTCACATAGATAAAATAGGTCATCTACAAAGAATAGAGAGTCAAAGTCACACTGGACTTCTAATCACCAACACAACTGGTAAGAGAAAAATGAGCAATGGTATTTACAGTTCTAATGGATAATAGTTCTGAAGCAAATGCATCATGGCAAAATAACTACATTTTAGATATCCTAGGACTCAGAAAATTTATATCTCATGTACTCTTCTAAAGGAAGTCATTTGAGATATAATCCAGTAAAATGGGTGTAGATATCAAGTGTTGTCAGTTGAATTGTATGCCCCCAAAAGATTTTGTCATTCTAGTCCCCAGTACCTATGAATGAGACCTTCTTTGGAACAAAGTTTTTCAGATCAATTTAAGATGAGGTCATTAGGAGAGACCACAATCCAATATGACTGTGTCCTTCTAAAAAGGGAATAAAGACATGCACAGAAGAAAAACAGTGTGAGGACATGGAGAGAACACACCTACAAGCTAAGGAGTATCTAAGAATACCCAACAATAGGAGAGAGGGATGACCAGATTCTCCCTCACGGACCTTAGAAGAAATCAACCTTTTTAACCTCTTGATCTTATTCTTTCAGCTTCCAGTACTGTGAGATGTTAAAACTTAGTTATGGTAGCCATAGAAAATGAATATACCAAGAGAAAAGACTCTGAAAAGAGAGATTGTGGAATTCACCTGAAGGCCTTGGAAGACCAATCCCAGGATGACTGTTTTGATCAGGTACTTAATCAATCAGTCCAGTGTGGGAATGAAATCAAGGGCTTCAAGAAGAATGAACAGAATAAAAACAAAACAGAGCAACAGATAGTACCTAAGGGGCTGGAGAATATTAATGATTTTCCAAAGAAAGGATATACTTCTTCTTTTCACAGAAAATTAGAATCTCTACCAAAAATAGAAAATAAAACCCAAACCTAACAGACTGTGTAATAAAGTCATGGTTCAGATATGAAAGAAACCGAATGTCATGTAGGTCTTACAGCAATCGATAGTGTGTTATGAAACAGAATCCATTTAACCTAGAAGAGGTCCCTGAGTGTCCTGAGTGTTATGAATTTGGACCTAAAGAGAAGGAAGTACAATTTTATTGTACTACTTATTTATGCAATGAGCATTATTTAAGTAGTCATATAATATATACACTGTTAATTGATTTTAAACTTTTAAAAAGAAACGTGGGTGTCTTAAATGTAGTTACAGAATACACGATAAATATTATCAATCCTGACAGTACAAAACTAAAGATACTGATTAAAAGGTAAAGGTGGTAGGTGGTGAGTCAAAGAAAGAAAGGCAGAATTGTTAATAGTCTCATGTAATACAGTGGGTAGTCAGGAGACATTGCATAACTTTTCTGTAACAGGAAGGAGTATTTTTTTTTTTAAAGATTTTATTTATTTATTTGACAGAGAGAAATCACAAGTAGACTGAGAGGCAGGCAGAGAGAGAGAGAGAGGGAAGCAGACTTCCTGCTGAGCAGAGAGCCCGATGCGGGACTCGATCCCAGGACCCTGAGATCATGACCTGAGCCGAAGGCAGCGGCTTAACCCACTGAGCCACCCAGGCGCCCCCAGGAAGGAGTATTTTAAGTGTGCTGCTTATTTACAGATGTTGCCAATATAAGAATTAAAACAACTATCAAAAATGGGCATACCCTCTCTCAACTTGATAAAGAACATCCTTGAAAACCTACAACTAATATCATACTTAATGGTGAGCAACTAGATGCTTTCCCACTAAGATCAAGAATACGGCAAGGATACGTGCTCTCACCCTTCTATTTTATATTGTATTAAATCCTAGCTAATGCAATAAAATAAGAAAAGAAAATTAAAAGTATACAGATTAGGAAGGAAGAAATAAAACTGTCCTTGCTGTAGGATGACATGACTGTCTATGTGGAAATCCAAAACAATAACAATAAAAACCTCCTGTTACTAGTAAGTGATTAAAACAAGCTAGAAGGATACTAGGCTAAAATAAAAATCTAATTGCTTTCTTCTATACTAACAATGAATAATTAAAATTTGAAATAAAAAACACAAGACCATTTACTGGTAAACCTCATGTCCACACAAAAACCTGCACACTAAAGTTTATAGCAGCTTTGTTCTTATTTTTAGTACCAAAAATTATACTTAAGTATAATGTTAACAAAGTATATGTAATATCTATATAAGAAACATAATGAAACTCTGATGAAAGAAATCAATGAAGATCCAAATAAATGAAGAGATATTCTATGTTCATGGGTAGAAATATTCCATATTGTAAGTATGTCAGTTCTTTCTAACTTGATATATAGATTCAACATAATTCCAAACAAAATCTCAGCAAGCTAACTTGTGAATATTGAAAAAACTATTCTAAAGTTGATATGGAGAGGCAAAAGACCCAGAATAGTCAATTCGATATGGCAAAGAACAAAGTCAGAGGAGTAACTTTAAGCCATAGTATAAATCTAGAGTAATCAATACAGTGTGGTACTGGGGAAAGAATAGACAAATAGATCAAGGAAAGAGAATAAAGAGTCCAGAAAAAGACCCACACAAACATTATCAATTGATCTTTGGTAAAGGAGCAAAGGCAATTTAATAGAGAAAGGATAATCTTTTTATCAAATCATGCAGGAACAACTGGACAACGAATGCAAAAAACAAACCAAAAAACCCCCCACAAATATAGACAAAGACCTTACACCCCTCAAAAATATTAACTCATGGATCATGGGTCTGAATGTAAAATGCAAAGCTAAACATCTGAGAAGACAACCTAAGAGAAAATCTGAGTGACTTTGGGTGTGACAATGATAAATCCAAACATATTTCGGATAGAGTGCCAAAAATGTGATCTATGAAAGAAAAACTTGATAAGTTGGACTTCATTAAAATCAAGATCTTCTCTGCCAAAAGACAAAGTCAAAAGAATAAAAAGACGAGCCACAAACTGGGAGAAATTATTTGCAAAAGACACATCTGATAAAAGGACTATTGTACAAGATATACAAATAGCTCTTATAGCTTAATAAAAAGAAAACAACCTAATTAAAAATGGACCAAAGACCTTAACAGACAGATTATGAAAGAGGATATACAGAAGACAAGTAAGCATATGAAAAGATATTCAGTCTTGTATGGCACTAGGGAATAAAACAACAATAGGATGCAACTACATACCAATTAGAATGGCCCAAATCCAAAATCCTGATACCGCCAAAGGCTGGTGAGGATGTGGAACAACAGGAATATTCGTTCACAGCTGATGGGAATAAAAAATGATACAGTCTCTTCAGAACAGTTTGGCAGAAATACACTCTCATCTTGTGATCCAGCAGTCATACTCCTTGGTATTTACTTGAAGGAGTTGAAATGTTCTATCTGTATAAAACCTGCCCAATAATGTTCATAGTAGCTTTCTTCCTAATTGCCAAAACTTGGAAACATTCAAGATGTCCTTCTACAGGTAAGTTGATAAGCTAGTACATCCTGATAATGGAATTTTATTCAGTGATAAAAAGAAATGAGCTATCAAGCCATGAAGAGAGATGGAGGAAACTTAAATGCAGATTACTAAGTGGAAGAAGCTTGTCTGAAAATGTACATAATGTATGATTCCAACTATATGTCACTCTGTAAAAGACAAAACTACAGAGACAGTAAAAAGATCAGTAATTGCCAGGATGGGGGAACAGAGAGAGAAGCAAATACGTAGAGAGCAGGGCACTTTTAGAAATTATTTTCTGACCTGTAATGGTGGATATATGTCATCCATTTTTTTTAAAAAGATTTGCTTATTTATTGAAGAGAAAGAGAGCAAAAGAGCATGGTGGAAGAGGCAGAGAGAGAGAGAGAGAGGCAGAGAAGCAGACTCCCCTCTTAGCACAGAGCCTGATGCAGGGCTCAATCTCTGGACCCTGAGATCATGACCTGAGCCAAAATCTAGAGTTAGACGCTTAACAGACTAAGCCTCCCAGGCGCCCCTATATCATACATCTGTTAAAACACACAGAATGTGCAACACAAGGAGTGTATTCTAATGTAAACTATAGATTTTCATTAATAATAATTTATACATATTGTCTGATTAATTGTAGCAAGCGTGCCACACTAATGCAAGATGTTCACAATAAGAAAATCTGTGTTGGGAAGGTAGAATATAAGGGGGTTTACAGGAATTCTCTAGCCTAATACATTATATATCTGTTTTCAGTAAACTTGCTTTTCTGCTTTGGTAATGTGATTTCTTTCTTTCTTTTTTTTTTTTTTTTAAGATTTTATTTATTTATTTGATAGAGAGAAATCACAAGTAGATGGAGAGGCAGGCAGAGAGAGAGAGAGGGAAGCAGGCTCTCTGCTCAGCAGAGAGCCCGATGTGGGACTCGATCCCAGGACTCTGAGATCATGACCTGAGCCGAAGGCAGCGGCTTAACCCACTGAGCCACCCAGGCGCCCAGTAATGTGATTTCTTTCCTGAATTTATTATCATGTATTTCTTTCAGTTTTCCATGTTTGGTTTAGCAATAGTGTTTATTGATTTTAATTATGTGATTGCCACATTTCAGGGGAAATGAATGATACTTCTTTGAGAATATAAGAAATTTAATATTTGTAGTTTCTTCTTGTTCCTTAAACAGGCTCATAATTCACAGTGACAGTTATTTACATATACACCATTTTTCTCTGAGAAAATAAAAGGGTATCTATCTTGCCTTCTCCTGAAGAATGTTAGAGGAGAAGCAAAAAACCAAGTCTAAACAAAGACCATTTATGTTTAGAGAGAATGATTAAAGAGTTCCATTGCAATTCATTCATTCATTCATTCATTTGACCAACAAATATATATTTAACAAGACTGTATGCCAGATTCTGGAGAAGCTGTGGTGACACTGTCTTTTCCTTGAAGATACTGTGGTCTGCTAAAGAATTCCATCAAGTGATCTGGCAATTATAATGAACGTAATGGATGCTATGATAAGGAAAAAGGACTGTGCTATGGATCTTGGCATTTAAGAATTCTGAAAGTACTCCTGCATGGCTGGGGTTCCTTTGCCAAGGTGGGAGTGGCATGAAATAAACCCTGAAAGGCTGGGTCATAAATGACATTTGCCTTTATCTTGAGGTATTTGAAGCAGATTCAAACCCTTCTTGTATTCCAGGAAAAACTCTCTTGACCTCTTCTCTTATTCTTGATGACCATGGATGCAGTTCCTCAAATGCTCTCACCAACTTCATACAGGAAGAATCTAAGAGTGCCTCACCCTTCTTGCTTCCTGACTCCAGTCTTATCTGTGCAAACCTCTAAGCATTCACGCAAGGGCACCATGCAAGTATAAAGTCCTATGAATGCCTTATGAGCAATCCTTGACCATCTGGGAATAGGAAATAATGAATAAATTCTTCCCTCTTTCTTCCCCCAGGATAGTTCTGAGATGTATTTCATAAGACTACTCAGAAGGTCCTGTAGAAGAGAGCATCTAGTTTCCCACTGGAATGGTAAACTCTATTTTGTATTCTTGTATTGGTTTTCCCTTTTTCTCTGTTTCACTCTTTCTTCCCTAGAATCACATTACCATATATATTATCTTCATGTTAGCTATTGTCTCCTCTCTGCTTTCTAAGAAAACCAGGATAAGACACACAGGCAATGACATGAAAGACATATATTTTTTATAAATTACATATATATATTGATAATAATAAAATATTACATATATTATATACTTCATGTACATTTATATATATTAGAGTGAAAACCTTGGAGGACACAGGAGAGGGTGTTAATAGAGGCAACAAGACAACCGGGTAGAAGTTTTTATGGGGAGGAGGGAAATAAGGTATAGCTTGCAGTTTATGAGGTTGGAGAGGATTTTTAAAGGGAGCTAAGCAGGCAGATGGTACACTGTAAGAACGGTATTCTTCTGGGATTAACCATAGACAAAAACTGGCTGTTTATTTTGCAGGCATGGTTGTATAAGGACCTATTTAGCCAGAGTGGCTCCACCTTGGTAGAACAGCCATTTTGTTTTTTATGCAGTAAACTTAAACAGACCCAACCCCCACCCCCCTCAAGGGGAACTTACTTAAAAGGAAGTCCTGGGAACCAGTAAAATATGGTCAACCAGTTCCTGATAACAGAGCCCAAATACAAGGGTGGGTCAGGTCAGGTGGAGATAACAGAGCTTGAATGCAGGGATGAGTCGGGTCAAGTGGAGACATCTAATCAGTGGAGTACTTGTATGTTGTCTCCTAGCTACCAAGGAGTGTGGGCCCCACCTTTTGGGTGCCTTTTGGGTGCGATTCTGACCAAGGAGATAGACTAGTTCAAATAGCTACTATGGGGTGAATTGTAATACAATTGGCCACTTGTGTGTGACCTAGCATGACTGTGCAGCTTTCTCTGTGTGTTGCAATCTCATTGGCCACCTGTGTGTGGCCACACTCAACCACATAGCCTTTGCTCTATAAAAGTTAGTCTGTGAGGCTGGGGGAGGCCGCCCTCTCTTTAAGAGGTGGCCCTGAAAGATCGGTTTGATTCTCGATGCTTGGCACGAAAAAAAGCTTTGTATGTCTTTCTTTTTGTATCAGTCATGCTCCTTTGATTATGAACCTAACAGTTGTTTAAGTTTCCATAATGAGGAAAGTGATTATCCATTACATGTTAGATTATGGCTGTGAGGATGATTTGGGGTTGATCAAGTTAGTGTAGAAAGGACCACACTTTTAAGAACTTGAGAGTCTTGGGGCTCCTGGGTGGCTCAGTGGGTTGAGGCCTCTGCCTTCGGCTCGGGTCATGATCCCAGGGTCCTAGGATCGAGCCCCGCATCGGGCTCTCTGCTCAGCGGGGAGCCTGCTTCTTCCTCCCTCTTTCTTCTGCCTCTCTGCCTACTTGTGGTCTCTCTCTCTGTCAAATAAATGGATAAAATCTTTAAAAAAAAAAAAACTTGAGAATCTTCCTAAAGAAATTATATTCAAACATTTATTTAGTTTGCTATGCCATGAACATTGTATCTAAAATTAAAATATGGCTGTGAAACTATATTTTTTCTTTTAGGTAATACACATTCTAAAATCCTAAAGTAATAAGTATTTTTAGAATTATTTCTTGTCCAAGACTCTTCATTATGCTTTATACAGCTCCAACATACCTTTATTTTTGTACGAGTATAGTCTAGAATCATCTATCATAGGCTGGAGTAGTAAGGGAAATGCCAGAATCAATTTTACTTGTAAATAAAAAAGTCTAACTCCTAGAATTCTCTGTTTAGCAAGATGGCTGTGCAAAGAAGTGATCTTTCTTTCTTTTTTTTAGCCAGTGCTATTGTCTTTTAATGACTTCCACATCAATCTGATTTATTACTTCACCTGGGCAAACACTAGTACCAGAATGGCAGGCAAGCTAAAATGATCTCTATCAGAAATAGAAGTTGGGAACTCTTTTTTTTTTTTTTAAAGAGACCATCTTGTATTCTTCTGTCCAGGAGTTGTTCTTCTCTAAGTCTGACCAAAGAAAACCTACTGTGCATTGTACTTTGGCTCTTTGAACCTCATAATAATAGATTCTAAACCAAACAGTACATGCATATGAAATAAACCTAATGGCTGGGCTAGTTTACCACTTAGCCTTTTCTCACTATCTTCTTTTTTCCCATCGCTTTTTTATTGGATGCTTCAACCTCATTAGTATTTCAGGAAAAAACTGGATCCTGTCCATCATTTTCCTTTTCCTGGCAGACAGAGCTTCAAGTTTCAATAAAGGAAGTGGGGAGGGATACAACACATTCAGAGTTTATGAAAGACTTTATTTACCATCAAAGTGAAGGTTTCCAGATACTCTGACCCTGTTTTCTTATGCTCTTAAGTCTTTGATAAGGAATTAATAACTCCTGCCAGGGCTACAGAAGACACTGAGAGGTGCCTGGCAGAAGGCACTACATGGTGTTCTGAAGCTATTCATTAATTATAAATGGTGTTGAGGAATAATACACTAAGGAACAGAAGAATGGGGAGAAACTGTTAATATCATAATAATTTCTACATGGGCACTTCTGAGAGACAATTGGATGTCTTCGATATTTTTCTGTTAACGTCCTTGCACTTTTTTTTTTTTTCAAAGCATGCCTTGCAGCTTCTTTTTAACAGAATTACTTATATTTATAATATAAATATTATATATTTATATTATATACTCAATTACAATTCCTTAGAATGGTGGCTTTTAAATAGTAGTGGGGCTAAGAAAAATATGAAAACCCGTCAAAAGAGTTTAGGGTTTGCATCTCTGAGATTCTCATTCAATACATTTAGGATGAGGCCCAGAAATGTTTAACAAGACCTCCGTGTAATGGTCTGTGAAATACCTTCAGAAATATTTGCCTAGACATCAAGTCGCTGTGGTCCTCAGGCCATAGGTCTATGCAATGCACATAGAAGTACTCAATACATGTTTGTAGATTCAAGGCAAATGGTTTGGATAGGTAAAACCCCACTGGAGATTTAAGCTCAATATATTACTCTCAGAGATGAGGCTGAAGCTCTAGTGGGTTGTATATAAACTATTTTTGATAGAAGGATAATGGCATAAACAGCTCTCAAACTTGGGGGGAGTAATTGGTTAGAAATATATATATATATATTTATCTGTAAGAGTGCCTGAATGGAAAACGTGATTTATTTAATTAATTTTTACATTGGAGAAGGGTAGATGTAAGGAGGAGGAAATGCATTCATTCCTTGCTGCTTGTGGTACATTGTGAAAAAGCTAAACCATGTTTGATTTTCCCATTCATTGTTGGATGTGTATTTCCTTTGTCCTCCCCTTGTTACTTTTGTTTATTGTTTACTAGGGGTTATGAGATCTGCTCTTTAAGGCTCCTCCTTTTTTGTGCTTCTGTCACAAGGTGTGAAGCCATTTGCTTATTTGTCCTTTGCTCAGAGCTACCTGTAGATAGGCATGCACAAAACAAAGGAAAATCATATCTTGTCCATCAACTCCTCACACATTCAAAAGCTGTGCCCTTAATAAAAGAAGAATATTTCACTCCCTCTTTGCTCTTTGAGGGACGTAGGGATTCATCATGCTCTGAAAAGATATCTCTGATAATTATTTTAATGTAAGTAATGTGGAAAATATCTTTTATTTTTAGAGTTTTGCTAATGCTTTCAACTATTGGAAAAAATTAACATGCTACTTTCTTTCATCAAAACCATTCACTCTTCAATTTATTTAAATGTCATTAGTGTGGAGTACTTCAAGTTCTAAGTAGGAAAAAAATGACACTGAAAAATCAATGTGGATAATATAAAGACAAAAGTATATATGGATTATTCTGGTTGGAATTGTAAATGTTCAGTGCTCATTAGCTTCTGATTCTGTATCCAAGTGAGAAAAGGCAATAAATATACACATTCCAATCAGGACATGCTCTGTGTTTCTCTCCTTTTTCAAATCCTAAGAATATATCTGTATCTATATACCTTTATGTGTATCTACATATCTTTTGATAACCACTCAATAAGAGCTTTAGACAAAGCTGCTCATTTAGTGACACTGTTAAATCATAGCAACTCTTAGAAACGAAATTGGCACAAGTATTTTTGCCTATGATTGAATTTCATATTATCTTGCTATTGGAAAAAAGTCATAGGCATGCAAAGCATCCCTCCAAAACAGCACAGTGCAATGGGGATGCTCATTCTATCTGGAGTCTGTTGTTTGGGCCAGGGCTGTCACTTTCCCATAGTGTCTTCATTTATTATGCTAATTGACTTTCCAAGCGCAGGCGGGAGGGTATCTGCCTGGTGAATTATTCTCGGTTGGGGGTCTTTTAAAAGCAAACCTATTTTGTGCCCAAACAAAACCAAAAATCAATGTGTTTCTTTTCAAAGATGGGAGGGTCAATACCATGGTTGTTTTGTTCCCATCCAGTTATGTAATCGTGGGGACTTGTGTCTTTGCTTTCAGGATTTGTACAAAACACATTAAAGCTAAACAATAGGCGGGAGTCATAGAAGCAACCCTCGAGCTGTGTCTTGGAGTACGTCCTCCTAGGTTTGGGAATCTCCAATTAGTTCCAACTCAAGTGCTGACTCCGTGTGTGTGTGTGTGTTTGTGTGTGTGTGTGTGTGTGTGTGTGTGTTTAGTTAGCTGGCATGCAACACACTTCCCCAGGGTTGTTTCCTTTTTCCTGAGATTTGGCGAAGGGTAAAGGGTCGGAGTCACATGGATACAAAGCATTTGATTAATGTCCAAGTCACCGCTGTGGCTGTCGGAGCTGCCTCCCCGCCAGCCCAGGCCGCGTGAGGCCGGAGCCGCGGGGCTCGGCGTGCAGGTCCCAGACCCGGGCCACCTCTCCCGGGAGTTGTCTGCCCAGAGCCTCGCGCCTCCCGCGCCGGAGTTCCAGCGAGCGCACTCTCCTCTCCCACCAACCCAGCCTCTCCCCAGCATGTAAAGTCGCCCGTACCTCCTCGGGCTTCTCGGAGGTAACAACTTTCCCCTCTGGCCGGCGCGGGGCCGGGCACCGGTTGGCGCGCGGGATAGCGCGCAGCACAGCAGCCCTGCGTCCCGCCGCCCACCATGACCGACGAGAGCCGCGGGGACGGCCGAGCCGAGAGCGCCAAGGACCTGGAGAAACAGCTTCGCCTGCGCGTGTGCGTGCTCAGCGAGCTCCAGAAGACCGAGCGGGACTATGTGGGCACGCTGGAGTTCCTGGTGTCGGTGAGTGTGTCCCCGCGCGGCGACGCAGGGTGTGGCGGGCGGCGCGGGGCGCGGATCCCCGAGCGGCCGCGGGCGCGTGGCATTGTCTGCGGGGGGACGGGGCACCGCTCCCGGCATCGCGGGACCATGAACCCGCGCACGGACACTCTGCTCGCCCGCGCGTGGACCCCGGGCGGGACTGTTTCACGCCTGGACACGGAATAAGTTTGCCAGGGCCTTGGACATATGCGGGCTTGAAAAGTTAGCTCCAATGGGAGAAGACTCTTGTCCCGGGAATCCCTGCTTACCCCATCTTTGCTCACTCTTTACCCCGTCCCCGGCTGCCTTTTGTAATTTTTTTTACCCTGTTCTCCTCTTCCCCTGGGATTTTAAGACTTTGGCTTGGTGATTAAACTCAGTCTACTACATTCAGGTACATTTAGTTAAAAGAAAAAAAAAAATCCTTGATTGTTTTGGAGCTTGAGTTCATTATTCAGATTAGATGGCAGCGAAGTCCCTTTAGTTACAATAATCTTTAAAACACAGGATTCTGGCGGCGGGTAGAGAACGAGCAGTGGGGTTATGATCTCTAGCAGCTGTTGGATATTAAAGCCACCTGTGGTGCTCACCCTGTTCTAGCCCTGCAGTCTCCTACCCCCCATCCTCCATCCCTGGTTTAAATTTGCCCCCCGCTCAGCTTCTGGATTCTCTGTTCACACTGAGCCCAGGAGAGCAGTATAATAAAACTAGTGTCAAAAAAACTTCAAGATTTCATAGAAAGAACTGGCAGGAACTTTGTTTCAAAGTTTCAGCTTGACGTATTGGAAGCCTGCTCTGGAAACGTTTCATTCATTTTAGAGCCAGAAGGGGCAAAGCTGAGTGAAAGAAACTTCTGAGACATCACTCAGAAATTGAATTTTTTTTCTATTCATTGTTGCAAAGACAAAAGAGTTTGAGCATTGGCTGCTTTCCACCCAGATGCCTGGGAGAGCATAGGACTGAGGAGCTCTTAGCCTTTGCAATCTAACTCACATCTTCAAACCTTCTGCTCCTTCCACCTCCGTGTTGCATGCCCTCCTGGTCCAAAGGGAAATGTTTCAAAGGCCAAAACTTCCAGCTCAGTGTTCTGTAAGATGTAAACTTTCTGCTTATAATTATGGTAGAGGAATTCACTTCCTCGCTGTGTCAAGAAGGAGAGAACAATGTTTCAACACAGACTGACTTCTGGTTGACTTCTCAAATTAAAATCAGTATACTCAGGTATACTGAGTGTACCTGGGGCCACATTCTTTGGAAATATTTAGATATTTGAGAATATATGGGTAATTGATGATAAATTGGATTGTTGTACACTTCCATGCAGCAATGTCAAAAAAGCATGGTTTTAAGATTTGACTTTTTTTTTTTACAAAGTTATTACAATGTTATAGGCTATATTCCCTATGTTGTATGTTTCTATGACTTATTTTATAATCAGAAGTGTGTACCTCTTAATCCTCTTCATCTGTTTCACTTATCCCCCCCACCACCCTCCCTGCTGGCAACTACTTGTTTGTTCTCTGTATTTATGAATCTGTTTCTCTTTTTGTTATATGTTTGCTTGTTTTGTTTTTTAGATTCCACTGTAAATGAAATTATATGGTGTCTTTCTGTCTGACTTACTTCACTTGGCATAATACTGTCAATCTGTGTTGTCACAAATGGTCAGATTTAATGCTTTTTAATGGCTGAGTAATATTCCATTGTGAATTTCATATTCTATTCCATACTACATCTTCTAGATCAATTGATCTATAGATGGATGCTTAAGTTGCTTACATACTGTAAATAATGCTGCAACAAACATAGGTGTACATATATCTTTTTAAATTGGTGTTTTCATTTTCCTCAGACAAACGCCCAGAACTGGAGTTACAGATCATATGACACTTCTATTTTTAGTTATTTGAGGAACTTCCATACTATTTTCCATAAGGGCCCCACAAATTTACATTACCACCAACAGTGCATGAGGGTTTCCTTTCCTCCATGTCTTTATCAATACTTGTTATTTTTTGTTTTTTGTTTTTTGTTTTTTTTTTTGATACTAGCCATTCTGACTGATGTGAGGTGGAGATTTGACTTTTAATAGCTTCAGATTTGCCTTTCATGAAACTTCATTGGTAACAAAGTCCTTTGACTTTTGAAAAATCTGAGCCACTACTTAAACTGTATTAGTTACTTCTTTCTAGAGGTATTTGAAAAAAGTACTGTGCAGAGTCCTGAATTGTAGAAATAGCTAACCTAATCTACATCAAAAACCAATTTGTTGATCTTTATTTAATATATGAGTTGATTATTAAAATTTATTTAATATATGACTTGATTATTAAAGTTGAAAACTTATTGATAGAGTTGGGTAAAAAATTGTGGGAGGGGACACATGGGTGGCTCAGTTGGTTAAGCATCTGTCTTTGGTTCTGGTCATGATCCCAGGGTCCTGGGATTGTGCCCCACATTGGAGTCTTTGCGCTTCTCTCTCTGCCTGCTGCTTCTCCTGCTTGTGATCTTTCTCTCTGACAAATAAACAAATAAAATCTTAAAAAAAAAGAAAAAAAAAGAAATTGTGGGAGGTTAAAATAAATTATATGTACCTATTTACAAGTAGTTCATTTAATGATTTCATTCTTCTTATTTCATTCAGAAATTATGGACTCTTCCACTTTTATTTTTCTTTGCCCATTATTTTGTGCACATACGTCCCATACTTATGCACAAACTGTTCACACACACACAAACACACTAATTGGCCTGTCATCCTAAACAAAAGTTTACCCTGACTTCTTTTTAATCATAATCATTGAAAGCCTCAGATCTACTTGTAATACACGTTTAGATTTTCTTTTCTGAGTATTTATTTTTTCATTATTATTTATAGTAACACTGAATACGCATGTATTATTACTTGATCACCTTCTGTTGATGTAGTCAATCTAGTCCTAACTCTAGCATAAGCTAATAATATACCAAGCTTTAAAAATATTCAAACTCTGGGGCGCCTGGGTGGCTCAGTGGGTTAAGCCGCTGCCTTCGGCTCAGGTCATGATCTCGGGGTCCTGGGATCGAGTCCCGCATCGGGCTCTCTGCTCGGCAGGGAGCCTGCTTCCCTCTCTCTCTCTCTCTGACTGCCTCTCCATCTACTTGTGATTTCTCTCTGTCAAATAAATAAATAAAATCTTTAAAAAAAAATATTCAAACTCTTTGGCCTGGCAGTTCTTTTTCTAGGAGTCCCATCTTGAAGGACTGATAAGAAATGTAGACAAACCATAAAAGTGATTTTTAAAAAAAGTTAACACAAGTATTAAATAAGGGGCACATTTGTTGTAAAAAATCTGATAGTGCATTTCTAAGTCAATATAAATATTTGTTAGATTAGTCATTGTTTTAGATTTCTGTCATTGTTTCAGCCATTAACACGCATGAAGGGTAACTCTTATCTTATTATGAAGAGATATAAAATGTATTTTTAGTTTTATCAAGAACATATTTTTTACTTCAAGCCCATAAATAATCAAACAAAATGGTATTTTTTCTCTTGATTAAATGATCATATGACCTGAAGGGAAAAACTTTTCATACTAAGATCTTTTATACTTCTTTTTCTTTTAAAGATTTTTAAAAATTTTATTTGAGAGAGAAAGAAAAAGATCACATGATCATGAACCAGGGGAGAGACAGAGGGAAGAGGAAAAGGAGAAGCAGACTCCCTGCTAGGGGAAGCCTGACTGGGATTCGATTCTAGGACTCTGAGACTAAGACCTGAGCATTTAAGTCAGATGCTTAACTGACAGAGTCACCCAGGTACCCCTAAGATCTTTTCTACTTCTAATTCCTTTTTGTTCTCATTTCCAACCCTTTCATTTTTTAAAGCGAGAACAACTTTCCCCACTCCCACCCCACAGAGAGCTGGTATATAGAGTGATTCTCTCTTCCCATGGGATCTCTGGCTTCTTTTGTTTCTTGCTAGCCCTTCTATCCTTTTGTATTTTCACTGGGTTTTCAGGGCTCCGTTCCCTTCAGGAAACTTCATAAACCTGTCCTCTCTGCTGTCCCCCCCTACCCCATCCCAGTCAACAGTGCTCACTGCTTTGTAGTTTCTTCTTCCCTGCACCAAAGGAGGCTTATACATGTATGTGTTTACTTTGGTCTCATTCTATTAGAATGTAAGCTTCTTCAAGACAGGCCCATATTTTACTTGTCTGTTTTCCCCCAGAATTTTGTGCAGTGCTTGTGAAATCATAAGCCATACCAAGATCAGGATGTCTTCCCAGACCCATCTGAGTGAACAGAAGAAGAGCAGAGCAGGGCCAGCTTCATGGGTGTGCATGCTCTGCACTTTGCTCTGGGCTTTATGCTCAGAAGGACCTGGAACTTGGTTTAGAGCTCTGCTACCAATGTCTTGAAATTTGTGCTCGTTTTATCTTTGAACTTGTGTTTGTACAAGTGAAGTCCATTGGGACAGTAGAGTGTGAGTAGAGCTAATATATGAAAGAAAGAGAAAAGCTTTATATTTCAGTACCTCTTTTATTTTTTTAAAGATTTTATTTATTTGACAGAGAGAGACAATGAGAGAGGGAACACAAGCATGAGGAGAGGGAGAGGGAGAAGCGGGCTTCCTGCTGAGGAGGGAGCCCAATGCGGGGCTCAATTCCCTGACCCTGGGATCATGACGTGAGCTGAAGGCAGAGGCTTAACCAACTGAGTCACCCAGGTGCCCCTATTTCGGTACCTTTAATAACACATTTCCCCCTGGTTTTTGAGCAAAAGGCCTCACACTTTTATTTTGCGCTAGGCCTGGAAAATCTTGTAGACACATTTCACTATGGCATTGTGGCTGGATGGCTCTGAACGTTTTTGTCTAAAATGGGACACTTCTGAGAGTGAAAGGGAGTGCTGTTAATAATTACACTGGGAAACAGATGTAACCCTGGGGTGTTCCTGGCAAATCAGAATGTGCTGTTCCTCCATGTTGCAGGCACATGAAGACAAAGACTTTGAGTTACATGTCTTGTCATAAACAAAAGATGTTGAAATTTGTTACCTGTCTAGGGATTGACCTCAGATAGCCTAGAATCTGAGTGCTGTTTCTAATATACTAGTTAATTTTGGACACATTCCTAAACTTTTCCAGCCCCATTTTCTTCATCTGTAAAATGGGGAAACAATAGCATTTCTCAAGGTTGCTATAAGGATGAGATGATGGATGCTTTGGGCTCTGTCCAGTCCCTGACTTACAGGAGTGCCCTATATATGGTTACTGTTATTTCTTCTGATGCTACAATTGCTACACAGAGGTACCTATACTGGTCAGCCTTAATGTCTAATTTTTGCATGTGTGATATTCCAGTGATATTCCGGTGTTTCTCCTTCTTTTCATGCAGTCCTTCTTCCCATGATATTCTTATTTTTTAAAAGATTTTATTTATTTACTTGTCAGAGAGAGAGAGAGAGAGTGCAAATACACACACAAGCAGGGGGAACGGTAGGCAGAGGGAGAAGCAGACTCCCCGTGGAGCAGGGAACCCAGTGTGGGACTTGAACCCTGGAATCATGACCTGAGCCAAAGGCAGACGCTTAACCAATTGAGCCACCCAGGTGTGCCCTGTGATATTCTTATACATGCTCAGTTGACTTAAGACTGCAAGAACACTTTGCAGTCTACAAAACAACAATAGTTAGTATGCTATTTTACAGTTTACAGTAAACAATTGCATATTTATTATCTGATTTGGGTTAATATATGTGCCCCTTACTCTTTCAAATGGTGCTCTCTAGGGTTCCAGGGTTCTGTGGTTTGGCTTCAGGGTTCTGTGGTTTGTCCCTCATAGAGGGTGAGCAGAAACTGAATTGGATGGCTTCAGGCTTTCCACTGAACCTCTCCTAGCATAGCCCCACCTTCTTCTGATTTGTGCCTTTGCTAAAGCAGTTAGAAAAGCCTCTTACCTAGATAATAAACTCCAAGAGAACAGGAGTGGTGCATTTTTCTCTTAGGTACAATTTTCTTGGCCTAAATATAGTGGTGTGTAAATAGGTGCACAGGGAAACAAACAAATCAAACAAAAGCAAACACACAGTTTGAATGAGTCCAAAAACACCTTCCTTCAGTCACGATCTAACTTTTTCCAGGCAAGGATAAACTAATTCAACACATTATGTTTAGGTTTGTGCGATACTGGCTGAACTGTGTGACCGTCAAATTCATATACTGCCATCCTAACCCTCAATGCCATGTGGGCGAGGCAATGATAGAGTAATAAACAAAGTTGCATGGAGACATTAAGGGTCCCGTTCAGTGGGAGGACTGGGAAGACAGCTAACTATCCACCCGGAAAGAGCAGTGTGTTCCGTGTGACCTTTATATGACATTTTGGGGCTGCTGGCATCACGTTGTGTAGGCGATGTTGACAATTCTCTGTTGATGGGAATTGATAGGTTCTATATCCTCTTTGGATACTTTTGGGTATTGGTAAGAGGTGAAGTAAGTTCAGTCTAGTTTGAGAAGGATTGTATGTTTAAGAATTCTTTCTCCCTTTCTTTCTTTCTCTCTATTTTTATTATTCATTTGAGAGAGAGAATGAGAGGAAGAGAGAGAGAATGAGGAGGGGAGAAGCAGACTCCCTGCTGAGCAGAAGCCCGATGCTGGACTCAATCCTGGGACTCCATAATCATGACCTGAGCTGAAGACAGTTACTTAACAAGCTGAGCCACCCAGATGCCCCAAGAATTCTTTTTTTTAAATTTTTTTTTTATTTTTAAAGATTTTTTAAATCTATTTAAAAGAGAGAGTGGGGGAGAGAACATGAGCAGGGGGAGGGACAGAGGGAGAAACAGACTCTCCACTGAGCATGACCTGAGCCAAAGGCAGACACTTAACTGAGTCACCCAGGCATCCCTATTTGAAGAATCCTGACTTGTGAGGGGACACCTACTGTCCTGTTAGTAATAAACAAATTTGAGACCGCCAAAGTTGGCACTAGAAAGGGATGTCTTGTGGGATAAAGTTACTAGGCCAACATTTCCTGAATCACTGTCTCTGAATTTCACCTGATTCCTTCTCTTCATTCCCTATGTCTACGACCTCTGGTCATCAGCAATCCATATAAGCATACGGAGAAGACCTTTCCTTGCTTCTCTTAATCTGGGACATGTTATAATCTTCAAAACATTATTCTTGAGTAGGGAAGAACAGAGGCCGGTAATCCTAGAAACAGCATGAAACACAAACATAATCCAATTTGTATAATACAGATTCCTGCTCCGAACAAAGTGATCTTTTAGGTCCCGGAGACTCAGACCTATTTTTATCCTAAGCCCCAAGGTAGTTACTCCTGGGCTGACTTGGGGGAGTGCTTTGTTTTCTAAACATTAACTTGAACATGTATGTATGAGAATGGCCTCAGGACTCTGCCCTTAGGATGTCTTGAGTCTCGTAGTGAATACACCTTAGTTCATTCATAATTCAGATATTTGGAATATTAATCATTATGGCCAGAGCCTACTCCCTATACAGAGGAAGGTATCTTTAGTCTTATGGTTTCATCTGCATAGCTGTACCTTATTATAATGCCATTAATATAAGAATAGTATCTACTGAGATAAGCTTTGTTTCTCAGCAAGAGAGTTCTGTCAGTAGGATTGAGGAATGAAGACTGGAGTCTGGTTACCCATTGGGAGCTTCTGCCATTGCATTGGTCCAGGTAAGAAATGTGGAATGTCTGATTTAAGACAGAAGCAATGAAGAAGATAAACAAATCAAAACAGAATAAAAACCAAACCAAACCACAAACAGGCAAACAAACACCCACCAACTAGGAGACATCCTTGGGTGGAACTTTTGGTATGTGTGTTCCTTCAGAAGTGGAAGTTTCTGTAGAAGGGAGAGCATTGTGTGGAACTTGAGCCTGTAGTTTGAAAACAAGACGGATACAAGGGGCAGAAGAGCATTGGGAGGAGGAAAAAGGTGAATTTGGTTTTGGACCTGCTGGGCTGCAAATTCTGCTGCTTTTTGAAGATATGAATATGAAAGTTAAGAAAGAATTTGGGGCAAAAATTAGAGTTCTAGAAATTAACTTATATTTTTTGAAGTCATTAGGTGGATGAGATGCCCTAAGGGGAAGAACTTGAGGAAAAAAGCCATATAGACAGAGGGTAGGTTGTTGGAAAGCCAGCATTTGAAGGATGGAGAAAGAAATAGACTGCGCTGGTGACTCAGACTGAGCCATCAAAGTTTGAAACAAAGAACCAGGAGAGAGTGATCTCTTGAAATCCAAGGAAGGACCTAGTATCCAGAAGAGAGTCTTCCTTAGAACTTTTGAGAAGTAGGTGGTGGGAAGACTGGAAAGGCCCCTGGATTTGTCAATTAAATGCCTGTCATTGGGCTTTAGTTCAGGAGTATGTGTGAGCAGAAGACTGACAGAGAATGAGGTGAGACCCCAGTGGAAGCTGAGGGCTGAAGACCAGTGGAAAAACTCTCCTGAGTCTTTGTCAGTAAATGCAAGGGGAGAAGTAGGTTAGTAACAGAAGCAGGTGATTTTTGTCCAGGGATGTTTGAGGAACTGCCATGTCACCAGGAGATAAAGAAGATCCTTGGCAAGATTCAATGCCACGAAACACCCACAACAACACATCGTTGCAGACTGTAACGCCAAGAGTGAGCCGGCTGTCTTGGATACTTTTAAAATTCTGCTGCTTCTTTAGTGTAGCATGTGAGGAACTGCTGGGATGGCCCTTGTGCCTCCTTTTGCACACTCACCAGCGGCCCTGCTGGGACAGTAGGGTGCGGTGCATGGTGCAGAGCATGGGTTTAGGGAATCTGAGGACCTGGGTTAAAGTTCTGGCACTGATACTTACAAACTGTATGTAACTTGGGGCAAATTACATAGCCTCTTTATTCTTGGTTTCATATTTGGAAAACACATTTAATAATATCTCACAGGCTGGCTCAAGTTCAAATCAGCTTCTGTAGGTACAGTCCTGATAGGTAGTAAGGCTTTCCTCTTTTTCCTTTCTCTTCCTGCCTCACAGATAGAGTCTGGTGGTTGTTGAGGCCACCTAGCCTGCTTCTGGGCCCTTTCTCTTCCAGCCTGGAAGCATACTGGAGGTTTTAATAGATAAGTTTTAATAGAAAGGTCCTGAGGAGGCTGGAGGGGCCTTCAGGAATGCAGGGGAGGTGTGGTCTTAGAGGAGGAGAGGAAGCAGTAAGGGTGTGGGAGATGTGGTTGGGGGTGTGTGTGCTATGGAAGGTGCAGAGTAGTTTGCCTCTGGGAGGAACAAAGGATGCAATGCCCAGAGTTATTTTAGAGGAGAGGGGGGTTGGAGGTTTCTGCCTGATGACCTTTACTTTTCTATGAAATTGAGCTATTTTCTTTGTGTTCTGTTTTGTTTGTTTTTGCTGAGAGTAAGGCCTATGAAGACAATGATAAAGATTTGAAACATACACTTTCAAGAACAGTAAGGGGAACTGAACTCAGGTATCTGATGTTGGATGTCTGACTGTCTTTGTGTAATCATTCTTTTATTTATTTTTATTATTATTTTAAAAGATTTTATTTATTTATTTATTTGAAAGCGTGGGGGAGAGAGAGCATGAGCAGAGGGGGGAGAGATAGATGGAGAGGGAGAAGTAGATTCTTCTACTAAGCAGGGAGCTCAACGAGGGTAGAGGGGGGAACGACTCAATCCTAGGACCCTAGGATCATGGGATCATGACCTGAGCCAGAGCCGAAGGCAGAAGCTTTTAACTGAATGAACCACCCAAGCGCCCCATACGTATTCTTTTAAATGTGACTTTCTTAATGCAACATATCAATTTAGAAATCAAAATAGAGAAATGCCTTCACCTGATTTCTTATATTATGACTAGGTTCAAATCTTGGAAATAATGACATAATCATTTTTTTAAACCATGACACAAATTGTGTAGAACATCTGTACTATTACATTTAAGGCACACAGCAATTACTGTGCATACAATTTGAAAAGAAACATTGATTTATCTGACAACATTTTGATAACATTACATTTTTTCTCAGTACTGTCTTTTAGCATTGTTCTGTTGAGTGTTCTCTTATTATATTCCTGGTTTATCCTTTAATTCCAAATAAAATTGTTATGTTTTTTGAGTTTTGAGTAAAATTAGTTTGACCTAAAATAGTTGTTTCTGTTTACATGAATTCTTTAAAATTCTTATCTATAATACTTACTTTTCATAATAGATGAATTTTTATTCTCAGTGTATTATAATTGCATTAGCTATATTAAAACCAAGATTTCTTTGACTTATTATATTATTGCCTCAAACAATAACAAATTCAAAATCACCCCTTAATAAGTGTTTCTTTGCTTAAAACTATGGTTGGGTCACTTTTCAAATGGTGTTGAGTATATTCATTCAAATCCTGAGACATCTTATAAAAACTTTTTTTCAATTTTTCCCATTCTCATGAACAATCATTGAATTTTATTCACAACCATTGAATTCAATGATTGTAATTTTAAGAAAATTGATATGTTAAGTTGAGGTTATGGTTTTTAAACATCTCTAGTTAGTATAGATGACTTCAGACTTTGATTCCATGCATAAATTTGTAGTAGTTTAGCCTTACCATATAGCTAAGCATACTGTATGGAAAAGGACCTGTGTTTTTAGAGAATAGCTAAGCCAAGGACATTATGTTCTGTCATCAATGTGAAATGAGTATTTTCCATTAAAAGACAACCCCTTCATTTGGAAAGGTTAAATGGTGTAATACTTAGAAATGACGGCATCTGGTTAAATTTAGAATACTGACATAAAAATATTCTCTGGGTTAATAGCAAAAATGCAGTAATATAGAATATGAATGAGTAAACATTTTTATTTATTAAAAAATTTTTTTTTTAATTTATTTGACAGAGATCACAAGTAGGCAGAGAGGCAGGAAAGCAGGCTCCCTGCTGAGCAGAGAGCCCCATGTGGGGCTCGTTCCCAGGACCCTGGGATCATGACCTGAGCCGAAAGCAGAGGCTTTAACCCACTGAGCCACCAAGGTGCCCCCATTTTTATTTATTTTAAAACTTTGTTTCTCTGAGAGAGTCGCCTAAGAGTTGATATCTGTGTTTGACTTTGCTTTGCTACTTTTGTTCTTTTAATTATCTATTTAAGTTGTCTTCTTGACAGTAGAAGAGGCTTTATAGAAGGTGACACATTTTCAGTGATTGCGCAAGAAATGCGGATGTTTTCCTTTGATGCCTTGTAATGCTTCACCTTGGCCTCGCTCTCATGTTCCTTTGGTTTCTAGTTTTTTTCTTGTTTGAGACTATTGCCCCAAAGAAAGAAATCTTAGGATTCCAGAAATAACATCTCCCATTCCAAAGTTTTTTTTTCTGTCAGTAACACTTGGAGGAGAGCTATGGAAAGACATTTTATCACCTAGATGTTAGTCCCATACTTGCCGATTCCAAGATTGCTTTAATAATTCATTATTTCCCCAGAACTAAAATTATGGAAGCAAAGGGAATTTTCATTTTCTACACTGTGTATCTGTGTGTTGGATTTTGTGTGACTTTAATATATTTTTGTATGTTATTTAGGAATATTTTTGCATTCATATATTTATTCTCCTAAAAATTTTTTGCATATTCTAAACACTCTATGCCAGGTTTTCTAGTATCTCTTGAATAATGAGATGTCTGGCAGAGATTTCTAATTGCTCCCAATGTCCAATATTCTTTTCTTCCATAGTGATAAAAGTTTTAGCTCAGGACACGATTATCTAACTTAAGATTGCATGTCTCAGCCTCCATTGCAGTTAAGTGTGGGCCTATGAATATGGTCTGGGCAGTGGGTTGTGAGCAGAAGTGGCATGGGTAACTTCCAAGGTGTACCTTGATAATGGAGGAGTATGCACTCTCTCCCTTCTCCCTGGGTGGTGTGAGGATATGATGGTAGGAAAGGAAGCAGCCATTTTGGACAATGATTTCATTGACACGGAGTCACATGTTGAGGATAATAGAACAACAAAACAGAAAGAGTCCATTTCTTTATTAAAACAGTCTAACTGGTATCCTGTCAAAAATGGGCCTGTAAAAATAAGTCAGTATTTACTTAACTCTGTCTTAACATCATCTTTTTTGACATTTTTACATTGTGCTTCCAATTTTTCACTAATTTATGCAAATTATTAATGAATTGGCAAAGTTTAATATATTTTTCTGCCTTTGTCTTAACTGAGTAATCCTAACGTTTTAAATTTATTTCTAGCTTTTCTTTAATGAAAAGCTCACCAGCGATTTCCCTGGATTACACTAAAACTACACTCTCTTTTGCTCTTGGTAAACTTTCTTTTTTTGTTGTTAGAAAAAGAACAGTATTATTTTTAACCTATGCTTCTATATTTTTTTTTTCCTGAAGACCAGAATTTGTGTGTTCGTTATGTATATTTATAAGAACGTTTGTTCAGCTGCTTTCACTGAGGTACAACAGCAGTTTAAACAACACGGATTGTTTGTGACTCTGAAAGCCGTATGTAATCAACATGGCTTTTTTTGTGTGTGTTCTGTCTTGGAGCTCTGGTTATTTAATTTTTCAGTTCGATTGCCTAACAGTATTTCAGCGGAGTAAGCAGCTCGGCTCTATCAGGTCATTGAGTATCCTGTTCCTTCTATCTTATTGCTCCACCATCCCCTAGGACCCATTAAATCAAAGTCTAGAGGAGAGAGAGCCAGGCATCAGTATTTTATATAGTTTCTCCAGGTGGTTCCAATGTGCAGAAGGTTGGAGAACCAATACACGAGGGTCTTCTTGTCTACATGGTCGAAGCTGGCTTACAGACCCCTTTCTCATTTCAGCTGTAAGGGGACAGAGGCAAATCCCACACATCACTTTCACTCTCATCCCCTTGGCCAGAACGTCACTACATGGCTGAACCAGCTGTGAGGGAGACTGGAAATGTGCTATCTAGTTGGGTAGCCATGTGTACGACTGAAATTTGGGGAGTTCTGCACTAATATAAAGAAGTAGAAAATTAATATTGAGGAGCAAGGTGTAATTTCTGCCACACTTTAGGCTCCAGTAAAACCTTAGGATTGGTTCTTTTTTTTTTTTTTTTTTTGAAGACTTTATTTATTTATTTGACAGAGACTCAGCAAGAGAGGGAGCACAAGCAGGAGGGACAGGACAGGGAGAAGCAGGCTTCCAGCTGAGCAGGGAACCTGATGTGGGGCTCAATCTTAGGACCCTGGGATCATGACCTGAGCCGAAGGCAGATGCTTAATGATTGAGCTACCCAGGTGCCCCTAGGCTTGGATCTCAGAAAATCATTTATATTAATTCTTGGGTTCCTTAACTATAAGAATCTGTTCTACTTAACATATAATTTGGATTATTTCCCCCTAAACTAATATATTCTTGTCCATATAGAAATCTATCTAATATTTATCTATCTTTTCACACATGTTTGTAAGAGCAACGTAAAGGGTTTTTGTGTTTTTGTTTTTTGTTTGTTTTGTTTGGTTTTTGTGTTTTTTATCCCCCCATTGGTTTTCACTACAGGAAGAATGAAGAGAGGGTTTGGAAATTTTGTGTAATTAAACTTTTTTTTTTTTTTTTCTGAAGTCTCAAACAAATGATAAAACTGTCCCAGGAAAATACGGACATCATTTAATATGTCTTTGTTCTATGTCAGGCACTGGATATTCATGTATAACTCACAACTTCTTTCAAGGCTTGTATCATTGTAACAAATACCTAAGTATACTCTGGTTAGTTCCTCAATGAGAGAGGGGGGATTCTGAGCTGATCCATTGTGCAGCTATTCCAAGAGGTTCTGCTGGTGATTTACTGGCCCAGGCATTTCTAGATTGTGGGAGCACTGTGATTAATCAGGACTCGGAAAACCAAGGCAGATGTTGGGATCAGGGCGCAGAACTTGTTGACTCCGGAAGTACACAGAAGCTAGAAGTCAGGAAGGAACAGTAGTTCATTTCAGGCAAAGGAACAAGAGCAAAGGAGCAACAAGAATCTCATGGTCAATCCAAGACAGGGGTCAGAGCCAGGCACGCACTCAGGAGCCAACAATTACCCAGAAGTCAAGAGTTTCCAGGACAGAAATGAGGAAATACAATGAATCATTTAAAAATAGACAACCTTAGTTCTACTGTTAGATATCTGTTAGTGTACATCATTGCTAAGGGTGATTTCAGTGTGGATACTTTTGGATCTCTATGTGCTTAATTACTTTCTACTTACTCTTGGTTTTATGTGTTGAAAGTGGCTCATGTGTGTCCTCTATATGATTAAATCATATGCTATTTGAAGCAGGGATTAAATACACACATGCACACGCACACAGACACACATCCTCACTCTTCAAAATGTATGTATTGTTCTGCATTCAGTGGATATTGTATAATTGGCATTGGTAGAAAGCATTAATGTAATTAAAACACAGAGGAAGTGAACTATAATTCAAATGATTGTTATTCCTGGAAGTACTCTATTTGCCAGGACTACTTCTTTTGATAGGATAGACAAGGGAGAGGAACAGGCATTGTAGTAATCCCAGAATGACGTTTGATAAATAAGCCATGTTATATAGGTGGGGCCATTTTTCTTATTTTCTTATTCTAGCAAGGACAGTTAGCACAGCTGTGTAATCTTAGAGTTCAGAAGGGAATCATGCTATTGATAGATGAATATAGCTTTCAAGTAAAATATGAGAAGTTGATGTTTCTCATGTATATTTTGAAATAATAATTCTCACATATAAATTGTACCTTCTCTGTATGGTGAAATTTTCTGAGGATAGCAAATATTCTTTGGGCTTTAGGGCTGTTTTTAAAAAAAATTATTTTACATTTAAAATTGACTTAATTATAAGGAATTTAATAAGTTAGGTTATCAAAAAATTTGAAAGTTTAGTTGACAACTTCATTTTAAACATTCACATTTCTATAGTTGAGTATTTGGTTCAGATTCAACTTTAATGGCATCAGAAAAATATACACAAACCTAAATGAGAGGTCCAGGAAGTCAGCCAGGATATTTGAATAAAATCTTAAAAATGAAAAAGTCTGCTAACTAGATTTAAAGAGAAAATTATAGCTTTACTATATTCTATTATATATTCTTTCTACACACCATTTCTTTTCCAGCTTGTCAGTATTAAAGTTCCAATTATTCTGCGATATTCTAGAATTTTCTTTTCTAGAATTTAATTTTTGCCAAGTGAAATCTGTAGTAATTTTGTAATAAGTAAAGACAGAACTAAGCAATCAGTAAAACAAAAAACAAAAAACAAACAAAAATTACTACGGAATGGAATTGGAGTGATTTTTAAATTTATTTCAAAACCAACTTACATTTGAAAAACCTTTTAATAGTGCAATTTATGTCTCAGGTCAATTAAAAAAATACCTCTTTTTTATACTAAGCCTTATGATTTAGTCTCTTCAATAATTGTTTTAAAAGCACAAGATTCAGGTATTTTGATTCTTTTTTTTTTTTTAAAGATTTTATTTATTTATTTGACAGAGAGAAACACAGCCAAAGAAGGAAGAGAAGCAGGGGAGCAGGGGGAGTGGGAGAGGAAGAAGCAGGCTTCCCGCTGAGCAGGGAACCCGATGCGTCGCAGGGCAGATGCTTAAGGACTGAGCCACCTAGGCACTCCTGATTCCTTTTTTAAAGACTTATTTATTTATTTGAGAGAGGGAAAGAGAGAATCTTAAGCAGACTCCCCATTGAGCACGGAGCCTGATTCCAGGATCAGTGGAGACCACCCCTGCCGAAATGGAGTCAGATGCCTAAGCGACAGAGCCACCCAGGCACCCCCAGATATATTTTTTTAAGATTTTATTTATCCATCTGAGAGCGAGAGAAAGTGAGAGGGAGAGAGCATGAGCGGGGTGAGGAGCAAAGAGAGAAGCAGATTCCCAGCTGAGTAGGGAGCCCCCTGTGGGGCTTGATCCTGGGGCTCCAGAATCATGACCTGAGCCAAAGGCAGACACTTAGCCAACTGAGCCACACAGGTGCACCAGTTTTGATTCTTAATATTCCAGGGCATATTCATTAAGCACGTATTGCATGCCAATCACTGTGCTAGGCTGGGAGGAGGAGTTAAAAATCCCCTGTTTCATGGAGCTCCCTTTCTAAAACAGTAGCTACCCGGTAAACGAGTGAAATGTTTGGTATATTAGCTAGTTTAAATGGCAATGAGAATGAGTGAAGCAGATGGAGAATAAAAATCTGTATATGTTTTTACATTTTATATAGGTTGGAAAGGCAGAAAGTCTCTCCTTTCTGCAAGGCTCTAAGAATATTTAAAAATAACTTTTTTATTTTTATTTTTTTACACTCTAACTCAGGCAGTACCTAAGAGGAAAGTGCTACTCAGGTTTCTTGTTCAGCTCTTTAGTATAATTATAATTTAATGATGAAATTAAACCCAGATATACATTGCTAATGAATTTAATGGAACAGATTAGCAATAGCTTAGTGAGTGTAAGACTTAAGGCTTTAACTAGTTAATTCTTTAGCTGTCATTTCTCAGTACCCTGACTTTAATAGAGTAGGCATATGTTTTTTTGGAGGTTCAGCAAACTAACAATATACCTACCTCACCCTGTCACAGTTACATGTTTATGTCATTGAGAAGCTTATTTTGTAGAGTGTTTGTCAATACGGTTTCATATCCTGGCAGCTTTGTGTCTAGTGGGAATTGCAGCCAGGGTTAGAATCCATCACTGGTGGGAACCAGCCAGCTGAGCAGTGCACCACCTCGGGGAGGCTTCTGCTGGAAATGAAGTGTCCTTCAGTTGTGAGTGGACTGAAGCATTAAGCAACAAGGGTGGGGGTGACAGGTTGAGGATCCTGAAGGTGCAGCAGGATCTCAAGCCAGTTTTATAACTGTTACCTTAGATAATCCCAGATGAGTTAAAAGGTAAGGTATGGAATGCTTTCTTCCATTTTATCCATTAAGGTCTTCCCCTGAGAGAAAAAGGAAGCGTAACGAGTATACCTTGCAACCCCTCCCCATTCCTTGTTCTGATAGTATTAGCTCCCTTATGGCCCTGTGGAAGTGACTCCCTGGAGAAGTGTGGACAGCTGGAGGGTCCCTCTGTGGCCTATAAAGTGTCATTGGGAGCCACAGCCAGAGACTGTGGCGGAGGGAAAGGGTCACTTCAGGACTGTGGAAAACGCTCCCTTTTCCCTCAGCATCCTGAGGCCTTGTTTCTTGCGTTATTGTTAATAGAGTCTGGGAGCTTAGATTCTGGTGCTGAAATTTTTTTCCGGGTTAGTTCTATAAATGATATTTTTAAAGCAACCTTTTGTGGAGTTTCATTCTTTAGTTCACTGAATTTGTAGCACAAAGGAATGGAAAGAGATTTATTGCTATCGTCATTACCAACTTCAGAATAGAAATTGGTGAGTAATTATACTTACATTAGACTTTTAAAAAGTATAACTTAGGGAAAGGGACTCAGCTGGCTGTATTTTTTGATAAGGTTCTGTGCTTTCCTCTTCCGTTTCTCTTTAGAGACCATTCTATGGCTAATACATCATAAACATGAAAAGGAAGTGCAAACACAATTACCACAGAAAGTCGAAATCTCTTCCATTCACTTCTTTATGCTGTTTGTGACTTGTCTGCCTGATTGTTTCAAAGTAAGAAAAAGCTTGGGATTCTTATCTATCATTATCAGTGGTACTGGTTTTGAGTGTGTGGTATGGTTCTGACAAAACTGGGACAAAATCAACCTTCATGCTAGCAGCCATTGTACCAAACTAATCACAAGAATGTGTACAGAATACACACAGTGAGCTTTAAAGGCAAGTACATTTGTCTAATGAGATAATGCAAGATACAATGCAAGGAGGGAGATCAGATACAGAATGAACATTCTGTTAACTCTGTAGCAGAATGTTCAGTGCCATCGGTAGCTCTTCCATGGGGGCTTTGAGATTTTCTGCTCCACTCTGCTCAGTTTCTTAGTCCTCATCCAATCCTGAAGCCCCCAGAGGAGGAGCTGAGGGCTGATGGGGCTCCTTAATCAAGAATAGAGTGAATGTGGGTGAGGTGATCCCTGGGAAACAAGGCTGGGTTTAGAATTTGGTCTAAGATAACATCTGGACATTTCAGAGGTCCCAAAAGGATCTGGGGTCAAGGGTTAACACAGCTGAGGTCTGCAGTCTGTGACACAGAGCCAAGGAGCAGCTTCGGGGGATTTCCACCATCTTTTACACTTGAGAAATGTAGCTTCTACTCCTTAGCCCTTCCTGTGCCCTCTGGTCTAGTCATTCCCTCTGGTCTAGTCATTCCCTCTACCCATTCACTTTCAGGTTCCTCTAGCAGTTTTCCTAGACTGACCAGGTAGCTTTGAGTATGGGCTTTAGGCTTATGGTAACTTCTGAGGGATAGATAATCCCATAATGATAAAGATTAGGATCAATATTTGTAATCCAAGATGAGGTCGATTTTGACTGCTTCATTAAACTTATTTCATTAGATGATTAGAATAATTGTTTAAACCATTTGGTTCATAGTTACTCCCTTAATGCATTTTTTTTTTTCCCTAGAAAGCTTTACTAATGTTTTATGATTCTTGTATAATTTTGAAGAATATTTATCAGACTCGAAGAACTTCCTTGATAGCTCAAGTCTGGTCTTAGCGACAAACTGTGCCATTTGGAAAAGCTTGAAAACTTTCCTGACCACTTGTTTGAGGTTTGCTGTTTATTTTGATCAGCAGGTTCACTTGGCTACCCCTGTGGAAATGTTAGAAGGGTCTTCTTTCAGTTCATTTTTGGTCTCAGGTAGACACAGATGAAGTGAGTTGCTCCAAACAAAAGCAACAGAGTTAGAGAATCTTCTGCCTATAATCTGAGCCAGCCTTGTCTTAACATCTTACATTTCAAGTTTCTATGGCTTGATTTGTTCTAATTCCCAGGACCTGGAATATTTCTTCTCCTTTTTATTTATACCGTTGCTATAATTTGTTTAGAAATTCAGGAAGTATGGAAGAAAAATTAAGAGAGAAATCAGTTATCTCCATTTTGGGAAACCAAAGAGCAAAGTGGTTTTGTTTATTAACTTGATGTTGTATGTTTGAGTAACAGTTGTTGAGAGGTTAAGGTCTTTTTCACAGAGTCATAATCTCTGAATTTCACATAAGACAGTATAAGGTCCAGATACAACTTAGTTTTCAAACTGCCACCCCAAACTGAAAACAAAAATGAGTAAAAAAAAAAAACAAAAAACCCAAACCCCAAAACCTCAAATGAGAGCTATTCTTGTTCACATGAAGAAATACTGTAATGATCATCAGCCTTTCAACAACATGGGATTAATTATCCCAGTAAAAAGAACAATACCCCTAATCTGTTTTCACGCTTCTATGTCTCTGATGGAACCAATTTACAAATAAAGGCTGACATTTTACTTTGTAGTTCTCAGCCTTGCCAATCCCTCATGGCCATTGCGCTGGCCTGCCAGTTTGGGAAAATACACTAAAAATAACTCGGAGTTAAGAGTTCTCACACTAGTAGCTATAAACTCATGTTTTCTCGATCAGGAGGTAATCCTCTTTTGATTTCAGAGTAAGAAATGCGAAATGCATCAAGAGAAGATCATTCTCCTCTTCTAAGATTGTGATGCAATTGAGGCAAGGATCCTCAGAACCTGCTAGACTAGAGCCTGGAGGGTCAGGACAGAGACCAATGGTTCAGGGCTCCCTTCCTCCACCTGTTGACCTAGTAGAGTTTCCACTGTCTGAAGGATTTATCAGTTATGTTCTTATACTAATTTACCTAATGCAAACAGATTCTCCTTCCTCTGTCATGCTAGTGTCAAAGAGGAAAGGCCTATGGTTTTTGATTAGATTATACTTTTGATAGAAGTTGCTGGAAAGACTGTCTTATTTTATGGTTTTGTTTTTGTAGAACAGTGATTAAAGTGGTCTGACCAAAGGATTGGTGTAAGGGAGCCGTGGGTGGTCAAGGTAGCCTAGGGTCAGATGGTTGAGTGGCCTTGAATGCCAGATTCATTTAGAGCTATTGGTAGACAGTGGAGAGGTAGGGAGTTTTTTGAGCAGAAGTCACAGAATTGGGCCTTGATTCAAGAAGGGTCATCTGGCAGAAAGTCTTTTAGCAATAGGTTGTAGGAATGGCTTCATTGGGCATAGGTAAGACTGGAAGAGACCAACCGATGAAGCCCAACAAACGTCAAAAGATTAAATGAGTGGAGAATATGCTGAGGCCCCCACTCCAGACCACCTTAATTAGAATCTTGGGATGGGGAGAGAGAGTGGAGAGTCAAGAATTAGTATTTTTAAAAGGCTTCATAGCTGATTTGAATGTGTAGGTAAGGTAGAAAAATAAAAGGAAATGAATAAAATAACATTAACAATATATATCAATCAGGGATTGAGATGAATAATGTTTTTTCCAATATGCTGCTAAAAAGTTGATGAGTGTGGTTTAAGTTGTGGGCATGCTTGCTTGAAAAGAGAGAGAGCTCTGAGATGACAGAGGAAAGATGTTGAGTTGAGGACTGGTATGCATTATGGAGTAGTTTAAAAACCATCACCAGAAAGACATTATTGCGTTAGCCAAAATGATCAGAAATGGGGCAGAATGATCACAATTATGACCCAGAACAAGCTTTTTCTGCAGTTGAATTTGTTTAAGAATTTTGTTTCTCCCTTTTCATGCTTTGATCTATTTCTCCAGATACATGAATCTCGGGGTAGGGGGGGGGGAGGAGTTTTTTGTTTGTTTTAAGTTTAAAGTACTTTGCAGTGGGATAGTTAAGTTGGCTACCTGGTACGGTGAAATCTGACTTCTGGCCCTTCTGCTACTTATTAGGAAAAGGGAGAAAGTAATTGATGTGTGCCAAATAATTCCCATACAGTGGGAATTTATATACATTATCATTAACCTGCCCAATAGTCCTGTGATGTAGGGATTAACCTCCTAGTTTTACAGGAAATAAAAGGAGGCTCTAGCTTTCAAGAGAGCACACACCTGCTCTTGCTCCCAAGCCTGTGCTATTTCTTATTACCTGTACTGTTTCAGCAGACATGAGAAACAGTGGAGATAAACCATGAGTGCAAAGGTTAGTATTATTATTGTCATTTTCAGGTATTATAGAGATAACCCAGATGGATGGCTCATTCAAGGCTATGTGAAAGTAAATGACAAAGGAGAAGGTGTACGGAAGAAAACAGAGTTCATGAGCATACCCAAAGAACAGAAGGAAGGTTTAGGCTGAAGAGGCAAGTAAATTCACTTCACTCTCCTCACATTTTCTTTTGAACCCAACCCTATGGGCTTTTATTTCATCACTCCACCAAATATATATTTATCCAAGTCACCAGTGCTATCCACGTTGCTAAATCCAGTGGCCATTGGCCAGTTTCTCAGTCCTCTTTTTGCTTGACCTAACGGAGAATGTTGATCTTCTAATTGAAACACTTCCTTCCAGGACAGACTTTGTTTCTGACTCTGTGCTCCACTATCTCAGTGTCCTTTGCTGGTTGCTCATCTTCTCCATGATATGTAGCTGTTGGAGCCACATGGTATCTATCCTAGAGACACAGGATTCCATTGTTCTGACCATTTTTCTTCTCTACGTACATTTATTCCTTTGGTGGTCACCCTGAACTTCAGTCTTGAATGTCTGTGTCTTCCATGAATGTCTAATATGTGTCTTAAACTTAACATGGCCAAAATCAAACTTCTTAACACCTCCCCTCACCTCATTCTACTTTCTCCCAGCCAAACCTCATCTTTCTGAGATCTTACACTTGTCAGTAAACAACTTAATCTTTTCTCATTGATCACATTTAATAGTGGCAAATCCTTTTAGCTCTATTAAAAAAAAAAAAAAAGAAAATCCAGACTTTACATATGTTCATGATAAAAACCCTCAACAAAGTAGGCTTAGAGGGAACATACCTCAACATCTGTGAAAAACCCACAGCTACCATCATTCTTAATGGGGAAAAACTGAGAGCTTTTCCACTAAGGTCAGGAACAAGACAAGGATGTTCACTTTCACCACTTTTATTCAACAGGGTATTGGAAGTCCTAGCCACAGCAATCAGACAACAAAAAGAAATAAAAGACATCCAAATTGGTAAGGAAGAAGTATAACTTTCACTATTTGCAGATGGCACGATATTATATATAGAAAGCCCTAAAGACTCCAACAAAAAACTGCTAGAATGAATAAGTGAATTCCATAAAGTTGCAGGATATAAATCAAAGTACAGAAATCTGTTGCATTTCTATAGTGAAGCAACTGAAAGAGAAAGCAAGACAACAATTCCATTTACAACTGCACCAAAAATTATAAGGTATCTAGTAATAAACCTATACTCTAAATACTGTAAAACACTGATAAAAGAAATTGAAGATGACCCAAAGATAGGGAAAGACAGTGCATCCTCATGGATTAGAACAAATACATTAAAATGTCTATGCTACCCAAAGCAATCTACACATTTAATGTAATCCCTATCAAAATACTAACAACATTTTTCAATGTAGAACAAACAATTCTAAAATTTTTATGGAACCACAAGACTTTGAATAGCCCTAGCAATCATGAAAATGTGAAACAATGCTGGAGGTATCATAATTCCAGATTTCAACCTATTTAAAAAGCTTATGTCATCAAAACAGTATGGTACTGGCACAAAAATGGACACACAGATCAATGAAACAGGATGGTCTATGAAAAATTGGTCTATGAAAAAGGAGGCAACAATATGCAATAGGAAAAAGTCTCTACAACAAATGGTGTTGGGAAAACTAGACAGCTACATGCAAAGAATAAAATTGGACCACTTTTATTTTTAAAGATTTTATTTATTTATTTAACAGAGAGAAACAGAGATCACAGGTAGGCGGAGAGGCAGGCAGAGAGGGAGGGGGAAGCATGTTTCCTGCTGAGCAGAGATCCAGACATGGGGCTTGATCCCAGGACCCTGAGATCATTACCTGAGCTGAAGGGAGAGGCTTAACCCGCTGAGCCACCCAGGTGCCTCTGGACCACTTTTTTATACCATACCCAAAAATCAACTAAAAGTTGAGGAAAGACCTTATTTGTGAGATACAAAACCATAAAAATCCTAGAAGAGAAGACAGGCAATAATTTCTCTGACATTGGCCATAGCAGCTTTTTTCTAGGTATGTCTCCTGAGGTAAGGGAAACAGAAGGAAAAATAAATTAGTGGGACTTACTCAAAATAAAATGCATCTAATTAAAGAGGGCACGTATTGCATGGAACACTGGGTGTGGTACATAAACAATGAATCTTGGAACACTGAAAAAAAATAAAAAAGTAAAATCCAAGTACAGAAAAATAAAGGTCCATCACTGCTGTGGGTAATTTTTCAAAATGCAATGGAGAATATAAATGTAACTCCAAAGTAAAAATGATCGAACAATGTGTTAAACTACTATAAAAATCACAAAAATAAGTGTGAAAAGAATAATATTCTTTAAAAGCTTTTAAAAAATATATGTTTATAAAAAATAAAAATTAATTAAAAAATAAAATGTATCTGCACAACAAAGAAACCATAAAACTAAAAGACAACATGCTGGATGGAAAGAGATATTTGCAAATGACATATCTGATAAAGTCTTAGTATCCAAAATGTATTAAGAACTATACAACTCAATCCTAAAAACCAAATAATCCGATCAGAAATGGGCAGAAGACAGGAACAGACATTTCTCTAAAGCAGTTATCCACATGACCAACAGACATGAAAAAACGTTCAACATCACTCATCATCAGGGAAGTGCAAATTAAAATCAGAATGGGATATCACCTCAGACCTTTCAGAATGGCTAAGATCAAAAACAGAAGAAACAGCAGGTGTTGGTGAGGATGTGGACAAAAAGGAAACTTCTTGCACTGTTGCTAGGGATGTAAGTGCTGCAGAGACTGTGGAAAACTGTACAGTGGTTCCTTAGAAAGTTAAAAATAAAACTACCCTATGATTCAGCAATCACACTACTGAGTATTTACCCAAAGAATAGAAAAACACTAATTCAAAAGGGATACACGTAACCCTATGTTTATAGCAGCATTGTTTACCAATGCCAGGATATGGAAGCAGCCCAAGTGTCTATTGGTTGATGAATGGATAAAGAAAAAGTGGTATATGTACACACACACACACACACACACAACACTGGAATATAAAAAAAAATTAAGTCTTGCCATTTGCAAGGACATGTATGAAGCTAGAGAGTATTAATGCTAAACAAAATAAGTCAGGGAAAGGCAAATATTGTATGATTTCACTCACATGTGAAATTTAAGAAACAAATGAGCAAAAGGGCCTAAAAAAGAGAGAGAAAGAGAGACAAACCAAGAAATAGACATAACTATGGAGAACAAACTGTTGGTTACCAGAGGGGAGGTGGGGGGGGCATCAGTGAAACAGGTGATGGGGATTAAGGCGTACAATTGCTATGATGAGCACTGGGCAGTGTAAGGAAGAGTTTATTTTTTAAAGATTTTATTTATTTATATGACAGAGAGAGCATAAGCAGGGGCAGTGACAGAGGGAGAGAGGGAGAAGTAGCCCCCCACCCCTACCCCACAGAGCAGAGAGCCCAATGCAGGGCTCAATCCCAAGACCCTGGGGTCATGGCCTGAATTGAAAGCAGATGCTTAACCAACTGAGTCACCCAGGCGCCCTGACATATGGAAGTATTGAATCACTATAGTGGACACCTGAAACTAATATGACACTGTATGTTAACTAACTGGCATTAAAATAAGGACTTTAAAAAATTCACACTTTAACCATTTTTCACTACCTCTGTCCACTGCTGTTATCCTGCTTGGTTTCCCTGGATCCCTACAACCAGGGTAGCTGGGTAATTCTTTATGAGCATGTCAAATCATTTCACTCTTTTGGTTTAAGCCCTCCAAATACTTTTCATCTCCTTCAGAGTAAAAGCCATGTCCCTCTAATGGCCTGTGAGACTTTGTGATCTGCAGTCTTCTCTGTTACATCTCAATCTCATTTCCTGCTATTTTTCCAGCTTGCCTTCCTCTGATCACAGTCACCCCTTTGCTGATCCTCAACAATGCTGGGCATGCTCCTGCGTCAGGAACTTTGCAGTATTGTTCTCTTGGCTTGGAATGCTCTCCCCCCAGGGGAGAGCCTACCCTGACCACTGTGTACCAAGTTGTATCTCTTCCCTTTTCAACCCAACATTCCTCACCCACCTTTACTGCTTTAATTTCTCTAAAGCACCTGCTGACCTACTAAATACCTCGGTTATCTTGTTTGTTCTTCTCCCACTAGGAAGCGAGTTCATTAGGAAAGAAAGGAGATCCATGACTGCTTGTTTATGGCTATTCGCACAACCTCTAAAACAATGCTTAGCACAGAGTAGGTGTTCATAAATGTCTTTTGAATCGATTGGTGTGACTCATACTCAATATCATATAAGACATATATATGTGTATATGTGTATGTGTGTGTATTTAAACCCTTTGTTAACAAAACTTAAAACATACACAATGCATTGGAAAGGTATTAGAAATCTAGTAAAGGGTTACAAATTTGAGTCTGATCTATAAATTCTAAGAGTTTAACAAAGTAGATATTGATAATAAAATGGATGATGAGAAAGGATATGCTGACAAAATTAACTCATAAAACTAAGAGGCAAGTAAACATTGAAGAAGATGCTAAAGAGAAATGAAATTAGCTAAGGGGCTGCATTTATAAGGAGATGTCATTCAGTGATTACCCAATAATACTTTTTAAAATTACTGAGAAATACCATAGTGGAGGAGATATTGTTAAACGTTCGATTTGTCTTAGAAAGCAGTCAACTGGGCGCCTGGGTGGCTCAGTGGGTTAAGCTGCTGCCTTCGGCTCAGGTCATGATCTCAGGGTCCTGGGATCGAGTCCCGCATCGGGCTCTCTGCTCAGCAGGGAGCCTGCTTCCCTCTCTCTCTCTGCCTACCTCTCTGTGTACTTGTGATCTCTCTCTGTCAAATAAATAAATAAAATTTAAAAAAAAAAAAAGAAGCAGTCAACTAATTATTTTCCATGTCTCTGAGCAATGTAATAAGACAACAGTGATTAGTGGAAAGTACTTTTGGTGTGGGAAAGGAAGTATACTACTTTGGGAAATAAGGATGTTGTAGAAATTAATATTTTAAAGTCTTAAGAGGATTCCCATAGGAGGCCGATGTATTTTCCAAAGCCCTTTGTTGTGATGAAAAATGAAAGGTTATTTTCTAAGTGCCAATTTGTGAACATAAGCATATGTATGCCAAGGGAGATTTGAAATTCAAGAAACTGATTTATATGAAACCACTTGTTTGATGTGATGTCCTTAATGATTTGGTTTTATTTTCATCCAATCCCTATGTCTAAACACACAATTAAAGTTCACCATTGTGAGAGGCTCAGATGTCCTTTCTTTTGGCTGTAATAGTAGAAGTTTGATTTCCAGTTCTAGTAATTCTTATAAATGAAGTCTACTGGTGATCTCCACAGAATGTAGGCTATTACTATATATGAAGAGGCAGAAAAAGTGTCATTTTAGTTTATATCTTTCTATGGAAATACCTTACACTATCAGATTAGGTAGGTCTTTTGTGTTGAAAAATATGAGTGAAACCTCCTGTGGATTCCATTGCTTCTTGCAGCTGCTGTGGAAATTCTCTCGCAATGCTTTCAGACTCCTTTCAGACCACACTGTTGTACGTATTTACTGTTGCACTGACTGCTTTCTTGCCCTGTTTGAAGCCTTTCCCAACCTGGCTTTTTTTTTTTTTTTTTTTATTTCACAGACAGAGATCACAAGTAGGCAGAGAGAGAGGAAGGAAAGCAGGCTCCCTGCTTAGCAGAGAGCCCGATGCGGGGCTTGATCCCAGGACCCTGTGACCATGACCCAAGCCAAAAGCAGAGGCTTTAACCCACTGAGCCACCCAGACGCCCCCAACCTGGCTTCTTGACCCTTCTTTGCAGAAGAAAAACTCCTAACCTTTTCCCCATGACCATCTTTTAACCATATATTTTAACTCTGCCCTAGTAGGATCTCTTTTTGCTTCCCTGTGGCATTTGACATTGCTCATCAGTGTTACTCTTTTGAAATTTCCTCCTTGGGTAGCATCCCTTGGGTTCACTGATGAAAGTCTATAATATCCCCCTTTGCTTTCAACTCTTGTTCTTGGCTTTTCCTTCCCTTTTTTATATAAATTTTATGTCTTTTTAATAAACTTATCAACTCATCATGGCCTCTACAATTACCTTTACATAAATAAAACTAAAGTCAAATATATCATTCCAGTTAAGAGGTCGAGTCCTAAAGTCATGTCTTCTATATATGGGACATTGCACCATATGTTTCACTTTTGCCTCCAATTCTGTCATTATTTTTCCTCTCTTGGGCCCTACTACCTTCTTATAATTGGCATTTTCCAATTTCCCTAGACTGGAAGGCTCAGTGTCTTTTGGTCTTCTTGTTTTTTATCCCCTATTAAACCAGTCCCAATGCCCTATTGATTCCCTCTTCTGATTGTGTTTAGACATTTCTAAATGTGTCCAGGATGCTGCTACTTACATAATGAATTGATCTCCCTTTGTTCAGGGGAGATGTAACAATGACAGAGCGGGCAGAGTGATAACCATCCAACAAACATGCCCAGATTAGTTTCCCTAAAACACTATTTTCATCCTTTTATTTATTTATTTATTTATTTTGCCAAAGACAGACCTCACCTCCTTGAGGCTCACACGTCCTAATTTCTCCAGTTGACATTCTAGAACCTTCATAAAAATCTCCTTACCGTATCTGTTCACACTTACCATGGCTACCCCTAACAAATCTCTCCTGTAGGGTTAGTTTGTTTCTTAAGTAATCTAATCAGTTATCTTGCTGACTTATCTGATTGTCTCTGCTCATGCTCTTCTTTCTGTTGGGATAAACTCTTCTCTCTTCTTGGATGTCCATATTCCACTTGCCTTGTAAGACTTGATTCAAATATCACATTTCTATAAAGATGTCCCATACCAATCTTGCCTTTCAGCACTTCCCAATGTTTTGTTGTTCATATCACAAATTTCATCATTTCAATGCTGCTTTTCTTGCATCATCATTTGATGACATCATTTGATGATGTCTTGCATCATCATCATCATGTGGTTTCTGTAGTAATTATTTGTTTGGACATCACAGTTTACAAATCATTATTGTATTTGTGCCTGATAATAAGGCAAATCAGTCATTTTACATTTGGGATCAATAATACTAGTAAGAATTTCAGAGCACACAGATAGTGAGAGTAAAATGTGAAATAGAACAGCGATGTAAGGATTAATGCTAAATGCAGCACTTTTTCCATCGCTTTCAAAGTTTGTTCTTCCTTCCTTTCCTTTCTTCTCCTTTCTTTCTTCTCTTCTTTCTTTCTTTAAGATTTTATTTACTTATTTGACAGAAAGATACACAGAAAGAGAGGGAAAAAACACAAGCAGGAGAAGTGGGAGTGGAAGCAGGCCTCCCACTGAGCAGGGAGAATGATGTGGGGCTCGATCCCAGGACCCTGGAATGATCTGAGTTCAAAGCAGATGCTTAACTACTGAGCCACCCAGGCGCCCCTCAAAGTGCTTGCACTTATTGTAAAACTTAACTCCTTTTTTTCTTTATATTTTCCACAGAACCTAGCTTATGTCTGTTACCTAGTAGATGTTAAGTATCTTACTGGCTGATTGTAATATATGCAATAAGTAATCAAGAAAATGTTTTCTGAGTTATATAATTGCACTTAAAAATTTACCTTTCTGCATTTAGGGAGAAGGAACAATTGGAGAAAAGGTCAAATATTACTAAAATTTGCTTTGCTGTGTTCTGATAAACAGCTTTCTTAAAATAATTCAAATTATAAGAACCTCATGTTTGAAAGCTCCTCTCTGAGAGTTGCTTTTGTAATACTACTCTGGACTTACATTGTTGAAATAGAATTTTCCTCATGTCTTGGTTAAGAAGAAAAAGCACGATTATTAGGTTGAAAAAGTAAAAGGTATACATTTTGAAGGTATAAATTTATGATCATTTTTATGTCATGTTCTAAAAATATATTTAATATATCTCTCTATATAAATATATACACTTTATATTTTAATAAATGTATCTTAGAACATGGCATGAGACCAGTTAGGTTAAATATTACCCAGAAATATTCTATTTTATTAAGGTTTGGAGTTAATTTTCCCAAATAAGGAATAACAAAAGGATGAATGAAAGGGAGTTGATTTTTTAAATAATGTTTTTGTAGTAGGTTAAAATAGTGTGATTGGTCAACTGTGAGGTTGGCAAAATGTTCCCATTATTAATCATGCAAATTCTGAGAATTTGTTTGGGACTGGTTGTACAAAACTAATACAAAGAAGTGACTTAGCTTTACTACAGTGAGTAGTTATGCCTGTTCTAATCAGAGACAATATAATGATGCCATTTTAAAGATAATTGTTTCAAATCCATTTACTGCTTAGGTCTCTTTCAGTTTTACTCCCTGTTCATGTGAGGGCATAAACAATTGGATATTAATTTAGTTGTAGAAACAGGTACAAAAATGGACAGTTTTTGTGTTCAAGCCAGTCTCTATTGTATCCTAATTGCTATGTCTCAGAACCAGCACCTGATTTCTTTGTTCCTGGCTGTTTCTGCCACTCCCTGGTTTCCACGTTTGTTCCTCTTTCTGGAGCTCTCTGAACTGGTTTTTGCTTTTATTATCTCTCAATTTTTCCTTGCTAAGAAATTAAATTTCCTAATGAATGTACGGCTTTTACTTTATTCTTTTCTCTCTAAAAAATGTAAAAGAGCTCAGTGACTTACTGAGAACCAGTCCAAACTCATGGCCTCTTGTGGTTAGAGCCTCCTAGTCTTTTGAACTCTTATGAACAAATGAACTGGAGCACCTAGGTGGCTCAGTCGTTAAGCATCTGCTTTCAGCTTAGGTCATGATCCCAGGGTCCTGGGATTGAGCCCCACATCAGGCTCCCTGCTCAGCGGGAAGCCTGCTTCTCCCTCTTCCACTCTCCCTGCTTGTGTTCCCTCTCTCGCTATGTTTCCCTCTATCAAATAAATAAAATCTTTAAAAAATAGCAACAACAAATGAACTGATAGATCTGGTGAACGTTGTGAGTGCATAGCCTGTGCTTTTCTGTCTCTATGTCCTTTTCATTGTATTTTCTCTACGTATCTTTAAGCAGAAACTGTGCCTTTCTCCTATTTTTATTGTCTATAATTAGATCATAATGCACTGCCAATCCTATAGTGAACCTAGAGAATGAATGAATGACCAAATGCATTTAAAGTGAAACAAATAAATGTTAGTATACATCTTTTTAAAAAAATCTCTTACATTTCCAAGTACATGATAGTCTGAATAAACTAAATATAGGAAAAGGTGAGGGCAATGGTGTTGAACAAAGTGTTCGATGGAGATTATCATCAATAAGTAGGGCAAGGAAGTAGTGCCTAAGTAAGTATTATATTTTAGCATGTAATTATATCTTTTCAACCATATCTTATTCATTTAATGTTCCCAGTATTTATCAGGAATTCAGTAACTGGTTTTTTTGAAATGAATACATGAATTATGTCTCATATATTTTTAAGTATTTGCTTAAAGAATAATGCACGGCCACAGCTGATTTCCAAAGTTGTCTCTCCAAGGAACTTTACCTCCCAGTGGTCACACCTTTGTGGCATCCTTTCTTTGACTCTGAGCTGGCCCTGTAAGTTGCTGTTGACCAAAGACTCCTAGATCTAGGTCTTAAGAAGCTGTGCAGCTTGAAGGAAGATTTGCTTTTGTGATGCTTCGCCTCGAAGCCAGCCACCATGTAGAAGTATACCTATTCTGAGACCACTGTGCCATGAGAAGCTTGAGCCATGTTAAAATCACACAAAAGAGAAAACACAGTCACTGTACTATACTGTAAAAATGTACCTGTAAGGAGAACCATGCAGTTAAACTCATGTTAAAGGTAAACTGTTTTGTGTCTCCTATTTTTCACATACCACTGTTTGTGTAATTTACCTGTAGTTTTTTAATTGCTACATTGTATCCCATTCTGTGAGTGTATCACAATTTATCCATTCTGTTCTTGATGGACATTGGAGTAGTTTCCTCTTGTTGACTAATATGGATAGTTAGCATTCTTATAAATGTCTTTGATAAAAGTAGGTACCCCTTTCTGTTGGGTGGTTTTGAATTGTTTTATGGCTATTTTGCATTGCATTAGTTTTGTGTCTGCAAGTAGTCTATATGCCGTTTTAGAGTGTAATGACTAGGGTGTATGTGTTTCTCTTTCTCATCATAATGCCTACCAAGCAGAGTTTATAGTTTAATTATTCAAGAAATATACATTGATTGTTCATTTAGAAATTTTAAAGCACATATGCTTGGCTTTTCAAAAAACGTTCTAAATTAATCATAGAGTTTGTACTCCAGTCTTTAAGGACAAAAAATAGGGAATATCTTTTTAATTAGACATTCCTGTTGAATAAATAACAGTTTGTTGGAAAATATTTCATCTGCCCAGAGCTATTGTTTATTGTTTTACAAATAGCATGAGAAAGAAAATCACTTTTCTCATAATGATAAACAAAAGGATAGTAATAAACAACTGAAGTTTCTGTGTACTATTATCATACCTTAGGGTTCTAAGCTTCAGTGAATCACTTGTTAGGATAGAACTTATCAATTATCCATGTGTGTAACTTGAGAACAGTGTTAGAGTACATATTTTCTATTTGATGAGCTATGTTTTAGAGCTGCATTAAATCATTTACTGTAATATAAATTAATGGGTACTAAAATTACAATATTTTTTCCTTCACAGCTAATCAACTTGAGGAATTTCCTTGTTCTTTGCCTCTTTGCCGTAACATTTGGATTATTTATTTTAAAAACTACAATGATAAAGCTATTCCAAATAGGCCAGGTCTGATTACTTTCCATCCCCAGCAAATTTACTTTAAGTGCCAATACCATATGGAAAAGTTTGACTTTGATATACCAGACTTTTTTTTTTTTTCTTTTTTGGTAAAGTGTAGCTCTTGAACAACAAAAAAGTGAGTGACATGGAGATTTAAATTAATTTCAGATGGTTCATAGTTTGTGCTTTGTGGTTGTTAACTCTAAAGAATCAGGATATATAAAAAGATTAAAGAATCTTTTCAACTACCAAGCTTAAAATATCCATGTTTATGAACAAATGCCATGCATTTTCTATCTTGGTTTATCCTTGTTCCTTTCATTCCTAGTATTTTTTTTTTTTGAATACCATGATGTCTTTTGCATCTTCCTATTCATGTATTTATTCAGCAAACATTTACTGAGTGTTTTTCGTGAGGTAAACATTATTGTGGGCCTTCCATTTTCAGAGACTTGGCTCTTCCCTGGAGGAGATCAAGTGTACTGGGAATACCAGCTATAGACAGATACAATATAATATCAGTAAACCTGAGCAAAGTAGGATCAGAGCAACTCTTTCTGCCTAAGGGAGTCCAGGAAGTTGTTCACAGCAGATAACATTGAAGGGAGACATGAAGAATGTATAGTAATTTGGGCAAAAAAGTGGAAGGAAAGATCTTCTGTGCAGAGAGTAGTGTAATACAGAGGCACAGATATGAGAGAGGTTTGGCATGTTCAAGAAACAATAAGTGCCATTTTCTTAGAGCTTAAAGCACACTGGGATAAAGAAGAGGGGGAAGACTTGAGATGAAGAAGGTTACCATTTCCACTGCCAGACATGAAAAGCACAGCCTTCCCCCCAAATGACCCCCTCCTTTTTCTCTTGGAACAGAACAGTAATATGGGAACTGGTAACCCTTTGTACAATTGGCAGGAATTGAATAAAAGTAGGCTTTTGATCAGCAAAGAAAATAGGATTGAGTTTTCTAAAAAAAAGTGTAAAAAGGACAAATGAGAGTAAAACCCCAGCATAGTCTCAGAGCAATAAGTAATCAGTGGTCATTCCCAAAGTAGAGATGCCTCCGTTAGAGTGTCATAGAGCACTGGGCATGGTTTTCTTTATTTCTTCGTCTTCCTTCATCAACCTGGGTGAACCACAGAGGGCAACTGGATGGAATTAGGTAGACAGTAATGTGGTTGATAACAGAAATAGGCAACAGAAGGATTATGATAGGGAGATGTGCTGGCCTGAGAGTGAGAAAGTAAAGTTTAAAGGCAAAAATCCAAATTTCTGCAATTCTATAATTAGTGGGAAAGAGATGTTCTGTGTTTTAAACAAGCCCCTAAAAGAAGGGAACAGTATTAGAAGACTGTTAGGAAAGTAAATGTGGTCTTACCAGGAAGGTGTTGGTAAAGACAGGTGACACTGGATGGAGGTGTCACCTCCATCAGTGCATTTCCCTTTGTTCTGGAGGCCATATTTTTAGAGATAATTACAGAGAAGAGAATGGCCAGGGTTGGTAAACAGGGTAGCAAATGGTCTGGGAAGAATATTGCAGGCAAAAGAGACAACGGAACTGAAGCTGATCAACCCTCCCATTGAATAAAGGAGACAAGATAGTCAAAAGCAAGAATTGTCTAGAGGGAAGGCAACAGCCACTAACTGGAAGTCCGAGGAGTAGATTTAGTTCTATGAAGAAATTTAGTTCTATGATCTTTCTTATGACTTTCATTGACAATAGGGAAATAAACAACTTTGGAATAAATACCTTCAAGATAATGAGTTCTCTGTGTATTGGGGGTGTTCAAGCTGTGATGGGTGCCAACTTGTCAGTAATGTTGTGATTTGTAGGCATTTTGACTAATGACCTTCAGTGTCATTAGAAGATGTCTGAGAATGTAAAATATGACACTCTTGATAGCCTTAAGATGTATGTGAACCAGATGGCCTCAGCTGGATGCATTTAGGAGCCCTGATGCCAGCGAGCCCTGGGCATGCAGTAGGGCTACGTGTGAGCTTTCATTGGAGATCTGACTGGTGGGAAATGACCTAGTTGCTAAAATGAGATGAAATAATAATTATAGCCATTAGGAAATGAATGTCTGCTAATGCCCAATTCTCAGCTGGGTACTTTATACACACTATCTGACTTAGTCATCACAACAAACTTGGGTGGTGGAGTTTATTATCTATCCCTTCTTTTATCAATGAACAAAGAAAGGATTGACTAGATTGAGTCCAGCTGCAACATTTGCCAGCTGTGTCACTTTGGAGACTTACGTGTCTCCATGCCTCTGTTCCCCCATCGAAAAGTGTGGATAGTAAGAGTGGCTGTCACATAGATGAGGGTTAAATGTGTTCAGTACATAGTAGATGCTTAGTACAACTTTGCTATCATACTTTAATTTTTACTATGGCTCTAAAGCTCCTGCTGTTTTACCAGAGATGCAGTTGGTTGGGGGAATGTCACAGCTAAAGAAATTTGAAAAAATATTAGAATCTTCATTCTTTACAGGGGGGAAATATATCATTCTACTTGGGAGTTTGGGAGAGAGCCAGGTAGCAGTTGATGATTACATGAGTAGTCTCGTATATTTATGTATAAGAATGGTGTACAGTACGGGGCTATATATCCTTCTTCAGGTAAACAACCTCTTAAAACCAATCCAAAATGCTACTTACTTTACAAAATTTTTCCAATCCTCAAACTGGGATGGAATTATGTTTTCCTTTAACTGCCCACCCCTGCACACACCCCCCTCCCACCCCGAATGTTCTTACTTGCTTATTATTCCCTGATTTATATCACGGTTACTTGCGTACTCTCCTAAGAACCTGAAGCTCAGCTTTGGCCTGGCCTTTAGCATCTCCTCTGTGGTATTTCTTGGAATACCTCAGTTCTGGTGTGCAGGTACTCAAGTCTTTATTTGAATTGAACCACATTATTAAGTTTTCATTTTTATCTTTTTTTTTTTTTTTTTTTTTTACTGACCCCTTTAGACAATACTGAAAGGCATCCACAGAACATTTACTTTCTCTAGACCATAGAGTTTGTTTTTTTAAAGCAGATAGGCTAATTCCTAAAATTTTAAGTTTGTGTACTTTAAAAACAAACATTACTTTAGCACTGGGTGTGGTGCAAAAATAATGAATACTGTTATGCTGAAAATAAATAAATTTAATTTAAAAAAACAAACAAACAAACAAACAAACATTACTTTAATGAAAACAGATCCTGAATCTGGTATTTGCATACCAATGATTAGGAATCAGTGGGGGAGGAAAGAAACTGTTTCACTCTGGCCCCAAAGGGCTTTCATGCAAAAAGACTAAATGCTCCCTTTAACTGACTCAGTTGCACAGATGTGTAGATGCCTATGTCCCCCTTCATCACCCAGCCATGCTGGTGCAGTGATGCTCGAATGTGCACATGTTTTGCAATACCTTCCACCGCTCCATCTTCACTGTCACTTCATTTAAATTCTTATACCTGAGTTATTGTACTAGCTTCCTCATTGAGGTGCCTGACACCATTCTGGACTCAGGTAAGTCCCCACCCTCCGTGATCGTGAACATTCTATGCACAGAACTGACCATGTTCATGGACCTAGAATGCCACAGGAGTTTGAAGCAGTGAAGTTGGCCTCAGGGTCCTTCCGAGATCCCCCTCTCCCCACAACAGATTTCTAGCAGCAGTCTTTCCCTGTCCTTTCCCTTCTGCCAGACCCCTTGGATTTTATGCTTCAGAAATATAGGTAGTTTTTTGTTGTGTTATTCACTCTTTGATAACCCCTTAAATGTTATTGTAGCTATTAGGGATGTGGGCTCTACACTCAAATTTTATTTCCTTCAACTTTCACAACTGTAAAGTGGGGATTATGTTAGTGCCTAAGTCATAGGATTGTTATGAGGATTGAGTTAATATGTGTAAAGTAGTACATTAGTGTACCTCTGTGCTCTGTCCTGCTTTGGGAATATGTGTCATCACGTCTTTATTCCTGTTCCTGCTGTTCTCTCTATTTTTTTTTTTTTAAATTTTATTTATTTATTTGACAGAAAGAGCATACACATGAATGGGGGGGAGGAGGGGCAGAGAGAAGGGGAGAATCAGGCTTTCAACTGAGCAGGGAGCCCAATGCAGGACTTGATCCCAGGAACCTGAGATCATGGCCTGAGCGGAAGGCAGATGCTTAACCAATTTAGCCACTCAAGCACCTCTGCTGTTCCCACTATCTTAAGAGTTCTTCTCTATCTGAAGAATTTCTATCCATTTCTTTAGAACCCTCCTTTAAGACATCAGTCTCTCACATTTACTTTCCTAACAGTCTTCTAATACTGTTCCCTTCTTTTAGGGGCTTATTTAAAACACAGAACATCTCTTTTCCAGTAATTGTAGAAGTGCAGAAATTTGGATTTATGCCTTTAAACTTTACTTTCTCATTCTCAGGCCACCACATCTATCCCTATCATAATCATTCTGTTGCCTATTTCTGTTATCAACCACATTAGTGTCTACCTAATTCCATGCAGTTGCCCTCTGTAGTTTCACCCAAGTTGATGAAGGAAGATGAAGAAATGAAGAAAACCATGTCCAATACTCAATGGCATTCTAATAGAGGCTTCCTTCCCTCTTATCTGTAGCATCTCTACTTTGGGAATGACCACTGATTACTTTTTGCTCTGAGACTATGCTGGGGTTTTACTCTCATTTGTCCTTTTTATGCTTTTTTAGAAAACTCAATCCTATTTTTGTTGCTGATCAAAAGCCTACTTTTTATTTAAAAAATTGAATTGTACAAAGGGTTACCAGTTCCCATATTACTGTTCTGTTCCAAGATAAAAAGGAGGGGGTCATTCTGGGGGAAGGTTGTGCTTTTCATTTCTAGCAATGGAAATGGTAAGCTTCTTCATCTTGAGTTGTCCCCCTCTTCTTTATCCCAGTGTGCTTTAAGCTCTAAGAAAAAGGCACTAATCATTGTTTCTTGAACATGCCAAACCTCTCTCATATATGTGCCTCTGTATTACACTTCTCCCTTTGCACAGAAGATCTTTCCTTCCACTTTGTTGCTCAAATTACTATACATTCTTCATGTCTCACTAGAAATGTTATCTGCTGTAAACAACTTCCTGGACTCCCTTAGGCAGAACGAGTTGCTCTGATCCTACTTTGCTCAGGTTTACTGATATTATATTGTATCTGTCTATAGCTGGTATTCCCAGTACACTTGATCTCCTCCAGGGAAGAGCCAAGTCTCTGAAAATGGAAGGCCACAATAATGTTTACCTCACGAAAAACACTCAGTAAATGTTTGCTGAATAAATACATGAATAGGAAGATGGAAAAGACATCATGGTATTAAAAAGAATATACTAGGAATGAAAGGAACAAGGATAAACCAAATGCATGGCATTTGTTCATAAATACAGATATTTTAAGCTTGGTAGTTGAAAAGATTCTTTAATCTTTTTATATATCCTGATTCTTTAGAGTTAACAACCACAAACCACAAACAATAAACCATCAGAAATTAATTTAAATCTCCATTTAAATCTCATTTTTTTTTGTTTTGTTTTGTTTTTGTTCAAGAACTACACGTTACCAAAAAAGAAAAAGAAAAAAAAAGTCTGGCATATCAGATTCAAACTTTTCCATATGGTATTGGCACTTAAAGTAAATCTGCTGGGATGGAAAATAATCAGACCTGGCCTATTTGGAATAGCTTTATCATTATAATTTTTTTTAATTTTTTATTTTTTATAAACATATATTTTTATCCCCAGGGGTACAGGTCTGTGAATCACCAGGTTTACACACTTCACAGCACTCACCAAAGCACATATCTTCCCCAATGTCCATAATCCCACCCCCTTCTCCCAAACCCCCTCCCCCCAGCAACCCTCAGTTTGTTTTGTGTGATTAAGAGTCACTTATGGTTTGTCTCCCTCCCAATCCCATCTTGTTTCATTGATTCTTATCCTACCCACTTAAGCACCCATATTGCATCACCACTTCGTAATATCAGGGAGATCATATGATAGTTGTCTTTCTCTGCTTGACTTATTTCACTAAGCCTGATACGCTCTAGTTCCATCCAGGTTGTTGCAAATGGCAAGATTTCATTTCTTTTGATGGCTGCATAGTATTCCATTGCGTATATATACCACATCTTCTTGATCCATTCATCTGTTGATGGACATCTAGGTTCTTTCCATACTTTGGCTATTGTGGACATTGCTGCTATAAACATTCGGATGCACGTGCCCCTTTGGATCACTACGTTTGTATCTTTAGGGTAAATACCCAATAGTGCAATGGCTGGGTCATAGGGCAGTTCTATTTTCAACATTTTGAGGAACCTCCATGCTGTTCTCCAGAGTGGCTGCACCAGCTTGCCATCCCATCAACAGTGTAGGAGGGTTCCCCTTTCTCCGCATCCTTGCCAGCATCTGTCATTTCCTGACTTGTTGATTTTAGCCATTCTGACTGGTGTGAGGTGATATCTCAAAGTGGTTTTGATTTGTATTTCCCTGATGCCGAGTGATATGGAGCACTTTTTCATGTGTCTGTTGGCCATCTGGATGTCTTCTTTGCAGAAATGTCTGTTCATGTCCTCTGCCCATTTCTTGATTGAATTATTTGTTCTTTGGGTGTTGAGTTTGCTAAGTTCTTTATAGATTCTGGACACTAGTCCTTTATCCGATATGTCGTTTGCAAATATCTTCTCCCATTCTGTCAGTTGTCTTTTGATTTTGTTAACTGTTTCCTTTGCTGTGCAAAAGCTTTTGATCTTGATGAAATCCCAATAGTTCATTCTTGACCTTGCTTCCCTTGCCTTTTGCATGTTCCTAGGAAGATGTTGCTGCGGCTGAGGTCGAAGGGGTTGCTGCCCGTGGTCTCCTCAAGGATTTTGATGGATTCCTTTCGCATATTGAGGTCCTTCATCCATTTTGAGTCTATTTTTGTGTGTGGTGTAAGGAAATGGTCCAATTTCATTTTTCTGCATGTGGCTGTCCAATTTTCCCAGCACCATTTATTGAAGAGGCTGTCTTTTTTCCATTGGACATTCTTTCCTGCTTTGTCGAAGATTAGTTGACCATAGAGTTGAGGGTCTATTTCTGGGCTCTCTATTCTGTTCCATTGATCTATGGGTCTGTTTTTGTGCCAGTACCATGCTGTCTTGATGATGACAGCTTTGTAATAGAGCTTGAAGTCCGGAATTGTGATGCCACCAACGTTGGCTTTCTTTTTCAATATCCCTTTGGCTATTCGAGGTCTTTTCTGGTTCCATATAAATTTTAGAATTATTTGTTCCATTTCTTTGAAAAAGATGGATGGTACTTTGATAGGAATTGCATTAAATGTGTAGATTGCTTTAGGTAGCATAGACATTTTCACAATATTTGTTCTTCCAATCCAGGAGCATGGAACATTTTTCCATTTCTTTGTGTCTTCCTCAATTTGTTTCATGAGTACTTTATACTTTTCTGAGTATAGATTCTGTGCCTCTTTGGTTAGGTATATTCCTAGGTATCTTATGGTTTTGGATGCAATTGTAAATGGGATTGACTCCTTAATTTCTCTTTCTTCTGTCTTGCTGTTGGTGTAGAGAAATGCAACTGATTTCTGCGCATGGATTTTATATCCTGACACTTTACTGAATTCCTGTATAAGATCTAGCAGTTTTGGGGTGGAGTCTTTTGGGCTTTCCACATATAGTACCATATCATCTGTGAAGAGTGATAATTTGACTTCTTCTTTGCCGATTTGGATGCCTTTAATTTCCTTTTGTTGTCTGATTGCTGAGGCTAGGACCTCTAGTACTATGTTGAATAGCAGTGGTGATAAGGGACATCCCTGCCATGTTCCTGACCTTAGCGGAAAAGCTTTCAGTTTTTCTCCATTGAGAATGATATTTGCGGTGGGTTTTTCATAGATGGCTTTGATGATATTGAGGTATATGCCCTCTATCCCTACACTTTGAAGAGTTTTGATCAGGAAGGGATGCTGTACTTTGTCAAATGCTTTTTCAGCATCTATTGAGAGTATCATATGGCTCTTGTTCTTTCTTTTATTGATGTGTTGTATCACATTGACTGATTTGCGGATGTTGAACCAACCTTGCAGCCCTGGAATAAATCCCACTTGGTCGTGGTGAATAATCCTTTTAATGTATTGTTGAATCCTATTAGCTAGTATTTTGGTGAGTATTTTCGCATCTGTGTTCATCAAGGATATTGGTCTATAGCTCTCTTTTTTGATGGGATCCCGGTCTGGTTTTGGGATCAAGGTGATGCTGGCCTCATTAAATGAGTTTGGAAGTTTTCCTTCCATTTCTATTTTTTGGAACAGTTTCAGGAGAATAGGAATTAGTTCTTCTTTAATGTTTGGTAGAATTCCCCTGGGAAGCCGTCTGGCCCTGGGCTTTTGTTTGTTTGGAGATTTTTAATGACTGTTTCAATCTCCTTACTGGTTATGGGTCTGTTCAGGCTTTCTACTTCTTCCTGGTTTAGTTGTGGTAGTTTATATGTTTCTAGGAATGCATCCATTTCTTCCAGATTGTCAAATTTATTGGCGTAGAGTTGCTCATAGTATGTTCTTATAATAGTTTGTATTTCTTTGGTGTTAGTTGTGATCTCTCCTCTTTCATTCATGATTTTATTTATTTGGGTCCTTTCTCTTTTCTTTTTGATAAGTCGGGCCAGGGGTTTATCAATTTTATTAATTCTTTCAAAGAACCAGCTCCTAGTTTCGTTGATTTGTTCTATTGTCTTTTTGGTTTCTATTTCATTGATTTCTGCTCTGATCTTTATGATTTCTCTTCTCCTGCTAGGCTTAGGGTTTCTTTCTTGTTCTTTCTGCAGCTCCTTTAGGTGTAGGGTTAGGTTGTGTACCTGAGACGTTTCTTGTTTCTTGAGAAAGGCTTGTACCGCTATATATTTTCCTCTCAGGACTGCCTTTGTTGTGCCCCACAGATTTTGAACTGTTGTATTTTCATTATCATTTGTTTCCATGATTTTTTTCAATTCTTCTTTAATTTCCCGGTTGACCCATTCATTCTTTAGAAGGATGCTGTTTAGTCTCCATGTATTTGGGTTCTTTCCAAACTTCCTTTTGTGGTTGAGTTCTAGCTTTAGAGCATTGTGGTCTGAAAATATGCAGGGAATGATCCCAATCTTTTGATACCGGTTGAGTCCTGATTTAGGACCGAGGATGTGATCTATTCTGGAGAATGTTCCATGTGCACTAGAGAAGAATATGTATTCTGTTGCTTTGGGATGAAATATTCTGAATATATCTGTGATGTCCATCTGGTCCAGTGTGTCGTTTAAGGCCTTTATTTCCTTGCTGATCCTTTGCTTGGATGATATGTCCATTTCAGTGAGGGGAGTGTTAAAGTCCCCTACTATTATTGTATTATTGTTGATGTGTTTTCTTTGATTTTGTTATTAATTGGTTTATATAGTTGGCTGCTCCAACGTTGGGGGCATAGATATTTAAAATGGTTAAATCTTCTTGTTGGACAGACCCTTTGAGTATGATATAGTGTCCTTCCTCATCTCTTATTATAGTCTTTGGCTTAAAATCTAATTGATCTGATTTAAGGATTGCCACTCCTGCTTTCTTCTGATGTCCATTAGCATGGTAAATTCTTTTCCACCCCCTCACTTTAAATCTGGAGGTGTCTTCGGGCTTAAAATGAGTTTCTTGGAGGCAACATATAGATGGGTTTTGTTTTTTTATCCATTCTGATACCCTGTGTCTTTTGACAGGGGCATTTAGCCCATTAACATTCAGGGTAACTATTGAGAGATATGAATTTAGTGCAATTGTATTACTGTATATGGTCTCTGTTCCTTTCTCATCTACCATTTGTAGGCTCTCTCTTTACTTAGAGGACCCCTTTCAATATTTTCTGTAGAGCTGGTTTGGTGTTTGCAAATTCTTTCAGTTTTTGTTTGTCCTGGAAGCTTTTAATCTCTCCTTCTATTTTCAATGATAGCCTAGCTGGATATAGTATTCTTGGCTGCATGTTTTTCTCGTTTAGTGCTCTGAAAATTTCATGCCAGCTCTTTCTGGCCTGCCAGGTCTCTGTGGATAGGTCAGCTGCCAATCTAATATTTTTACCATTGTATGTTACAGACTTCTTTTCCAGGGCTGCTTTCAGGATTTTCTCTTTGTCCCTGAGACTTGTAAATTTTACTATTAGGTGACGGGGTGTGGGCCTATTCTTATTGATTTTGAGGGGCGTTCTCGGAACCTCCTGACATTTGATGCTTATTCCCTTTGCCATATTGGGGAAATTCTCCCCAATAATTCTCTCCAGTATACCTTCTGCTCCCCTCTCTCTTTCTTCTTCTTCTGGAATCCCAATTATTCTAATGTTGTTTCGTTGTATGGTGTCACTTATCTCTCGAATTCTCCCCTCGTGGTCCAGTAGCTGTTTGTCCCTCTTTTGCTCAGCTTCTTTATTCTCTGTCATTTGGTCTTCTATATCACTAATTCTTTCTTCTGTCTCATTTATCCTAGCAGTGAGAGCCTCCATTTTTGATTGCACCTCATTAATCGCTTTTTTTATTTCTACTTGGTTAGATTTTAGTTATTTTATCTCCAGAAAGGGCTTTTATATCTCTGGAGAGGCTTTCTCTAATATCTTCCATGCCTTTTTTGAGCCTGGCTAGAACCTTGAGAATTGTCATTCTGAACTCTAGATCTGACATATTACCAATGTCTGTATTGATTAGGTCCCTAGCCTTTGGTACTGCCTCTTGTTCTTTTTATTGTGTTGAATTTTCCGTCTTGTCATTTTGTCCAGATAAGAGTATATGAAGGAGCAAGTAAAATACTAAAAGGGTGGCAACAACCCCAGGAAAATATGCTTTAACCAAATTAGAAGAGATCCCAAATCGTGAGGTGGGGGAAAGGGGATAAAAAGTGGTTCAAAAAGGACGAAAGAAAAAAAAAGAAAAGAAAAGAATTAAAATAAGAAAACAAATAAGAAAAATATAAAAAAGAAAAAATATATATATTGGATAAACTAGTTTAAAAATGTTAAAAAAGAAAAAGGTAAAAGTTAAAAAAAAATTTACCAGAACGCGCGAAAAAAAACAAAAAATGAAAAAGAAAAAAATTAAATTAACTGCAAGACTAAAAAAAATCACAGGGAAAAAGCCATGAGTTCCTTGCTTTGTTTTCTCCTCCTCTGGAATTCTGCTGCTCTCCTTGGTATTGAAACTGCACTCCTTGGTAGGTGAACTTGATCTCGGCTGGATTTCTTGTTGATCTTCTGGGGGAGGGGCCTGTTGTAGTGATTCTCAAGTGTCTGCCCCAGGCGGAATTGCCCCACTCTTACCAGGGTCCGGGCTGAGTAATCCTCTCGGGTTTGCTTTCAGGAACTTTTGTTCCCTGAGTGCTTTCCGTAGAGTTCTGGAGGACGGGAATACAAATGGCGACCTCCTGGTCTCCAGCCCAGAGGAGCCGAGAGCCCAGGGCCCCACTCCTCAGTGCGCCCTCAGAGAACAGCGCCGTTACTCCCGTCTGCCTGACTTCCGGCCGCGCTCCGAGCTCACCGAGCTTGCGACCTGTTCAAGGTAACACCGAGCTGCGAGCTTACTGTCGGTTCTGTCTCTGTAGCCGGCTTTCCCGTTCCAATACCCGCAAGCACTGCGACACTCAGACACCCCCGATCCTTCTGTGACCCTGCGGGACCTGAGGCCACGCTGACCCCTATTAGTTGACGGGGTGTGGGCCTCTTCTTATTGATTTTGAGGGGCGTCCTCTGAACCTCCTGAATTTTGATGCTCGTTCCCTTTGCCATATTGTGGAATATGGCAAAGGTTTCGCCTCCGGTTTAGCCTCTGGAGCGATGTCCCTCAGCGGAACAGACTTTTAAAAGTCCTGATTTTGTGCTCCGTTGCTCTGCCGCTTGCCGGGAGCCGGCCCCTCCCCCCAGGGTCTATCTTCCCATCGCTTTGGATTCACTTCTCTGCGGGTCCTACCTTTCAGAAAGTGGTTGTTTTTCTGTTTCCAGAATTGCTGTTCTTCTTCTCTTCGATCTGCCGATGGATTTTCAGGTGTTTGCAATCTTTAGATAAGCTATCTAGCTGATCTCTGGCTAGCTGAAGTTGTCTCAGCCTGCTACTTCTCCGCCATCTTGACTCCTCTATCATTATAATTTTTAAAATAAATAATCCAAATGTTACAGCAAAGAGGCAAAGAACAAGACAATTCCTTAAGTTGATTAGCTGTGAAGGAAAAAATATTGTAATTTTAGTACCCATTAATTTATACTACAGTACATGATATGATGCAGCTCTAAAACATAGCTCATCAAATAGAAAATATGTACCCTAACACTGTTCTCAAGTTATGCACACTGATAATTTATAAGCTCTATCCTAACAAGTGATTCACTGAAGCTTAGAACCCTAGGGTTTGATAATAGTATACAGAAACTTCAGTTGTTTATTACTATCCTTTCTTTTCTCTTTATGAGAAAATTGATTTTCTTTCTCATGCTATTTGTAAAACAATAAACAATAGCTCTGGGCAGATGAAATATTTTCCAACAAACTGTTATTTATTCAACAGGAATGTCTAATTAAAAAGATATTCCCTATTTTTTGTCCTTAAAGACTGGAGTACGAACTCCATGATTAATTTAGAACTTTTTTTGAGAAGCCAAGCATATGTGCTTTATAATTTCTAAATGAACAATCAATGTATATTTCTTGAATAACTAAACTATAAACTCTGCTTGGTAGGCATTATGATGAGAAAGAGAAACACATACACCCTAGTCATTACACTCTAAAATGGCATATAGGCTACTTGCAGACACAAAACTAATGCAATGCAAAATAGCCATAAAACAATTCAAAACCACCCAACAGAAAGGAGTACCTACTTTTATCAAAGAAATTTATAAGAGTGCTAACAGCAAGACTATCCATATTAGTCAACAAGAGGAAACTACTCCAATGTCCATCAAGAGTAGAATGGATAAACTGTGATACACTCACAGAATGGGATACAATATAGCAATTAAAAAACTACAGGTAAATTGCACAAACAGTGGTATGTGAAAAATAGGAGACACAAAACAGTTGACCTTTAACATGAGTTTAACTGCATGGCTCTCCTTACAGGTACATTTTTACAGTATAGTACAGTGACTGTGTTTTCTCTTTCGTGTGATTTTCTTAACATGGCTCAAACTTTTCATGGCACAGTGATCTCAGAATAGGTACACTTCCTACATAGTGGCTGGCTTTGAGGTGAAGCATCAAAAAGCAAATCTTCCTTCAAGCTGCACAGCTTCTTATGACCTAGACCTAGGAGTCTTTGGTCAACAGCAACTTACAGGGCCAGCTCAGAGTCAAAGAAAGGATGCCACAAAGGTGTGACCACTGGGGGGTAAAGTTTCTTGGGGAAAAAACTTTGGAAACTAGCTGCGGCATTGCATTATTATTTAAGCAAATACTTAAAAATATATGAGACACAGTTTATGTATTCATTTGACAAAAACCAGTTACTTAATTCCTGATAAATACTGGGAACATTAAATGAATAGGATATGGTTGAAAAGATATAATTACATGCTAAAATATAATAATTATTTAGGCATTACTTCCTTGCCCTATTTATTGATAATAACCTCCATCCAACACTTTGTTCAATTCCATTGCCCTCACCTTTTCCTATATTTAGTTTATTCAGACTATTATGTACTTGGAAATGTAAGACATTTTAAAAAAAGATGTATACTAACATTTATTTGTTTCACTTTAAATGCATTTGGTCATTCATTTATTCTCTAGGTTCACTATAGGATTGGCAGTGCATTATGAACTAATTATAGAAAATAAAAATAGGAGAAAGGCACAGATTCTGCTTAAAAATACATAGAGAAAACACAATGAAAAGGACATAGAGACAGAAAAGCACAGGCTATGCACTAGTAACATCAACCAGATCTATCAGTTCATTTGTTGTTGTTATTTTTTAAGGATTTTATTTATTTATTTGACAGAGGGAGACATAGCGAGAGAGGGAACACATGCAGGGAGCGTGGAAGAGGGAGAGGTAGGCTTCCTGCTGAGCAGGGAGCCCGATGTGGGGCTCAATCCTCCAGGACTCTGGGGTCATGACCTAAGCTGAAAGCAGATGCTTAACGACTGAGCCACCCAGGCACCCCAGTTCATTTGTTCATAAGAGTTCAAAAGACTAGTAGGCTCTAACCACAAGAAGCCATGAGTTTGGACTGGTTCTCGTAAGTCACTGAGCTAATATACATTTTTTAGAGCTAAAAGAATAAAGTAAACGCTGTACATTCATTAGGAAATTTAATTTCTTAGCAAGGAAAAATTGAGAGATAATAAAAGCAAAAACCAGTTCAGAGAACTCCAGAAAGAGGAACAAACCTGGAAACCAGGGAGTGGCAGAAACAGCCAGAAGCAAAGGAATCAGGAGCTGGTTCTGAGACACAGCAATTAGGATACAATAGAGACTGACTTGAACACAAAAACTGTCCATTTTTATACCTATTTCTACAACTAAGTTAATATTCAATTGATTATGCCCTCACATGAACAGGAGAGTAAAATTGAAAGAGACCTATGCAGTAAATGGATTTGAAACAATTATCTTTAAAATGGCATCATTATATTGTCTCTGATTAGAACAGGCATGACTACTCACTGTAGTAAAGCTAAGTCACTTCTTTGTATTAGTTTTGTACAACCAGTCCCAAACTAATTCTCAGAATTCGCAAATTAACAATGGGAAGATTTTGCCAACCTCACAGTTGACCAATCACACTATTTTAACCTACTACATTATTTTAATAATAATATAATTATTACACATAAATTAATATAAATTATAATTTATTTATTATAAAATAATAAAAAAACATTATTTTAAAAATCAACTCCCTTTCATTCATCCTTTTGGTATTCCTTATTTGGGAAAATTAACTCCAAACCTTAATAAAATAGAGTATTTCTGGGTAATATTTAAGCTAACTGATCTCATGCCATGCTCTAAAATACATTTATAAAAATATAAGGTGTATACAAAAGGTGCACCCAAAACCATAAGATACCTAGGAATATACCTAACCAAAGAGGCACAGAATCTATACTCAGAAAAGTATAAAGTACTCATGAAACAAATTGAGGAAGACACAAAGAAATGGAAAAATGTTCCATGCTCCTGGATTGGAAGAATAAATATTGTGAAAATGTCTATGCTACCTAAAGCAATCTACACATTTAATGCAATTCCTATCAAAGTACCATCCATCTTTTTCAAAGAAATGGAACAAATAATTCTAAAATTTATATGGAACCAGAAAAGACCTCGAATAGCCAAAGGGATATTGAAAAAGAAAGCCAACGTTGGTGGCATCACAATTCCGGACTTCAAGCTCTATTACAAAGCTGTCATCATCAAGACAGCATGGTACTGGCACAAAAACAGACCCATAGATCAATGGAACAGAATAGAGAGCCCAGAAATAGACCCTCAACTCTATGGTCAACTAATCTTCGACAAAGCAGGAAAGAATGTCCAATGGAAAAAAGACAGCCTCTTCAATAAATGGTGCTGGGAAAATTGGACAGCCACATGCAGAAAAATGAAATTGGACCATTTCCTTACACCACACACAAAAATAGACTCAAAATGGATGAAGGACCTCAATGTGCGAAAGGAATCCATCAAAATCCTTGAGGAGACCACAGGCAGCAACCTCTTCGACCTCAGCCGCAGCAACATCTTCCTAGGAACAACGCCAAAGGCAAGGGAAGCAAGGGCAAAAATGAACTATTGGGATTTCATCAAGATCAAAAGCTTTTGCACAGCAAAGGAAACAGTTAACAAAATCAAAAGACAACTGACAGAATGGGAGAAGATATTTGCAAACGACATATCAGATAAAGGACTAGTGTCCAGAATCTATAAAGAACTTAGCAAACTCAACACCCAAAGAACAAATAATCCAATCAAGAAATGGGCAGAAGACATGAACAGACTTTTCTGCAAAGAAGACATCCAGATGGCCAACAGACACATGAAAAAGTGCTCCATATCACTCGGCATCAGGGAAATACAAATCAAAACCACAATGCGATATCACCTCATACCAGTCAGAATGGCTAAAATCAACAAGTCAGGAAATGACAGATGCTGGCGAGGATGTGGAGAAAGGGGAACCCTCCTACACTGTTGGTGGGAACGCAAGCTGGTGCAGCCACTCTGGAGAACAGCATGGAGGTTCCTCAAAATGTTGAAAATAGAACTGCCCTATGACCCAGCAATTGCACTATTGGGTATTTACCCTAAAGATACAAATGTAGTGATCCAAAGGGGCACATGCAACCGAATGTTTATAGCAGCAATGTCCACAATAGCCAAAGTATGGAAAGAACCTAGATGTCCATCAACAGATGAATGGATCAAGAAGATGTGGTATATATACACAATGGAATACTATGCAGCCATCAAAAGAAATGAAATCTTGCCATTTTCGACAACATGGATGGAACTAGAGCGTATCATGCTTAGCGAAATAAGTCAATCAAAGAAAGACAACTATCATATGATCTCCCTGATATGAGGAAGTGGTGATGCAACATGGGTGCTTAAGTGGGTAGGAGAAGAATAAATGAAAGAAGATGGGATTGGGAGGGAGACAAACCATAAGTGACTCTTAATCTCACAAAACAAACTGAGGGTTGCTGGGGTAGGGGGTTTGGGAGAAGGGGGTGGGATTATGGACATTGGGGAGGGTATGTGCTTTGGTGAGTGCTGTGAAGTATGTAAACCTGGTGATTCACAGACCTGTACCCTGGGGATAAAAATATATGTTTATAAAAAATAAAAATTATATAAAAAAATAAAAAAATATAAGGTGTATATATTAAATATATTTTTAGAACATGACATAAAAATGCTCATAAATGTATAACTTTTACTTTTGAAACATAAAAATGCTTCAAAATGCGTACCTTTTACTTTTTCAACCTAATAATCGTGCTTTTTCTTCTTAACCAAGACATGAGGAAAATTCTATTTCAATAGTATAAGTCCACAGAGTAGTATTACAAAAGCAACTCTCAGAGAGGAGCTTTCAAACATGAGGTTTTTAGAATTTGAATTATTTTAAGAAAGCTGTTTATCAGAACACAGCAAAGCAAATTTTAGTCATATTCGACCTTTTCTCCAATTGTTCCTTCTCCCTAAATGCAGAAAGGTAAATTTTTAAGTGCAATTTTAGAACTCAGAGAACATTTTCTTGATTACTTATTGCGTGTATTACAATTAGCCAGTAAGATACTTAACATCTACTAGGTAACAGACATAAGCTAGGTTCTGTGGAAAATATAAAGAAAAAAAGGAGTTAAGTTTTACAATAAGTGCAAGCACTTTGAGGGGCGCCTGGGTGGCTCAGTAGTTTAAGCATCTGCTTTCAGCTCAGCTCATCCCAGGGTCCTGGGATAGAGCCCCACATCAGTCTCCCTGCTCAGTGGGAGGCCTGCTTCTCCCGCTCCCACTCCCCCTGCTTGTGTTTCTTCCCTCACTTTCTGTGTATCTCTCTGTCAAATAAATAAAATCTTAAAGAAAGAAAGAAGAGAAGAAAGAAAAGAGAAGAAAGAAAAGGAAGAACGAACTTTGAAAGAGCGATGGAAAAAGTGCTGCATTTATCATTAATCCTCCTTCTATTTCACATTTTACTCTCACTATCTGTGTGTTCTGAAATTCTTACTAGTATTATTGATCCCAAATGTAAAATGACTGATTTGCCTTATTATCAGGCACAAATATGATAATGATTTATAAACTGTGATGTCCAAACAAATAATTACTACAGAAACCACATGATGATGATGCAAGACATCATCAAATGATGATGCCAGAAAAGCAGCATTGAAATAATGAAATTTGTGATATGAACAACAAAACATTGGGAGGTGATGAAAGGCAAGAGTGGTATGGGATATCTTTATAGAAGTGTGATATTTGAATCAAGTCTTACAAGGCAAGTGGAATATAGATATCTAAGAAGAGAGAAGAGTTTGTCCTAGCAGAAATAAGAGCATAAGCAGAGACAATCAGATAAGTCAGCAAGATAACTGATTGGATTACTTGAGAGACAAACTAACCCTACAGGAGAGATTTGTTAGGGGTAGCCATGGTAAGTGTGAACAGATACGGTAAGGAGATTTTTATGAAGGTTCTAGAATGTCAACTGGAGAAATTAGGACGTGTGAGCCTCAAGTAGATGAGGTCTGTCTTTGGCAAAATAAATAAATTAAAAAAAGATGAAAATAGTATTTTAGGAAAACTAATCTGGGCATGTTTGTTGGATGGTTATCACTCTGCCCGCTCTGTCATTGTTATATCTCCCCTGAACAAAGGGAGATCAATTCATTATGTAAGTAGCAGCAACCTGGACACATTTAGAAATGTCTAAACACAATCAGAAGAGGGAATCAATAGGGCATTGAGACTGGTTTCATAGGGGATAAAAAAACAAGAAGATCAAAAAGACACCGAGCCTGCCAGTCTAGGGAAATTGGAAAATGCCAATTATAAGAAGGTAGTAGGGCCCAAGAGAGGAAAAATGATGACAGAATTGGAGGCAAAAGTGAAACATATGGTGCAATGTCCTGTATATAGAAGACATGACTTTGGGACTCGACATCTTAACTGGAATGATATATTTGACTTTAGTTTTATTTATTTAAGCTATTATAGAGGCCATGATGAGTTGATTAAGTTTATTAAAAAGATAGATAAAATTTATATAAAAAAGGAAATGAAAAGCCAAGAATGAGAGTTGAAAACAAAGGGGGATAGTATAGACTTTCATCAGTGAACCCAAGGGATGCTACCCAAGGAGGAAATTTCAAAAAAGTACAATGATGAGCAATGTCAAATGCCACAGGGAAGCAAAAGGAGATCCTACTAGGGCAGAGTTAAAATATTGGTTAAAAGATGGTCATGGGGAAAAGGTTAGTAGTCTTTCTTCTGAAAAGAAGGGTCAAGAAGCCAGGTTGGGAAAGGCCTCAAAGAGGGCAAGAAAGCAGTCAGTGCAACAGTAAATACATACAACAGTGTGGTCTGAAAGGAGTCTGAAAGCATTGCGAGAGAATTTCCACAGCAGCTGCAAGAAGCAATGGAATCCACAGGAGGTTTCACTCATATTTTCAACACAAAAGACCTACCTAATCTGATAGTGTAAGGTATTTCCATAGAAAGATATAAACTAAAATGACACTTTTTCTGCCTCTTCATATATAGTAATAGCCTATGTTCTGTGGAGATCACCAGTAGACTTTATTTATAAGAATTACTGGAACTGGAAATTAAACTTCTACTATTATAGCCAAAAGCAAGGACATCTGAGCCTCTCACAATGGTGAACTTTAATTGTGTGTTTAGACATAGGAATTGGATGAAAATAAAACCAAATCATTAAGGACATCACATCAAACAAGTGGTTTCATATAAATCAGTTTCTTGAATTTCAAATCTCTCTTGGCATACATATGCTTATGTTCACAAATTGGCACTTAGAAAATAACCTTCCATTTTTCATCACAACAAAGGACTTTGGAAAATACATCAGCCCCCTATGGGAATCCTCTTAAGACTTTAAAATATTAATTTCTACAGCATCCTTATTTCCCAAACTAGTATACTTCCTTTCCCACACCAAAAGTACTTTCCACTAATCACTGTTGTCTTATTATACCACTCAGACACATGGAAAATAATTAGTTGGCTGCTTTCTAAAACAAATAAAAAGTTTAACAATATCTCCTCCACTACAGTATTTCTCAGTAATTTAATTTTTTTTTAAGATTTTATTTATTTACTTGACAGAGAGAGATCACAAGTAGGCAGAGAGGCAGGCAGAGAGAGAGAGAGGGAAGCAGGCTCCCTGCTGAGCAGAGAGCCCGATGCGGGACTCGATCCCAGGACCCTGAGATCATGACCTGAGCCGAAGGCAGTGGCTTAACCCACTGAGCCACCCAGGCGCCCAGTTTCTCAGTAATTTTAAAAAGTATTATTGGGTAATGACTGAATGACATCTCCATATAAATGCAGCCCCTTAGCTAATTTCATTTATCTTTAGTTTCTTCTTCAATGTTTTCTTGCCTCTTAGTTTTATGAGTTAATTTTGTCAGCGTATCCCTTCTCATCATCCATTTTATTATCAATATCTACTTTGTTAAACTCTTAGCATTTATAGATCAGACTCAAATTTGCAATCCTTTACTAGATTTCTAATACCTTTCCAATGCATTGTGTATGTTTTAAGAAGTTTTCTTAACAAAGGGTTTAAATATGCACACACGCACACATACGCACACATACACATATATATGTCTTATATGATATTGAGTATGAGTCACACCAATTGATTCAAAAAACATTTATGAACACCTACTATGTGCTAAGCATTGTTTTAGAGGTTGTGCGAATAGCCATAAACAAGCAGTCATGGATCTCCTTCCTTTCCTAATGAACTCGCTTCCTAGTGGGAGAAGAACAGACAAGATAACCGAAGTATTTAGTAGGTCAGCAGGTGCTTTAGAGAAATTAAAGCAGTAAAGGTGGGTGAGGAAGGTTGGGTTGAAAAGGGAAGAGATACAACTTGGTACACAGTGGTCAGGGTGGGCATGAGAGTACCTGGGGGGAGAGCATTCCAAGCCAAGAGAACAATAGTGCAAAGTTCCTGACGCAGGAGCTTGCCCAGCATATTTGAGGATCAGCAAAGGGGTGACTGTGATCAGAGGAAGGCAAGCTGGAAGAATAGCAGGAAATGAGATTGAGATGTAACTGAGAAGACTGCAGATCACAAGGTCTCACAGGTCATTAGAGGGACATGGCTTTTACTCTGAAGGAGATGAAAAGTATTTGGAGGGCGTAAGCCAAAAGAGTGAAATGATTTGACATGCTCATAAAGAATAGAAAAACACTAATTAAGGAACTTTCTCTCTGTTAAATAAATAAATAAAATCTTAAAAAAAAAAAAAGTGGTCCAATTTTATTCTTTGCATGTAGCTGTCTATTTTTCCCAACACCATTTGTTGTAGAGACTTTTTCCTATTGCATATTGTTGCCTCCTTTTTCATAGACCAATTTCTGGGCTTTCCATCCTGTTTCATTGATCTATGTGTCCATTTTTGTGCCAGTACCTTATTGTTTTGATGACATAAGCTTTTTCAATAGGTTGAAATCTGGAATTATGATACCTCCAGCATTGTTTCACATTTTCATGATTGCTAGGTCTATTCAAAGTCTTGTGGTTCCATAAAAATTTTAGAATTGTTTGTTCTACTTCATTGAAAAATGCTGTTCATATTTTGATAGGGATTACATTAAATGTGTAGATTGCTTTGGGTAGCATAGACATTTTAATGTATTTGTTCTAATCCATGAGGATGCACTGTCTTTCCCTATCTTTGTGTCATCTTCAATTTCTTTCATCAATGTTTTACAGTTTTTAGAGTATAGGTTTATTACTAGATACCTTATAATTTTGGTGCAATTGTAAATGGAATTGTCGTCTTGATTTCTCTTTCAGTTGCTTCACTATAGAAATGCAACAGATTTCTGTACTTTGATTTATATCCTGCAACTTTATGGAATTCACTTATTCATTCTAGCAGTTTTTTGTTGGAGTCTTTAGGGATTTCTATATATAATATCATGCCATCTGCAAATAGTGAAAGTCATACTTCTTCCTTACCAATTTGGATGCCTTTTATTTCTTTTTGTTGTCTGATTGCTGTTTCTAGAACTTCCGATACTATGTTGAATAAAAGTGGTGAAAGTGAACATCCTTGTCTTGTTCCTGACCTTAGAGGAAAAGCTCTCAGTTTTTTCCCATTAAGAATGATGTTAGCTGTGGGTTTTTCACATATGTTGAAGTATGTTCCCTCTAAGCCTACTTTGTTGAGGCTTTTTATCATGAACGTATGTAAAGTCTGGATTTTCTTTTTTTTTTTTTTTTTATAGAGCTCAAAAGGATTTGCCACTATTAAATGTGATCAATGAGAAAAGATTAAGTTGTTTACTGACAAGTGTAAGATCTCAGAAAGATGAGGTTTGGCTGGGAGAAAGTAGAATGAGGTGAGGGGAGGTGTTAAGCAGTTTGATTTTGGCCATGTTAAGTTTAAGACACATATTAGACATTCATGGAAGACACAGACATTCAAGACTGAAGTTCAGGGTGACCACCAAAGGAATAAATGTACGTAGAGAAGAAAAATGGTCAGAACAATGAGTCCTGTGTCTCTACGATAGATACCATGTGGCTCCAACAGCTACATATCATGGAGAAGATGAGCAACCAGCAAAGGACACTGCGATAGTGGAGCACAGAGTCGGAAACAAAGTCAATATATACTGTCCTGGAAGGAATTGTTTCAATTAGAAGATCAACATTCTGTTAGGTCAAGCAAAAAGAGGACTGTAAACTGGCCAATGGCCGCTGGATTTAGCAACGTGGATAGCACTGGTGACTTGGATAAATATATATTTGGTGGAGTGATGAAATAAAAGCCCATAGGGTTGGGTTCAAAAGAAAATGTGAGGAGAGTGAAGTGAATTTACTTGCCTCTTCAGCCTAAACCTTCCTTCTGTTCTTTGGGTATGCTCATGAACTCTGTTTTCTTCCGTACACCTTCTCCTTTGTCATTTACTTTCACATAGCCTTGAATGAGCCATCCATCTGGGTTATCTTTATAATACCTGAAAATGACAATAATAATATTAACCCTTGCACTCACAGTTTATCTCCACTGTTTCTCATGTCTGCTGAGACAGGACAGGTAATAAGAAATAGCACAGGCTTGGGAACAAGAGCAGATGTGTGCTCTCTTGAAAGCTAAAGCCTACTTTTATTTCCTGTAAAACTGGGAGGTTAATCCCTACATCACAGGACTATTGGGCAGGTTAATGATAATGTATATAAATTCCCACTGTATGGGAATTATTTGGCACACATCAATTTAGCACTCCCTTTTCCTAATAAGTAGAAGAAGGGCCAGAAGTCAGATTTCACCATACCAGGTAGCCAACTTAACTATCCCACTGAACAGTACTTTAAACTTAAAACAAACAAAAAAATCCTCCCCCCCCCCCAGAGATTCATGTATCTGGAGAAATAGATCAAAGCATGAAAAGGGAGAAACAAAATTCCTAAACAAATTCAACTGCAGAAAAAGCTTGTTCTGGGTCATAATTGTGATCATTCTGCCCCATTTCTGATCATTTTGGCTAATGCAATAATGTCTTTCTGGTGGTGGTTTTTAAACTACTCCATAATGCATTCCAGTCCTCAACTCAACATCTTTCCTCTGTCATCTCAGAGCTCTCTCTCTTTTCAAGCAAGCATGCCCACAACTTAAACCACACTCATCAACTTTTTAGCAGCATATTGGAAAAAACATTATTCATCTCAATCCCTGATTGATATATATTGTTAATGCTATTTTATTCATTTCCTTTTATTCTTTTACGATACTTACACATTCAAATCAGCTATGAAGCCTTTTAAAAATACTAATTCCTGGCTCTCCACTCTCTCTCCCCATCCCAAGATTCTAATTAAGGTGGTCTGGATGGGGCCTCAGCATATTCTCCACTCATTTAATCTTTTGACGTTTGTTGGGCTTCATCGGTTAGTCTCTTCCAGTCTTACCTGTGCCCAATGTAGCCATTCCTACACCTGTTGCTAAAAGACTTTCTGCCATATGACCCTTCTTGAATCAAGGCCCAATTCTGTGACTTCTGCTCAAAAAACTCCCTACCTCTCCACTGTCTACCAATAGCTCTAAATGAATCTGGCATTCAAGGCCACTCAACCATCTGACCCTAGGCTACCTTGACCACCCACGGCTCCCTTACACCAATCCTTTGGTCAGACCACTTTAATCACTGTTCTACAAAAACAAAACCATAAAATAAGACAGTCTTTCCAGCAACTTCCATCCAAAGTATAATCTACCCAAAAACCATAGGCCTTTCCTCTTTGGCACTAGCATGACAGATGAAGGGGAATCTGTTTGCATTAGGTAAATCAGTATAAGAACGTAACTGATAAATCCTTCAGACAGTGGAAACTCTGCTAGGTCAACAGGTGGAGGAAGGGAGGCCTGAATCATTGGTCTCTGTCCTGACCCTCCAGGCCCTAGTCTAGCAGGTTCTGAGGATCCTTGCATCAATTGCATCACAATCTTAGAAGAGGAGAATGGTCTTCTCTTGATGCATTTCGCATTTCTTACTCTGAAATCAAAAGAGGATTACCTCCTGATCGAGAAATCATGAATTTTTAGCTACTAGTGTGAGAACTCTTAACTCCGAGTTATTTTTAGTGTATTTTCCCAAACTGGCAGGCCAGCGCAATTGCCGTGGGAGGTTGGCAAGGCTGAGAACTGCAAAGTGAGATGTCAGCCTTTATTTGTAAATTGGTTCCATCAGAGACATAGAAGCTTGAAAATAGATTAGGGGTATTGTTCTTTTTACTGGAATAATTTATCCCATGTTGTTGAAAGCCTGATGATCATTATAGTATTTCTTCATGTGAACAGGAATAGCTCTCATTTGATGTTTTGGGGTTTAATTTCATCATTAAATTATAATCATACTGGAGAGCTGAACAAGAGACCTGAGTAGCACTTTCCTCTTAGGTACTGCCTGAGTTCAGAGTATAAAAAATAAAAATAAAAATTTATTTTTAAATATTCTTAGAGCCTTGCAGAAAGGAGGGACTTTCTGCCTTTCCAACCTATATAAAATGTAAAAACATACACAGATTTTTATTGTCCATCTGCTTCACTCATTCTTATTGCCATTTAAGCTAGCTAATATACCAAACATTTCATTCATTTATCTGGTAGCTACTGTTTTAGAAAGGGAGCTCCATGAAACAGGGGATTTTTAACTCCTCCTCCCGGCCTAGAACAGTGATTGGCATGCACTACATGCTTAATGAATATGCCTTGGAATATTAAGAATCAAAATTGGTGTTCCTGTGTGGCTCAGTTGGTTAAGTGTCTGCCTTCGGCTCAGGTCATGGTTCTGCAGTCCCAGGATCTAGCCCCACAGGGGGCTCCCTGCTCAACTGGGAATCTGCTTCTCTCTCTGCTCCTCACCCCGCTCATGCTCTCTCCCTCTCTTGCTTTCTCTTGCTCTCAGATGGATAAATAAAATCTTAAAAAAATATATCTGGGGCTGCCTGGGTGGCTCTGTGGCATAGGCATCTCACTCTTCATTTCAGCAGGGGTGGTCTCCATTGATCCTAGAATTAGGCTCTGTGCTCAGTGGGGAGTCTGCTTAAGATTCTCTCTTTCCCTCTCTCAAATAAATAAATAAGTCTTTAAAAAAGGAATCAGGGGTGCCTGGGTGGCTCAGTCGTTAAGCATCTGTCTTCAGCTCAGGTCATGATCCCAGGGTCCTGGAATCAAGCCCTGTGTCGCATCGGGTTCCCTGCTCAGTGGGAAGCCTGCTTCTCCCTCTCCCACTCCCCCTGCTTCTCTTCCCTCTCTCACTGTGTCTCTCTCTGTCAAATAAATAAATAAAATCTTAAAAAAAAAAAAAGAATCAAAATACCTGAACCTTATGTTTTTAAAACAATTATTGAAGAGAATAAATTATAAGTCTTAGTATAAAAGAGGTATTTTTTTAATTGACCTGAGACATAAACTGCACTGTTAAAAGGTTTTTCACATGTAAGTTGGTTTTGAAATAAATTTAAAAATCCTCTAATTCCATTCTGTAGTAATTTTTTTTTTTAACTGATTGGTTAGTTCTGTCTTTACTTATTACAAAATTACTACAGATTTCACTTGGCAAAAATTAAATTCTAAGAAAGAAAATTCTAGAATATCACAGAATAATCGGAACTTTAATTCTGAAAAGCTGGAAAAGAAATGGTTTGTAGAAAGAATATATAATACAATATAGTAAAGCTATAATTTTCCCTTTAAATCTAGTTAGCAGACTTTTTCTTTTTTAAGATTTTATTCAAATATCCTGGCTGACTTCCTGGACCTCTTACTTAGGTTTGTGTATATTTTTCTGATGCCATTAAAGTTGAATCTGAACCAAATACTCAACTATAGAAATGTGAATATTTAAAATTAAGAATCTATTGAAGTTATCAACTAAACTTTCAAATTTTCTGATAATCTAACTCATTAAATTCCTTATAATTAAGTCAATTTTAAATATAAAATAATTTTTTTAAAAAAACAGCCCTAAAGCCCAAAGAATATTTGCTCTCCTCAGAAAATTTCACCATACAGAGAAAGTACAATTTATATGTGAGAATTATTTTTCAAAATATACATGAGAAACATCAACTTCTCATAATTTACTTGAAAGGTATATTCATCTATCCATAGCATGATTCCCTTCTAGACTCTAAGATTACACAGCTGTGCTAACTGTCCTTGCTAGAATAAGAAAATAAGAAAAATGGCCCCACCTATATAACATGGCTTATTTATCAAACGTCATTCTGGGATTACCACAATGCCTGTTCCTCTCCCTAATCTATCCCATCAAAAGAAGTAGTCCTGGCATGGCAAATAGAGCACTTCCAGGAATAACAATCATTTGAATTATAGTTCACTTCCTCTGTGTTTTAATTACATTAATGCTTTCTACCAATGCCAATTATACAATATCCACTGAATGCAGAACAATACATACATTTTGAAGAGTGAGGATGTGTGTCTGCATGTGCGTGTGTGTATTTAATCCCTGCTTCAAATAGCATATGATTTAATCATATAGAGGACACACAGAAGCCACTTTCAACACATAAAACCAAGAGTAAGTAGAAAGTAATTAAGCACATAGAGATCCAAAATGATCCACACTGAAATCACCCTTAGCAATGATATACACTAATAGATATCCAACAGTAGAACTAAGGTTGTCTATTTTTAAATGATTCATTGCATTTCCTCATTTCTGTCCTAGAAACTCTTGACTTCTGAGTAATTGTTGGCTCCTGAGTGCTTGCCTGGCTCTGACCCCTGTCTTGGATTGACCAGGAGATTCTTATTGCTCCTTCGCTCTTGTTCCTTTGCCTGAAATGAACTACTGTTCCTTCCTGACTTCTAGCTTCTGTGTACTTCCGGAGTCATCAAGTTCTGTGCCCTGATCCCAACATCTGCCTTGGTTTTCCGAGTCCTGATTAATCACATTGCTCCCACAATTAGAAATCCCTGGGCCAGTAAATCACCAGCAGAACCTCTTGGAATAGCTGCACAATGGATTGGCTCAGAATCCCCCTTCTCCCACTGAGGAACCAACCAGAGTATACTTAGGTATTTGTTACAATGATACAAGCCTTAAAAGTAGTTGTGAGTAATACATGAATATCCAGTGCCTGACATACAACAAAGTCATATTAAATGATCTCCATAATTTCCTGGGACAGTTTTATCATTTGTTTGAGACTTCAGGAAAAAAAAATGATTAATTACACAAAATTTCCAAACTCCCTCTTCATTCTTCCTGTAGTGAAAACCAATGGGAAAAAAAACCACAACAAAAACAAAAATAAAAACCATGAAAACCAAACAAAAACAAACAAACAAACAAACAAACAAAAAACCCACAAAAACCCTTTACGTTACTCTTACAAACATATGTGAAGAGATAGATAAATATTAGATAGATTTCTATGTGGAAAAGAATATATTAGTTTAGGGGGAAATAATCCAAATTATATGTTAAGTAGAACAGATTCTTATAGTAAAGGAACCCAAGAATTAATATAAATGATTTTCTGAGATCCAAGCCTAGGGGCACCTAGGTGGCTCAGTCATTAAGCATCTGCCTTCAGCTCAGGTCATGATCCCAGGGTCCTAGGATTGAGCCCCATATCGGGCTCCATGCTCAGCTGGAAACCTGCTTTTCCCTCTTCCGTCCCTCCTGCTTGTGTTCCCTCTCTCACTGTGTCTCTGTCAAATAAATAAAGTCTTTAAAAAAACAAAAAGAACCAATCCTAAGTTTTCACTGGAGCCTAAAGTGTGGCAGAAATTACACCTTGCTCCTCAATATTTATTTTCTATTTCTTTATATTAGTGGAGAACTCCCCAAATTTCAGCCGTACACATGGCTATCCAACTAGATAGCACATTTCCAGTCTCCCTCACAGCTGGTTCAGCCATGTAGTGACGTTCTGGCCAAGGAGATGAGAGTGAAAGTGATGTGTGGGATTTGCCTCTGTCCCCTTACAGCTGAAATGAGAAAGGGGTCTGTAAGCCAGCTTTAACCATATGGACAGGAAGACCTTCGTATATTGGTTCTCCAACCTTCTGCATATTGGAACCACCTGGAGAAACTATATAAAATACTGATGCCTGGCTCTCTCTCCTCTAGACTTTGATTTAATGGATCCTAGGGGATGGTGGAGCAATAAGATAGAAGGAACAGGATACTCAATGACCTGATAGAGCCGAGCTGCTTACTCCTCTGAAATACTGTTAGGCAATCAAATTGAAAAATTAAATAACCAGAGCTCCAAGACATAACACACACCCAAAAAAGCCATGTTGATCACATACCGCTTTCATAGTCACAAACAATCTGTGTTGTTTAAACTACTGTTGTTTAACCTCAGTGAAAGCAGCTGAACAAATGTTCTTATAAATATACATAAAAAACACACAAATTCTGGTCTTCAGGAAAAAAAGTATAGACGCATATGTTAAAAATAATACTGTTCTTTTTCTAACAACAAGAAGAAAGTTTACCAAGAGCAAAAGAGAGTGTAGTTTTAGTGTAATCCAGGGAAATCACTGGTGAGCTTTCCTTAAAGAAAAGCTAGAAATAAATTTAAAACGTTAGGATTACTCAGTTAAGACAAAGACAGAAAAATAGATTAAAGTTTGCCAATTCATTAATAATTTGCATAAATCAGTGAAAATTGGAAGCACAATATAAAAATGTCAAAAAAGATGATGTTAGGACACAGTTAAGTAAATACTGATTTATTTTTATAGGCCCATTTTTGATAGGATACCAGTTAGTCTGTTTTAATAAAGAAATGGACTCTTTTTGTTTTGTTGTTCTGTTATCCTCAACATGTGACTCCATGTCAATGAAATCATTTTCCAAAATGGCTGCTTCCTTTCCTACCATCACACCCTCACACCACCCAGGGAGAAGGGAGAGAGTGCATACCCTCCATTATCAAGGTACACCTTGTAAGTTACCCATGCCACTTCTGCTCACAACCCACTGCCCAGACCCTATTCATAGGTCTACACTTAACTGCAATGGAGGCTGAGACATGCAATCTTAAGTTAGATAATTGTGTCCTGAGCTAAAACTTTTATCACTATGGAAGAAAAGAATATTGGACATTGGGAGCAATTAGAAATCTCTGCCAGACATCTCATTATTCAAGAGATACTAGAAAACATGGCAAAAAGTGTTTAGAATATTCAAAAATTTTAGGAGAATAAATATATGAATTCAAAAATATTTCTATATAACATATAAAAATATATTAAAGTCACACAAAATCCAACACAGAGATACACAGTGTAGAAAATGAAAATTCCCTTTGCTTCCATAATTTTAGTTCTGTGGAAATAATGAATTATTAAAGCAATCTTGGAATCTGCAAGTATGGGACTAACATCGAGGTGATAAAATGTCTTTCCATAGCTCTCCCCCAAGTGCTACTTACAGAAAAAAAAACTTTGGAATGGGAGATGTTATTTCTGGAATCCTAAAATTTCTTTCTCTGGGGCAATAGTCTTAAACAAGAAAAAACTAGAAACCAAAGGAGCATGAAAGCAAGGCCAAGGTGAAGCATTACAAGGCATCAAAGGAAAACATCTGCATTTCTTGCACAATCACTGAAAATGTGTCACCATCTATAAAGCCTCTTCTACTGTCAAGAAGACAATTTAAATAGATAATTAAAATAACAAAAGTAGCAAAGCAAAGTCAAACACAGACATCAACTCTTAGGTGGCTCTCCCAGAAAAAAAAAGTTTTAAAATAAATAAAAATGTTTACTCATTCATATTCTAGATTACTGTATTTTTGCTATTAACCCAGAGAATATTTTTATGTCAGTATTCTAAATTTAACCAGATGTCATCATTTCTTAAGTATTATACCATTTAAGCTTTCCAGGTGAAGGGCTTGTCTTTTAATGAAAAATACTCATTTCACATTGATGACAGAACATAACATCCTTGGCTTAGCCATTCTCCAACAACACAGGTCCTTTTTTGTTCAGTTTGCTTAGCTATATGGTAAGGCTAGAATACTACAAATTTATGCATGGAATCAAAGTCTGAAGTCATCTATACTAACTAGAGATGTTTAAAAACCATAACCTCAACTTAACATATCAATTTTCTTAAAATTACAATCATTGAATTCTTGGATAAAATTCAATGATTGTTCATGAGAATGGGAAAAAATTGAAAAAAAAGTTTTTATAAGATGTCCCAGGATTTGAATGAATATACTCAACACCATTTAAAAAGTGACCCAATCATAGTTTTAAGCAAAGAAATACTTATTAATGGGTGATTTTGAATTTGTTATTGTTTGAGGCAATAATATAATAAGTCAAAGAAATCCTGGTTTTAATATAGCTAATGCAATTACAATACACTGAGAATAAAAATTCATCTATTATGAAAAGTAAATATTATAGCTAAGAATTTTAAAGAATTCATGTAAATAGAAACAACTATTTTTAGGTCAAACTAATTGTACTCAAAACTCAAACATAACAATTTTATTTGGAATTAAAGTATAAACCAGGTATATAATAAGAGAACACTCAACAGAACAATGCTAAAAGACAGTACTGAGAAAAAATGTAATGTTATCCAAATGTTGTCAGATAAATCAATGTTTCTTTTCAAAGAGTGTGCACAGTAATTGCTGTGTGCCTTAAATGTAATAGTATGGAAGTTCTACACAATTTGTGTCATGGTTTAAAAAAATGATTATGTCATTATTTCCAAGATTTGAACCTAGTCATAATATAAGAAATCAGGTGAAGCCATTTCTCTATTTTGACTTCTAAATTGATATATTGCATTAAGAAAGTCACATTTAAAAGAATACATATGGGGCACTTGCGTGGTTCATTCAGTTAAATAGCTTCTGCCTTCGGCTCTGGCTCAGGTCATGATCCCATGATCCTAGGGTCCTAGGATTGAGTCGTTCCCCCCTCTACCCTCGTTGAGCTCCCTGCTTAGCAGAAGAATCTACTCCCTCTCCATCTATCTCTCCCCCCTCCACTCATACTCTCTCTCCTCCCCACTTTCAAATAAATAAATAAACAAAATATTTTAAAATAATAATAAAAATAAATAAAAGAATGATTACACAAAGACAGTCAGACATCCAACCTCAGATACCTGAATTCAGTTCCCCTTACTGTTCTTGAAAGTGTATGTTTCAAATCTGTATCACTGTCTTCATAGGCCTTACTCTCAGCAAAAACAAACAAAACAGAACACAAAGAAAACAATAGTTCAATTTCATAGAAAAGTAAAGGTCATCAGGCAGAAACCTCCAACTCCTTGCATCCTTTGTTCCTCCCAGAGGCAAACTACTCTGCACCTTCCCCAGCACACACCCCCACCCCGAATCTCCCACACCCTTACCACTCTTTCTCCTCCTCTAAGACCACACCTCCCCTGCATTCCTGAAGGCCCCTCCAGCCTCCTCAGCACCTTTCTATTAAAACTTATCTATTAAAACCTCCAATATGCTTCCAGGCTGGAAGAGAAAGGGCCCAGAAGCAGGCTAGGTGGCCTCAACAACCACCAGACTCTGTCTGTGAGGCAGGAAGAGAAAGGAAAAAGAGGAAAGCCTTACTACCTATCAGGACTGTACCTACAGAAGCTGATTTGAACTTGAGGCCAGCCTGTAAGATATTATTAAATGTGTTTTCCAAATATGAAACCAAGCATAAAGAGGCTATGTAATTTGCCTCAAGTTATACACAGTTTGTAAGTTTCAGTGCCAGAACTTTAACCCAGGTCATCAGATTCCCTAAACCCATGCTCTGTACCATGTACCGCACCCTACTGTCCCAGCAGGGCTGCTGGTGAGTGTGCAAAGGGAGGCACAAAGGCTATCCCAGCAGTTCCTCACATGCTACACTAGAGAAGCAGCAGAAATTTAAAAGTATCTAAGACAGCCGGCTCACTCTTGGCATTACAGTCTGCAACGATGTGTTGTTGTGGGTGTTTCATGGCAGTGAATCTTGCCAAGGATCTTCTTTATCTCCTGGTGACATGGCAGTTCCTCAAACATCTCTGGACAAAATCACCTGCTTCTGTTACTAACCTACTTCTCCCCTTGCATTTACTGACAAAGTCTCAGGCTAGTTTTTCCACTGGTCTTCATCCCTCAGCTTCCACGGGGTCTCAGCTCAATCTCTGTCAGTTTTCTGCTCACACATAGTCCTGAATTAAAGCCCAATGACAGGCATTTAATAGACAAATCCAGGGGCCTTTTCTGTGTTCCCACCACCTACTTCTCAAAAGTTCTAAGGAAGACTCTCTTCTGGGTACTAGGTCCTTCCTTGGATTTCAAGAGATCACTCTCTCTGGGTTCTTTGTTTCAAACTTTGATGGCTCAGTCTGAGTCACCAGCGCAGTCTATTTCTTTCTCCATCCTTCAAATGTTGGCTTTCCAACAACCTACCCTCTTTCTATATGGCTTTTTTCCTCAAGTTCTTCCCCTTAGGGCATCTCATCCACCTGATGACTTCAAAAAATATAATAAGTTAATTTCTAGAACTCTAATTTTTGTCCCAAATTCTTTCTTAACTTTCATATTCATATCTTCAAAAAGCAGCAGAATTTGCAGCCCAGCAGGTCCAAAACCAAATTCACCTTTTTCCTCCTTCCGATGCTCTTCTGTCCCTTGTATCCGTCTTGTTTTCAAACTACAGGCTGAAGTTCCACACAATGTTCTCCCTTCTACAGAAACCGCCACTTCCGAAGGAACACACATACCAAAAGTTCCACTCCAAGATGTCTCCTAGTTGGTGGGTGCTTGTTTGCCTGTTTGTGTTTTGGTTTGGTTTTTATTCTGTTTTGTTTTGTTTATCTTCTTCATTGCTTCTGTCTTAAATCAGACATTCCACATTTCTTACCTGGACCAGTGCAATGGCAGAAGCTCCCAATGTGTAACCAGACTCCAGTCTTCATTCCTCAATCCTACTGACAGAACTCTCTGGCTGAGAAACAAAGCTAATCTCAGTAGATACTATTCTTATATTAATGGCATTATAATAAGGTACAACTATGCAGATGAAACCATAAGACTAAAGATACATTCCTCTGTATAGGGAGTAGGCTCTGGCCATAATGATTAATATTCCAAATATCTGAATTATGAATGAACTAAGGTGTATTCACTACGAGACTCAAGACATCCTAAGGGCAGTGTCCTGAGGCCATCTTCATACATACATGTTCAAGTTAATGTTTAGAAAACAAAGCACTCCCCCAAGTCAGCCCAGGAGTTAACTACCTTGGGGCTTAGGATAAAAATAGGTCTGAGTCTCCAGGCCCTGAAAGATCACTTTGTTAGGAGCAGGAATCTGTATTATACAAGTTGGACTATGTTTGTGTTTCATGTTGTTTCTAGGATTACTGGCCTCTGTTCTTCCCTACTCAAGAATAATGTTTTGAAGATTATAACATGTCCCAGATTAAGAGAAGCAAGGAAATGTCTTCTCTGTATGCTTATGTGAATTGCTGAGGACCAGAGAGGTCATAGACATAGGGAATGAAGAGAAGGAATCCCAAGGTGAAATTCAGAGATAGTGATTCAGGAAATCTTGGCCTAGTAACTTTATCCCATAAGACATCCCTTTCCAGTGCCAACTTTGAAGATCTCAAATTTGTTTATTACTAACAGGACAGTAGGTGTCCCCTCACAATTGATTTCCTGCTACTTTTAGTTAAAGCCCGGATTCTTCAAATAGGTGTGCCTGGGTGACTCAGTTAAGTATCTGCCTTTGGCTCAGATCATGCTTAGTGGAGAGTCTGTTTCTCCCTCTGTCCCTCCCCCGCTCATGTTCTCTCCCACACTCTCTCTTTTACATAGATTAATAAAATCTTAAAAAAAAAAAAAAAAGAATTCTTGGGGCATCTGGATGGCTCAGCTTGTTAAGTGACTGTCTTAAGCTCAGGTCTTGATTATGGGGTCCCAGGATTGAGTCCAGCATCAGGCTTCTGCTCAACAGGGAGTCTGCTTCTCCTTCCTCATACTCTGTCTCTCTCTTTCTCTCTCATTCTCTCTCTCAAGTAAATAATAAAAATAGAGAGAAAGAAAGAGGAGAAAGGGAGAAAGAATTCTCAAACATACAGTCCTTCTCAAATTAGACTGAACTTACTTCACCTCCTACCAATACCCAAAAGTATCCAAAAAGCATATAGAACTTTTCAATCTCCATCAACAAAGAATTGTCAGCATCGCCTATGCAACGTCCTGTCAGCAGCCCCAAAATGTCATATGAAGGTCACACGGAACACGCTACTCTTTCCGGATGGATAGTTAGCTATCTTCCCAGTCTGGCATATTCTCCTCATCCCTCAGAAGCTATCCATCATGTCTTTCCCAAAACTTCCCTTGACCCCGGACTGAAGGGGCCCCTTAATGCCTCCATGCAACTTTGCTTATTACTCTATCATTGCCTCGGCCACATGGCATTGAGGGTTAGGATGGCAGTATATGAATTTGACGGTCACACAATTTAGCCGGTATAGTACAAACCTAAATGTAATGTGTTGAATTAGTTTATCCTTGCCTGGAAAAAGTTAGATTGTGGCTGAAGGAAGTTGTTTTTGGACTCATTCAAACTGTGTGCTTGCTTTTGTTTGATTTGTTTGTTTCTCTGTGCACCTATTTACACACCACTGTATTTAGGCGAAAAAAACTGTACCTAAAAGAAAAATGCACCACTCCTGTTCTCTTGGAGTTTACTCTCTAGGTAAGAGGCTTTTCTAACTGCTTTAGCAAAGGTACAAATCAGAAGAAGGTGGGGCTATGCAAGGAGAGATTGAGTAGAAAGCCTGTAGCCATTCAATTCAGTTCCTGCTCACCCTCTATGAGGGCCAAAACACAGAACCCTGGAACCCTAAGGAAAACCATTTGAAAGAGTAAGGGGCACATATATTAACCCAAACCAGATAATAAATATGCAATTGTTTACTGTAAACTGTAAAATAGCATACTAACTATGGTTGTTGTTTTGTAGACTGCAAGGTGTTCTCGCAGTCTTAAGTCAACTGAGTATGTATAAGAATATCTCGGGGCACACCTGGGTGGCTCAACTCGTTAAGCGTCTGCCTCATGCTCAGGTCATGATTCCAGGGTTCAAGTCTCACACTGGGTTCCCTGCTCCATGGGGAGTCTGCTTCTCCTTCTGCCTACTGCTCCCCCTGATTGTGTGTGTGCTTGCTCTCTCTCTCTCTCTCTCTCTCTGACAAGTAAATAAATAAAATCTTTAAAAAAAAAAAAAGAATATCATGGGAAGAAGGACTGCATGAAAAGAAGGGGAAACACCAGGGGAAGAAGTAAAGAAGAGACTCAGAGACAGAAAGTGTAAAGAGGAATATCACACATGCAAAAATTAGACATTAAGACTGACCAGTATGGGTATCTCTGTGTAGCAACTGTAGCACCAGAAGAAATAACAGTAACCATATATAGGGCCCTCCTGTAAGTCAGGGACTGGGCAGAGCCCAAAGCATCCATCATCTCATCCTTACAGCAACCTTGAGAAATGCTATTGTTTCCCCATTTTACAGATGAAGAAAATGGGGCTGGAAAAGTTTAGGAATGTGTGCAAAGTTAACTAGTAAATTAGAGACAGGACTCAGATTCTGGGCTATCCGAGGTCAACGCCTACACAGGTAACAAATTTCAAAATCTTTTGTTTATGACAAGACATGTAACTCAAAGTCTTTGTCTTCATGTGCTGGCAACGTGGAAGAACAGCACTTTCTGATTTGCCAGGAACACTCCAGGGTTACATCTGTTTCCCAGTGTAATTATTAACAGCACTCCCTTTCACCCTCAGAAGTGTCCCATTTTAGACAAAAATGTTCAGAGCCATCTGGCCACAATGCCATAGTGAAATGTGTCTACAAGATTTTCCAGGCCTAGTGCAAAATAAAAGTGTGAGACCTTTTGCTCAAAAAGCAGGGGGAAATGTGTTATTAAAGGTACTGAAATAGGGGCACCTGGGTGGCTCAGTTGGTTAAGCCTCTGCCTTCAGCTCACATCACGATCCCAGGGTCAGGGAATTGAGTCCCGCATTGGGCTCCCTGCTCAGCAGGAAGCCCGCTTCTCCCTCTCCCTCTCCTCATGCTTGTGTTCCCTCTCTCATTGCCATGAACTCACAGGGCTTTTCAAACTAAAATTAAGTAATGTTAAAAATTTAAAAAAAAAAATCAGTTTCTCAGTCACACCAGCTGCATTTCAAATGCTCAACAGCCATGCATGGCTAGTGGCTACTATATTGGACAGTGCAGATACAGAACATTCCCATCCATCATCGGCATGGGTTCCAATGGAGGATGCTGGCAGGAGTCCTGCCCATTTCCCATTGAGATGCAGTCACTATATTAACCAGAAAATCAAGCTGCCACCAACAATTGATGAAGAGAGATATCCATCAAATAATTATTTATAATAAAGAAGGATGGAAAACACCTTAAACATGCAAGGGAAAAGTTTAAGGATGATTCAGGTCTGTAAAGAAATATATTAAAAAGGATACTAGGGAGAGTGATTCTTAAAGAGATATGGGAACAAGGGAAGTCGTCCTTTTTTTTTTTTTTTTTAACAGAAAATAGGTCATTGACCACATGGATTCCACAAAGTAAAATGTTTGTAGCCAAAGGAATAGGAGACATAAGCATATTGCTCATTTTTTAATGCATTCTGTGTACCAACCAATGAGCTACGTGCTTCATGTACATTATCTGGTTGAATCAAGAAAATATCAGATAAAAGAGCTAAGAGCTATGTGCTTCATGTACATTATCTGGTTGAATCAAGAAAATATCAGATAAAAGAGATAATATCCATATTTCTATTTCATAGGTGAGAAAAATAAGACTTATCAAGAATACATAAAAGGGGTGCCTGAGAGGCTCAGTGGGTTGGGGCCTCTGCCTTCGGCTCGGGTCGTGGTCCCGGGTCCTGGGATAGAGCCACGCGTCGGGCTCTCTGCTCGGCGGGAAGCCTGCTTCCCCCCTCTCTCTTTGCCTGCCTCTCTGCCTACTTGTGATCTCTGTCTGTCAAATAAATAAATAAAATCTTAAAAAAAAAAAAAAAAGAATACATAAAAGAAGAAGCCTGGATAGAAACCCATATTCATCTGACCTCAATCTCTAGCCTGTTTATCTCTGTAATTCAAAACATTACAGAGACTGCTTCTGAGTAGAAATATTATGACTTTTTTTTTTCATATTTATTGTGTGTTTTCCAAATTCAATAAACAAGGGATTATTTCTGAAGAAATAATGGTTAAAAGGAGGCTGTTGTATGCAGTGGATCAGTGCTGAAAACGGGTTCATTATGAACACCAGGAGTTTCATATTCTGCTGAAACTTCTGTTCAAATCTAATTTCTCAAAGTATATTGCTAGACGCTAATGAAAACCCAAAGAGACACACACATTTAGGAGATGGATAGCCAATGAATTTTCGTTGTTTTTAGAATGAACAACTTTTTTATATCTTAACAATTTTATGCGAGCTATGAAAAAGATAAAGAAATATTTATGACATTCACTTAATTCCACAGTAATACTAAGTTGTTTGTGTTCTCACTCTGGTTTGAAATGTGCATATTTCAGAGGCTGGGAGTCAAAGCTCAACCCTAAACAAGAACACCATAGAACACTGTCATTTACAGATACCACACCCACTCATCTAACTTACTACGGGCACTTGCCTGGGCAGCAGGATGTAACAGGCTTCACCAAGGCAGCTGTAGAATCAGACACACATATACCTCAGTGCTGCCCAGCAAACAGTGAGCAACACACTGGGATTGCCATGGATACCGGTTTTACCAAAGGTTTACCCTGTATCAGTAGCATTTAATCAAGAACAACAGAAGAGGTGATTGAGGAAACACACAGAAATAAATGAGGACCAATTCCTACCATCCAACTGTCTTACAGAAACTTTTCCTTACTAAAAATGGCCCGATTTACCCCTTGGTATATTTATCGAACTTCCATTTGAGAGAGATCTATGTAGTCATAGATAATTATCAAGAATAGGCCAGAATCCACAATGAGGGGGTTCATGAGTCAAAATCAGCCCATGGGCCAGTTATCTTTAGCCTACAAATGTTATTTTTCTGTTGTTATTGTCATTATTCTGTAACTAATTTCGTGCCACATTTTTAAACTGATGGATTTCACAATTAAAAAACAGATTTCTTGGGATGCCTGGGTGGCTCAGTCAGTTAAGTATCTGTCTTTGGCTCAAGTCATGACCCCAGAGTCCTGGGGTTGAGTCCTGTCCAAGGCTCCCTGCTCAGTTCTTCTCCCTCTTCCTGACATTCTCCCTGCTCCCATGCTCGTTCTCTCTCTCTCTCTCTCTCTCTCTCTGGCAAATAAATAAATAAATAAGTCTTTAAAAAATTTCTAACTTTTCTCAATAAAGCTGAAGACTTGGCTACTTTGGTCTAGAACTCTCTTATAGCAACCCTTGGCTGGAGCTGAATAGTAGCTAACCCAGGGCCCCCCCCCCAATGCCTCCCCTGAATTGTTTCATTCAGCAATGTCAACTACACCATCTTTGTAGGCACCTGGGCTTGCAGATATGGTCACAGGAGGCCTCTGAGAGACCATTAAAACACACCGTACCTGCCACATACCTATCCTCGTTTCACCTAAATAAATATAACCCCATTTCTCCTTAGACTGCCTGTTCACCTCAGGGAAGAGGAGAAGAGTGAGACCTGCCCAGAAGGGCACACAAAGAAAAGCCTGTTTCACCACCAGCCACAATCTCAAGGCTAACATGGCAACCAGGTACTACCTTTACGGCCTCACTTTCCCCGGCTCTGGCCAGCTCATACCAGCTCATTCAGGGCTCACCATACATGGAGGTGCCCATCTCTACCTTTACCATGGTCCCCTCACCTAGAACGTACCTCCTCCATGCATTTGTGGATTTGCGCCTTCCCTGGTAGACAACAGCTGCTGTGACATTCACCCCACACAATACCTGAAACATATTTACAATAAGAATGATCCATCAGGGCGCCTGGGTGGCTCAGTGGGTTAAAGCCTCTGCCTTCGGCTCGGGTCATGATCCCAGCGTCCTGGGATCGAGGCCCACATCAGGCTCTCTGCTCAGTGGGGAGCCTGCTTCCTCCTCTCTCTCTGCCTGCCTCTCTGCCTACTTGTGATCTCTGTTTGTCAAATAAATAAATAAAATCTTTAAAAAAAAAAAAGAACGATCCATCAGCAAATCCCAGTTCACCTTCAAATTACTTAGCTGGACGCTGGCAAAATTCATCCCTCAACTAATTCTACTTTTTTTGTTGTTGTATTTAGCCACTGTGTTGTCATCTGTGTATCTGGGCTTTACACACCAATCCTCAATCTTGAGAAGGAAGCCTATCTTTTGTGGCCATTTCCACGGAGCCCACCATTGTGCCAATACCCTGCAAGGGTACACTGAACATGGGTAAATGAGTGACAGGACAGATCACAGAGTACTTCCCCATCAGCCATTACCCCTTGTAATGGACACAGAGGTAACTAACCTCCTCACCATCACCCTCATCATTGCTATCGCCCTTGCCACCAGCACACCATCTCCATTTGCTAAGAGAGCAGAGACCCAGGGCACACAGCCTGAGGCAAGGCAGCCAGGGTCCGATGCATGCCTCTGTGTCTAATGTTGCTACAGTGCCGCCAAAAGGGTGGAAGGGACCAGCATCCCAAGGACCGTGATTACTCAGTGGGCTGCCGCCTACTTTTTCACACCCTCCCAATTTGAAAACAAAATGGAGACAACTGCTGGTTTAGATCACATCCAAGGGAGAGTTGCTATCCTATCAGCAACCTGCACTACACCTGGCAGAGAGCTAGTTAAATAACGATCGCTGACGTCTTTACCTACAGGACATATCTCATATCTTCTTCCTCTGTAGTTTTCTATAAGTTATGGATTAATAAACTTTCCCTAAGAATGCAGCCTTACTAATCTTGCAAAATACTTAGAAAAAGAGAATATTTTATTATGCCCATGTACCATGAATTATGATAAGCAAAGTCCCATGTGTGCTGACAAGAAATAAAGTTGCTCTCTGCAGCAAATTGTATTTGTGATCTGGTTGTTTCCTCTCCAGTCAGATTTGGAGTAACCAAAATAACAACCTGTGCGTATCTGGATCTGTGAAGACAATAGGGGCCACAAAGTTCACAGCCAACTGAGACCCAGTTTCCCAGGAGAGAAAGAGAAAATTAGTATGGTGGCATTTCTTCAAGCCCCTCCTCTTAAAGCCAGGAAAGCAAGCAAGCAAGCAAGCAGAGACACAGAGAGAAAAGGTCTGTCTTCAGTCAACTACTAAGTTCTTTTCATGATACTGTAGCCTTCCCTTTCAAAGGGAATAGCTGTGTGGCTTCATGTAATCTACTTTACTTGTCTGAAGGTGGAGCGGTGACGAAGAAAGGATGGTCGATGGGCACCAGGCACAGTTCTAATTGTGTTGCCACTCCCCCTATAGGTCTGATTGTGGCTAAACAATTAAAACAAAAGCATGAGTAAGAATTCATTTTCCAGTGGAGGCTCCAAGCGTTCAGGGACTTGCCCACAGCCATGGACCTAATTACTTCATTACTCAAACCTTGGTCTGAGTGTCTGGAAAATGGGGATGGTGACACCCATCCTGTCTGTCTGATAAGATCAGAAGCTGAAAAGTTTTTGCATGAGTGTGAGTACATGTGTGTGGGTGTGCAAATGTGCGTGCCTATGTGAAATGCTACAAAAGGATAAGATGACCACAGCTGGAGGGCAGATTTACCTGTATGTTCACTCACCAGCTGGCTTCCTTCATTCTGAAACTTCAAGGCTGGAAGTCACCCAAGCTTCAGACCAAAGCAGCATGGACTGCAAAGGGAACTCAAGTAGTAGCAGCTCCTCTGAGAAGCCCTTGGTGACCCCACAACACATGGACCAGCTCTCCAACCTCAATGAAGTCTCCCCATCTATAGACTGAGCAGGCTGTTAGGCCAGGCTACAGAGGAACCCTGCTCTGGCATTCAGTGATCCCGGAACGGCTGTACTGCTTACCAGGAGCACTGGCCTAGAGCTGCCTATAATCAGGCCACATTTCCACTCTTCCTTCTCCTGTCATGTTGAAATACAGGTTCACAATCCAAATTTCCTGGGTCTGATGTGTTCGGAATGCAGATTTTAATATGCAGTTCAGAAAGGCAGCGGGTCGCATGTCACATGACACATGTCACACACTTAGCTTTTAGGTATCTGGACTACCCCTAGCTAGGTCCCTCCCTCCGTAATCAAGTTCATCAATACCTCTCAAGCCATATGTATGACTATTCACACTCAGGGGGATCAACAGATATGATAAGTAGCCTCGTATCCATTCAGATCAGATCAGGTCTTGCCATTCAATGAATTAGGAAAAATATTGGGACTTTTCAGAGTCATCTAGATTTGGGAACTGCAGAATAGGGACTATCACTGTTCTACTCACCAGGGCACTTGGCATGGACGTAGCTCCCCCTGGCAAGATAGAGATTCAATGCCAGGGGTCCCTCTCACAGTTCAGCAAGGGAGGTTGGATGGGACAGCATGGGAGGGCAGCTTAGAGGAGGAGCAGGGCTTTACTTCCCATTCCCAAGTTCTGCAATATTAACAAACACTTTTATAAGAGACTAGTCTTCCTGGCATCAGAACTAGTCCTTTGCCTGTTTCTCTCTGATCCGATTCAGGCTCCTTCCCCTGTGCTGCAGCCTTCCTGCATGGCAGGAAGCTGAGCCCAAGTCCCATTCCCAGGCTCCCTGGCCAACTGACTTCCAGTTAGGGTCAATCAATGGGAATGGCAGGCAGGAGACAGGAAGAAAGGGAGGGGGTTAGAAACTAGGGTATCTATCTCCCTCTATCCCTCTCTTTCTGCTTCAAGGTGGCATCCTGGGCAGCGGCCCAGTCTCCTCGATGGATCCTACTCAGCCCTGTGTGGGACCTGCTCCCACCATGCAGCCCCAATTCCCAGGCTCTGGGAACAGTACCCCTTCCCTTTGTGCCTCTAACTCCAGAAGGAGCTTCCCACTGCTGTTCCATCCCACTCTCAGCTCTTCAGACACGTGTGTGATTCTATGAAAATTTTCCTTGTAGTTTCCTGTATTAAATTCCTTCTATTAGGCTACCTGGTATGTGTCTCTTGACACAGCGCTCACTGACACAGTGTCTACTGTTAACATTGTTACGTTCTGCTTGGATGTCCCAGTGGTGTGGCTGGGTTTTGAGGTGTGCTCACAGGACAGCACCCAGAGACACTCTCCCCTTGCCCCCAAAACACAATGGTTGGCAGAGTTTCCATCTTTAAATTGTAATTTTAAACCAACTGCAGACAACCCATGAAGGGAACAATCACCCAGCTAAAATACCTACATTACCAGGGAACTGGGCAAAGAACTGATAAGGTCCACCTCCTGACTATTCCCCCAAATAGAAATAACACATGAAAGAGGGAATAAAGCATATTTCAGCAACTGTGCAAGATCACACTACAAAACTTTAAGCTGGGAGCCCTTTTGTGGTTGTTGATTTCATGCAATTTCTTTGATTTGGTGAAAGGGGAAGGACAAAACAAAACAAACAAACAAACAAACAAAGGAAGCAAGGTAAAGGAGGGAAGGAGAGAGGACAGGGCAGGAAATGCACAGTTTGGGCATAAAAGGAGCCAAGGACTGGTCCCAAAAGGAAACACTGAAAATTACAAGAGAAAGCTCTTATTTTGTTTCCAAGGTTCAAAATAGTTCATGAAAGGGAGGACAATCTTCTCTCTACTGCAAAGTAACCTTGGTAGGCATTATAAATCAGAAGAAGCAAGAATTTAGGGTGAACTTCCTGGAAAAGCTAAGCCTCTGAGGCATGGAAGACAAGTCGACAGGGCCCTGGAGAAACTCTCAATCTTTAGAGGAATCGAGAGAAACAGACATGGAGCAGAACAGCATAGGACATAATGAAGTATGGTGTTTAATAGAGTTTGAGGTTCCAGAAGCCTGAGAACGATACACATGCCTAGGAAAGGCAGGCACAGGGAGGCATCAAACTTGGCTGAGCCTATGCTGAATGACTCATGTATTTTTGTTTTTAAAAAAGGACAATGTCAATCCATTCTCCCAACCCCCTTCCTCTCAGCCACATTAACTTATGGCTACTGGAATCAAGACCTCTCTCTCCACTGAAACATTTGGAGCAGTCAAATGTATACAAAATGATATCTGACCTCACTCCTATGAACCCAGGGAGAGCAAAGAGAAAATATGGAGTGATATTAGGGTAACCAAGTGATCAGCTTCTCCTTCCTGTAATTTTGCCTTAAAATGACACCCTTTTTTACATCAACCTAAATAAGTATGACTTGCATTATCTTCACCCCAGAAAATACAATGAAACATGATGGCATAATGTGAGAAAGAGGAGAAAGGTACCCCAATAAGCAAGGAGAGAAGAAAAATTTGAAACTTTATCCACACGAATATCCTAGGCATATTCCAGGAGAGAAACGAGTATCCCCTCTAGCTCCTAAAATATAAATAATATTTGAATGGGAAAAATATTACTGGGAGTGAGTTTATGAAAGAGTTAATAACATAAAGAATTCCGAGGGGCACCTGGGTGGCTCAGTGGGTTAAACCTCTGCCTTCAGCTCAGGTCATGGTCTCACAATCAAATCCCACATCAGGCTCTCTGTTCAGTGGGAAGCCTGCTTCCGCCCCCCCCCCCAACCTGCCTGCCTCTCTGCCTACTTGTGATCTCTCTCTCTGTCAAATAAATGAATAAAATCTGAAATTAAAAAAAAAAAAAGAATTTCAGAGAAAGACATAGAGAGACAGCAACAGAGAGAGAAGGATAGCAATCGACAAATAATCATCATCCCTTGGGCCATAGGTAGACGTCTGTCCTGCTGTCCCCATTTTTGCAGATATGTTACAATGTCTGTGCATAATGGTGATTCCTCATATAGAAAAATGCTTCAGTCTTTCACATGTTCAACACAATATACTTGAGGATGGTAAGTCAACGTGGGGAGGTGGGAAGAATACCGACATGGGTACAGGAGACCTGGATCTCTATTCCTGCTCAACTTGATGACCTGAAATGCCTTTTCACTTACAGATCCAGATTACAAAACAAAACAAAAATGAAACAAAAAAAGTTTTCAAGATCTCTGATCACAAAGAATTTCAATACTGTTAACGAAAAATAATTACTTTTCCCCAATCTCTGTTACCACGTGAACTTAATATACCCCATGAGAGTGCACACATTTAGTTCAATTCAATTCAGCAGAAATTTATTGAGCATCTACTGCATTCTGAAAACTGTTAAAAGGAGAAGCCATAGTTCCTTCTTCTGAAGAGCTTATAAATGAATTTTATTCCAGGAACAGAACAACAATTCCTGGACAGAACAACAATTTCTTTATTATCTCTGTACTGACAAGCTAGAAACTGAATGAGAATTCAAAGGAATTCTTTGTCTTCTAAAAAGAATATTCAAAAGAATTATATGGAATCATAAACACCAAATATAAGACGGTGGTTACCTCTGGCAGAAGGGAAGGAGATATGATCAGGGAAAGGAGACTTCAACTGTATTTACATGGCTCTATTTCTTAAGCTGAGTGTTCTCAGCTTTTTTGGGTTGCTTTTTTTTCTTCTTTAATCAACTTTTACTCTATTTTTATACTTTTTTGTATGTCTCACATATACTATACTACATTTCAAATCACACATATTACTTTTATGATAAGATTACTCCTTTTGGGGCGCCTGGGTGGCTCAGTAGGTTAAAGCCTCTGCCTTCAGCTCAGGTCATGATCACAGGGTCCTGGAATTCAGCCCCACATCGGGCTCCCTGCTCGGCGGGGAGCCTGCTTCCAACCACCCCCCCCCCAACCTGCCTCTCTGTCTACTTGTGATCTCTGTCAAATAAATAAATAAAATATTTTTAAAAAATCAACTCCTTTTTGTAAAAATCCTAATTGATTTACCTACAAACACATTCCCCACTCTATCTCATAAGACACTTTTTAAAAAGGGATTCTTGAAATGAGAGGGTCTCTGGCAAGTAAGTTTAGAAGATCTTAATGATTTCAATGAGCTTCCTTGCTTGCTTGCTTTTACTTCTTACTGAAGTTTTAATGTCAGTAAATACCATGTCTTAGCAAGAGTGTGTTATGTTTTTCAATGCTTTTCAAACTTTGGGGGGCACAGAACATTTTCCTTCTGTATGTTCTTTCTTTTAAAATACTCATAACTATCTTGGGGAACCCTAGTGTTCCTTGGAACACAATCTGGAAAATGCTGTATAAAATAATCCATTTCAGTCACATATTGTACACTACAACCACACCCAACTTTGCCTGTCTCCAAACCAATGATGAACCTTCATGCCCACCTATCTTTGCCCACAGTTCTCCCGGTCTGGATCCCTTCAAGACCTGAGAAATTCTTGGTCAACCTTCAGCTTCCAGCTGAAAGGCAATCTCTTCTTTGAAGCTTCCCCCTCCTTTTCCTTTCTTTAGACATAATAAGTTACTCTTCTGGAAGCTTCTAGTGCCATGCAGATATTTCCTGTACCGTATCTCACACTGTGGCAGTAATTTATGCGTGAGGCAGAGTGCCTAGATGGCAGAGACGACACCCTTGCTCATGGTACTGTTCATAATGCCAGGCACAAAGCCAGAGCCAGACACAAACTAGGTGCTCAGGCAAGTATGTGTTAAATGGGCATGGAAGTAATGTCTATGCGCATTCCCTGAGTTAGCTTCCTCCATTTCCCAGATAGTCTCAAAGACATATTTGTAACTTTTCAGTCTTTACTAGCAAAAGTGACACTAACAAGAAGAGATACAAACCAATTCAAAGACTGAAAGAGAGACAAACTCTGAGACAAAAACAAGAAGAGGAAAAGAGGGGGAAAGGAAGACTAACTGATGGACCAACAGATCACAGTTGTCCAGTCAAGAACCAGAGACACTGACCAACAGCAAGAGTCAGAAATTGAATCTTGGAGCCAATATACCAAGTTGACTATTTTGCAAGGCTCACTGTAGGTGGTCGACAGGGACTGGGGTTCACCTTGAATGGCCTCATCTGTCTGGGACTGCCCTCCTCTCATTTTTACCCCCTAAACTAAACAACCCATCTTAGCCATCACAAAACTTGTATCATTTTGGCTGTGAGTTGCTCTATTCAGCAAAAATTTTATTTCTGTTTTCCTTTCTCTTTATGAGAATCCCCCACTGGCATTGTAGATTGGTTATATGTTGGGTTCAAATAAAAATAAAAATAATAATAATAATAATAATAATAATAATAATAAAAACAAGCTGGCAATTTCTCTCCAATAGCATATGCTGCATATTTCATGAAATAGAAACCGGAGGAGTTTTAATGATTCCTGAACCAAAACCTTCCCATATCTGAGAACTAAGTGGAAGAAAAACACAAAGAGCATCTCACAGAAAAAGAAACCCAATCATTTGTTCATTTGCTCTCCAACCTAAGGGAGGTGTTCAAGTCATCAACTGCTGTGTGTGTGTGTGTGTGTGTATGTTTAACATGGGTTCATATCCTGATATGCATTTCATAGATTGAGTTTAGTGCCAGTTTTCATGGATATAAGTGTACTTATAAGAGGAGGGGTTTTCTTTTCCTATTGGACACATTTTCTTTTCCTATTGGACACATTTTCTTTTCCTATTGGACACATGTTTCAGTACCGAACATCTGACTGGCTCCTGCTCCCAGTCTGGCAACATTCCCCTTGCTTCAAGGTTTGTTTATATTTCAGGCTACTTCCCTATCCTGGTATGGGAGGCAATCTGGCCCAGAGGAAAAAACAGTGGAAGAGGAACCCAAGAATTCTGGGTTCCAATGGTGTCTCTCAGCCATTATGTTTACATGCTTCCTTCAATCTGACTTGTTTTCCAATCTGTAAATGGGGAGAATTGACTATTCTACTACTAGAATCCAATCAATCCAACAGTCATTTTATTTTCCTCAAAACAGTTTCTGAAAAGAGCAATTCCATGGAGAGTTTAGCATTATGTATACTTCCCAATTCTCTTCACAAAGAATGTAAATGTTCAAGGTAATATTTCCAATAAACTAAAAAGACAAAAAAATAACCAACAACAATAAAACCTTTCTCTGAAATCCTGAACTATATCTCTTTCTCCCTATCTTCTGTTTAGGAAAAAAATAAAAATAATAACAGATACTGTTAGGATATTTAGGCCTTGGGATATCAATGACAGAGACCTTTGTATTATGAAAAGGAAGAATCTGGCTTTCATTTGAAGGGTAACACATAGATAAGTAACATTACGTACTCACTGCTGTTCTAAGCACTTGGTGTTAATTCCTATAATGGTCTCCACAGTCATAGGTGGTGGGTACTGTTGTTTTATTATCAAGGACACTAAAGCATGGAGAAGTCAGAGAGGTTGGTCAAGTCCACACCGCTGGCAGGGCTGGAGGAACTAGGGTCTGAACTCAGGCAGTCTAGCACCCAAGTCCAGACTTCTAACTACCTGTTATGCCACCATTCAATTTTAAGAATCTCTGCTTATCACAGTTGGTAACAGACAACCGTAGTAATGCAATTTCTGAATACCTACTTAAAGAATACTTTGACAGCACAGACAGATGTGAACATACTGACCAATACCTATCATGAAGTCCCAAGTGTTCAAAATGTCTATCATCAGCCCAATGCCCTATTGATAACACAATACTCATTTTGTTTTAGCATCTGAACCTTGAGAAAAATCTATAACTTGCTCCTGCCAGAAGTCTATTCCATTGTTCCCTGTTAAGTTTTACAACCACCGCGAGAGATAGCTGGGATCACCCCCCACACAGAGGCAGCAGTGTGCTGCCACACAGGCCCAGGAACCAGAAAGCTTGGATTTAAATCCCAGTTCTAGGGGCACCTGGGTGGCTCAGTTGGTTACCTATCAACTCTTGACTCAGGTCATGATCTCCAGATTGTGAAGATGAGGCCCACATGGGGCTCCATGCTGATAATGGAGCCTGCTTAGGATTGTCTCCTCCTCCCTTGCCCTCTGCCCCTCCCTGCTCATGGGCACTCTAAATAAATAAATAAATAAATAAACAAACAAACAGACCCTAGTTCTATAACTTATTGGCTTTGTGACCTTGGACCAGTTACCACCTCTGTGAGCCCCAGTCTCTTTATCAATCCAAGGGGAACAAAAATACAACTATCAACCTATGGTTACTCAAAGATTATTCATGGTTATTTAAAGATTAAATAAACTAATGCATGCAAAGTGCTTAAAAGGGTACCTGACTCTTAGTAAGTGATCCAAAAAGGTAAACTATTCTTTTTTTTTTTTTTATTTTTTATTAATAGAAGAGGTGATTTACCAAACATCACATAGTCAGGATTCCATCATGGCCTTCCAACGCCAAATATCCTCTCTCCTTAGCAGGACTCCATCCTCTGACCAAAAACTACCATTCCCATGAAGTCCTGTTATCTGTCAAAGGGCCCAGAGAGATAGTTTTCCCTATCAAATTGTTGGAAGAACATACAAAGTAGATAATACTGTCCTTGCTTTGCAAATAACAAAACGGAAGTTCTGAGAGGTCAAGAGATTTATCCTCAATTAACTCACCCAGTGCATGTGCTTCACAGTAAGCCCTAAATAATTCTGAAAGTTCCTGACAACAGCCTTCAATGTGGGCAATTTTTTAAAGTGCCATCTAAAAGATATAAACTGTGATGTTCTTGCTTTGTTAGTTTTAGTAGTTTGAGAGAGGGATTAAATTCCTGCAAAAACCAAAATGTTTGACTTGAGTGAATTATCAAAATGAAATGCTGCTTCAATTAGATTCTTCATCTGCCTGGAGGGTGGCTCCAGGCATCCATATATCCACCAAATGCAATTTTTAGGAAGGGTCCTATCAGGTACCAAGCCAACCCCCATCCCTTTAAGGGAAATGACTTTGGAGGGCAGAGGGGAGTGAAGTAGCAGATTCCTCTCTGGCCTGGGGAAGAGAACAGAACAGTAAGTGATGGCATCTCTTCCCTGCAGCCTCCTACAGTGGTGTGTCTTGCAAATGAAACATACTGTGAAACAGCTTGTGAGATGAGCTTCATCAACAATAAGTAATTTTTATCCAGATTCTATTGTTGAATACAATGAACATGATTAAATGTTTCAGATATGCCTACTCAGACCTTAAGCAAACCATCAAGAAAAGAAAAAAGAAAAAAAAAAAAACCTAGTAAAAATCATCCCCTAAATCTGCTTTAGGAGGAGATTTAATTGCCAACTTGATGCTTAGAACTGAATTCCTACTTGACAGTGGCACTGCTCCCAAGAAATGTGTAGCAACACATTTGCACTTCTCACCGCGGCCTCTGCTCTCATCCCTGCCAATCCCCTGAGAGTCAGCAAATAGTTACAATGTCAGTCTTTCAAATCACTGCATTTAGAACTTCCCAAACCTTTAAGAGGGCCTCTGTGTATGGAAAAGAACAATAGCACTTCAAAAGCTATGTCTGCGAGTTCTTCAATACTCCATTTGAATGCTGGGGTTTCAATCAAGGACATCAGCAGACAATTTCTGATTGTTAAGAAGTTGACTTTTACACAGTTCTGATTAGGTTGCCGCGGGCGAAAGGGAAAGGGTCAAAGCTTTCAGCCTTGGCTTTCACAAAGTAGCCAGTGTTTTTCTTACCCGCCCAGCGCCCGGACAGAAAAGCTCTTCCTAAAGGATCTAAGTCCAGGCGTGCCTGAGTCTCCAAACTTACCCGCCAGGCACCGACCCACGTGGGCACGCAACCACGCTCGCCTACAGTTGCCGGAGCTCACGGATGCCGGCGCTGGGTCGGCGCCCGTTCGCTGAGCGCCCCCGGCCTCCCCACCCGCATCCCATTCCTTCAGACTCTCCCAACCCAGGCAGACGTGCCCTGGCAGACCCCCAACAATGAGGACTTGTGTGGTGCAGTTGGGGGTGGCGGGTAGTTTAGAGTGAAACATACACAATCTGGCGGGTCCGGGAGCAAGCAACGCAGGAGCCAAGTGGCATCAGCCTCTCCATGCAGATTTCCCTTGCGCCGACTAGCTCTTCCCCCACCCGGTCAGGTCACCAGCACCACCAAGGGAGGGGGGCGGGGAGGGACGGGCGCCTTAAAAAGTGCAGAGAAAAGACTCGCCCTCCCACCAAGGGTCACAATAATACTCTGCCGGACGGGGACGGAATCAGCCGGGGAAGGAGGGTCCCGGCAGCAGCAACCACCTCCGTTTTGAAATTTACTTTGTACACTCATCCCAAGGCTCCCTTCCGACGAACGACACAATCTCCCCCATCTCTGTCTCCCTGCGTCCAGATTCTCTCGGCGGTTGAGCCCTCCGATAGCGCTTTTTAGGAGCCGAACCACGGGGATTTTAAAGTTTCCCCAGTAGGAGAAAAAAAAGAAAAAGAAAGAAAGCAAAAACAAAACAAAAGCCCTGAGTTCTGGTTCCCAGGCACAGCATCCAGTCTGGAACCTAAACCAAGGGGGCGGGCCAGGGAGGAGAGCCATCGGGGCTGCGGGGAGCCTGGGGAATGGGACAGGGGGGAGCAGCACAGAACGGAGTCCACGGAGGACTCGGGAACGGCTTGGGTCCGGGGAGACGCGGGGTCCAGCTCTGAGGGTGTTTGCGAAAAGGTAGGGGTTATAGGAGAAACCCGCTTGTTCGACGGTTGCGGGCAGAGCCGTAGCTCTACAGATGAGTGGGGAAGAGGGTCCGGCCGCGGGAAGCCGCTCGAGAGGCCGGGAGATGGGCTCCGGAGCAATGGGGAGGTTTTGGAGTGGAAGGGAGGGCTCAAAGGTGGATAGAACCGGGTTCGCGGCAGGGAGGAGGGAGCAGCCGGTCTCGGAGAGAGACGAGTGTTTGGGGTGAGGACGTCTGGAAAGAAGACGCGCGCGGTCAGAAGGAGACTAGGGGTGGTCAGGGAGAGCCAAAAGGAAGGAGGAGAGGTCGCTCCTTTTCTCCCAGCAGAAAGAGGGAGCGGGCGGAAAACTGCTGTCGCCATCCCCGCAACACCCCAGCCAAACTCCCACGACGGGCGCGCCCAGGAGCCCTCTTCTGCGCCCGGAGCCCCAAGCGGTGGCGTCTGGCACCCGGTTCCCCTCTCCCCCCGGCACCTGCTGGCGCTGAACTCAGAGCTGCGCCGGGCCCCACCGCGACTCACCTCCGCTCGCGGACAGCATCCTCCTCCGCTGTCGCAGCCGCGCTGGAAGCGGCTCCCCATGCACGGCGGGCGACACACTCAGGCGCGCTCTCCAGCCTGGGAAAGCCCCGGCGAGCGCCGCGCAGGGTCCATTCTCCCCAGGAGCCACCAGCCTGCGTCAGCGCCGGGGGAGGAGACGGCCGCCCGCGCAGCCCCGACTCCTCCCGCGGCCTCCGCCCCATCCGCCCCCGCGCCCGCCCAGCGCAGGGCAACCTAGCTCACCTGCTGGCTCCCCTCGCTGCCTCTCCGCCGCCTGGCCGCCGGGCCGCTCGCCTGCGGCGCGCCCTCGCCCGGGGCCTTGCCTCTCCGGCTCCGGCTGCGGCTCCGGCACTCGCCCCCGCTCTCGCCCGGACGCTGTCCGCGGCGCCTGAGCGCGCTCCGCGAGCTTAGCCGAGTCATGGCGGCGGCGGGGTGGAGGAGGCAGAAGGAGCGAACAAGCGAGCGGGTGCGCCTCGATTCGCGGTCGCGCCTCTGGAGCCCCTGCGCTCACTCCGCATCCCGGTGCGGAAGGAGGCGAGCGGAGCCGAGGGCTTGGGGTCCCCTACAGGGCTTGGGGTCTCCCCCCCAGCCGCATCGCGCCGAGCGGGGGAGGGAGGGAAAGGGTCAAAGCTTTCAGCCTCGGCTGAAAGTAGCCAGTGTTTTTCGCCACCGTCCCCACCGACCACAGCGCCCTCCCGACCTGCCTCATTTTTCCCTAGGGTCTACTCTTATCCAAGCCTCCAAACTTCTCACGCATTCCCAAGGGTAGAGCGACCGCGGGTGAGAGCCAGAGGCGGGTTCGGCGAGGGCCCGCTGCCCCCTCGCTCCTTCGCGGGAGGGGCCGCTAGCTCCCAGCGGCCAACCCTGGTTAGGCAGACCCGCGTCTCCACTGAGGCTCCACTGGGCGAGAAGGGAGAAGGCTTGCATCGCTCCCGTGGCCCTCAGTCCTAGGAAGGGGCTCAAGCCCCTGAAGGTATGCGGGCTGGTCTGCTCGCCCACTCGCGTTCTTAGAATGCTCGGCAGAAGACAATCTGCAGATTCAGTTCGAACACGCGGCCTGCAAGGGAGAAGGCCCCAGCCAGTAAACAGTTGCTCCCTCCTTCTGGTCCTAGTTGCACAGAAGACTGTTTTGGTCTGAAAGTCTTGTATCCTGAGATTGGGTTTAACTCCAGTAAATGTCTGGTATGGTATAACCTGTCTCCAGACGCCGGAATGCCAGGTGTGGGAGAGAGAAAAAAACCCGATCAAGGGCTGCCCATGGGAACAGGGCCAAGAAAAGAAGAAAAGACAGGGAACAGTTCCTCAAAAAATTGATTTTTTTATTCTTTTGAGGGGCCACACTCCTGTCCTCCAGCTGTATAATAAAAAAGCTAATGTGGCAGATTTGGGTTTGGGGGTTTTTTTCCCCTCATAGCTTCTGTCACTCACCCATGAAAATTTAATGAAGCATTTAGGATCATTACCCCCAGGGTCAATGGGCTAAAAATATTTAGCCTAATGCACTCCTTGTGGAGCCAATACGTCCATTGCTGGTACATACAAAGTCATCGAGAAACCCTCGCTTTCTGCATAAAATTCACGACCCATTAAACTTATTCCGTAATAACAGCTTCTGTACAAATGGAAGTTTGAAGGGAATGCAGGACGCTGAGTTGGCCAAGTAATAGAAATGGAAGAGGTTCATGTAAAACTCTCTCTATATTCAATGTTGAATAAGGTCAACTACAGAAACTGGGCAAATCCCCATTACATCCAACAGGGGCAATAAGCCACAGCTGTTCCCAAGTCCAGGCTAGAAGAAAGTGTAACAGAAAGACAGTAAGTGCACACAAGCTGCTCACCAAGAACTTGGTGAAGACACTAATATTCTTCTGGGTTAAACCCCAAACCAAGTCTTAAAGCACTATTTTGAGTTATTGTAGTAAACATATCAAGAAAGAACATACCTAAGTAGGTGTTGTTTTTCTTCTCTTTACATAACAATGTCCTTTCTACTAAGTGTGGCATAAAGAAAAAAAATCAATAAACATTTCTTTACCATCTACTCTGAGAAACCGCAAAGCAAAGATGTATGCATTTTGTATTATGTTCCAGGCACTGTGCTGGGTGCTTTCCATACATTAACTCATTTAATCTTCATGGCAGCCCAGTGAGAGAAGTATAGCTTTTAACATATACTGGATAGACTGCCCACTTTGAAATCTGATGGGCCTGAATCACCTTCGACAAGCTACTCACCTTTCTGCACTCCAACATTCCTTACTCTGCTATGGTGTTAGCTTCATGAGACACCTGCTTCATGAGATCAGAGCAGGTCTTAAGAGAGATAATGCAGTAGACATAGCTAGCACCAAAGGAATCACCTAGTAAACATTGGTTGTCCTCCTAGAATAATGCCAAAATAGTTCATTTTTTTTAAAGATTTTATTTATTTATTTGACAGAGAGAAATCACAAGTAGACGGAGAGGCAGGCAGAGAGAGAGAGAGAGAGGGAAGGAGGCTCCTGCTGAGCAGAGAGCCCGATGCGGGACCTGATCCCAGGACCCTGAGATCATGACCTGAGCCGAAGGCAGCAGCTTAACCCACTGAGCCACCCAGGCGCCCCCAAAATAGTTCATTTTAAATCAACAAGCATCTATGCCATTCCTTTTATATATCAGACTCTGTGCTATGCAATGGGAATGATGATAAATCAGAAACAGACTCTGCCTTTCAGGAGCTGTGAGTCAACTGAATAAAAAAGCAAGGGCATGGGCAGGTGGATGGGCACAAAGGAGTTTTATTGAACTTCACATAATTCATCCTGATGCACCTGATTCTCGAGCTAAACAGAGGAGCAGCCTGTATGAGTTACTGTTTGAAACTGACCTAGGATTAAAAGTAAAACCAAATGTCAAAAATCATCAATTCAGTTACCAGAAATTACTCCTCCTGTGAAAGAAATGGAAAGTAGCTCATTTTGTGTAGTATATATTATTTAAAACTAAGTTTATTCCTGCAATTTTTTCTAATAAATAAATAAATTCGGGCCATAAGCTCTGAGGGTTTCAAACACAAATTATTACATAGCCACTGTTTATTAAATGGTTTCTAGTGCTTGCATATGCCAGGAATACACTAATATTCTATATACATAAAGCTCTCAAATTAATAAGATTTTGACTAATGCTCAGTAGGAACATTTCCACCCAGCTTACTAGAGACATCATGTGTTCAAAGTATACCAGTATATAGAATGCACAAAATTTCGAAGGTTAATACCTAAAGTAAATGAGCCTTGCACAGGCCCTTTCATTCAAGTTCATGTTAACACTCCGATTCTATTCCTTTACTCAAAAAGTGTTTGCTGATTGTTTACTCCATACCAGGCACAATGCTTGGCATTGACAAAGAAAGAAAACAAAAAGCAAACAAAACTCATTCTCAAACAACTCAGAGGCACACGAAGGCCATACATCATTATGCTGCATTCTGATCCATGCTATGGTAGTGTTAAGTACAGCATGCTAGGGGAAGATCAGATAGGGGCATTTAACACAGAGTTGGACATTAGGAAGACTTCAGGAAGGAAGTGATATCATCTCGAAAGATGACCAAATGAAGCAGGGAAAGGTATTTCAGGACAAGAAAAGAGAATGGACAAATACCCTCATGGAGGTAGAGGGTAGATATAGTTAACTATATAGAGGGAAGCAATGTAAACAAATTTTAAAGGGTCTTGTTTGCCATATTAAGGACTTTGGAATTTACTGTGAAAGGGCTCAGATTTTTTAAAAAGCAAGAAAAAATATTTTGCAATCCTTACATTAGCCACATTTCAGATATGTTTCTTACACACCCTGGACTCAAGCAAGATTTTCAATTGCTATTTCTCTTCTGAAGGTTAAAAAAGACAAGAAATTTCTGTAAGTCTTCATCAAAACAGAAGCTCCTTTCTTTTATGATGCTGGCCTTTCTTGATTCCAGGGAAACGTTGTGTGGCAGTATTATGACTAAACTTGACTCTGGTTTACAGTTGCTATAAATAGCCCTCCTTTTATTTCTCCAAGGAGGCTGTGGAGGGGACTAGTGGCACTACAATTGTATTTATGCTACCAATCTGCTCTTTTTGGCTAAATGCATAGTAGAAACAAAGTGCAGAGCTGAAACAATCATCAAAAGGCTCTTATGGGGACGCCTGGGTGGCTCAGTTGGTTGGACAACTGCCTTCGGCTCAGGTCATGATCCTGGAGTCCCGGGATCAAGTCCAGCATCAGGCTCCCAGCTCCATGGGGAGTCTGCTTCTCTCTCTGACCTTCTCCTCATTAATGCTCTCTCTCACTGTCTCTCTCTCAAGTAAATAAATAAAATCTTAAAAAAAAAAAAAAAGGCTCTTATGTTCCAACACAAATCCCAATTTTTTTTTTCAATCATAAAATGGAGCATAAGTGGATGTTAGTGATTGAAAATAGGAGGAGCCTGGACGCTATCAGAAAGACCAAGTTTCCGGAGCCTATGGAGTATGAGATCAGGGAAGAATCAGAATGCTAAAAGATACAATGCCATGTAGCTTGTGGCTACAATATTCAAGTTATGACAGATGCTTGGTTTTTTGGCCTCTCTGCAGCCATTGCCCCTTCATTAGTAAACACCACCCAAATTTTGTTGGGGAACCATTTCCTACACTCAGTGATTTGGTTTCCATTTAATTTTGGGAGAGTTGACCCAACCTTGAACTCCAGGGAGAAACAGGTGCAACACATCAATGGCCACAATTCAGGGATGGTCCAATAGACCTGTGTACTTTTGCTAGAGCAACTAGGGAAAATGCTTTCTCCTTACTGCTATTCTAAACTGGAAAGATGGTAAGCCTGTAGCTCTAAGAACCCATTTCATAAGAAAAGCCTTCAGAGATCAGGAAAACACAGATCAAAACCACAATGAGATACCACCTCACATGAGTCAGAATGGCTAAAATGAACAAGTCAGGAAAAAAACAGGTATTGGTGAGGATGTAGAGAAAGAGGAACCCTCGTACACTGTTGGTGGGAACATAAACCGGTGCAGCCACTCTTGAAAACAGTATGGAGTTTCCTTAAAAATTTAAAAATAGGCTCACTCTATGACCCAGCAAATGCACTACTAGGTATTTGCCCAAAGGATACAAACATAGTGATTCAAAGGGGCACTTGCACTCCAATATTTATAGCAGCAATGTCCATAAGGGCCAAAATATGCAAAGAGCCCAGATGTTCATCAAAGGGTGAAGAGATAAAGAAAATGTGGGATATAAATACAAAGGAATATTACTCAGCCATCAAAAAGAATGAAAACTTGCCATTTGCAACAGTGTGGATAGAGCTAGAGGATATTATGCAAAGTGTGATAAGTCAGTCACTCATATGTAGAACTGAGGAAACAAAACAGATAACATAGTCAAAGGAAGGAAAAATAACGTGAAAATAGAGAGGAAGGCAAACCATAAGAGACTCTGAAATCTAGGAAACAAACTGATGGTTGCTAAAGGGAAGGTTGGGGGGGTAACTGGGCAATGGGCATTAAGGAGGGCACTTGATGGAATGAGCTCTGGGCGTTATATGCAACTAAAGAATCACTAAATTCTAAGCAGGGAACTGGTGATGCAGTGTATGTGAACTACTTAAATGAAGTACTGAACTACTACTTAAATGAAGAATTAAAAAAAAAAAAAAAAAAGAAAAGAAAAGAAAAAGAAAATCCTTAACAAAGAAACAGACTAAGGTGATAAAAATAGAGATGTATGAGGAAACTCGAAGAATGTTTGGTTTAGTCATGCCTAAAGCTAACTATCATCCCCCCATCCAGATTTTTCAATATGAGCCAAAATACCCCCTCTATTACTTAAGTCAGTTTGGGTTAGTTTCTTTTTTTTCTTTTTTTTTTCACTTTTGACGAAAAGAATACTAATATACCATGTATTGTATTAGGAACTTTCTATATTTAAATCCAATTTAATACTTAAAGAATACCAAAAAGCTATTTGTATATTTTTATACTTAGCCTTGTTCTGAGAAATACATGAATTTACATTTTATAGGTTAAAATAAACTCAGGTTAAATCATTCCCAAAGTTACATAGTTAGACCATTGGAAAATTAAAAATTTAAATGTTATTTATAAAAGCATGTCTCAAAGTAGGAGTAAATTGAACAAAAGTCATCCAAGATTTCGGCCCAAAACAGAAATTTTTGATGAAAACAATTAAAGAAAACCCAAATAAATGGAGAACCGTACCATGTTCACGGTTTACAAAACTCAACATTGAGGTCAATTCTCCCCCAAATTTAACTACACATTTAGTACAAATCCCAAAAAATCCCACCCTTTTTTTTTCAAGAAATTGACAAGATAAATCTAAAATGTATGTGAGAATGCAAAGAGACTTAGAATAGCCAAAACAATCCTGAGGAAGAAAAGCAAAATTAGAGAGCTTATCCTACCTTATTTCAAGAATTACTACAAAGCTACAATAATCAAGACAGTACAGTCTTAGCATTAGGGATAGATAAAGTGATCAATGGAACAGAATAGAGAAACAGAAATAGGCCAACATATATGTGGCCAATTGATACACACACACACACACACACACACACACACATATATATATATATATACATATATATATTTTACAAAGTTGTCATCACAATGCCTTGAGGAAAGAAATGTCTTTAAAGTATGGTTTTGCAACAAATGGACAAAGATATGGAAAAAAATTAACCTCAGTCTCTTCCTTCCACCATGTATAGAACAATATACAATCACTAAAATAGTAAAGATTTTAGAAAAGAACTATAAAAGGATCCTCTTAGGTTTTAGGTATGCACAGATTTCTCAGAAAAAAAATTCATTGAACATAAAAGAAAATATAATAAATTAGACTTTATAAAAATTTAAGACATGTGATGATCATAAGACAGTATTAAGGAAATTAATGGTAAACTAAAAGCCCAGAGAAAATATTCAAAATACATATCTGACAAAGGGCTTAAATCCAGAAAATATAAACAAATCCTATCAATTAATAATAAAAAGATAAGCAACCTAATCAAAATGGACAAAATGGTTGAACAGACACTTTGCTAAAAATAAAAAAGAAAGAAAGATATATTGAATATAGCCAATAGGCACACGAGAAGGTGTGTGTCATCTCTGATCATAAAGAATATGCAAATAAACCATAATGAGATATCACTTCACACCCATTAAAATTTCTAAAATTTTGGAAGCCTGACAACATTCAATTTTGGTGAGGACATAGAACTCTCATATGTTTCCAGTGGAAGTGTACAATGGTGTGGTCATGTTGAAAAACTTATCAAGTTAAAGATACATCTACTCTTTGGGCATTTATAGATGTTGCACTCCTAAGTATTTACCTCTGAGAAATAAAATAAGTACATACACGCACACTTCATATACACACATACACACAAACACATATGCTAGAAAGTTATATACTTCTAATAGGTCCAAGTGGAAACCACACAAATGTCTTTCCACAGGAGGATAAGTCATACAGTGGAATACTACTATACTAATATGCAAGAAACAAAATAGACTACTCATGAGTACAGCAACATGGACCAATCTTTAAAAAATATTAAATGAAAGAAACCAGACATTATTATGATTCCTTCTATAGGAAGATCAAGAACATTATTATGATTCCTTCTATAAGAAGATCAATAACATTATTATGGTTCCTTCTATAGGAGGATCAAGAACAGGGAAATTAAATGTATGATAAGAAAAATCAGAACACTGGCTCTGCCTCTGTGGAGAGGGATTGTCTGGAAAGGGGCACAAGGCACTTCCTGGATTAATAGAATATACTCTTTCTTTAATGTAGTGTTGGTTACATAGGCAAATACATTTGCCAAAATTGGCCAAATTACTCTTAATATCTATGCATTGCAGGTAAAAAAAAAACCTATGCATTGCAATATAAGTTAATTTCATCCTTTTAAAAATTTAAGAGATCAAGTGCAGAGAAAGTGGAGCAGCCCATCAGACCCCACAGTCCTCATGGGGACCACTCCATGATGGCCCAACACAGATGTTTGTGATAATGTTGCAAGTTCTAAATGAAATTTTATACCTCAACAAAAAGAGTGCTCTATGTTATGTAAGGCACAACCAAAGCAATGAATGAGAGAGAGAGAGAGAGAGAAAGTGTGTGTGTGTGTGTGTGTGTGTGTGTGTGTGTGTTTTAAGTATGCCTTTTTTAAAATGGACATATAATGTAGTATTTGTTTCAGGGGCACAGATCTGTGATTCATCAGTCTTACCCAATTCACAGCACTCAGCACAGCACCTACCCTCCCCAATGTGCATCCACCAACCACCCCATCCCCTCCAGGAACCCTCAGTTTGTTTCCTGAGATTAAGGGTCTCTTATGGTTTGTCTCCCTCTCTTGTTTCATCTAAGTATCCTTTAAAGTACATTAATGAAAGAATGGTTAGGCCAAAATAGAGTACCTTCACCACCACTGCCCCCTACATACACAGAATGAAAGTACTGTCCAGCAATGCTGTGGGTGTCACCAAAAGGTAAAGGATTTCCTGGCAGAGGAGTTAAGCAAACGTAGGTTGGATGATGGTTTAGCAGAAATGGGATAGGCACATTTAAGCTTCGGATTGTGGAAGTGAATGGAGGAATGGAATCTTGAGCCATAAGACTTTTAAGTTGACCTTTGAAACGCCAACAGTTGATGATTCCTTGAAGAGTTCTCAAAAAACTCAGAAACCACAGTTATACTTCAAATGGTTCTCTTCTCTCCTGTCCCAGAAAGACGATAAAGGCTATATAAAACTCTCTACTGGAAGGTCTATGCTGTGTGGTTGAATTTGTATGAAAACCTCACAAGGAAAAAGTCACCACTCTTTCCTGGAAACTTACTGATGGAAATCACACTTTATAAAATATATTTTTTAAATAAAAAGAATGTAATTGCTCACTGAATTGTAATATGAATGCAAATTAACTTACTGTAATTATACTGTGCAATCTTCTACTTTAAAAACTTAGAAAATGGAAGAGACCTGATAAGTAATTTGAGCTGTAATTCTTCATTGTGGTCCTTCATTATGCAATGGTTACCATAAGCAATTTGTTCTGTTTTAATGTAAAATGTTTTTCTTCATACCTTCCCACTGGCAGGACTCAAATGAGTCCATTCAGTACAGACAGATACCCATCCCGCCCCCCACAAGTACATTGTAGAAATAAATGAGATAAAATTAATATAGCACAAGGGAATTTATGAAAGATTCTTAATATATTTTCCCTTGGAACCTTTAGCACGTTAAGTGTCTCTCCATCCTATGTCCTCCATGTGTTTTAAACAATCAGGGAATTCCTAACTAAATAGGAGTCAGATGACCAGCATTCATGCTTTAATGGCAAGGCTTGGGTAGAGAAATAAAGAAATTGGGTTTAGTCTCAGCTCTGCCACTAATTAATTATGTCACCTTCCTCATGCTGACCCTCATTTTGCTCATATGTAAATCAGAAGGCTGGACTAGGTGATTTCCAGCTTCCATCCCAGCCCTTATAATCTAAGACGGCCCTGTAGTCGTTATTTGCTTTGCATTGTTTAAGCAACATGAGTGACAGTAAATGAATTTCTTATTTAAAATGAATGACTGTCTGGATGAACCACAAGCCCTGTGGTGCAGTCATTCATTGCTAAAGGATATCTAATGCAAAGATCATCTGTGATGATGCAAATGTAAAAAAATAATAATTACCTGTTTTCATGCTAATAATAATTTGCATGTGTAGTTCTTTCAGTGTGGTTCCTGTTATCTGCAAGGTGAAAAGATAGAGAGCTGGGGATCTCATTAAGCAGCAGCACAGTTTAGTGGAAAGAGAGGCAGATAGAACTTGGAATCATGAGACTTTGGTTTGGCATTTCCTTTGGCTAATAACCATACCAGGCCCCAGGAATTTCATCTCTTAGAATGGATGCCCTCAGCTAATTTCTTGGGCATTGTTAAGATAAAGCACACAATGAATGGGAAAGTCATTTGGTCACCTGTATTTGTAAATGTCTTATTTAATCCTTCCAGCAACCGTGTGAAGTAGGTGCTCCTCTCATCTCTATTTTTCAGCATACATACACATACACATACACACTCACACATATACACATTCACACACACACACATCTCTCTCTCTCTCTCTCTCTCTCACACACACACACACACACACACACACACACAAAAGTAAAAGAAAGAGAAGTTAAATAACTTGTTCAGGGTCATACAATCCATGACACGTGTCTGTCCTTTCTATTCAGAAGGGATAGTAATATACTTTCATCTATGAATTCCCATAGACAGGTAACTTTGTTTTGTCTCAACATACATGATCCTCTTACAGAAAGGGAACAAGTACATCTTTGTGCAACCAACAGTACTGTGAACCTCTATTCCTCAGCTATAAAATGGCAATGAAAGTACCTATGTTTCTCTAAAGGATACTCTTTAGTTCCTTCTTTGGCTCTCATCCCACCCATACCCAGACCATTTCTCCCTTCCTGAAAACCCAGTTCCAATTTGGAGAAGTGTGTGATTTCTCAGAAGCTGTCTTCAGCTTCAGCTCTGGATAAGAGCATGTGACCTGAGACAAAAAAAAAAAAAAAAAAAAAAAAAAAAAAAATCCTGTAGACCAGGACACAGCAGTGTATGCTTCTAAAGGGAATGGATCTTATAATTAAGCTGGATCCAAAGAGCTCAAAGCAGAGAGACCAAAAAGAACTCATCCTGTCATATCATGGAGTCACTGTCTAAAGTCAGCACTGCATTAACAATAGCAGGAGCCACAATGTCCTTTTGATTATCTAAGCCAACATTGTTTATAGTTTCTGTTACTTCTGCCCAAACCACATCATCAATGTAATGAGGTAGTGAATGATAAATTGCAAAGGCTACACAATCATAAAATTTAGCAATGGTGATTATGACAACAATGACATGATGACTGGGAGAAGAGGAACACCTTTCAACAAACATGGCTCTGGAATTTCCCATAGATCAGAAATTTCCTTCAGGGGTTAAAGACAAAAGTAGTTCATTTTTCTACGTTTCAATCTAGATTCATTTTATAATCTTCTTCTAGCAGGGCACTCCTATATATTCCTGATCAAACCACAAAGATGATGGGTCTCTTCCTGACCACACCTTCTCCATGCTTGCCTCCATTCCCTCACTCAGACTGCTTCTTACTCCTGGATGACTCCTCCCTATTCCCACGGACTGAAATCCTTCCCAATGTGTAGGACCTAGTCTAAACGAAGCCTCCCCCCATCATTCTCTCTTCTGCTTCCTTTATATATTGTTCCTACTTAAATCCTGATCCCTACCATGCGTTATGGGATAACCCATAAGGACTATAATCTCTTAGAGTAGATGCTAAGCTCCTTATAAACAGCAGAGAGAGAGAGAGAGAGAGAGAGATGTATGTGACACCTGTCACTGCACAAATTTCAAGGGTGATTCAGCTGGTGTGGTTGTAATTCCACCATTGAACAATCATCAATCAAAACCATATAAACAGCACCTTATGAAGAGATGGAAAGTCTTTATAATTAGGAATGCTTAGACTTCAATCTAACTGGAAGTTACAAAAAAAAAAAGACAGGAGAGTGGATAACAGAGGAAGGAAGGGAAGAAGGAAGGAAGGAAGGAAGGAGGGAAGGAAGGAAGGAAGACAGGCAGGCATGCATCCCTGTCTGGTTCCAGGTGCTGTCACTTGTCTCATCTCCATTATTGAATCCCATTAAGAATCCCTCTCCTATGGGCATCTGTTTAATGCCTGTTCCCCCAACAGACTAAAAGCCATCACTGTACCTTCCCTGTGCCTCATTGAACTATAACCAGCCCTTTCCCCATCCTTGTCAATGTACATCCAACATGTAACTCAAATCCCTTCACTTCCATCATCTCTCCTGCTATCATCCTGGACCCAGCCGCATCCATCTCTGGCCTCGAACCATCCTTTGCCCTGTTTTTACTCTTGCTTCCCTGAAACACAAATATTAACTGCAGTAACATTCTAAAAATATAATTCAGGTATTCTTTCTTAAAACACATTAATGATGCCAAGACTTTTCAGAAGTCTTGATAAAGGCTTTCAAATCCCTCCATCATATGACCTAGCCTCAACTCACTCCACTCTGCCCCTGCTCATTATACTCCAGCAACAGTGGGCTTCATTCACTTCTACAAACCCCCATATAAAGGCCTTTCCAAGTAATGTTCTGTCTGCTTGGAATGGTATCTCCCCATGTCGCCAACAGCTTCTACCTAGGCCCCACCTCCTACATATTCACCAGTGCTAGCTTAACTGTCCCTTGTTTAATGGTCTGACCTTACTCCCAGCCGTAATGAGTTTCCTTGGTTAAAATCTTTCAAGGCACCTGTAATTTCCCTCCACAGACCTAATTACAATGTAAAACTATTAATGTACAACAATATAGAAAGTATAATTACATTTTATAATAATATTATGGCTTAATGTCTATTTCCCCTCATAGACTATAAGCTCCATAAGGGTAGAATGACGCTTTTATTTGTTGTTTTTGTGTTTGGTCACTGTAGTGGGTTGGATGGTGGCTCCCCAAGATATATGTCCGTGACTCAGTCCCCAGATCTATGAGTGTTACCTTATTTGGAAAAAATCTTTGCTGTCTTTGTATCTCAAGTTAGGATGTTGAGATGAGAAGAGAATCAAGGACAAGGGTGCCTGGGTGGCTCAGTCAGTTAAGTGTCCGGCTCTTAATTTCAGCTCAGGTCGTGATCTCAGGGTTGTGAGATGGAGCCCCATTTGACTCTGCACTCTGCAGGAAGTCTGCTTCTTTCCTTTTCTCTGCCCTGTCCCTTGCTTGTGATCATTCTTTCTCACTCCCTAATACGTAAATTAATAAATCTTAAAAAAAAAAAGATAATCCAGGATTATACAGGTGGGTCCTAAATCAAATTAAAAGTATCCTTGTAAGACACACACAATGGAGACATAGAGGAGAGGAGGCAATGTGACCAGACGGTCAAGGACGGGAGTGATGCGGCAATAAGCTGAGAAACAGCTAACAGCAGAAGAAACTGGAAGAGGCAAGGAACGGATTCCTCCCTAAAGACTTCATAGGGAGCCCAGCTGTGTGGAGACCTCCATGTTAGACTTTGGGCTCCAGAACTAGGAGAGGATAAACACCTGTTGTTCTAAGTTACCAAATTTGTGGCACCTTGTTATAGCAGCTCTATGGCACTAATATTTTTGTATTTCTAGGACACAGATAATTCTGTATTGGATATATTGCTGAGGGCTGATCGGGGAGTACATGCAGAATGAACAAGCGAGTTTTCATAGAGCAAAAGTTATAAATGTCCAGCATTATATACCAGATTTTTCCACAGTGAACAGAGCACACTTGGTGCTCAAATTATTTATTAAATTTCATTTAATTTGATTTCATTTTATAAGAAATACAGGTGTATGAAATTTTTAAAGCTTAAATATGCAAGAGAAACAAAGATATACTAGGCAATATTCTCATTTTTATAAATGAAAACTATAGAATTGAGGAAGATTATCTGACTTACACGAGGTCACACAGCAGGTTCAGGCTGAAGGAAATGGCATTTATTTATATAATTCCTATACCATTCCTATTCCTATATACTAGACTATCTTTCTTAAGTACAATTATATTATTCTAATTAAAATCATTTGCTATGTTGCTGCTGTCTTTAGTCAAAGACCCCAGCATTCATTGTCCTTAAACTAGTTAGTATGTGTAGGTCTGCACTGATAATGAAATAAATGTTGAACTAAATCCCAAGAATTATAAGATAAAATTTTTATCCATTCAAATTCCAAGGAATCCATGAGGGAATAGCAACATTAGATAGACATTTACTATTACATTTTACTTGATTTAATTATGATTTCATTATTGGCATTCAAATATTTAAGTGGCTTATCAGGCATTATCTCTTCATTTAAGAATTTACCCCAAAATATATTAAAATGCATAGAGTAACCCAATGCACTTGAATACTAAGGTTTTTCCCACTTAATTTCTGACTTAGGGGTAACTCCACTCAAGGAGTCTCTAATGATTACAGTTTAATGCTTTCTCATATTTTATGTATGCATGACAGAAAAGACCACATATATTTCTGTTAATACAAAAAGAGTATCTTGAATCACTTCTAGTGGTTCCCACTATGTGGGAAGTTCCAAAGTGAGGAAGCCTTGTGAAGGTTTCTCTCTCTCTCTGGGCAACCATGCAGCTACTGCTCAGATGAGATATAACTTTATTTGTGCCCACACTTGCACTCAGATTGTTACCGCTTCAGTATATTTCATTGTTTTTTAGGGGGAGATTTATTCCTCCTGTGGGCTTTCTTTTCAGAGAGGTCAGTAAAGAACCAGCTTCCCAGAGAAAAATACTGTACGGCAGTTCCATAATGTGAAGCCCAGGTCTGATTATGCCCTTATTTGAAATAATCTCCAGTGCCTGGAGGAGAAAATCCAGGGTCTTTAATCTGGCATACAGGACCTTCATGGTGAGCACCTGTGTACTCTGCGGCATCCCTTATCAAGAGGACCCCATGCATCAGAGGCCACCAGGCAAGGTGGCCTGTGACCAGAGAAGTCATTGAAGGAGTCAGTGGAGAAGTGATAAGAGCTAATCTACATTTTTCGAAGTTTGTTCTACATTCCCTGAATGGAGCAACTATTGCAGCAAAATCCATGTATACCTCAACGTGCTTCCTTAATACTTTCCTGGAATGAGACAGACCACCAATTAGGAAGCAAAAAAACAGGGAAAGAGAATAAGTAACAACAACAACAAAATGCATATTGTACTTCAAAAAATATACCAAAGAGGGTTCCAGGGTATTTCCTATTACTTCTGTAAAAATGTCAATCTAAAGGTTTGCTATCAGTCTCCTGAGTTACTCCAGTGCCAATCCATTACGTATTCTCTCGACAAATGCTAAATTGGCCAATAGTTTGTAAACATAGCCCTCTCTGTGTCATTGTGCACAGGAGCACCTGGGTGAAAATGTGAATCACTGTAAGTGTTTAGTTATTTCATACTTGTCTGCACCTACTTAAGAAGGGTGCCTTGAAATCGGGGTTTGCTATCATTTTTTTCTCCTTCTGAAAAAATAAAATACAAAGCACAGAAAATGCAAACCAGTTTAAGAAGTGATACATACTACTCTTCTCCATGAGGCAATAAACTAGTTATATGAAAAACACTCTCCAGCAATTTGAAGAGTTAGATTCAAAATAACCCAACCTGTAGCTAATAACATTTGAGTGTTGTACAATTATATTAAAAAAATAATCACTGGATTTGTCTCCTTGTATGAATGAATTAATTCAATAGATATTTATTGAGTATCTATTAGACACAACAAAAACAAACTGCTGTCTAAGAAATTAGATGTCATCCTTGCCTTCAAGGAGCAGAGTATTTCCATTTATTCTGAGGTCTTAGTCGCATAAAGTAAAAACCAATACGGGACACAGGTTGACCTGTCTTATTCCTTCATGCTATCAAGCCAACTCCACGTACATACACACACTATATTGAAAACACTGATTAGGAATTAGCTGCACACTATTATTGTCCCCAGTTCTAAATCAGTAAGCTTCATGTACTTTGTGTTCCAAAATTTTGCTTATGTCCTAATTTTCCCACTTCTGTCTTTAAGGCTCATTTATACAGGAACTTTTATTTTCCTCAACCTCTGACTAGGAATTTGATTCCTCCCAAGCAACAGCAGCTTCTCTTGTCTTGGATAAACATCTTGCCTTCTGGTGTGGGGTCTGGAGGCTTTGGTGGGCTCATGAGGGAAGGGGCAACTCTCCCCCCGACCCACCAGGTTATATCCAGTCCTCATCTAACATCAACATAACCCTGCATTTCAAAAGAGCAATGCGTTCATGTAAGAAATATGACCAACCATGAATCCAAAGGCAGGATTCTACTTTTCTGTGGCAATATAAGAACACGCAGGTATCACATTCAAGTCATGAGTAAGCACGAACTCTCCCGGATCCCTACGGCGGCCATGTCAGCTGGAGTCCCAGGCCCTTCTTTAGCATCTTAGTTTCTTTGGGACCTGATTGTGTAAGCAGTTCCCAGGCAGAGGGTGGATTGTTTAGGTGCCTTAAGAGATTCTTTTTCAATCTGACTGATGGCTGTGAAATTCTTTTCAAATATGTCGTTTAGTGTCTTTCTCTCTCTCTCTCTCTTTTTTTTACTCAGCTTATGAAAATGTGATATATTTGACATGACTTGCTGTATCTGTTAGGTTGATGTTATTGATTCTAGAATTATTTAGTGTTAAATATATGACAGGCTTTGTAGTCAACCACTGGGAATACAAAAGCCAACTGGACAGCTGTGGTCCCTTCCTTTAGGAAGCTTACCATCCTGTGGCGAGGCACATTTAATAATTCAGGTTCACGGATATATCTCAGGCAGTGTTTCACTAAGGGCTTCTAGTAGAGGTCTCTAAACAGAAACCGTTAGAGCTCCTTATGCTCTTGAAATTCTTTCAGTAAGAGAAACATGTTTGTGGGCACCTGGGTGGCTCCGTTGTTAAGCATCTAACTTCGCTTCAGATCATGATCCCAGGGTCCTGGGATCAAGCCCCACTTTGGACTCCCTGCTTGGCAGGGAGCCTCCTTCTCCTTCTCCCTCTGCCACTCCCCCTGCTTGTGTTCTGTCTCTCTGTCAAATAAATACATTTTTAAAAATCCTTAAAAAAATAAGAGAAACATGTTTGTGATTATTCAGCTGAAAGATAATGACTGAAAGGCAAACAAATAAAGGAGGAGGCCACATGGCTCATTGGCTTGAATTCATACTGAAGTGGAAATGACTGACACTGGATATTAGTTCTTGAATAAAGCTCTTGATGGAGAAAAGGTAAAGAGGAAGGTACAATAGGTTATTAAATTAGGGGAATCATGGTGTTATGAGTGGGGAGAAATTACCTACCAAATAATCTCGCTTATGGTGAGTCCTTTGAGTATATATTTGATGAAAAGAATTCTAAGTTCAGATTGTTCTTTGGGCTCAATCACTTCACTTTGGACTCTGAAAAAGGCCTGTAATTTCTCTGAGATTTAAATTATTGTTATTAAAAGGGGATAACAAAGTTTGTCCCAACACCTCACAAATTTTGGGGGAAAGTAATATTGATCATAGGCTATACACATGTAAGGTGTTAATAAGGCAGGAAAATTGTTATACTGCACTGGAAACCTCAAATTACATCTAAAATATGAATGAAACAAGTGTAAGCTGGGACACTGATTTAAAAGTAATTATACATACATACATCTTTGTTGGTCCAGTAATAAAGTTCTACTCTCAGACTTTAAAACAATGAACTTTAATTTACCTGAAGCCATAGTTTCAGTTCATAATAACTAATGATTCCTTTATGCCTTTCAAAGGAATTATTGTGTCACAGGGCTTATCTCACACTTTTGAAATAAACATATTCCAGTAGGATTGGCTGATTTCTATTGTCCAATTGTTCCACAGTTAACATATGAGATCTATATTTCACTTAAAGTACCATAACACTTTTTAAGCAGTTATGTTTTGGTATTGCTTTGTTGGTAAGGAGGTATTGCTTTGTTGTTTTCTACTAGCCATGATTTAATTGTGGGTCATGAAATCCAATGGACCCATCGTGTCCTCAGGCCAACATTCATTACAAGTCCCCTTCTTGCCTTAGGATGGATCGGATAATTCTAGACCCCAGACTCCACCAGGACCACCAACTTCAAGACATGTCTCTGCCTTCACCCCATTTTGGTGGCTCTCCCACATGCCCTCTTGTCTGCTCTCAGTCCTTGCTGAGAGGTTAATTTACTGAGGTTCAAAGAAGTTAAACTTCTGCCCACAGACACAGGGAAAAAGGTGAACCTCTAAGATTTGAACTTACATTTCTTTTTTTTTAAATTTTTTTAAAGATTTTATTTATCTATTTGACAGAGAGAGATTACAAGTAGGCAGAGAGGCAGGCAGAGAGAGAGAGAGAGAGGAGGAAGCAGGCTCCCTGCTGAGCAGAGAGCCTGATGCGGGACTCGATCCCAGGACCCTGAGATTATGACCTGAGCCGAAGGCAGCGGCTTAACCCACTGAGCCACCCAGGCGCCCCTGAACTTACATTTCTAAGGCACCAAAGCTCATATGTATTCTTTCTATTGCATCCTGCTGATTTGCAGAACATCTGATTTCTCCACAGTGAGACTCTTTTTTAGTGGGAGAGACCTGGGTTATAGTATTCTATTAAAAAAAAAAAAAGCCTATGTTAAAAGATGTTTTGTGATGTGTAAGACAAAGAAGGCTATTTAAATTGAAATCATTTTCCTAGTATCCAAGATCTCTAAATCTCATGCACATTGAATTAACACTAACAAGGGTCTAACAGCATTGATGCTCTGTTTGAATAATTAAATTCTTAGAAAATCATTCCACATTGGAGGGAGAAACGAAGGGCACAGTGAGTTCAGTCTTAATTCAAAGTCACTTATACATTGTTACTTGCTGTTTCCAGGCCTTCACAGAATCAGCAGGGAGGATTTGATATAAAAAATGACAGTTTCTCTCTTTCTCTTTCTATACCCCCCCCTTTCTGGCCAAATTCTTAGGGTGGGGGGAATGGTAGAATTGTCAACGGGAATTCTTCCTAAACTGTCCCTTGACTTTGGCATTTATCGTATATAGAATATTCAGGCTATCTTGCATCCTGAAGTGGAAGCCCTAGCAATATCCTTTCTTTCAAAACTGTGTCCCAATTTATATGTATGAAGTGCTTGATAGTTTACAAAGCCCTTTTCCCATTCATTATTGCATGTGACTCTCAGAAGCACCTGTAGATAGTACCTTCTTCTGTGTCATCATCCAAAGAAAAAGTGGCTGGCTGTCCATAGGCCTCATGAAGTAGCATTTATGTTGGTTACATTTTACATCCTAAACTAACATTTGACCCTGAGACTTTGAGTTGTAAAATAAATTTGTCATACCCAAGAAGTGAGTCAGCTTGGGAGTACTGACTCACAGTAACAAACCTCACAAGAGGCCGAGGATGGCACTGAATTCGCACTGAAGATTTTATGGTGGGAAACAGAACTACCCATGGGTGATAACTGTTACAGTGGCATGAGTAGGGCACTTTGTTCTGGGATAGTGACATTATCAGAAGGTGGTTTGATTTTCAAGATGAGAAAGCAGAAGCTCAGAGACATGAACTAACTTCCCGTCAGCCAAGAAGGTGGTAAGCGATGAAAACAACTTGAACCCTCCATCTCCATCCTAGGGACAGAGGCCGCACTGGGGTAAGGGGGTGGCTGGTGGCCCTTGAGCCATGCCCTGTCCCCTTCCTGGGAAATCCTTCGATGAGCACCATGGATCTTATCCTCTAGTCTCTCTTCATGTCTTTCTGTGATTGATCCCCACCCTTGGCTTAGTAAGGTGTCATTTCAGCTTTGTTCTGGTGTAGGAGGGTGATTCTTTTGCTTTAAAGATTTATTTATTTGAGAGAGAGAGAGAGAGAGTGGGAGGGGGGCAGAGGGAGAAAATCTCAAGCAGACTCCTGCTGAGTGTGAAGCCCAAGAGTGGGGCTCCATTCCACAACACCAAAATGAGGAGTCACACACTTAATGGACTGAGCCACCCAGGCACCCTGTGATTCTTTTGTTTTAAAGCAACTTTGTATATTTCTACTTTGATCTTATAGGCATTGGTATAGCTTGGACCCTCTGACAGTAAAGTCTGTCAGCCAAGGTGGCACCAACAAGGCCCTCTGTATACCAGGATATAACTCTTTCCAGTAGCTGAGGCAGCAATTACTCTTTAAAAGACTTTCTTTAAAAGACTTTACTTATTTATTTGAGAGAAAGAGAATGGGAGAGAGAGAAGAACATGAGGGAGAAGCGTCAGAGGAAGAAACAGACTCCCTGCTGAGCAAGGAACCCAATGCGGGACTTGACACTGGGACTCCAGAATCATGACCTGAGCTGAAGGCAGCTCTTTATTTTTTTTTTAAAGATTTTATTTATTTATTTATTTGACAGACAGAGATCACAAGTAGGCAGAGAGGCAGGCAGAGAGAGAGGAGGAAGCAGGCTCCCCATGGAGCAGAGAGCCCAATGCGGGGCTCTATCCCAGGACCCAGGATCATGACCTGAGCTGAAGGCAGAGGCTTTAACCCACTGATCCACCCAGGCACCTCTAGACATCAATGTCTTGTCTGTTGCATGCATCAGTGTGTTTTCAAGGCCTGGCCCAGAGTAGGCATTCAATAAACATGGAACGGGGGGCAGGAGGGAAGAGGGATAGAAGGAAGGATGGAAGGAAGCAAGGAAGAAAGGAAGAAATGGAGGAGGGGTGGAAGGAAATAAATATTGTAGACGTTAAAGTAAACTGGTAGAATTTGGGACTTGATTGCCTGAGAAGGAGTTAGAGAGCAGGGAGAGAAGCTAAGAAGACACAGACCTGGGCCATCAAGAGTCCTGTTGTCTGGGAGATGAAATTTCTGTCTATGAATATTGATCATTGGTTTACAGGGGGTGTTCTTCCTGAAATGGGAAAGGTTTCCAATTATTGTTTATTCCAGAGTTCAAATTCAGTTCCATCACTGGAATTAGAATCAAGGAAAAAGTTTAACCATATACAAACTTTCTGTATTTGTATCTGAAAAAATTTGCCACAGTGCTTTTGAATAGGACTCAAGGAAATGACTCCTGGCCAGTAAACCATGAAAAGAAATCTATTCTGTTTCACCACTGAATCATCCACACATTTGTATTTTGGAGTTACAAGAGCCTCATGGTTTTTTTTTTTTTTAATTTTTTATTTCTTTTCAGTGTAAAAGTATTCATTGTTTTTGCACCATACCCAGTGCTCCACGCAATCCGTGCCCTCCCTAATACCCACTACCTGGTTCCCCCAACCTCCTACCACCCGCCACTTCAAAACCCTCAGATTGTTTTTCAGAGTCCTTAGTCTTTCACGATTCACCTCCCCTTCCAATTTCCCTCAACTCCCTTCTCCTCTCCATCTCCCCTTGTCCTCCATGTTATTTCTTATGCTCCACAAATAAGTGAAACCATATGATAATTGACTTTCTCTGCTTGACTTATTTCACTCAGCATAATCTCTTTCAGGCCCGTCCATGTTGATACAAAAATTGGGTATTCATCCTTTCTGATGGAGGCATAATACTCCATAGTGTATATGGACCACATCTTCCTTATCCATTCGTCCATTGAAGGGCATCTTGGTTCTTTCCACAGTTTGGCAACCGTGGCCATTGCTGCCATAAACATTGGGGAACAGGTGGCCCTTCTTTTCACTGTATCTTCAGGGTAAAGCCTCACATTGTTTTACTAAAACTTGCCCTGCAGTATATTGTCGGACAGTATCATGGACCTTGGTAGGCTTGTGGACCTTGGTAGGCTTGCTACTCTGGAAGAAGGTCAGAGAGTAGGATGAATACCTTGAACTCCAACTTTATAATCTAATTTCTTCGAGTCTTCAGACCTGTTTTTATAAAAAAAATAACCAAAAAAAAAAAAAAAGTCAAGCGACAGAAATCAATTTTCTCATTTAATCAGCTTCTTTGTTAATTCAACCATAAATTATGTGCTAGAGAAGTCTAATTACATTGTATATGAATCTTGTGTAATTTGCATTAATTACAACCTAAGATGTAAGTGCATTATGTGCTATTGTATGTATTTTTTGCTTATCTCATAAAAAACAGTTATGGCTGCCTATGGCAGACATGACTTATTTCTCTAAACACACTAAAGAAGAAAAACAAACTCTTACTGATTAGTTTAGGAAGTGGTGTATTTTGGAAAAGATCATCTTTTTTAACTCTACTAGTTCTTGAATCGGTGCTAAAGCAGCTCCTCCCAGATTTGCACAGAAGGAGAATCTTGCAGCCCGCAAGAGAGAACACCTACGAACCAGTTACAATGCTTATTGGAAACCTCTTGTAAAATGCTCATGGGCCAGGGTCACCATGCCCAGTCTTGACTGATATTTTCTAGACCCTTAGACTGATAGTAAATGTGGCTCCTATTCTTCCCCGTTTTATAGCCACAGGACTAATTCCCAACTGTCTTGGTAGGTACAATTATAAGGGGGAATGAGATAACTCTCATGAACCTAGAGAATAATGTGCTGAGGATGGTAATTAGGTATGTAGGTAGGAGGAAAATTCACTTCACCTATAGCTAGAGATTCCATTATATGATATTCTGTTCATTTTTCTTAATTTTTAATTCTTCTTTTCCCCAACATGGGGTTTGAACTCATGATCCTGAGATCAAAAGTTAGGCACTTAACTGACTGAGTCACCCAGGAATCCATCTGTTGATTCTTTTACTCATTTAACAAACCTTTACTGTATGCCTATCATGCACTAAGAACAAAGTTGAACACTGAGAATTCTAAAATGAGTAAATAAAAAATTCTCTTTCTTCAAAGAGGTCATTTGGTAGAGGAGGCAGAATATAATCAAATTATGTCAATATTCTGTTGCAAGTGCTTTAATAAAGATGTGTGAAAAGAACATTAATTGATACAAAGGAGGGAGAGGACAGCATTGTCTAGGAGAGGGGAGGACAATTAGGGAAGAAGGAGAGATGCAGAGCTGGGTATTGAAAGATGAAAGGGAATCATAATCCAGAGGAAGACTCAAGGAGATTTCAGGTCAAGGGAAAAGCATGTTCCAAGATTAGGACAATTGTTTGGTATGTGCAAGAAACTACAAGCAGTTTTAGGGAGTACCAGTGATAAGATTAGATAGGAATAAATGGATGAGTTCATGGAACAGCCAAATTCTACTATGTATATATATATCAGATGCTTCTGTCTGTCTGGTTGCCTGTCTGTCTATCTACCTACCTACCTTCTTATCTAGTGTGTATATATAATTTAATTCCCATAAGCCCGAGGTTGTAATATTTATAATCCCAAATTTATAGATAAGGAAACTGAGACACACGTGGCTATCCAAAGCCACATAGCTGGGAATTAACAGCAACAAAATGTACAGAATCTGATTCTAGACTCTTGTCTCTTCATCATTACATGAGAGTCTGGGCTTTATCTTTAGGCTATGGTGAAGAGTTTCAAAGAGAGGAATAGCATGGCAAGAGTAGGCTTTACAAAGGTTCTTCAAACCCTAGTGTGGAGAATGGATTAAAGAAGGGCATCTGTATGTGCAAAACCACCTAGCAGACCAGGGTTCGTCATCAAGGCAATATAACAAAGACTGAAACTACTACAAGGGACATGATTTCTCCAGCACGGAAAGGTAATTGGCCAAAGGTGACATAACCAGCTCAGCTAGGATTAAAGAGTGGGGTTTGGACTTTGCTCTACCATCTTACCCAATTCACAGTCCTGTATATTATGGCATTAAGAGAAAATACCCTCTATTCTAACATGCAGCTGGGGCCCAGACTCACAGAACTCAGAGCTGGAAGAAAGCTTAGGTTGATTCGGTACCTCTGTCCTCTCCAGTTAGGAATTCCTTATAAAGCATCACTGTCAAATGATGTTCTATTCTTTGCCTGAAGTTATTAGCAAAAAATGTCTTTAGAATGTTTAACAGCATTTACTCAGTAAACATTTATTGAGCACCTACTGTGGTCAAGGCATTATTTTTGATGCTGTGGATACAATAAACAAAACCAAACAGGGCCTTGAGGAACTTAAAACCTAATATTAAAACCTGTTTCCCTATGATATCCACCTATGGTAACTAGTTCTGTTCCCTAGAATTATAAAAGTAAGCTGTTCTCTTATGTACTGTAGCATTTCAAATACTGAAAGATTTGAAAGCTCTCAAGGGTTTCTTAGTTTTCTTCTTTCCTAAGATAAACATTTAGTTTCTTCAACAGTTTCTCATATAAGGCAGTCAAATCTGCTAATAACTACTCAGTTTGCATGACTAAATTCCTAAGAATTACTGAAAAAAAAAATACAGCATCTCTCACTATTAGCAGAGTCCAAGACTGACACAGAAATCAAATCAGTTATAATTTGAAAGATTACAGATGTTAGTGGCTTTGAGATATCTGACCATCAGAAACGGATGCTGGATTAGAATTCAAATCATAAATTTAAAATAAAAATTCCACAATACATTTGCATGTATGCTTAATATTAAAACAAAGTTATTATATAAATTTAAAAATCAGAAGCCTCTGGTTTAAAAATACTATTAAAAAAGTAGTTGGGGAAATCTTCTCTCAACCTTCCAAATAAGACAAAAAATCCAAAAACTCATAAAAGCCCATCAATAACCACTGTTAAGATAGTGACACGTTATTCAAGCATTGCTCATTCACAATAAGCATTGAACAGTTGGAAAATGCAATCAATGTTCCAATTATATCATCTGATCCTAAAAAGAATGTGATTTAGCTCTTCCCAGCTATCTCTATTCTAAAAGTAAGATCTGTTTCAACTTGAAAACAGGGCAGACATCATTTTCCTAAGTGGGTTCCACTTTTGAAAGAGAAAAATAGAACCCAGAGAGCTCTTCCTAACTTTCCATATTAGCATTCTTTTTTTTTTTTTTATAACCACTGTAAACTGGAATTGCCAGAATTTAAAAGGCAAACAAACAAACAAACAAAAAGAAATCAGGATGATCATGTTCATGGGAGTGCAGTGAATCCGAGGAGGCGTGACTTCCACAAGTAAAGCTATGAATTGCTAAAGAAGATAGCGGAGGACACAAGGAATCCTGTAGCAGTGAATCCTGAACACAGTTGTCATGTATACTTTGATCAGAGCATCAGGGATCTTTGAGAGGTGGGCAAAGAGGAAAGAACCTGTTTCAGTTCAGCATGAAACAAATGTGTAGTAGACACGAGAATTGTAAGAACTCTAAGAATCAAGGCGCCATCTGCCATAGATCTGTTAAAGAAATCTGACCAGCATGTCAGTGGACAGAAATTGGGGTCAAGGGCAATCCACACACTGCATTTATTGGCAAACAGTAGGTCTGAATAGATCTCTTCTATTAAAGGGTGATTAGATGGCAAACAACAAAATCACCATGGGGACTGTACAAAAAATGCTATAGAATAAGGAAAAGGGAATTGTGTATTCATAAGACTTCTGAAAATTATCTACTGCAGGAACTTCAGAAGAAATAATTTCAGAAATCTATTTGGCATCACTCAATGCTTGCAAGTTGGTGTGATCTCCAGGGAACCAGAACCAAACGCCACAAGAAAGAAGGATGGGAGTAGACTAAAAATGTTAACAAAATTAAAGCTTTTGCAGAAGTAGTGAAGAATAGAAAGATATTGAGAGAAAATGGGATTTATGATGAAGAAGACAGATTTGGAAAACTCTCAGAGGAGAAAAGGGACAAAACCATATCAAAATAATTAAAAGAGAGTAGAGATGGAAGACAGTAAAGAAAATTCCAATCTTATAGGATGGTCTGAGGAGCAAAGTAGAACAATTGAAACAGAAGTAATAATCAAAGATATAACTGAGGAAAACTTTCCTGAGAGTAAAACAAAAAAGCAAAAGGACATCCGATTTAAGCCCATAAATTAGAAAAGCTTGCTGTATTTTAGGCAAAATCAGTTAACCACAGAATCACACCTATGTAGAACCTGGAAAAAATGGTGGTTTGCACTGTTTCACTAATAAATTGTGGTAAATATTTTGGTGTTTGTGTGTGTATGTGTGTGCATTCTTCTTCCAGGGAGGTATTTCATAGATAAGTCTATTTACATACATTTATATGTAGCACATATGTATTCAGACTATACATATTTGTGTAGCTTGCTTTTTAAATTAACAATGTATCACAAATATTTCCTAATGCCCCTAAGTGTTATAAAATATTTTTAGAGTAGTCCATCATATCCTGAGTTATTTAACTAATGCTTTCTTGTTGGTCACTTAAATCAGTTTAAATCTTCATGATTATAGACATAATTATTAGAATTATGTATTAGAAACATTAAAAAAAGGTTCTGTATTAGAAACTTTACTATAAACAACCACATTTCTGTTTACTCCTATGAGACCAATTGACGAACTTAAATTGCTAGATCAAATGATACAAAGTATAATTTTAAATTGGAAATTTAAAACTCATAAGCATTCCTTGACCAAGCAGAAAACTCCAATTTCCTTCAAGATGACCACCTGCAGATTAGCCTCAGCCTTCTCTTTAATACTTCAAGTCAGAGGACAATGAAAGAAAACCCACAGAGTTCTCAGAATAAAAAGTTGCAACCCAAGATTTTTATGCTGTGCTATCTTCACATGCATAGGCAAAAGGAAGATGTATAAGAGCTCAAATAATATGCCACTATGTACCTCGATTAAAAAAAAAAAAATCCTTGGGTGCATGGGTGTCTCAGTTGGTTAAGCAATTGCTTTCGGCTCAGGTCATGATCCTGGAGTCCTAGAATCAAGTCCCACATTGGGCTCCCTGCTCGGCAGGGTGTCTGCTTCTCCTGATGACCTCTGTCTCTCACTCTCTCTCTCTCAAATAAAAAACAAAACCTTAAAAAAAAATCCTTGAAGATGAATTACCAATCCTTACTGACTTCAAAATACATTGAATATGAGGTCTGGGAATGAGAAGTTTTGGTTTAAAAGAATTCCGGGGCACCTGGGTGGCTCAGTGGGTTAAAGCCTCTGCCTTCAGTTCAGGTCATGATCCCAGGGTCCTGGGATCGGACCCCACATTGGGCTCTCTGCTCCGTGGGGACCCTGATTCCTCCTCTCTCTCTGCCTACCTCTCTGCCTACTTGTGATCTCTGTCTGTCAAATGAATAAATAAAATCTTAAAAAAAAATAAAAGAATAAAAGAAGAGTTTCTTATTTTCCCATTCTGAGATTCTATCATAAGCAAATAATCTAAAATTTGGACAGTGATTTATAAACTATAAAGACCATTTCAGGATTATTAAGCAAAATAATAATCCAATAATAATTGGAAATAATCTAAATATGTAACAAGAGTTAGAAATAACTGGGGGACTAAATGATGTATTATGTGTTTATAAACCTTTTTAGCAACATGGGAAAATACAAAATAAAGTTAAATAATATTAAAAGCAAAACATGATTCAGATTTATAGAGATAGAATGATCTACCTGTGCAAAGGAAAATCAAAATCAATGTTTAAAAAAACTAGAAAAAGACCAAACTCATAATAAGTTGCCTGTGGGATGTCTGGGTGGCTAGTTGGTGAAGTGTCTAACTTGGTTTTGGGTCAGGACATGAACTCTGGGTTGTGAGATCGAGACCCACATCGGGCTCCACACTCAGCGGGGCATCTCCTTGGGATTCCCTTCCTCTCCTCTGCTCCTCCCCAGCTTGTGTTCTCTCTCTTTCTCTCTAAGATGCATAAAGAAATCTTAAAAAAAAAAATTAGGTTTCCTCTCATGAGTGCAGTTTGAATGTTTTTCCATTTCTTTTTACTCTTTTGAATTTCCAAATTTTATGTAATGAGTATCAATTTTGAAATCCCAAGAGAAATACAGAAGTCAAAAAGTTTTGATGAAGTACCTTTAACTGCCCAAAGTGATAGTGAGACTTAAATATTATAAAATTAATTTTTGTAAAGTACTATAAACCCATTACCAAAATAAATGATTTTATATTATATTCTCTTTCAATCAATCTGTAAACATTTTTCTGTCTGTAATAGTCTATGCACAATTTTAAATTCTTTATTTTTTTGCTTGGCATTATTTCCTAAAGACATATGCATGTTTCTACTTGGAGAGGTATCACAGTTGGTATGTTATTATAGTCAATCACCCCATCACATGTACACCCTAAAATTTATAAAACCATTCTCCTATTGTGGGTCATTTAGGTCTTGGCTGTTTGACACAATGAGCAAATGCCAAGGCTTTGTACTCAGAGCTCTTCTTTTTTATAATTTCCTTGGGATGTTCTCCAGAATTGTAATCATTGTACGAAATTACGCACATGATTCTTTTTATGGCTTTGGTGTGTATTCTCAGATCACTCTCCAGGATGCATGGAGTTTATGTAGTCTTAATACTCTCCTACAGGGAAAAAAAATGAATGGAAGAAAAGGTCATTGGATTTCTTGGACATTAAACTAGAGGAAACCTTGGAGATCAGCCATCTAGGGCAATTCTCATTTTACAGGAAGAAATAGAAATTCAGAGGACTCAAAGCGAGCTTCATATTGAACATCAAACTTAGCTCTCTTGACTATAGAGCCCCTCTCATGCCTCTGTTTTGAAGTATTCTTTCTCCTTTCTCATCCCTCTCTCTGGAGTGAGAGATAAAGAAAAAAAAATGTGTTTATTTTGGTTTAAGGCAGCAGAGGAATAGGAAAGTGCTTTGGATCAAATCCTTGCTCTGCCACGTAAAACTCTCACCATGTTGCTTCATCTTTCTGGCACTCAGTTTTCTAATCTGTAAAATGGGGATCCTAAGACTATGTGCACCATACAGGGTGGTTGTTGGGGTTATAGATAATATGTGGGGGGCTACCACTAGCTCATGTGCCACGCTGAGGGTTAGGAGGGAAAAATCACTCTCTCTGAAAAGCTGTACCAAGGCTCGAGTACACAAGTCCTTGAGTGGACTGTATATTTGGGGCAGTTAGAAAAAGGTGCTCCTTCCTCCAGGGTGTGCAGCCCACACAGGGCACACGATGTGGGGAGCACTACATAACATGATGCCAGCACACGTTCACTCCTTTGTTCTAGAACCTTTGTGTTGAGCGACAAAACCTGCACACCCTTACAGTAAGGCCCGGTACATGTGGCCATCAGTTTTTCTTATTCTCATTATTATTGGGAAGGAGAAGACAATGTCCTTGGGACACTCACCCCATCTATCCTATCCCCACAGAAGTGAAGATAGAGAGAACTTCTTGGCAAGCAAGAGCTGAACATGGGGCTGAATCTCACTGCCGTGAAAGCCATGAAGGCCAAATGTGAACACCGACCTTCATTAATTCAAGCTTTGTACTTCTGCTAAGGAGCTAGTTTGCCTGATGCATCTTCTCTCCCTAATTTGGCCTGTTTGGGTAACAAAGCTCCCAGCAATCATCTAAACCTCATTTGACGCACCTGTGAGCAATTCGTTATATTAATATAACAGCAAGGGAGGAGCAGAGACACTAATAAATAGACTTTAGCTGCCAGGACTCCTTGTCTCAGCCGAGCTGGTCCTTTCCGTCTCTCCCCCTTCCATGCCCAGCCAGCTCCCTGCCTCACTGGGAAGGTCCTGCAGGCCACGGGGAGGGTGTATCTCCAGCTGTCAGTGCCCATCTCTGGTCAGAGTCTGGTGCATCCACTAATTGTCTTTTTTCAAGCTCTACAGGATTTTCATCTTACCTGATTTGAAAAACTTGCTCTTAGTTAGAAGTGGAACACAAGCGTTGCTAACTAAGGTCGCTTGGAACAGTATTTGGTAACTCTCCTCATGGCTGAAACTCCATTTATCAAAGAGAATCTGTACTGCAGCAACACAGAGAGTGATTGGTCAAAGTCTTTATTTTGTTGACTCTCAGCACTTCTGTGCTATCCTAATGTTGTAGTGAATTTTCCCTTTTCCATCACCTCAGAGGATACCAACATATGTTTCATATTGCTTGATTTTAACACTTTTTCAAAACCACGGGTCTTTTTTCTTTTTTTTCTGCCAACACAACCCTCTCAGCTTTAAAGTACGTAGTTCTGGAAACGGACATCAATCCCCAGGTGTTCCAACATGACGCCTGGAACTCCTTTCACCAATGCTCCCCCAGTATGCCACCCCTGGCTTTCTCTCCTGGGCTTCTCCCCCTCTTCACATCTTGGGCTCCACGCTCTATCAGGGAAAGGAAATTGCAGCTCTTCACAGATGTCATGCTCTTCCCTGCCCTTGTGGGTTTGTCCCAGCAGTACCCTCTGCCAGGAATGCTCCCAATCCCACAACAGCTCGATTTGCCTCTTACTCATCCCTCACATTCTGCTCAACATTGGATTAATTATTCCTCATCTGTGTTCCCTCTGCATACCTTTATCATTAAATTAATTCTCTTCTATAATTATGTTTCTCTACCCTTCCCCTCCCACCAAAGTATGAGTTCCATAAATGCTGGGACTGGTCTAAACTTATTTATATCCTCAGTGGATGAATAAAGCCATGTAAAGCTTTGGGCTGGGGGGCGGAGGAAGGAATACATAAAGATAACAGACAGTCAGACTTGGTCATGTCTAGTGCAAGTGAGAAGAACACGGGCCCAAGGCCAGACCTCCTTGTCAACTACTGGCCATGTGTGATTAGACAAGTTACTTCATCTCTCTAGGCCTTTTGTTTTTTAGCCCACAAAAAATGCTGGGTGATCTGTGGAGCTCCAGGGATTCTGGTGGAGTGAGGGGTGCCCACAAATGAGATGGACATAACAAAATGTCAGTACCTTCCTTCCTCAATTCAGCTTTATATGAAGAATGGATTCTAGGTCTTTAAAGGTTGGCCTACGAAAATAGTTAGCAGTGACTCAAAACTCCCAGATGCTTTACGTGTATTAACTTATTGCCCTCCTATGAGAGGGTAGTATTCGTTCCCATTTTTAAATGAGGAGCTAAAGCACAGAGAAGTCAGAGAACATGCAGATAGACACAAAGCCCAGGAGTGATGGAGATAAGATCTGAATTCAGAAGAAGGGGACTCCCGGGTCTAATATTTGGTGGTTTTATTATTAAACTAATGGCCTAGCATGTACCTAAAAAAAATAGCTATGTATGTAATGTAGTATTTGAAAGTCCTAAGCCAGAGATGCAAAGCTGGAGGGCCTAACAACAGAGACCAGGGGGAGCTATAATCAATTGGCTTGACAGATTCAAGAAGGCTGCTGGAGGATGAAAAACTTTAACAGAACCTCCAAATGAGAGTGGGGTCCAGATGAATGGAAAAGTGAGGGAGTATCATTAAAGCTAGGTTAGAGGGAATATAAAATTAAAATGGATATCACTCCCAAGTCCAAAGGTAGCGTGGACTTCGTAATCTATCATGAAGAGGTACCATCCCCTCTTGGCCTTGCATACCCAGGACATAGTCGGGCCTGAGTACCAGTTGCACCATTTACTGATTGTGCTACACTGGATAGCTCCCCTGGCTGCGATGAGCCTCAGTCTTCCCATCTTTAGCACAGAGTTAATGACAGTGGATTGTGAGACAATATATAGTTTATAATAATGTGCAAAGGTGCCAAGGTTGTAGCTATCTTTGGACATATTTTAAATATCTTCAAAAATATCCATATTGTAAAAAATGAGTACATATAATTCTTGAAATAATAATAAGGATTTTTATTTGGGAGGGGTCTTGGATATTTACTATCATGCAATAGAGTTTAGCTGCACAGTTTTCTCTCAAGGGAGGCATGGGGAAGAAATGCAATGCCCAAAATTTGTGCTCTGAGGCGAGAGGGAAGGTTGCTAGGGTGAGTGAGCTTTTTATTCCTCTGCTGTTCCAAACATCTGGCAGCCTGGGGAAGCAGTTTTTTTTTTTTAATTTTTATTTAAATTGCAGTGTAGTTTACATACAATCTAATATTAGTTTTAGGTGTACCGTATAGTGATTCAACACTTCCAATATCACCCCGAGCTCATCACAAGTGCCCTCCTTAATCCCCGTCACCTGTTTCACTTATCCCCCACCCACCTCCCTTTTGGTCACCATCAGCTTGTTCTCTATGGTTAAACGTGTGTTTCTTGGTTTGCCTTTTTCTCCCTATGCTCATTTGTTTAGTTTCTTAAATTCCACATGTGAGTGAGACCGACATATTTCACTTAGCATAATACTCTCTAGCTCTACCCGTGTTGCTGCAAATAGAGATTTCATTCTTTTTTAGGGCTGGATAATATTATATATATATTATATATATAATGTATCATATATATTTTATATAATATATTATATATATAATATATTCACAATATATTCATAAATAATATATGCAATATATACATATGTGTGTGTGTGTGTGTGTATGGCTATTTCCATAATTTGGTTATTGTAAATAATGCTGCTATAAACATCAGGGTGCACATAACCCTTTGTATTAGTATTTTTGGTCTATGGCAATACCATCCTAAACATACCCGATCTTGTCTGAATTAGTATTTTTTATATTCTTTGGGTAAATAACCATTCATGCAATTGCTAGATTATAGGGTAGTTTTATTTTTTACTTTTTCAGGAACTCCCATACTGTTTTCCCAGTGGCTACCACCAGTTTGCTTTCCCACCAGCAGTGTAAGATCTCCACATCTTCACCAAAACGTGTTGTTTCTTGTGTTGTTGATTTTAACCATTCTGACTGGTAGGAAATGATATCTCATTGTGGTTTTGATTTTCATTTCCCTGATGATGTGATGCTGAATATCTTTTCAAGTGTCCGTTGGCTATCTGGATGTCTCCTTTGGAAAAATGTCTATTCATGTCTTCCTGGGACAGCAGTGTTCTAATAGCCCTTAAAAAGTATCTTAGGGGGGCACCTGGGTGGCTCAGTGGGTTAAAGTCTATGCCTTTGGCTCAGGTCATGATCCAAGTACCCTGGGATCAAGCCCCACATCAGGCTCTCTGCTCAGCAGTGAGCCTGCTTCCTCCTCTCTCTCTCTCTGCCTGCCTCTCTGTCAAATAAATAAATAAAATCTCTTTTCAAAAAGTATCTTAGAGACTAAATTCAACAGCTACTCTTTGAATTTCCTGTAGCATTTAGCTTAGCACCAAGATCTTAAAGGATTCTATTCTACTCTACTCTATTACTTCTATCTTCTTCTATTTATTCATTCATCCATGAAACATTTATTGAGAAACTACTTTGTGCCAGGCACTACATTATGTGTGTGGATACAGAAATAAATAAGACATAGCACTTGTCTGCAAAGAATGATAGTTTTGAGTCAGATACAGACATATAAACAACAAATGTTTGCTACACATTGGAGAGCTTCAGATGTACAACACAGGCTATACTCTAACTGTAAAGAAAGTCTGGCATACAAGATTGGGTGAAAACCACAGGCAGCCCAGCCACCCTGATCTCAAATTTTTCTCAGTTCCTCAATCAATGAATAAATACTAGCTTATTGTCCATGTGAACTTATCAGGAAATACGTGTCAATGATTTCCATGGACCGTCCAGTTAATCCTTACAACACTATTATACATGGGTTTTACCATTTTGCCCATTTTATTTATTTTTCATTCCTTCATTTCAGAGATGAGGAAACTGAGCCCTCGAAAAGTTTAGCAGCTTGCCCAGGGTCATTTGCCATGCCCTCATTCACCTTTGAACCCCCTTTTTACTATTGTCCTCTCCGTCTAGAAAATGCCACCTCCCTGTTCTTTACTGCTTCTCTCTCACTCACTCTCCCCCATCCCAATTCCTGGATTCCTTCTAACTCAGTTAAAAAAAATCACTTTCTCAAAATAGCTGTCTTTGATCTTTGACTATATTAACTTCTTGTAGCACATGTACTGGGCAATCCTGTGTTATCACCATGTACTGGGATTGCCTGAGGAATGCTCCTCTCCTCCGCCCAATGTAATCTCCAGGAAGGCCATTTGCCTCAGGTTTGTTTTCATTCATTAGTATTTTCCAAGAGGCCAGAAAAGGGCTTAACAAGTAGAAGGTTTCAATAAATATTTTTCAAATGAAAGCAAGGGGAGAAAAGAGATATATGAGACACTTCACGCAGCCATCACAACCAAAAGATCACCCAAGATCTCCAGTGAGAAGTTCTTCCTGGGGTCTTATCATACTGGTTCCCCAAATGGGGAGAAAGACAGTCGATTGGTGAGCTGCACACCAGCTATCTTAGGCAAGTTGACATTTATTGTGAGGCAGGGAATTGCTCTTAGCACAATATTTCCTGAGAGGAGCAGGTAAATATTGAGACAAGATGCACATCAAGTTTTTTCTGTGAACCACTGTACAATAATCAATTCTGGAGATAACAAAGGCATTTGTTAACAGTCCCATCTCCTTTTTCAAAGCTCAGCTCTAAGGCTGGCAATGTTACAAAGCTCAAGAAAAGAAGTGGTTAGCAGATGCCAACCACTTGTCCGAGGAAAAATCCAAAAGACAATATGCAATACCTCAGCTTTTTTACACACAGATAGGATTTCTGTCCTCCAGTTCATCAAAATTCCTAATGGAGTGGCTGCAGAAATGGAAAGTGAGAGTTTTACAAGCAGACTAAATAAGGAAAACAAAAACAAACAAACAAACAAACAAAAAAACCCTCAGCCCGGCAGAAAAACCTACTTGTACAGTCCTCTGGTTTTCAGGTTATTCTTGCACGAACAAGAGTTTATGGCTGGGCACATAGATTCCCCTGCATCAGAGTATTTGGATGCAAAATGTGTTGTTATTATTAATATTTTGGGGGGGATTGTCTGGGCTACATTTTGAGAGCAAAACTTTGTTTTATTCAGTTTTGTACCTATGCCTCTCAGGGGAGCACATAGAAGACACCCAGTGTATATTCCTTGAGCCAATGAATGGCTGACATGAATAAACATTTGGGGAGTGAAGCCAGGACAGCCCTCTTTGGAAGAGCAACATAAATTATTCTTGGATGGATTTCTGTAGAATTTCTATTACACACTTTTGGAACTTGTCTATGCAAGCAGATTAATATAGTTAAAGACTCTTTTCAAAAGATAGGATCAGAATTAGGGATAGATTTTTATTTTTACTCTCTCCACAGAGAAGATGCTTTTTGTTTTGTACTAAAATTGGTCTGATGAAGCCCAGTTGCTTCGGAATCCCACTGAGCACCCCAGCAGGAGCTTAATATATGTGTGTGGGCAGAAGGGATGAATGAATGGATGGATGGGTGGCTCTTCCCCTTGTCTTGGCTTCCCTTAGTCAGTGTCTGAGACAGCAGAGAAGGAACCTCAGTGGAAAGACTGGGTCGAAGTAGGCACACACATCACCCTTCATATCTTTGGCAGGAGTGACTACTCCTGATTTAAAGAGCCAGAGGACAGAACTTCATTAAGTCTCCGTGTTTTATATTCCAGCTGACATCACTATGCACAAAGGTATGTTCTGGGAAGTTGATGAAACACTGTGGGGGACTTACCTAAATGTTCTCTGTATCTCCAGTGAGCCAGGGGACTGTAAGACCCTTGCTAAAGGACAAAGCCTGGACAATTGTTCTGGGCCTCCTGACATATTGATTACATTGCCAACCTTTGGAGCCACTGTCAGGAGGATCTGACTCTACAGTTATCTCCTATCCTTGAGTTGCAACTACATTAAGCCTGAAAGAATATCCCAAGCCTCCCTTATGTGTTTGAACCATTCAAATATCTTATAAAGCAAACAGATTGGAGTTTGCAATTTTCGCGGGCACATTAAAGAAATAGGACTCATTTTTTTTCAATGTCTACTGAACTGAAGTCTTTCTTCTTTGGCTTCATCCAGTCTCCCTATTTCCTATATGTTTGATCTTTTCCCTTTCTGTTTTTGAGCATTAGGGAACTTCAAACTATAGTTTGGAAAAAAAAAATATGTACATACATATATATAGAGAGAGATAGATTTATATTTCATGTACATATATTTATATATGTGAATATATATATTTCATGTACATATATTTTTTTCATATATATATGAATATATATATTTAATGTACATATATTTTTTTCCCAAACTATAGTTCTGACATTAGGTATGAGACTGTGGGAAAAGAACCTCAGTCCTCTGACCCCACCTGGTCATCCAAAAAGTGGAAATAATAAACCTGTGCTTCAGAGCCTATGGGAGGATCCCATTCCTTAATGGTCTACTGCCAAACCTAAATGTTTATGCATTGGTTTTCCACTGCTGCATAACAAATTGCCATCTATTTACCACCTTAAAACAACACCCATTTATCCTCTCATATTTTTGCAGGTAAGAAGTCAGCAGGCTTGGCTGGGTCCTCTACTTAGGGGCTCACAAGCCCAAAGTCAGGGTGTCAAAGACCAGATGGGTTCTTATCTGGAGGTTCTGGAAGAATCAGCCTCCAGGCTCATTCAGGGTGTTGGCAGACTTTAGTTCCATGTGGTTGTAGGATCAAGGTCCCTGTTTCCTTGCTGGCTGTCAGCAGGGCACTGCTCTCAGTCCCTAAGGCTCTCTGCTTTCATTCTCCTATGACCTTCTCCACCCGCTGCTTAGCAAAATCGTGCCTTGACTTCTCACATTTGAAATCTCTTCAGTTTCTTTTGCCACAAGCCACAGAAAACCCTGCTTTTAAAGAGCTTTGTAGCTAGATTAGACTCGCCAGATAATCTATCTTTTGTCATATAACGTGATATAACCATGAGAGTCCAAGCTCGCCATATTCATGGGTTCCACCTCCACTCAGAAGGAAATTGCATCAGGACAAGGGCCACTGGAAGTCATTCTTAGAATTCTGAACATGACTGCATCAGAATCACCTTGGAGCTTTTTTTTTTTTTTTTTTTTTAACTATTTATTTTTTATAAACATATATTTTTATCCCCAGGGGTACAGGTCTGTGAATCACTAGGTTTACATACTTCACAGCAATCACCAAAGCACATACCCTCCCCAATGTCCATAATCCCACCCCCTTCTCCCAAACCCCCTCCCCCCAGCAACCCTCAGTTTGTTTTGTGAGATTAAGAGTCACTTATGGTTTGTCTCCCTCCCAATCCCATCTTGTTTCATTTTTAAAGGAACAGAATTCTTAAACAATATAACACCTATCTCTAAATACTTATAAATCTAAAACAAATTTTAATAATTATTTCCTCATCATTAAAAGAAAAAAAAAACAATATTTTGACATCTGCTTACAAACATAAGCCAAGGATAATTTTGAACAGTTCAAGTTCTGAATTCGAGAGATAAGTGAGTCCATACAACAAAACAACATTAGAATAATTGGGATTCCAGAAGAAGAAGAAAGAGAGAGAGGAGCAGAAGGTATACTGGAGAGAATTATTGGGGAGAATTTCCCCAATATGGCAAAGGGAATGAGCATCAAAATTCAGGAGGTTCAGAGAACGCCCCTCAAAATCAATAAGAATAGGCCCACACCCCGTCACCTAATAGTAAAATTTACAAGTCTCAGTGACAGAGAAAATCCTGAAAGCAGCCCTGGAAAAGAAGTCTGTAACATACAATGGTAAAAATATTAGATTGGCAGCTGACTTATCCACAGAGACCTGGCAGGCCAGAAAGAGCTGGCATGATATTTTCAGAGCACTAAACGAGAAAAACATGCAGCCAAGAATACTCTATCCAGCTAGGCTATCATTGAAAATAGAAGGAGAGATTAAAAGCTTCCAGGACAAACAAAAACTGAAAGAATTTGCAAACACCAAACCAACTCTACAGAAAATATTGAAAGGGGTCCTCTAAGCAAAGAGAGAGCCTACAAGTGGTAGATCAGAAAGGAACAGAGACCATATACAGTAACAGTCACCTGACAGGCAATACAATGACACTAAATTCATATCTCTCAATAGTTACCCTGAATGTTAATGGCCTAAATGCCCCTGTCATAAACACAGGGTATCAGAATGGATTAAAAAAAAAAAAAAAACGCATCTATATGTTGCCTCCAAGAAACTCATTTTAAGCCCGAAGACACCTCCAGATTTAAAGTGAGGGGGTGGAAAAGAATTTACCATGCTAATGGACATCAGAAGAAAGCAGGAGTGGCAATCCTTAAATCAGATCAATTAGATTTTAAGCCAAAGACTATAATAAGAGATCAGGAAGGACACTATATCATGCTCAAAGGGTCTGTCCAACAAGAAGATTTAACAATTGTAAATATCTATGCCCCCAACGTGGGAGCAGCCAACTATATAAACCAATTAATAACAAAATCAAAGAAACACATCAACAATAATACAATAACAGTAGGGGACTTTAACACTCCCCTCACTGAAATGGACAGATCATCCAAGCCAAAGATCAGCAAGGAAATAAAGGCCTTAAACGACACACTGGACCAGATGGACATCACAGATATATTCAGAACATTTCCTCCCAAAGCAACAGAATACACATTCTTCTCTAGTGCACATGGAACATTCTCCAGAATAGATCACATCCTGGGTCCTAAATCAGGACTCAACCGGTATCAAAAGATTGGGATCATTCCCTGCATATTTTCAGACCACAATGCTCCTAAGCTAGAACTCAACCACAAAAGGAAGTTTGGAAAGAACCCAAATACATGCAGACTAAACAGCATCCTTCTAAAGAATGAATGGGTCAACTGGGAAATTAAAGAAGAATTGAAAAAAATCATAGAAAAAAATGATAATGAAAATACAACGGTTCAAAATCTGTGGGACACAACAAAGGCAGTCCTGAGAGGAAAATATATAGCGGTACAAGCCTTTCTCAAGAAACAAGAAAGGTCTCAGGTACACAACCTAACCCTACACCTAAAGGAGCTGGAGAAAGAACAAGAAAGAAACCCTAAGCCCAGCAGGAGAAGAGAAATCATAAAGATCAGAGCAGAAATCAATGAAATAGAAACCAAAAAGACAATAGAACAAATCAACGAAACTAAGAGCTGGTTCTTTGAAAGAATTAATAAAATTGATAAACCCTTGGCCTGACTTATGAAAAAGAAAAGAGAAAGGACCCAAATAAATAAAATCATGAATGAAAGAGGAGAGATCACAACTAACACCAAAGAAATACAAACTATTATAAGAACATACTATGAGCAACTCTACGCCAATAAATTTGACAATCTGGAAGAAATGGATGCATTCCTAGAAACATATAAACGACCACAACTGAACCAGGAAGAAATAGAAAGCCTGAACAGACCCATAACCAGTAAGGAGATTGAAACAGTCATTAAAAATCTCCAAACAAACAAAAGCCCAGGGCCAGATGGCTTCCCGGGGGAATTCTACCAAACATTTAAAGAAGAACTAATTCCTATTCTCCTGAAACTGTTCCAAAAAATAGAAATGGAAGGAAAACTTCCAAACTCATTTTATGAGGCCAGCATAACCTTGATCCCAAAACCAGATAAGGATCCCACCAAAAAAGAGAGCTATAGACCAATATCCTTGATGAACACAGATGTGAAAATACTCAACAAAATACTAGCTAATAGGATTCAACAGTACATTAAAAAGATTATTCTCCACGACCAACTGGGATTTATTCCAGGGCTGCAAGGTTGGTTCAACATCCGCAAATCAGTCAATGTGATACAACACATCAATAAAAGAAAGAACAAGAACCATATGATACTCTCAATAGATGCTGAAAAAGCATTTGACAAAGTACAGCATCCCTTCCTGATCAAAACTCTTCAAAGTGTAGGGATAGAGGGCATATACCTCAATATCATCAATGCCATCTATGAAAAACCCACCACAAATATCATTCTCAATGGAGAAAAACTGAAAGCTTTTCCGCTAAGGTCAGGAACACGGCAGGGATGTCCCTTATCACCACTGTATTCAACATAGTACTAGAGGTCCTAGCCTCAGCAATCAGACAACAAAAGGAAATTAATGGCATCCAAAACGGCAAAGAAAAAGTCAAATTATCACTCTTCGCAGATGATAAGATACTATATGTGGAAAACCCAAAAGACTCCACTCCAAAACTGCTAGAACTTATACAGGAATTCAGTAAAGTCTCAGGATATAAAATCAATGCACGGAAATCAGTTGCATTTCTCTACACCAACAGCAAGACAGAAGAAAGAGAAATTAAGGAGTCAATCCCATTTACAATTGCACCCAAAACTATAAGATACCTAGGAATAAACCTAACCAAAGAGGCACAGAATCTATACTCAGAAAACTATAAAGTACTCATGAAAGAAATTGAAGAAGACACAAAGAAATCAAAAAATGTTCCATGCTCCTGGATTGGAAGAATAAATATTGTGAAAATGTCTATGCTACCTAAAGCAATCTACACATTTAATACAATTCCTATCAAAGTACCATCCATCTTTTTCAAAGAAATGGAACAAATAATTCTAAAATTTATATGGAACCAGAAAAGACCTCGAATAGCCAAAGGGATATTGAAAAAGAAAGCCAACGTTGGTGGCATTACAATTCCGGACTTCAAGCTCTATTACAAAGCTGTCATCATCAAGACAGCATGGTACTGGCACAAAAACAGACACATAGATCAATGGAACAGAATAGAGAGCCCAGAAATAGACCCTCAACTCTATGGTCAACTAATCTTCGACAAAGCAGGAAAGAATGTCCAATGGAAAAAAGCCAGCCTCTTCAATAAATGGTGCTGGGAAAATTGGACAGCCACATGCAGAAAAATGAAATTGGAGCATTTCCTTACACCACACACAAAAATAGACTCAAAATGGATGAAGGACCTCAATGTGCAAAAGGAATCCATCAAAATCCTTGAGGAGAATACAGGCAGCAACCTCTTTGATCTCAGCCGCAGCAACATCTTCCTAGGAACAATGCAAAATGCAAGGGAAGCAAGGGCAAGAATGAACTATTGGGATTTCATCAAGATCAAAAGCTTTTGCACAGCAAAGGAAACAGTTAACAAAATCAAAAGACAACTGACAGAATGGGAGAAGATATTTGCAAATGACATATCAGATAAAAGACTAGTGTCCAGAATCTATAAAGAACTTAGCAAACTCAACACCCAAAGAACAAATAATCCAATCAAGAAATGGGCAGAGGACTTGAACAGACATTTCTGCAAAGAAGACATCCAGATGGCCAACAGACACATGAAAAAGTGCTCCGTATCACTCGGCATCAGGGAAATACAAATCAAAACCACAATGAGATATCACCTCACACCAGTCAGAATGGCTAAAATCAACCAGTCAGGAAATGACAGACGCTGGCAAGGATGCGGAGAAAGGGGAACCCTCCTACACTGTTGGTGGGAATGCAAGCTGGTGCAGCCACTCTGGAAAACAGCATGGAGGTTCCTCAAAATGTTGAAAATAGAACTGCCCTATGACCCAGCAATTGCACTATTGGGTATTTACCCTAGAGATACAAACGTAGTGATCCAAAGGGGCACGTGCACCCAAATGTTTAATGCAGCAATGTCCACAATAGCCAAACTATGGAAAGAACCTAGATGTCCATCAACAGATGAATGGATCAAGAAGATGTGGTATATATACACAATGGAATACTATGCAGCCATCAAAAGAAATGAAATCTTGCCATTTGCGACAACCTGGATGGAACTAGAGCGTATCATGCTTAGTGAAATAAGTCAAGCAGAGAAAGACAACTATCATAGGATCTCCCTGATATGAGGAAGTGGTGATGCAACATGGGGACTTAAGTGGGTAGGAGAAGAATAAATGAAACAAGATGGGATTGGGAAGGAGACAAACCATCAGTGACTCTTAATCTCACAAAACAAACTGAGTGAGGGTTGCTGGGGGGAGGGGGTTTGGGAGAAGGGTTTGGGATTATGGACATTGGGGAGGGTATGTGCTTTTGTGAGTGCTGTGAAGTGTGTAAACCTGGTGATTCACAGACCTGTACCCCTGGGGATAAAAATATATGTTTATAAAAAATAAAAAAATTAAATAAAAAAAAATTTGAAGCAAAAAAAAAAAAAAGAATAACTAATTACATTGCCCCTGTTTTTCTAAGGTACCAGTTGTTATGATCCCCTACATCTTCTAAAATAACTCTGATTCCTCTAACAAGAAGACAGTTCCCATAATGTTCAGATGAATAATTCAAACTAATGGAATCTGAACTGTTGCTATAGAGGCTATGAAAAATAAGCTTTTGACTGTTTCTAAATCAAAGTGCTATCATTCAGGTCCCATGGTTATACTGCCTTTAACAATGACATTACTTGCAAAACACTGCATTGTTTTAAGAATGTCTAAACTATTGTGCTGTATTAGAACACTAAGGGAGAAATCTATCAAAAGCTGTTTATAGGGCACCTGGGTGGCTCAGTGGATTAAGCCGCTGCCTTCGGCTCAGGTCATGATCTCAGGGTCCTGGGATGGAGTCCCACATCGGGCTCTCTGCTCAGCAGGGATCTGCTTCCTCCTCTCTCTCTCTGCCTGCCTCTCTGTCTACTTGTGATTTCTCTCTGTCAAATAAATAAATAAAATCTTTAAAAAAAAAAGCTGTTTATAATTAATGTTCCTTAATCTTAGGTATTATTTAGAAAGGGTCAATATCTGACCAAATCAGATTTGAAGCAATGTTCCTTAAATTATAAAACTCTTTATTTTTTTAAACACTTTATTTTTCCAAGTTCTTAAACACTTCTCAGCCTGTAGGTTTGTTGAATAAATAAATACTAAGAAAATGTTCATCATACTTCTCAGCTGAGACTAATTAATGCACATGTACAAAAATGAGAAATTTATACATGAAAATTAAGCAAAACTTGGATATTAAGTTGATGGGTGCAGGTTGTATCTTAAGACCTGTGTTTATGATATCATGATACCCTCATCTCTGCTGAACCACAGACCACAGAGATGACAAAGAAACTGGAGAGATATCCTTGATATGACCTTCAGATCAATAAGACATTCCTGCACCTGCAGCTTAGTTTAGTGTCACAAAGAAGAGTATATACTAGTTTCGGAAGAGTAACACAAAGAGCTTGTGTAGATCAATGCAGGTCCTGTCTGTGGAAAGACCAGTCCCTCCCCAAAAGAATCTACATGCCTTCTTTTCACGGAGCTTAATGCGTTGCTCATATTGTCTTTTCAGTATCTCTGTCCTTGACTAGAGCTTCCCTTAATGAGAATAAAGAACAGTGAAGACAGCATAATTTGTAACAGAAGTTTGCTAGTTTAAAAAGTTGAGGAAGATTCATATTAAAAATTCCAGATTTGGGGGGTGCCTGGGTGGCTCAGTGGGTTAAAGCCTCTGCCTTCGGCTCAGGTCATGATCTCAGGGTCCTGGGATCCCTGCATCGGGCTCTCTACTCAGCCCGGAGCCTGCTTTCTTCTCTCTCTCTGCCTGCTTCTCTGCATACTTGTGATCTCTATCTGATAAATACATAAAATCTTTAAATAAATCAATAAATTTTAAAAATTAAAATTCCAGATTTTTTAGAGTACCTCTTAAAACATCAGATGTGCTAACTATACTTGGGGCCACACACCTGCCTGGCAGCAATTGGCTGGAGCAGAGGGGTGCTGCCCTCCTTGCGCTCCCCAGTCCTTACCATTCCCTAGTGTTTGCCCCTGATCAGCTTTGGCCATTTTTGTTCCCTGCCTTACCTCATGAGCATTTTATTCGAACCCTTTGGTTTAAGCGTGAGAACTCTGCTATTAGACTACCCAGATTTAAATCCCAACACTTCCTAGTTGTATGACCCTGGGCATATTACTTTCTTCCCTCTCCTTGCTCTTTTGTTTTCTCCTTGAAAAGTTATAATAATTTTCACTACTTTATAGAGTTGCTGGGGAAATTAAAAATAACATGGACATCAAGTACAGAGCCCAGTGAATCCATAAATGTACTTATTATTAAGGAAAACACACAGACACACACGAGTGGGGCTAGATTAAACCCCCTCTGCCCCACTGCATTAGATGTGTAGAGCTACCTCGGAGGCTTTCAGCCTTAGGCCAAGGGAACATGGGCCACAGCCCCAGTAGCACAATCTGGATAGGCTGCTGGGGATCTTGAGTGAGGTGGACCCAGGTTGAAACTCAGTGCATTGTATCAGTTATGGCTGGCATTCTCCTCGAAGTCCCAGGACCATTCTTATACCTAGCTATACTTTACAGTCACCTGCGGAGAGTCTCAAAACTAAAGAAAACAATGCCCAAGCCCTACACCAAACCAAGCAAGTCAGATCTATTGAAGTGGATCTAGATATATCTTTAAAGCTCCCTAGGTGATTCTAATGTACAGACAGGCTTGAGAACCACTGTTCCATGGCACAGAGAGCACCAGCCCTCCCCAGCCACGTCTAGGACTCTCAAAAGATCCAAGACAGGGGTTCACATTTTTAAAAATGAGCAGCTTAGGAAGCATTAAAATCCAGAAATTACTGATTCATCTGGCAGAAAATATTCATTTTGTAAACATGTCTGCGTTTTGGATTAAGTGAGTTACATTTTTTAAAAATAGGAAGATCATTGTTTGCGATTGTGGTATTTCATCCCCACACAAATGTGGGGATACACTTAAATGCCTCTTTTAAGTGCATTCCACAGACTGAGGGAAAAAAATTTTGAGTTTTCAGAAGGTGACTGAATTTAGCAATACCACATTAAATAATTAAAGGTTGGCATATAAAGCTAGTTTTACTTAATAGTGAGACAACTTTAAATTTTTATAATGAAGTCATGGCTTTCTACTTAAAAATAACAAAATCATCAATGGTTTTGCAGGAAATATAGAGCAACATTATTAAAATGTTGCTAATATATGTGTAAGTTCTATGCTAATTTGGCTAAACAGTTTAAATGCTTATCAAACTACATGTATAGAAAATAAAATATTAGTATTATTCTTTAGCAGTCTTTAATTAGATCTGAATATTTTTAATTATTAAAATATCTAAGATTTAGATGTTTTTAAGATAGATTTAAAGATCATTCTTAGGCAAAATTTAGGTTGAGAGATAACTAATTTGGAGAAAACTCTATTTTGAGGAAATCTAATATTCTTTGTAGTCACTAAATTAGGATGCCACGTATATTTAAATGTAAATTTAGATGTGCCCCACTTATTTTAGCATAAATCTTTTAAATCAAATATTAACACTTTTTGAATTTCTTTTTCCATATCTGTATCTCATGTACTAATTTCCTTCTCCTTTCCCCCAAACAAGGTTACAAACCCAGATCTCTATAGGGTAGGAAAATCACACAAAACAGCAAAGTAGTGGCGGGCAGTCAGGTCCCCAGGCAGAGGCCACAAAACAGCAGCCTGGAAATCTGGTCCATACACATGAATGGTTTGCTTCTTTTGCATTTAAAAAATTTGGAAAACTCAGATAAAAATCCTGAATTCCAGCTTATTCTGGAAAAGCAGGAGCTCCTGGAACATTGGGGTCATAGTCTTTAGCAAGAGTTGACTGGACGTGAGTATCGCTGACCCTCACAGACTCCCTTCACCTGACCAGTTATCACCACCTGCTTGTTATGTATGCGTTGCCTGCTTTACCTCTGGAAGCTTCTGAGTATCCAACAAAAGGATAAACTAATCAAGTAAGAGACCTCAAACTCAGGCCCAAGAATCCACAACCAAGGTAGGGGCCTAGAAGACAAAAAAAAGAGTGGTGGGCAACAACCCTGGGAAGCAAAGAAGACACACAAAGTCTACTATACATATTTTGGGGAGTCAGGAGATGGTGTGGTTCAATGGAAAGAAAAGAGTGGGGGAACATCTGTGCTTGAATCATGGGCTCTCCTACTATCATTGGTGGGACCTTGGGTGGAGCTTGCCCTCTGTGGATAATGGGCTACCAATTTCTCTCTGAGTGAAGAGTCACTAGGGTGATGAGTGCACCGTGTCATGCACATTCAGGGCTTAGGAGATGTAGGGAGTAGTAGGCGAAAGAACATTGGATTTGGTAGCAAAATCTGGCTTTGAATCCCAGCTGTACTCCACCATCTCCGTGAGCTTCAGTTTCCTCCTTGGAGGCAACATTCCTGGAGTAATGACAGAAGGGTTGCCAGGAGAATGTCTGCTATGGAGTGCATTGACTTTCACCAAACCTCTATCATCATCAGTCCTACTTCTCTGATTCCAGTCCTTGTCCCACTGCAGGGGGAAGTGAAGGAGCCCTGGCTAGAACTGAGGCCAGGCAGATGCTAGGTGGCTGCGGACTCTGTAGCATTTTAGAAATTAAAAAGAATGGGAAGAGAGACAATCCAAAAACTGTATGGCTAGAAGGCAGAAGTGTTCAAATATTTTCTGTGGTATCAGAATGAGGCATCCATGATGTGTGGAGGCAAAAGGTGAACAGGAAGATGGAGGGTGGTCATTCAAATGGAAAAAGTATCTTTGAGTACCTGCAATTCTGCCTTATGGGACAGCAAAGACATTGGGTATATTTATGTTCTGGTCCTCCAAAATTCCCAATGAAAAAGACAGACACATTCAAATACCTAATATGAGGCTTGTATTAATAAGAACAGTCTAGAAAGAAGGATGATCGAGTAGGAAAGGAAGAAGTCAAATGCAGGTGAGGAAACTCTGAACAGATGCTTAGAAAAGGTGGAGTTTGAACATCACAGACCAAGAAGGGTTTCCAAAAAGAGGAAGAAATGGGGTATCGAGTATCTTGAAAAGGCAACAATCTGAGGCCAGACCCAAGGGCAGCAGCTACCAGATCTATGTGGGAACAGTCAGTCCAGTGCATGAGAGGAGGGCTTGGGGAACAAGGCAGGAGATGAACTTGAAATATACCTGGAGAGGAACTGTCAGTCTACAACTTCATCCTGGACACATTCATTCTGGACACAGCTTTCCCCAGAGAGAGAGAACCTCAGAATCCCTGCAGAAGTACAGCAGGTTGGAAAGAAATAATAAATATCTTAAAGGTGCCCAACCAGGACAGAGGAAAAGAATCGGGCTTTATGATGTCAATAGTGGCTCTGAATTGATCTATTTAGCGTTGCTAGCTAACGGTCTCACTAGCTTACCTTCCGGGGAATGTTGACCAGCTTTACATAGTTCTGGAAAGATGAAGATATTGATAATAAAAGGAGAGCAAACATAAACACATCAGAAATGAGTGATTCTATTCATCTTCAACTTTGGTTTCAGTGACTTCTAAACTCTGACACATTATCTCTATTCCCCTGACCAGAGCTGGAAAGGCCACAGTATCACTTGGATTTCACAGCTTTGCTGTTCTTCTTGGACCCCAGGTTGCTGGCACCGTGTTCCAGAATTTCCTACGGTGCCAGGAACACAAGCTGGTGCCAGGGATGCAAAGTCAAACACCTGCCTTTGGAAGGTTACAGAAGGAGAGAAGCAAAATAAATGGAAATCAATGGCTTAAATCCAGTGAGATAAATCAATGCTCCAAGAAGTGTTACAGAGAGCTCAGAGACCAATCCAACTATTGTATCTACATGCTCCCTGCATGCTCAGGCACTACAGTGTCCTGACAAAGAGCAGAAGCTCAACTCTAAGAGGTGGTTCAAATCCCAGCTGTGCCACTGATCAGCTGGGTGATTCCAGGGCAATCACTTAATCTCTCTGTGCCTCAATGTCCCAACCATAAAAAAGGCAGAATAAGCTAGCCTACCTCATAGGATCACTGTGAGAATTAAAAGAATTTACACACATGTTGCACTTAATACTGTGTGTTGCACACTAAAATATTGTCATTAGTATAACCTGATTAGCCCAAAAGAGAGCCTAGAAAAATGTTAATCTTTCCTGCATTTCTCCTGTCTCCAGTCAAAAGAAGCATTATGAAAATGAACTTTTTTCTCAATACACATTTGCCAACCAAGTGAAATTAACCTTGAACTTCCATCTCCCAAGTGACAACTGCCTGAGATCTTTCCACCACTACATGAGTCTTGCTATTCATCAAGCTTCCTGAAAGCTTCCAGCAGAGCTGTTCCCTGCAAGAAACCTCATGGTCCTGATAACAGAATTAAAGAGATATCATTCTGGATATTTCTGGTGGGAAGCACTGGTTGTATGCGAGGTTGGAGCAGCTCCACACCCCAGATAAATTGTGGACCATAGCCAAGCCCAAATACCCTGTCCGGACATTGCACTCAAATTGCCTCCAATGGCCTAGCTGCTCCTCTCCCTTCCAAATGTGTGGTCATGCCAGGGAAGAGAGATTCCTTCCCGATTCCCCTTCAGCTCCCTACACTTAGCACCCTCCACAGGATTCTCTGCCTCTGGTTTCAGGATTCTCAGGCTTCATGGGTTAGCAGTGAGAGGCCTGCTGTTCCAGACTAAAAAGTTGTTTTCCTATCCCTGAAAAGAAGGAAAAATAAGTTTTGTCAGCACACAAGTAGACTTACTTGTCAGCTGCTCTGATCTTGGCATTTAGATCCAAAATGGTACCTTCTCAATAACTCATCAGGTTTTTAAAAAGATAACTTGGGGGTGGTGCCTGGATGGCTCTGTTGGTTAAGCAACTGCCTTTGGCTCAGGTCATGATCCCGGATTCCCGGGATTGAGTCCAGCATCTGTCGCTCAGCTCCACGGGGAGTCTACTTCTCCCTCTAACCTTCTCCTCTCTCATGCTCTTGCTCACTGTCTCTCTCTCTCAAATAAATAAATAATATCTTTTAAAAAATGATAACTTGGTAATATCCAACACAAATGTGTCAGTATCAATGGTTAGCATAATCTGAAAACTGTGTGTGTTCAAATTAAAGCAAACATGGCCAGTGGAATTAATATTTACAACATAATGTTAAAAAATTAGAAATAACCATCTTTATTTATTTATTTTTTAAAGATTTTATTTATTTATTTGACAGAGAGAAATTACAAGTAGATGGAGAGGCAGGCAGAGAGAGAGAGGGAAGCAGGCTCTCCGCTGAGCAGAGAGCCCAACACGGGACTCGATCCCAGGACTCTGAGATCATGACCTGAGCCGAAGGCAGCGGCTTAACCCACTGAGCCACCCAGGCGCCAGAAATAACCATCTTTAAACAGAAGAGAAAAATCAAATTTCCCATGATGGTACTTCTTTACCGAAAGCATCGCCTTTATTCTCATCCCTCTAAATAAAAATCTGTTAATTAGCTTGGCAGCAAAGCTGACCAATGCTGATGAGTGTTCAGGAAGCTATTTTGTTTGGCTTTGAAAACAAGTCATAATTAGGAAATCAACATGGGAAGCATAATTTAAATATCCAAAAGTATTTTCTCTGCTTAGCAACTGGCAAGAACTTAGTGTGTTTTCTCTGCTTCTGTGTCATGTTGCTCTGGTCCCTGGAACTATGTGGTGGCTGCAAAAGGAAAGGGGGATGGGTAAACCTGGTGATTCACAGACCTGTACCCCTGGGGATAAAAATATATGTTTATAAAAAATAAAAAATTTTAAAAAAAAAAGGAAAGGGGGAAAACAAAACAAAACAAAACAAAAAAACTTCTGCATTGAAGCAGCGGCACAAGTTTAGCCTGAAAGCTGCTGTGTGGGGATTTGTGCAACTAGGCTCCATGCCCACCAGTTACTAGCCAAGGAAAGGCCAGGCAGTGGGGCCCCTCCCGCTCGCAGCCCTTGGTTTCCTCCTAACCCCGCAGTGCAGCAAGGGACCTTCAGCATTTCCTCTTCTGGGATGGCTGGGAATTGACTGTTTTTATGAAATGACCATGACCTAGAAAAGCATTCAGCATGATCCACTTGTGCACTTGAAAGAGTCCTCAGCTGTACTTCCCATCACAAAGTGTTTGAGCTCCTGTTTATTAAAGCACAGCTTGAACCAGAGGATGAGTCAGTCTTCCAGGTGAACAGCAACAGATCTTTGGCATGGAATCACCACAACTCCCAGCTAGCACTTTTACATGGGAAGTCAGAAGATTAATTTCTTATAAACTACCAGAACTAGTTAAGTAAATGCAAACTGGCAGTAATGACTGTATTTAATCAGGCATACACTAATAAAAGTACACATATACAGATATGTATCTATACCTATCAGAATCACACAAGAACACCATGCTCTGGAACAAAGTCCAAATGAAATCTTGAAATTCAATACTACCACCACCACATTCTGTCATAAAATGCTTTGCTGTTCAGTCAAAAAAAAAAAAATTGTGCAATGATTATTTATTAAAAACGATGTGCTTGACACTGAGCTAGCTTCTGAGGAACCAATGATAAGTCAATAATGATTTCATGAGTTGCTGATCCAGTAGAGGACACTGATACATATAAAAATATTTGCATCACAGTGTGTTCCATATAAATTTATTTTCAAGGTTCAGAAGTAGATGGAGTATCAGATCTTTCTGAGTATGTAAAGGGTAACATGAAAAGGCTTTACTAAGAGACTGAGGTCTTAGAGGAGGGTTCTAAAGAAATGGACAGAAATTCTTCAAGTAGAGAAGAAGAACTCTTAAGATTGTGGGAACAGCAAGGGTTGCTTGAGTGGCTTAATTGGTTAAGCATCTGCCTTTGACTTAGGCCATGATCTCAGGGTCCTGGGATCAAGTCCTGCATTGGGCTCCCTGCTCAGCTGAAAGCCTGCTTCTCCCCTTCTCTCTGCCCCTCCTTCCTCCATTCATGTGTATGCTCTTTCTGTCAAATAAATTAATAAAATCTTTAAAAAAAAATAGGAAGAACAGCAGGAACAGGAATAAAGGCATGATGACACACATTCCCAAAGCACGACAGAGCACAGAGGTACACTAATGTACTACTTTACACATATTAACTCAATCCTCATAACAATCCTATGACTTAGGCACTAACATAATCCCCATCTTACAGTTGTGAAAGTTGAGGGAAATAAAATTTGGATGTAGAGCCCACATCCCTAATAACTACAATAACATTTAAGGGGTTATCAAAGAATGAATAACACAACAAAAAACTACCTATATTTCTGAAGCATAAAATCCAAGGCATCTGGCAGAAGGGAAAGAACAGGGAAAGACTGCTGCTAGAAATCATGTGTCATTGAGGGGAGGGGGGATCTCAGAAGCACCCCGAGGCCAGCTTCACTACTTGAAACTCCTGTGGCATTCTAGGTCCATGAACATGGTCAGCTCTGTGCATAGAATGTTCACGATCACGGAGGGTGGGGACTTACCTGAGTCCAGAATGGTGGCAGGCACCTCAATGAAGAGGCTAGTACAGTAACTCCAGTGTAAGAATTTAAATGAAGTGACGGTGAAGATGGAGAGGTGGAAAGTATTGCAAAGCGTGTGCACATTTGAGCAGCACTGCACCAGCATGGCTGGGTGTTGAAGGGGGACATACGCATCCACACATCTGTGCAACTGAGTCAGTTAAAGGGAGCATTTAGTCTTTTTGCATGAAATCCCTTTGGGGCCAGAGTGAAACAAAGTTTGTTTCCTCCCCCACTGATTCCTAATCATTGGTATGCAGATACCAGATTCAGGATCTGTTTTCATTAAAGTAATGTTTGTTTTTAAAGAAGTACACAAACTTAAAATTTTAGGAATTGGCCTATCGCTTTAAAAAAATAAACTCTATGGTCTACAGAAAGTAAATGTTCTGTGGATGCCTTTCAGTATTGTCTAAAGGGGTCAGTAAAAAAAAAGGGGGGGGGGATAAAAATGAAAACTTAATAATGCAGCTCAATTCAAATAAAGACTGGAGTACTTGCATACCAGAACTGAGGTATTCCAAGAAATACCACAGAGGAGATGCTAAAGGCCAGGCCAAAACTGAGCTTCAGGTTCTTTGGAGAGTACGCAAGTAACTGTGATATAAATCAGGGAATAATAAGCAAGTAAGAACATTCGGGGTGGGTGTGTGTGTGTGTGCAGGAGTGGGCAGTTAAAGGAAAACATAATCCCATCCCAGTTAGAGGATCGGAAAAATTTTATAAAGTAAGTAGCATTTTGGATTGGTGTTGAGAGGTTGTTTACCTGAAAAAGGGTATATAGCCTCAATACTGTACACCGTTCTTATACATAAATATATGAGACTACTCATGTAATCATCAACTGCTACCTGGCTCTCTCCCAAACTCCCAAGTGGAATGATATATTTTTATTATACATATACATAAAATATAATATAATAATATTATATATACATATATTTTCCCCCTGTAAAGAATGAAGATTCTAGGGGTGCTTGGCTCAGTGGGTTAAGCCTCTGCTTTTGGTTCAGGTCATGGTCTCAGGGTCCTGGGATCGAGACCCACATGGGGCTCTATGCTCAGCAGGGAGCCTGCTTCCCTTCCTCTCTCTCTCTCTCTCTCTCTCTGCCTGCCTCTCTGCCTACTTGTGATCTCTGTCTGTCAAATAAATAAATAAAATCTTAAAAAAAAAAGAATGAAGATTCTAATATTTTTTCATATTTCTTTAGCTGTGACATTCCCTCAACCCACTGCATCTCAGGGAAAACAGCATGAGCTATGGAGCCATAGTAAAAATTAAAGTATGATAGCAAACTTGTACTAAGCATCTACTATGTACTAAACACATTTAATCCTCATCTATGTGGCAGCACTCATACTATCCACACTTTTCAATGGGGGGACGGAGGAATGGAGACACGTGAGTCTCCAAAGTGACATAGCTGGCAAATGTTGCAGCTGGACTCATCTAGTCAATCCTTTCTTTGTTCATTGATAATAAACTCCACCACCCAAGTCTGTTGTGATGACTAAGTCAGATAGTGTGTATAAAGTACCCAGCTGAGACTTGGGCACTAGCAGGCATTCATTTCCTAATGGCTATAATTGTTATTTCATCTCAATTTAGCAACTAGGTCATTTCCCACCAGTCAGATCTCCAATGAAAACTCGCACACAGCCCTACCACATGCCCAGGGCTCGCTGGCATCAGGACTCCTAAATGATTCCAGCTGAGGCCATCTGGTTCACATACATCTTAAGGCTATCAAGAGTGTCATATTTTACATTCTCAGACATCTTCTAATGACACTAAAGGTCATTAGTCAAAATGCCTACAAATCACAGCATTACTGACAAGTTGGCACCCATCACAGTTTGAACACTCATACACAGAGAGCTCACTATCTTGGAGGTATTTATTCCAAAGTTGTTTATTTCCCTATTGTCAAAGAAAGTCATAAGAAAGATCATAGAACTAAATTTCTTCACAGAACTGAATCTACTCCTCGGACTTCCAGTTAGTGGTTGTTGCCTTCCCTCTAGACAATTCTTGCTTTTGACTATCTTGTCTCCTTTATTCAATGGGAGGGTTGATCAGCTTCAGGTCTGTTGTCTCTTTTGCCTGGAATATTCTTCCCAGACTGTTCACCACACTGGTTACCTTCCCTGGCTATTCTCTTCTCTGTAATTATCTCTAAAAATATGGCCTCCAGAACAAAGTTGAAAAGCAGTGATGGAGGTGACACCTCCATCCAGTGTCACCTGTCTTTACCAACACCTTTCCTGGTAAGACCACATTTACTTTCCTAACAGTCTTCTAATACTGTTCCCTTCTTTTAGGGGCTTATTTAAAACACAGAACATCTCTTTTCCAGTAATTGTAGAAGTGCAGAAATTTGGATTTATGCCTTTAAACTTTACTTTCTCATTCTCAGGCCAGCACATCTATCCCTATCATAATCATTCTGTTGCCTATTTCTGTTATCAACCACATTAGTGTCTACCTAATTCCATGCAGTTGCCCTCTGTGGTTTCACCCAGGTTGATTAAGGAAGATGAAGAAATGAAGAAAACCATGTCTAGTACTCAATGGCATTCTAATAGAGGCTTCCTTCCCTCTTATCTGTAGCATCTCTACTTTGGGAATGACCACTGATTACTTTTTGCTCTGAGACTATGCTGGGGTTTTACTCTCATTTGTCTTTTTTATACTTTTTTAGAAAACTCAATCCTATTTTTGTTGCTGATCAAAAGCCTACTTTTTATTTAAAAAAATTGAATTGTACAAAGGGTTACCAGTTCCCATATTACTGTTCTGTTCCAAGATAAAAAGGAGGGGGTCATTCTGGGGGAAGGTTGTGCTTTTCATTTCTAGCAATGGAAATGGTAAGCTTCTTCATCTTGAGTTGTCCCCCTCTTCTTTATCCCAGTGTGCTTTAAGCTCTAAGAAAAAGGCACTAATCATTGTTTCTTGAACATGCCAAACCTCTCTCATATCTGTGCCTCTGTATTACACTACTCCCTTTGCACAGAAGATCTTTCCTTCCACTTTGTTGCTCAAATTACTATACATTCTTCATGTCTCACTAGCAATGTTATCTGCTGTGAACAACTTCCTAGACTCCCTTAGGCAGAACGAGTTGCTCTGATCCTACTTTGCTCAGGTTTACTGATATTATATTGTATCTGTCTATAGCTGGTATTCCCAGTACACTTGATCTCCTCCAGGGAAGAGCCAAGTCTCTGAAAATGGAAGGCCCACAATAATGTTTACCTCACGAAAAACACTCAGTAAATGTTTGCTGAATAAATACATGAATAGGAAGATGGAAAAGACATCATGGTATTAAAAAGAATATACTAGGAATGAAAGGAACAAGGATAAACCAAATGCATGGCATTTGTTCATAAATACAGATATTTTAAGCTTGGTAGTTGAAAAGATTCTTTAATCTTTTTATATATCCTGATTCTTTAGAGTTAACAACCACAAACCACAAACAATAAACCATCGGAAATTAATTTAAATCTCCATTTAAATCGCATTTGTTTTGTTTTGTTTTGTTTTTGTTCAAGAGCTACACGTTACCAAAAAAGAAAAAGAAAAAAAAAGTCTGGCATATCAGATTCAATCTTTTCCATATGGTATTGGCACTTAAAGTAAATCTGCTGGGAAGGAAAATAATCAGGCCTGGCCTATTTGGAAGAGCTATATCATTATAATTTTTTTTTTAATTTTTTATTTTTTATAAACATATATTTTTATCCCCAGGGGTACAGGTCTGTGAATCACCAGGTTTACACACTTCACAGCACTCACCAAAGCACATACCCTCCCCAATGTCCATAATCCCAAACCCTTCTCCCAAACCCCCTCCCCCCAGCAACCCTCAGTTTGTTTTGTGAGATTAAGAGTCACTTATGGTTTGTCTCCCTCCCAATCCCATCTTGTTTCATTTATTCTTCTTCTACCCACTTAAGCCCCCATATTGCATCACCAGTTCCTCATATCAGGGAGATCATATGATAGTTGTCTTTCTCTGCTTGACTTATTTCACTAAGCATGATACACTCTAGTTCCATCCAGGTTGTCGCAAATGGCAAGATTTCATTTCTTTTGATGGCTGCATAGTATTCCATTGTGTATATATACCACATCTTCTTGATCCATTCATCTGTTGATGGACATCTAGGTTCTTTCCATAGTTTGGCTATTGTGGACATTGCTGCTATAAACATTCGGGTGCACGTGCCCCTTTGGATCACTACATTTGTATCTTTAGGGTAAATACCCAACAGTGCAATTGCTGGGTCATAGGGCAGTTCTATTTTCAACATTTTGAGGAACCTCCATGCTGTTTTCCAGAGTGGCTGCACCAGCTTGCATTCCCACCAACAGTGTAGGAGGGTTCCCCTTTCTCCGCATCCTTGCCAGCGTCTGTCATTTCCTGACTGGTTGATTTTAGCCATTCTGACTGGTGTGAGGTGATATCTCATTGTGGTTTTGATTTGTATTTCCCTGATGCCGAGTGATACGGGGCACGTTTTCATATGTCTGTTGGCCATCTGGATGTCTCCTTTGCAGAAATGTCTGTTCAAGTCCTCTGCCCATTTCTTGATTGGATTATTTGTTCTTTGGGTGTTGAGTTTGCTAAGTTCTTTATAGATTCTGGACACTAGTCCTTTATCTGATATGTCATTTGCAAATATCTTCTCCCATTCTGTCAGTTGTCTTTTGATTTTGTTAACTGTTTCTTTGCTGTGCCATAGCTTTTGATCTTGATGAAATCCCAATAGTTCATTCTTGCCCTTGCTTCCCTTGCCTTTTGCATTGTTCCTAGGAAGATGTTGCTGCGGGTGAGGTCGAAGAGGTCACTGCCTGTGTTCTCCTCAAGGATTTTGATGGATTCCTTTCGAACATTGAGGTCCTTCATCCATTTTGAGTCTATTTTTGTGTGTGGTGTAAGGAAATGGTCCAATTTCATTTTTTTGCATGTGGCTGTCCAATTTTCCCAGCACCATTTATTGAAGAGACTGTCTTTTTTCCATTGGACATTCTTTCCTGCTTTGTTGAAGATTAGTTGACCATAGAGTTGAGGGTCTATTTCTGGGCTCTCTATTCTGTTCCATTGATCTATGTGTCTGTTTTTGTGCCAGTACCATGCTGTCTTGATGATGACAGCTTTGTAATAGAGCTTGAAGTCCGGAATTGTGATGCCACCAACGTTGGCTTTCTTATGGTGTCACTTATCTCTCGAATTCTCCCCTCGTGGTCCAGTAGCTGTTTGTCCCTCTTTTGCTCAGCTTCTTTATTCTCTGTCATTTGGTCTTCTATATCACTAATTCTTTCTTCTGTCTCATTTATCCTAGCAGTGAGAGCCTCCATTTTTGATTGCACCTCATTAATCGCTTTTTTTATTTCTACTTGGTTAGATTTTAGTTCTTTTATTTCTCTAGAAAGGGCTTTTATATCTCTGGAGAGGCTTTCTCTAATATCTTCCATGCCTTTTTTGAGCCCGGCTAGAACCTTGAGAATTGTCATTCTGAACTCTAGATCTGACATATTACCAATGTCTGTATTGATTAGGTCCCTAGCCTTCGGTACTGCCTCTTGTTCTTTTTTTTTGTGTTGAATTTTCTGTCTTGTCATTTTGTCCAGATAAGAGTATATGAAGGAGCAAGTAAAATACTAAAAGGGTGGCAACAACCCCAGGAAAATATGCTTTAACCAAATTAGAAGAGATCCCAAATCGTGAGGTGGGAGAAAGGGGATAAAAAAGAGGTTCAAAAAGGATGAAAGAAAAAAAAAAAGAAAAAGAAAAGAAAAGAATTAAAATAAGAAAACAAATAAAAAAAATATAAAAAAGAAAAAATATATATATTGGATAAACTAGTTAAAAAACGTTAAAAAAGAAAAAGGTAAAAGTTAAAAAAAAATTTACCAGAAGGTGCGAAAAAAAACATAAAATGAAAAAGAAAAAAATTAAATTAACTGCAAGACTAAAAAAAATCACAGGGAAAAAGCCATGAGTTCCTTGCTTTGCTTTCTCCTCCTCTGGAATTCGGCTGCTCTCCTTGGTATTGAAACTGCACTCCTTGGTAGGCGAACTTGGTCTAGGCTGGATTTCTTGTTGATCTTCTGGGGGAGGGGCCTGTTGTAGTGATTCTCAAGTGTCTGCCCCAGGCGGAATTGCCCCACTCTTACCAGAGGCCGGGCTGAGTAATCCTCTCGGGTTTGCTTTCAGGAACTTTTGTTCCCTGAGTGCTTTCCATAGAGTTCTGGAGGATGGGAATACAAATGGCGGCCTCCTGGTCTCCAGCCCGGAGGAGCCGAGAGCCCAGGGCCCCACCCCTCAGTGCACCCTCAGAGAACAGCGCCGTTACTCCCGTCTGCCTGACCTCCGGCTGTGCTCCGAGCTCACTGAGCTTGCGACTGGTTCAAGGTAACACCGAGCTGTGAGCTTACTGACGGCTCTGTCTCTGTAGCCAGCTTTCCCGTTCCAATACCCGCAAGCTCTGCGACACTCAGACACCCCCGATCCTTCTGTGACCCTGCGGGACCTGAGGCCATGCTGACCCCTATTAGGTGACAGGGTGTGGGCCTATTCTTATTGATTTTGAGGGCGTTCTCTGAACCTCCTGAATTTTGATGCTCGTTCCCTTTGCCATATTGGGGAATATGGCAAAGGTTTAGCCTCCGGTTTAGCCTCTGGAGCGATGTCCCTCAGCGGAAAAGACTTTTAAAAGTCCTGATTTTGTGCTCCATTGCTCCGCCGCTTGCCGGGAGCCGGCCACTCCCCCCAGGGTCTATCTTCCCGTCGCTTTGGATTCACTTCTCTGCGGGTCCTACCTTTCAGAAAGTGGTTGTTTTTCTGTTTCCAGAATTGCTGTTCTTCTTCTCTTCAATCTGCCAATGGATTTTCAGGTGTTTGCAATCTTTAGATAAGCTATCTAGCTGATCTCCGGCTAGCTGAAGTAGTCTCAGCCTTCTACTTCTCTGCCATCTTGACTCCTCTATCATTATAATTTTTAAAATAAATAATCCAAATGTTACAGCAAAGAGGCAAAGAACAAGACAATTCCTTAAGTTGATTAGCTGTGAAGGAAAAAATATTGTAATTTTAGAACCCATTAATTTATACTACAGTACATGATATGATGCAGCTCTAAAACATAGCTCATCAAATAGAAAATATGTACCCTAACACTGTTCTCAAGTTATGCACACTGATAATTTATAAGCTCTATCCTAACAAGTGATTCACTGAAGCTTAGAACCCTAGGGTTTGATAATAGTATACAGAAACTTCAGTTGTTTATTACTATCCTTTCTTTTCTCTTTATGAGAAAATTGATTTTCTTTCTCATGCTATTTGTAAAACAATAAACAATAGCTCTGGGCAGATGAAATATTTTCCAACAAACTGCTATTTATTCAACAGGAATGTCTAATTAAAAAGATATTCCCTATTTTTTGTCCTTAAATACTGGAGTACGAACTCCATGATTAATTTAGAACTTTTTTTGAGAAGCAAGCATATGTGCTTTATAATTTCTAAATGAACAATCAATGTATATTTCTTGAATAATTAAACTATAAACTCTGCTTGGTAGGCATTATGATGAGAAAGAGAAACACATACACCCTAGTCATTACACTCTAAAATGGCATATAGGCTACTTGCAGACACAAAACTAATGCAATGCAAAATAGCCATAAAACAATTCAAAACCACCCAACAGAAAGGAGTACCTACTTTTATCAAAGAAATTTATAAGAGTGTTAACAGCAAGACTATCCATATTAGTCAACAAGAGGAAACTACTCCAATGTCCATCAAGAGTAGAATGGATAAACTGTGATACACTCACAGAATGGGATACAATATAGCAATTAAAAAACTACAGGTAAATTGCACAAACAGTGGTATGCGAAAAATAGGAGACACAAAACAGTTGACCTTTAACATGAGTTTAACTGCATGGCTCTCCTTACAGGTACATTTTTACAGTATAGTACAGTGACTGTGTTTTCTCTTTCTTGTGATTTTCTTAACATGGCTCAAACTTTTCATGGCACAGTGATCTCAGAATAGGTACACTTCCTACATAGTGGCTGGCTTTGAGGTGAAGCAAATCTTCCTTCAAGCTGCACAGCTTCTTATGACCTAGACCTAGGAGTCTTTGGTCAACAGCAACTTACAGGGCCAGCTCAGAGTCAAAGAAAGGATGCCACAAAGGTGTGACCACTGGGGGGTAAAGTTCCTTGGGGAAACAACTTTGGAAACTAGCTGCGGCATTGCATTATTATTTAAGCAAATACTTAAAAATATATGAGACACAACTTATGTATTCATTTAACAAAAACCAGTTACTGAATTCCTGATAAATACTGGGAACATTAAATGAATAGGATATGGTTGAAAAGATATAATTACATGCTAAAATATAATACTTATTTAGGCACTACTTCCTTGCCCTATTTATTGATAATAACCTCCATCCAACACTTTGTTCAATTCCATTGCCCTCACCTTTTCCTATATTTAGTTTATTCAGACTATTATGTACTTGGAAATGTAAGAGATTTAAAAAAAAGATGTATACTAACATTTATTTGTTTCACTTTAAATGCATTTGGTCATTCATTCATTCTCTAGGTTCACTATAGGATTGGCAGTGCATTATGAACTAATTATAGAAAATAAAAATAGGAGAAAGGCACAGATTCTGCTTAAAAATACATAGAGAAAACACAATGAAAAGGACATAGAGACAGAAAAGCACAGGCTATGCACTCGTAACATCAACCAGATCTATCAGTTCATTTGTTGTTGTTATTTTTTAAGGATTTTATTTATTTATTTGACAGAGGGAGACATAGCGAGAGAGGGAACACATGCAGGGAGCATGGAAGAGGGAGAAGTAGGCTTCTTCCTGAGTAGGGAGCCCGAAGTGGGGCTCAGTCCTCCAGGACTCTGGGATCATGACCTAAGCTGAAAGCAGATGCTTAACGACTGAGCCACCCAGGCACCCCAGTTCATTTGTTCATAAGAGTTCAAAAGACTAGTAGGCTCTAACCACAAGAAGCCATGAGTTTGGACTGGTTCTCGTAAGTCACTGAGCTAATATACATTTTTTAGAGCTAAAAGAATAAAGTAAACGCTGTACATTCATTAGGAAATTTAATTTCTTAGCAAGGAAAAATTGAGAGATAATAAAAGCAAAAACCAGTTCAGAGAACTCCAGAAAGAGGAACAAACCTGGAAACCAGGGAGTGGCAGAAACAGCCAGAAGCAAAGGAATCAGGAGCTGGTTCTGAGACACAGCAATTAGGATACAATAGAGACTGACTTGAACACAAAAACTGTCCATTTTTATACCTATTTCTACAACTAACTTAATATTCAATTGTTTATGCCCTCACATGAACAGGAGAGTAAAATTGAAAGAGACCTATTCAGTAAATGGATTTGAAACAGTTATCTTTAAAATGGCATCATTATATTGTCTCTGATTAGAACAGGCATGACTACTCACTGTAGTAAAGCTAAGTCACTTCTTTGTATTAGTTTTGTACAACCAGTCCCAAACTAATTCTCAGAATTTGCAAATTAACAATGGGAAGATTTTGCCAACCTTACAGTTGACCAATCACACTATTTTAACCTACTACATTATTTTAATAATAATATAATTATTACACATAAATTAATGTAAATTATAATAAGTTATAATTTATTTATTATAAAATAATAAAAAATATTATTTTAAAAATCAACTCCCTTTCATTCATCCTTTTGGTATTCCTTATTTGGGAAAATTAACTCCAAACCTTAATAAAATAGAGTATTTCTGGGTAATATTTAAGCTAACTGATCTCATGCCATGCTCTAAGATACATTTATAAAAATATAAGGTGTATATATTAAATATATTTTTAGAACATGACATAAAAATGCTCATAAATGTATACCTTTTACTTTTGAAACATAAAAATGCTTCAAAATGCATACCTTTTACTTTTTCAACCTAATAATTGTGCTTTTTCTTCTTAACCAAGACATGGGGAAAATTCTATTTCAAAAGTATAAGTCCACAGAGTAGTATCACAAAAGCAACTCTCAGAGAGGAGCTTTCAAACATGAGGTTTTTAGAATTTGAATTATTTTAAGAAAGCTGTTTATCAGAACACAGCAAAGCAAATTTTAGTCATATTTGACCTTTTCTCCAATTGTTCCTTCTCCCTAAATGCAGAAAGGTAAATTTTTAAGTGCAATTTTAGAACTCAGAGAACATTTTCTTGATTACTTATTGCGTGTATTACAATTAGCCAGTAAGATACTTAACATCTACTAGGTAACAGACATAAGCTAGGTTCTGTGGAAAATATAAAGAAAAAAAGGAGTTAAGTTTTACAATAAGTGCAAGCACTTTGAGGGGCGCCTGGGTGGCTCAGTAGTTTAAGCATCTGCTTTCAGCTCAGCTGATCCCAGGGTCCTGGGATAGAGCCCCACATCAGTCTCCCTGCTCAGTGGGAGGCCTGCTTCTCCCTCTCCCACTCCCCCTGCTTGTGTTTCTTCCCTCTCTTTCTGTGTATCTCTCTGTCAAATAAATAAAATCTTAAAGAAAGAAAGAAAGAAGAGAAGAAAGAAAAGAGAAGAAAGAAAAGGAAGAACGAACTTTGAAAGAGCGATGGAAAAAGTGCTGCATTTATCATTAATCCTCCTTCTATTTCACATTTTACTCTCACTATCTGTGTGTTCTGAAATTCTAACTAGTATTATTGATCCCAAATGTAAAATGACTGATTTGCCTTATTATCAGGCACAAATATGATAATGATTTATAAACTGTGATGTCCAAACAAATAATTACTACAGAAACCACATGATGATGATGCAAGACATCATCAAATGATGATGCCAGAAAAGCAGCATTGAAATAATGAAATTTGTGATATGAACAACAAAACATTGGGAGGTGATGAAAGGCAAGAGTGGTATGGGATATCTTTATAGAAGTGTGATATTTGAATCAAGTCTTACAAGGCAAGTGGAATATAGATATCTAAGAAGAGAGGAGAGTTTGTCCTAGCAGAAAGAAGAGCATAAGCAGAGACAATCAGATAAGTCAGCAAGATAATTGATTGGATTACTTGAGAAACAAACTAACCCTACAGGAGAGATTTGTTAGGGGTAGCTATGGTAAGTGTGAACAGATACGGTAAGGAGATTTTTATGAAGCTTCTAGAATGTCAACTGGAGAAATTAGGACGTGTGAGCCTCAAGGAGATGAGGTCTGTCTTTGGCAAAATAAATAAATTAAAAAAAGATAAAAATGGTATTTTAGGAAAACTAATCTGGGCATGTTTGTTGGATGGTTATCACTCTGCCCGCTCTGTCATTGTTACATCTCCCCTGAACAAAGGGAGATCAATTCATTATGTAAGTAGCAGCATCCTGGACACATTTAGAAATGTCTTAACACAATCCGAAGAGGGAATCAATAGGGCATTGAGACTGGTTTGATAGGGGATAAAAAAACAAGAAGATCAAAAAGACACCGAGCCTGCCAGTCTAGGGAAATTGGAAAATGCCAATTATAAGAAGGTAGTAGGGCCCAAGAGAGGAAAAATGATGACAGAATTGGAGGCAAAAGTGAAACATATGGTGCAATGTCCCGTATATAGAAGACATGACTTTGGGACTCGACATCTTAACTGGAATGATATATTTGACTTTAGTTTTATTTATGTAAAGCTATTGTAGAGGCCATGATGAGTTGATAAGTTTATTAAAAAGATAGATAAAATTTATATAAAAAAGGAAATGAAAAGCCAAGAATGAGAGTTGAAAACAAAGGGGGATATTACAGACTTTCATCAGTGAACCCAAGGGATGCTAGATTTCAAAAAAGTACAATGATGAGCAATGTCAAATGCCACGGGGAAGCAAAAGGAGATCCTACTAGGGCAGAGTTAAAATATTGGTTAAAAGATGGTCATGGGGAAAAGGTTAGGAGTCTTTCTTCTGAAAAGAAGGGTCAAGAAGCCAGGTTGGGAAAGGCCTCAAAGAGGGCAAGAAAGCAGTCAGTGCAACAGTAAATCCGTACAACAGTGTGGTCTGAAAGGAGTCTGAAAGCATTGCGAGAGAATTTCCACAGCAGCTGCAAGAAGCAATGGAATCCACAGGAGGTTTCACTCATATTTTTCAACACAAAAGACCTACCTAATCTGATAGTGTAAGGTATTTCCATAGAAAGATATAAACTAAAATGACACTTTTTCTGCCTCTTCATATATAGTAATAGCCTATGTTCTGTGGAGATCACCAGTAGACTTTATTTATAAGAATTACTGGAACTGGAAATTAAACTTCTACTATTATAGCCAAAAGCAAGGACATCTGAGCCTCTCACAATGGTGAACTTTAATTGTGTGTTTAGACATAGGGATTGGATGAAAATAAAACCAAATCATTAAGGACATCACATCAAACAAGTGGTTTCATATAAATCAGTTTCTTGAATTTCAAATCTCTCTTGGCATACATATGCTTATGTTCACAAATTGGCACTTAGAAAATAACCTTCCATTTTTCATCACAACAAAGGACTTTGGAAAATACATCAGCCCCCTATGGGAATCCTCTTAAGAGTTTAAAATATTAATTTCTACAGCATCCTTATTTCCCAAAGTAGTATACTTCCTTTCCCACACCAAAAGTACTTTCCACTAATCACTGTTGTCTTATTATACCACTCAGACACATGGAAAATAATTAGTTGGCTGCTTTCTAGAACAAATCGAATGTTTAACAATATCTCCTCCACTACAGTATTTCTCAGTAATTTTAAAAAGTATTATTGGGTAATCACTGAATGACATCTCCATATAAATGCAGCCCCTTAGCTAATTTCATTTCTCTTTAGTTTCTTCTTCAATGTTTTCTTGCCTCTTAGTTTTATGAGTTAATTTTGTCAGCATATCCCTTCTCATCATCCATTTTATTATCAATATCTACTTTGTTAAACTCTTAGCATTTATAGATCAGACTCAAATTTGCAACCCTTTACTAGATTTCTAATACCTTTCCAATGCATTGTGTATGTTTTAAGAAGTTTTCTTAACAAAGGGTTTAAATATGCACACACGCACACATACACACACATATACACATATATATGTCTTATATGATATTGAGTATGAGTCACACCAATCGATTCAAAAGACATTTATGAACACCTACTCTGTGCTAAGCATTGTTTTAGAGGTTGTGCGAATAGCCATAAACAAGCAGTCATGGATCTCCTTTCTTTCCTAATGAACTCGCTTCCTAGTGGGAGAAGAACAAACAAGATAACCGAGGTATTTAGTAGGCCAGCAGGTGCTTTAGAGAAATTAAAGCAGTAAAGGTGGGTGAGGAATGTTGGGTTGAAAAGGGAAGAGATACAACTTGGTATACAGTGGTCAGGGTAGGCATGAGAGTACCTGGGGGGAGAGCATTCCAAGCCAAGAGAACAATAGTGCAAAGTTCCTGACGCAGGAGCTTGCCCAGCATATTTGAGGATCAGCAAAGGGGTGACTGATCAGAGGAAGGCAAGCTGGAAGAATAGCAGGAAATGAGATTGAGATGTAACTGAGAAGACTGCAGATCACAAGGTCTCACAGGCCATTAGAGGGACATGGCTTTTACTCTGAAGGAGATGAAAAGTATTTGGAGGGCTTAAGCCAAAAGAGTGAAATGATTTGACATGCTCATAAAGAATAGAAAAACACTAATTCAGGAACTTTCTCTCTGTTAAATAAATAAATAAATAAAATCTTTTAAAAAAAGAGTGGTCCAATTTTATTCTTTGCATGTAGCTGTCTATTTTTCCCAACACCATTTGTTGTAGAGACTTTTTCCTATTGCATATTGTTGCCTCCTTTTTCATAGACCAATTTCTGGGCTTTCCATCCTGTTTCATTGATCTATGTGTCCATTTTTGTGCCAGTACCTTACTGTTTCTTTCCTCAACTTTTAGTTGATTTTTGGGTATGGTATAAAAAAAGTGGTCCAGAGGCACCTGGGTGGCTCAGTGGGTTAAGCCTCTGCCTTCAGCTCAGGTAATGTTCTCAGGGTCCTGGGATCAAGCCCCATGTCTGGATCTCTGCTCAGCAGGGAGCATGCTTCCCCCTCCCTCTCTGCCTGCCTCTCCGCCTACTTGTGATCTCTGTTTCTCTCTGTTAAATAAATAAATAAAATCTTAAAAAAAAAAGTGGTCCAATTTTATTCTTTGCATGTAGCTGTCTATTTTTCCCAACACCATTTGTTGTAGAGACTTTTTCCTATTGCATATTGTTGCCTCCTTTTTCATAGACCAATTTCTGGGCTTTCCATCCTGTTTCATTGATCTATGTGTCCATTTTTTGTGCCAGTACCATACTGTTTTGATGACATAAGCTTTCTAAATAGGTTGAAATCTGGAATTATGATACCTCCAGCATTGTTTCACATTTTCATGATTGCTAGGTCTATTCAAAGTCTTGTGGTTCCATAAAAATTTTAGAATTGTTTGTTCCACTTCATTGAAAAATGCTGTTCGTATTTTGATAGGGATTACATTAAATGTGTAGATTGCTTTGGGTAGCATAGACATTTTAATGTATTTGTTCTAATCCATGAGGATGCACTGTCTTTCCCTATCTTTGTGTCATCTTCAATTTCTTTCATCAATGTTTTACAGTTTTTAGAGTATAGGTTTATTACTAGATACCTTATAATTTTGGTGCAATTGTAAATGGAATTGTTGTCTTGCTTTCTCTTTCAGTTGCTTCACTATAGAAATGCAACAGATTTCTGTACTTTGATTTATATCCTGCAACTTTATGGAATTCACTTATTCATTCTAGCAGTTTTTTGTTGGAGTCTTTAGGGATTTCTATATATAATATCGTGCCATCTGCAAATAGTGAAAGTTATACTTCTTCCTTACCAATTTGGATGCCTTTTATTTCTTTTTGTTGTCTGATTGCTGTTCCTAGGACTTCCAATACTATGTTGAATAAAAGTGGTGAAAGTGAACATCCTTGTCTTGTTCCTGACCTTAGAGGAAAAGCTCTCAGTTTTTTCCCATTAAGAATGATGTTAGCTGTGGGTTTTTCACATATGTTGAAGTATGTTTCCTCTAAGCCTACTTTGTTGAGGCTTTTTATCATGAACGTATGTAAAGTCTGGATTTTCTTTTTTTTTTTTTATAATGCTCAAAGGATTTGCCACTATTAAATGTGATCAATGAGAAAAAATTAAGTTGTTTACTGACAAGTGTAAGATCTCAGAAAGATGAGGTTTGGCTGGGAGAAAGTAGAATGAGGTGAGGGGAGGTGTTTAGCAGTTTGATTTTGGCCATGTTAAGTTTAAGACACATATTAGACATTCATGGAAGACACAGATATTCAAGATTGAAGTTCAGGGTGACCACCAAAGGAATAAATGTACGTAGAGAAGAAAAATGGTCAGAGCAATGAATCCTGTGTCTCTACGATAGATACCATGTGGCTCCAACAGCTACATATCATGGAGAAGATGAGCAACCAGCAAAGGACACTGCGATAGTGGAGCACAGAGTCGGAAACAAAGTCAATATATACTGTCCTGGAAGGAATTGTTTCAATTAGAAGATCAACATTCTGTTAGGTCAAGCAAAAATAGGAGTGAGAAACTGGCCAATGGCCGCTGGGTTTAGCAACGTGGATAGCACTGGTGACTTGGATAAATATATATTTGGTGGAGTGATGAAATAAAAGCCCATAGGGTTGGGTTCAAAAGAAAATGTGAGGAGAGTGAAGTGAATTTACTTGCCTCTTCAGCCTAAACCTTCCTTCAGTTCTTTGGGTATGCTCATGAACTCTGTTTTCTTCCGTACACCTTCTCCTTTGTCATTTACTTTCACATAGCCTTGAATGAGCCATCCATCTGGGTTATCTTTATAATACCTGAAAATGACAATAATAATATTAACCCTTGCACTCACAGTTTATCTCCACTGTTTCTCATGTCTGCTGAGACAGGACAGGTAATAAGAAATAGCACAGGCTTGGGAACAAGAGCAGATGTGTGCTCTCTTGAAAGCTAAAGCCTACTTTTATTTCCTGTAAAACTGGGAGGTTAATCCCTACATCACAGGACTATTGGGCAGGTTAATGATAATGTATATAAATTCCCACTGTATGGGAATTATTTGGCACACATCAATTTAGCACTCCCTTTTCCTAATAAGTAGAAGAAGGGCCAGAAGTCAGATTTCACCATACCAGGTAGCCAACTTAACTATCCCACTGAACAGTACTTTAAACTTAAAACAAACAAAAAAATCCCCCCCCCCCAGAGATTCATGTATCTGGAGAAATAGATCAAAGCATGAAAAGGGAGAAACAAAATTCCTAAACAAATTCAACTGCAGAAAAAGCTCGTTCTGGGTCATGATTGTTATCATTCTGCCCCATTTCTGATCATTTTGGCTAATGCAATAATGTCTTTCTGGTGGTGGTTTTTAAACTACTCCATAATGCATTCCAGTCCTCAACTCAACATCTTTCCTCTGTCATCTCAGAGCTCTCTCTCTTTTCAAGCAAGCATGCCCACAACTTAAACCACACTCATCAACTTTTTAGCAGCATATTGGAAAAAACATTATTCATCTCAATCCCTGATTGATATATATTGCTAATGCTATTTTATTCATTTCCTTTTATTTTTTTACCTTACTTACATATTCAAATCAGCTATGAAGCCTTTTAAAAATACTAATTCCTGGCTCTCCACTCTCTCTCCCCATCCCAAGATTCTAATTAAGGTGGTCTGGATGGGGGCCTCAGCATATTCTCCACTCATTTAATCTTTTGACATTTGTTGGGCTTCATCGGTTGGTCTCTTCCAGTCTTACCTGTGTCCAATGTAGCCATTCCTACAACCTGTTGCTAAAAGACTTTCTGCCAGATGACCCTTTTTGATTCAAGGCCCAATTCTGTGACTTCTGCTCAAAAAACTCCCTACCTCTCCACTGTCTACCACTAGTTCTAAACGAATCTGGCATTCAAGGCCACTCAACCATCCAACCCTAGGCTACCTTGACCACCCACGACTCCCTTACACCAATCCTTTGGTCAGACCACTTTAATCACTGTTCTACAAAAACAAAACCATAAAATAAGACAGTCTTTCCAGCAACTTCCATCCAAAGTATAATCTACCCAAAAACCATAGGCCTTTCCTCTTTGGCACTAGCATGACAGATGAAGGGGAATCTGTTTGCATTAGGTAAATCAGTATAAGAACGTAACTGATAAATCCTTCAGACAGTGGAAACTCTGCTAGGTCAACAGGTGGAGGAAGGGAGGCCTGAATCATTGGTCTCTGTCCTGACCCTCCAGGCCCTAGTCTAGCAGGTTCTGAGGATCCTTGCATCAATTGCATCACAATCTTAGAAGAGGAGAATGGTCTTCTCTTGATGCATTTCGCATTTCTTACTTACTCTGAAATCAAAAGAGGATTACCTCCTGATCGAGAAATCATGAATTTTTAGCTACTAGTGTGAGAACTCTTAACTCCGAGTTATTTTTAGTGTATTTTCCCAAACTGGCAGGCCAGCGCAATTGCCGTGAGAGGTTGGCAAGGCTGAGAACTGCAAAGTGAGATGTCAGCCTTTATTTGTAAATTGGTTCCATCAGAGACATAGAAGCTTGAAAATAGATTAGGGGTATTGTTCTTTTTACTGGGATAATTTATCCCATGTTGTTGAAAGCCTGATGATCATTATAGTATTTCTTCATGTGAACAGGAATAGCTCTCATTTGATGTTTTGGGGTTTAATTTCATCATTAAATTATAATCATACTGGAGAGCTGAACAAGAGACCTGAGTAGCACTTTCCTCTTAGGTACTGCCTGAGTTCAGAGTATAAAAAATAAAAATAAAAATTTATTTTTAAATATTCTTAGAGCCTTGCAGAAAGGAGGGACTTTCTGCCTTTCCAACCTATATAAAATGTAAAAACATACACAGATTTTTATTGTCCATCTGCTTCACTCATTCTTATTGCCATTTAAGCTAGCTAATATACCAAACATTTCATTCATTTATCTGGTAGCTACTGTTTTAGAAAGGGAGCTCCATGAAACAGGGGATTTTTAACTCCTCCTCCCAGCCTAGAACAGTGATTGGCATGCACTACATGCTTAATGAATGTGCCTTGGAATATTAGAATCAAAATTGGTGCGCCTGTGTGGCTCAGTTGGTTAAGTGTCTGCCTTCGGCTCAGGTCATGATTCTGGAGTCCCAGGATCTAGCCCCACAGGGCGCTCCCTGCTCAACTGGGAATCTGCTTCTCTCTCTGCTCCTCACCCCGCTTATGCTCTCTCCCTCTCTTGCTTTCTCTTGCTCTCAGATGGATGAATAAAATCTTAAAAAAATATATCTGGGGCTGCCTGGGTGGCTCTGTGGCATAGGCATCTCACTCTTCATTTCAGCAGGGGCGGTCTCCATTGATCCTAGAATTAGGCTCTGTGCTCAGTGGGGAGTCTGCTTAAGATTCTCTCTTTCCCTCTCTCAAATAAATAAATAAGTCTTTAAAAAAGGAATCAGGGGTGCCTGGGCGGCTCAGTCGTTAAGCATCTGCCTTCAGCTCAGGTCATGATCCCAGGGTCCTGGAATCAAGCCCTGTGTCGCATCGGGTTCCCTGCTCAGTGGGAAGCCTGCTTCTCCCTCTCCCACTCCCCCTGCTTCTCTTCCCTCTCTCACTGTGTCTCTCTCTGTCAAATAAATAAATAAAATCTTAAAAAAAAAGAATCAAAATACCTGAACCTTATGTTTTTAAAACAATTATTGAAGAGAATAAATTATGTCTTAGTATAAAAGAGGTATTTTTTAATTGACCTGAGACATAAACTGCACTGTTAAAAGGTTTTTCACATGTAAGTTGGTTTTGAAATAAATTTAAAAATCCTCTAATTCCATTCTGTAGTAATTTTTTTTAACTGATTGGTTAGTTCTGTCTTTACTTATTACAAAATTACTACAGATTTCACTTGGCAAAAATTAAATTCTAAGAAAGAAAATTCTAGAATATCACAGAATAATTGGAACTTTAATTCTGAAAAGCTGGAAAAGAAATGGTTTGTAGAAAGAATATATAATACAATATAGTAAAGCTATAATTTTCCCTTTAAATCTAGTTAGCAGACTTTTTCTTTTTTAAGATTTTATTCAAATATCCTGGCTGACTTCCTGGACCTCTTATTTAGGTTTGTGTATATTTTTCTGATGCCATTAAAGTTGAATCTGAACCAAATACTCAACTATAGAAATGTGAATATTTAAAATTAAGAATCTATTGAAGTTATCAACTAAACTTTCAAATTTTCTGATAATCTAACTCATTAAATTCCTTATAATTAAGTCAATTTTAAATATACAATAATTTTTAAAAAAAACAGCCCTAAAGCCCAAAGAATATTTGCTCTCCTCAGAAAATTTCACCATACAGAGAAAGTACAATTTATATGTGAGAATTATTTTTCAAAATATACATGAGAAACATCAACTTCTCATAATTTACTTGAAAGGTATATTCATCTATCCATAGCATGATTCCCTTCTGGACTCTAAGATTACACAGCTGTGCTAACTGTCCTTGCTAGAATAAGAAAATAAGAAAAATGGCCCCACCTATATAATATGGCTTATTTATCAAACGTCATTCTGGGATTACCACAATGCCTGTTCCTCTCCCTAATCTATCCCATCAAAAGAACTAGTCCTGGCATGGCAAATAGAGCACTTCCAGGAATAACAATCATTTGAATTATAGTTCACTTCCTCTGTGTTTTAATTACATTAATGCTTTCTACCAATGCCAATTATACAATATCCACTGAATGCAGAACAATACATACATTTTGAAGAGTGAGGATGTGTGTCTGCATGTGCGTGTGTGTATTTAATCCCTGCTTCAAATAGCATATGATTTAATCATATAGAGGACACACAGAAGCCACTTTCAACACATAAAACCAAGAGTAAGTAGAAAGTAATTAAGCACATAGAGATCCAAAATGATCCACACTGAAATCACCCTTAGCAATGATATACACTAATAGATATCCAACAGTAGAACTAAGGTTGTCTATTTTTAAATGATTCATTGCATTTCCTCATTTCTGTCCTAGAAACTCTTGACTTCTGAGTAATTGTTGGCTCCTAAGTGCTTGCCTGGCTCTGACCCCTGTCTTGGATTGACCAGGAGATTCTTATTGCTCCTTCGCTCTTGTTCCTTTGCCTGAAATGAACTACTGTTCCTTCCTGACTTCTAGCTTCTGTGTACCTCTGGATTCATCAAGTTCTGTGCCCTGATCCCAACATCTGCCTTGGTTTTCCGAGTCCTGATTAATCACAGTGCTCCCACAATTAAAAATGCCTGGGCCAGTAAATCACCAGCAGAACCTCTTGGAATAGCTGCACAATGGATTGGCTCAGAATCCCCCTTCTCCCACTGAGGAACCAACCAGAGTATACTTAGGTATTTGTTACAATGATACAAGCCTTAAAAGTAGTTGTGAGTAATACATGAATATCCAGTGCCTGACATACAACAAAGTCATATTAAATGATCTCCATAATTTCCTGGGACAGTTTTATCATTTGTTTGAGACTTCAGGAAAAAAAAAATGATTAATTACACAAAATTTCCAAACTCCCTCTTCATTCTTCCTGTAGTGAAAACCAATGGGAAAAAAAACCACAACAAAAACAAAAATAAAAACCATGAAAACCAAACAAAACCAAACAAACAAACAAACAAAAAACCCACAAAAACCCTTTACGTTACTCTTACAAACATATGTGAAGAGATAGATAAATATTAGATAGATTTCTATGTGGACAAGAATATATTAGTTTAGGGGGAAATAATCCAAATTATATGTTAAGTAGAACAGATTCTTATAGTAAAGGAACCCAAGAATTAATATAAATGATTTTCTGAGATCCAAGCCTAGGGGCACCTAGGTGGCTCAGTCATTAAGCATCTGCCTTCAGCTCAGGTCATGATCCCAGGGTCCTAGGATTGAGCCCCATATCGAGCTCCATGCTCAGCTGGAAACCTGCTTTTCCCTCTTCCGTCCCTCCTGCTTGTGTTCCCTCTCTCACTGTGTCTCTGTCAAATAAATAAATAAAGTCTTAAAAAAAAAAAAAAGAACCAATCCTAAGTTTTCACTGGAGCCTAAAGTGTGGCAGAAATTACACCTCACTCCTCAATATTTATTTTCTATTTCTTTATATTAGTGGAGAACTCCCCAAATTTCAGCCGTACACATGGCTATCCAACTAGATAGCACATTTCCAGTCTCCCTCACAGCTGGTTCAGCCATATAGTGATGTTCTGGCCAAGGGGATGAGAGTGAAAGTGATGTGTGGGATTTGCCTCTGTCCCCTTACAGCTGAAATGAGAAAGGGGTCTGTAAGCCAGCTTCAACCATCTGGACAAGAAGACCCTCGTGTATTGGTTCTCCAACCTTCTGCACATTGGAACCACCTGGAGAAACTATATAAAATACTGATGCCTGGCTCTCTCTCCTCTAGACTTTGATTTAATGGGTCCTAGGGGATGGTGGAGCAATAAGATAGAAGGAACAGGATACTCAATGACCTGATAGAGCCGAGCTGCTTACTCCTCTGAAATACTGTTAGGCAATCAAATTGAAAAATTAAATAACCAGAGCTCCAAGACATAACACACACACAAAAAAGCCATGTTGATCACATACGACTTTCATAGTCACAAACAATCTGTGTTGTTTAAACTATTGTTGTTTAACCTCAGTGAAAGCAGCTGAACAAATGTTCTTATAAATATACATAAAAAACACACAAATTCTGGTCTTCAGGAAAAAAAGTATAGAAGCATAGGTTAAAAATAATACTGTTCTTTTTCTAACAACAACAAGAAGAAAGTTTACCAAGAGCAAAAGAGAGTGTAGTTTTAGTGTAATCCACGGAAATCACTGGTGAGCTTTCCTTAAAGAAAAGCTAGAAATAAATTTAAAACGTTAGGATTACTCAGTTAAGACAAAGGCAGAAAAATAGATTAAAGTTTGCCAATTCATTAATAATTTGCATAAATCAGTGAAAATTGGAAGCACAATATAAAAATGTCAAAAAAGATGATGTTAGGACACAGTTAAGTAAATACTGACTTATTTTTATAGGCCCATTTTTGATAGGATACCAGTTAGTCTGTTTTAATAAAGAAATGGACTCTTTTTGTTTTGTTGTTCTGTTATCCTCAACATGTGACTCCATGTCAATGAAATCATTTTCCAAAATGGCTGCTTCCTTTCCTACCATCACACCCTCACACCACCCAGGGAGAAGGGAGAGAGTGCATACTCCTCCATTATCAAGGTACACCTTGTAAGTTACCCATGCCACTTCTGCTCACAACCCACTGCCCAGACCCTATTCATAGGTCTACACTTAACTGCAATGGAGGCTGAGACATGCAATCTTAAGTTAGATAATCGTGTCCTGAGCTAAAACTTTTATCACTATGGAAGAAAAGAATATTGGACATTGGGAGCAATTAGAAATCTCTGCCAGACATCTCATTATTCAAGAGATACTAGAAAACATGGCAAAAAGTGTTTAGAATATTCAAAAATTTTAGGAGAATAAATATATGAATTCAAAAATATTTCTATATAACATATAAAAATATATTAAAGTCACACAAAATCCAACACAGAGATACACAGTGTAGAAAATGAAAATTCCCTTTGCTTCCATAATTTTAGTTCTGGGGAAATAATGAATTATTAAAGCAATCTTGGAATCTGCAAGTATGGGACTAACATCTAGGTGATAAAATGTCTTTCCATAGCTCTCCCCCAAGTGCTACTGACAGAAAAAAAAAAACTTTGGAATGGGAGATGTTATTTCTGGAATCCTAAAATTTCTTTCTCTGGGGCAATAGTCTCAAAAAAGAAAAAACTAGAAACCAAAGGAGCATGAAAGCAAGGCCAAGGTGAAGCATTACAAGGCATCAAAGGAAAACATCTGCATTTCTTGCACAATCACTGAAAATGTGTCACCATCTATAAAGCCTCTTCTACTGTCAAGAAGACAATTTAAATAGATAATTAAAATAACAAAAGTAGCAAAGCAAAGTCAAACACAGACATCAACTCTTAGGTGGCTCTCCCAGAAAAAAAAAAGTTTTAAAATAAATAAAAATGTTTACTCATTCATATTCTAGATTACTGTATTTTTGCTATTAACCCAGAGAATATTTTTATGTCAGTATTCTAAATTTAACCAGATGTCATCATTTCTTAAGTATTATACCATTTAAGCTTTCCAGGTGAAGGGCTTGTCTTTTAATGAAAAATACTCATTTCACATTGATGACAGAACATAACATCCTTGGCTTAGCCATTCTCCAACAACACAGGTCCTTTTTTGTTCAGTTTGCTTAGCTATATGGTAAGGCTAGAATACTACAAATTTATGCATGGAATCAAAGTCTGAAGTCATCTATACTAACTAGAGATGTTTAAAAACCATAACCTCAACTTAACATATCAATTTTCTTAAAATTACAATCATTGAATTCTTGGATAAAATTCAATGATTGTTCATGAGAATGGGAAAAATTTGAAAAAAAAGTTTTTATAAAATGTCCCAGGATTTGAATGAATATACTCAACACCATTTGAAAAGTGACCCAATCATAGTTTTAAGCAAAGAAATACTTATTAATGGGTGATTTTGAATTTGTTATTGTTTGAGGCAATAATATAATAAGTCAAAGAAATCCTGGTTTTAATATAGCTAATGCAATTACAATTCACTGAGAATAAAAATTCATCTATTATGAAAAGTAAATATTATAGCTAAGAATTTTAAAGAATTCATGTAAATAGAAACAACTATTTTTAGGTCAAACTAATTGTACTCAAAACTCAAACGTAACAATTTTATTTGGAATTAAAGTATAAACCAGGTATATAATAAGAGAACACTCAACAGAACAATGCTAAAAGACAGTACTGAGAAAAAATGTAATGTTATCCAAATGTTGTCAGATAAATCAATGTTTCTTTTCAAAGAGTGTGCACAGTAATTGCTGTGTGCCTTAAATGTAATAGTATGGAAGTTCTACACAATTTGTGTCATGGTTTAAAAAAATGATTATGTCATTATTTCCAAGATTTGAACCTAGTCATAATATAAGAAATCAGGTGAAGCTATTTCTCTATTTTGACTTCTAAATTGATATATTGCATTAAGAAAGTCACATTTAAAAGAATACATTGTGTATATATACCACATCTTCTTGATCCATTCATCTGTTGATGGACATCTAGGTTCTTTCCATAGTTTGGCTATTGTGGACATTGCTGCTATAAACATTCGGGTGCATGTGCCCCTTTGGATCACTACATTTGTATCTTTAGGGTAAATACCCAATAGTGCAATTGCTGGGTCATAGGGCAGTTCTATTTTCAACATTCTGAGGAACCTCCATGCTGTTTTCCAGAGTGGCTGCATGGGGTGGGAGGTTGGGGTACTAGGTGGTGGGTATTATAAAGGGCACGGATTGCATGGAGCACTGGGTGTGGTGAAAAATAATGAATACTGTTATGCTGAAAATAAAAAATAAATTAAAAAAAAATTTTCAAACTAAAAAAAAAAAAAAAAAAAAAAAAAAAAAAAAAAAAGAATACATATGGGGCACTTGGGTGGTTCATTCAGTTAAATAGCTTCTGCGTTCGGCTCTGGCTCAGGTCATGATCCCATGATCCTAGGGTCCTAGGATTGAGTCGTTCCCCCCTCTACCCTCGTTGAGCTCTCTGCTTAGCAGAGAGCAGAAGAATCTACTCCCTCTCCATCTATCTCTCCCCGCTCCACTCATACTCTCTCTCCTCCCCACTTTCAAATAAATAAATAAACAGAATCTTTTAAAATAATAATAAAAATAAATAAAAGAATGATTACACAAAGACAGTCAGACATCCAACCTCAGATACCTGAATTCAGTTCCCCTTACTGTTCTTGAAAGTGTATGTTTCAAATCTTTATCACTGTCTTCATAGGCCTTACTCTCAGCAAAAACAAACAAAACAGAACACAAAGAAAACAATAGTTCAATTTCATAGAAAAGTAAAGGTTATCAGGCAGAAACCTCCAACTCCCCTCTCCTCTAAAATAACTCTGGGCATTGCATCCTTTGTTCCTCCCAGAGGCAAACTACTCTGCACCTTCCCCAGCACACACCCCCACCCCGAATCTCCCACACCCTTACCACTCTTTCTCCTCCTCTAAGACCACACCTCCCCTGCATTCCTGAAGGCCCCTCCAGCCTCCTCAGCACCTTTCTATTAAAACATATCTATTAAAACCTCCAATATGCTTCCAGGCTGGAAGAGAAAGGGCCCAGAAGCAGGCTAGGTGGCCTCAACAACCACCAGACTCTGTCTGTGAGGCAGGAAGAGAAAGGAAAAAGAGGAAAGCCTTACTACCTATCAGGACTGTACCTACAGAAGCTGATTTGAACTTGAGGACAGCCTGTAAGATATTAGTAAATGTGTTTTCCAAATATGAAACCAAGCATAAAGAGGCTATGTAATTTGCCTCAAGTTACACACAGTTTGTAAGTTTCAGTGCCAGAACTTTAACCCAGGTCCTCAGATTCCCTAAACCCATGCTCTGTACCATGCACCGCACCCTACTGTCCCAGCAGGGCTGCTGGTGAGTGTGCAAAAGGAGGCACAAAGGCTATCCCAGCAGTTCCTCACATGCTACACTAGAGAAGCAGTAGAAATATAAAAGTATCCAAGACAGCCGGCTCACTCTTGGCATTACAGTCTGCAATGATGTGTTGTTGTGGGTGTTTCATGGCAGTGAATCTTGCCAAGGATCTTCTTTATCTCCTGGTGACATGGCAGTTCCTCAAACATCTCTGGACAAAATCACCTGCTTCTGTTACTAACCTACTTCTCCCCTTGCATATACTGACAAAATCTCAGGATAATTTTTCCACTGGTCTTCATCCCTCAGCTTCCACGGGGTCTCAGCTCAATCTCTGTCAGTTTTCTGCTCACACATAGTCCTGAATTAAAGCCCAATGACAGGCATTTAATAGACAAATCCAGGGGCCTTTTCTGTCTTCCCACCAGTGCAATGGCAGAAGCTCCCAATGTATAACCAGACTCCAGTCTTCATTCCTCAATCCTACTGACAGAACTCTCTGGCTGAGAAACAAACCTAATCTCAGTAGATACTATTCTTATATTAATGGCATTATAATAAGGTACAACTATGCAGATGAAACCATAAAACTAAAGATACATTCCTCTGTATAGGGAGTAGGCTCTGGCCAGAATGATTAATATTCCAAATATCTGAATTATGAATGAACTAAGGTGTATTCACTACGAGACTCAAGACATCCTACGGGCAGTGTCCTGAGGCCATCCTCATACATACATGTTCAAGTTAATGTTTAGAAAACAAAGCACTCCCCCAAGTCAGCCCAGGAGTTAACTACCTTGGGGCTTAGGATAAAAATAGGTCTGAGTCTCCAGACCCTGAAAGATCACTTTGTTAGGAGCAGGAATCTGTATTATACAAGTTGGACTATGTTTGTGTTTCATGTTGTTTCTAGGATTACTGGCCTCTGTTCTTCCCTACTCAAGAATAATGTTTTGAAGATTATAACATGTCCCAGATTAAGAGAAGCAAGGAAAGGTCTTCTCTGTATGCTTATGTGAATTGCTGAGGACCAGAGAGGTCATAGACATAGGGAATGAAGAGAAGGAATCCCAAGGTGAAATTCAGAGATAGTGATTCAGGAAATCTTGGCCTAGTAACTTTATCCCATAAGACATCCCTTTCCAGTGCCAACTTTGAAGATCTCAAATTTGTTTATTACTAACAGGACAGTAGGTGTCCCCTCACAATTGATTTCCTGCTACTTTTAGTTAAAGCCCGGATTCTTCAAATAGGTGTGCCTGGGTGACTCAGTTAAGTATCTGCCTTTGGCTCAGATCATGCTTAGTGGAGAGTCTGTTTCTCCCTCTGTCCCTCCCCCGCTCATGTTCTCTCCCACACTCTCTCTTTTACATAGATTAATAAAATCTTAAAAAAAAAAAAAAGAATTCTTGGGGCATCTGGATGGCTCAGCTTGTTAAGTGACTGTCTTAAGCTCAGGTCTTGATTATGGAGTCCCAGGATTGAGTCCAGCATCGGGCTTCTGCTCAACAGGGAGTCTGCTTCTCCTTCCTCATACTCTGTCTCTCTCTTTCTCTCTCATTCTCTCTCTCAAGTAAATAATAAAAATAGAGAGAAAGAAAGAGGAGAAAGGGAGAAAGAATTCTTAAACATACAGTCCTTCTCAAACTAGACTGAACTTACTTCACCTCCTACCAATACCCAAAAGTATCCAAAAAGCATATAGAACTTATCAATCTCCATCAACAAAGAATTGTCAGCATCGCCTATGCAACGTCCTGTCAGCAGCCCCAAAATGTCATATGAAGGTCACACGGAACACGCTGCTCTTTCCGGATGGATAGTTAGCTATCTTCCCAGTCTGGCATATTCTCCTCATCCCTCAGAAGCTATCCATCACATCTTTCCCAAAACTTCCCTTGACCCCGGACTGAAGGGGCCCCTTAATGCCTCCATGCAACTTTGCTTATTACTCTATCATTGCCTCGCCCACATGGCATTGTAATTATTTGTATACTGAGGGTTAGGATGGCAGCATATGAATTTGACGGTCACACAATTTAGCCGGTATAGCACAAACCTAAACGTAATGTGTTGAATTAGTTTATCCTTGCCTGGAAAAAGTTAGATCATGGCTGAAGGAAGTTGTTTTTGGACTCATTCAAACTGTGTGCTTGCTTTTGTTTGATTTGTTTGTTTCTCTGTGCACCTATTTACACACCACTGTATTTAGGCGAAGAAAACTGTACCTAAAAGAAAAATGCACAACTCCTGTTCTCTTGGAGTTTACTCTCTAGGTAAGAGGCTTTTCTAACTGCTTTAGCAAAGGTACAAATCAGAAGAAGATGGGGCTATGCAAGGAGAGGTTGAGTAGAAAGCCTGTAGCCATTCAATTCAGTTCCTGCTCACCCTCTATGAAGGCCAAACCACAGAACCCTGGAACCCTAAGGAACACCATTTGAAAGAGTAAGGGGCACATATATTAACCCAAACCAGATAATAAATATGCAATTGTTTACTGTAAACTGTAAAATAGCATACTAACTATGGTTGTTGTTTTGTAGACTGCAAGGTGTTCTCGCAGTCTTAAGTCAACTGAGTATGTATAAGAATATCTCGGGGCACACCTGGGTGGCTCAACTCGTTAAGCGTCTGCCTCATGCTCAGGTCATGATTCCAGGGTTCAAGTCCCACACTGGGTTCCCTGCTCCATGGGGAGTCTGCTTCTCCCTCTGTCTACTGCTCCCCCTGATTGTGTGTGTGCTTGCTCTCTCTCTCTCTCTCTGACAAGTAAATAAATAAAATCTTAAAAAAAAAAAAAAAAGAATATCATGGGAAGAAGGACTGCATGAAAAGAAGGGGAAACACCGGGGGAAGAAGTAAAGAAGAGACTCAGAGACAGAAAGTGTAAAGAGGAATATCACACATGGCAAAAATTAGACATTAAGGCTGACCAGTATGGGTATCTCTGTGTAGCAATTGTAGCATCAGAAGAAATAACAGTAACCATATATAGGGCCCTCCTGTAAGTCAGGGACTGGGCAGAGCCCAAAGCATCCATCATCTCATCCTTATAGCAACCTTGAGAAATGCTATTGTTTCCCCATTTTACAGATGAAGAAAATGGGGCTGGAAAAGTTTAGGAATGTGTCCAAAGTTAACTAGTATATTAGAGACAGGACTCAGATTCTGGGCTATCCGAGGTCAACGCCTACACAGGTAACAAATTTCAAAATCTTTTGTTTATGACAAGACATGTAACTCAAAGTCTTTGTCTTCATGTGCTGGCAGCGTGGAAGAGCAGCACATTCTGATTTGCCAGGAATACCCCAGGGTTACATCTGTTTCCCAGTGTAATTATTAACAGCACTCCCTTTCACCCTCAGAAGTGTCCCATTTTAGACAAAAATGTTCAGAGCCATCCGGCCACAATGCCATAGTGAAATGTGTCTACAAGATTTTCCAGGCCTAGTGCAAAATAAAAGTGTGAGACATTTTGCTCAAAAAGCAGGGGGAAATGTGTTATTAAAGGTACTGAAATAGGGGCACCTGGGTGGCTCAGTTGGTTAAGCCTTTGCCTTCAGCTCACGTCACGATCCCAGGGTCAGGGAATTGAGTCCCGCATTGGGCTCCCTGCTCAGCAGGAAGCCCGCTTCTCCCTCTCCCTCTCCTCATGTTTGTGTTCCCTCTCTCATTGTCTCTCTCTGTCAAATAAATAAAGTCTTAAAAAAAAAAGTGATACTGAAATATAAAGCTTTTCTCTTTCTTTCATATATTAGCTGTACTCACATTCTACTGTCCCAATGGACTTCATTTGTAAAACACAAGTTCAAAGATAAAACGAGCACAAATGTCAAGACGGTGCTAGCAGAGCTCTAAACCAAGTTGCAGGTCCTTCTGAGCATGAAGCCCAGAGCAAAGTGCAGAGCATGCACACCCATGAAGCTGGCCCTGCTCTGCTCTTCTTCTTTTCACTCAGATGGGTCTGGGAAGACATCCTGATCTTGGAATGGCCTATGATTTCACAAGCACTGCACAAAATTCTAGGGAAAAACAGACAAGTGAAATATGTGCCTGTTCTCAAGAAGCTTACATTCTAATAGAATGAGACCAAAGTAAACACATACATGTATAAGCCTCCTTTGGTGCAGGAAAGAAGAAACTACAAAGCAGTGAGCACTGTAGACTGGGATGGTGTAGGGGGGACAGCAGAGAGGACAGGTTTATGAAGTTTCCTGAAGGAACGGAGCCCTGAAAGCCCAGTGAGAATACAAAAGGATAGAAGGGCTAGCAAGAAACAAAAGAAGCCAGAGATCCCATGGGAAGAGAGAATCACTCTATATACCAGCTATCTGTGGGGTGGGAGTGGGGAAAGTTGTTCTCGCTTTAAAAAATGAAAGGGTTGGAAATGAGAACAAAAGGAATCAGAAGTAGAAAAGATCTTAGGGGTACCTGGGTGACTCTGTCAGTTAAGCATCTGACTTAAATGCTCAGGTCTTAATCTCAGAGTCCTAGAATCGAATCCCAGTCAGGCTTCCCCTAGCAGGGAATCTGCTTCTCCTTTTCCTCCTCCCTGTGTCTCTACCCTGGTTCATGATCATGTGATCTTTTTCTTTCTCTCTCAAATAAAATTTTTAAAAATCTTAAAAAAAAAAAGAAGTATAAAAGATCTTAGTAAGAAAAGTTTTCCCCTTCAGGTCATATGATCATTTAATCAAGAGAAAAAATACCATTTTGTTTGATTATTTTTGGCCTGTAAGTAAAAAAAAAATAGTTCTTGTTAAAACTAAAAATACGTTTTCTATCTCTTCATAATAAAGATAAGAGTTACCCTTCATGCATGTTAATGGCTAAAACAATGACAGAAATCTAAAACAATGACTAATCCAACAAATATTTGACTTAGAAATGCACTATCAGATTTTTTACAACAAATGTACCCTTTATTTAATACTAGTGCTAACTTTTTTAAAAAATCACGGTTATGGTTTGTCTACACTTCTTATCAGTCCTTCAAGATGGACTCCTAGAAAGAGAATTGCCAGGCCAAAGAGTTTGAATATTTTTAAAGCTTGGTATATTATTAGCTTACGTTAAAGTTAGAACTAGATTGACTACATCAACAGAAGGTGATCAAGTAATACATGCATATTCAGTGTTACTATAAATAATAATGAAAAAATAAATATTCAGAAAAGAAAATCTAAAAGTATAATATAAGTAGATCTGAGGCTTTCAATGATTAAAAAGAAGTCAGGGTAAACTTTTGTTTAGGATGACCTGCCAATTAGTGTGTTTGTATGTGTGTAAACATGTTTGTGTGTAAGTACTGTATGTACATGCACAAAATAATGGACAAAGAAAAATAAAAGTGGAAGAGTCCATAATTTCTGAATGAAATAAGAATGAAATCATTAAATGAACTACTTGTAAATAGGTACATATAATTTATTTTATACCTTCCACAATTTCTTTTTTTCTTAAGATTTTATTTATTTATTTGTCAGAAAGAAAGATCACAAGAAAGGGAAGCAGCAGGCAGAGAGAGAAGCAGGCTCCCTGCTGAGCAAAGACTCCAATGTGGGGCTCAATCCCAGGATCCCCGGATCATGACCAGAGCCAAAGGCAGATGCTTAACCGAGCCACCCATATGTCCCCTCACACAATTTCTTACCCAACTCTATCTAGCAATAAGTTTTCAATTTTAATAATCACGTGCTAAGGTTAGAGGAAAAACTCATATATTAAATAAAGATCAACAAATTGGTTTTTGATGTAGATTAGGTTAGCTCTCTATTTCTACAATTCAGGACTCTATACAGTACTTTTTTCATATACCTCTAGAAAGAAGTAACTAATACAGTTTAAGAAGTGGCTCAGATTTTTCAAAAGTCAAAGGACTTTGTCACCAATGAAATTTCCTGAAAGGCAAATCTGAAGCTATTAAAAGTCAAATCTCCACCTCACATCAGTCAAAATGACTAGTATCAAAAAAACCCCAAGAAATAACAAGTGTTGGTAAAGACATGGAGGAAAGGAAACCCTCATGCACTGTTGGTAGTAATGTAAATTTGTGGGGCCCTTATGGAAAACAGTACGGAAGTTCCTCAAATAACTAAAAATAGAAGTATCATATGATCCGTAACTCCAGTTCTGGGCGTTTGCCTGAGGAAAATGAAAACACCAATTCAAAAAGATATATGTACACCTATGTTTGTTGCAGCATTATTTACAGTATGTAAGCAACTTAAGCATCCATCTATAGATGAATTGATCTAGAAGATGTGGTATGGAATAGAATATGAAATTCACAATGGAATATTACTCAGCCATTAAAAGCATTAAATCTGGCCATTTGTGACAACACAGATAGACAATATTATGCCAAGTGAAGTAAGTCAGACAGAAAGACACCATATAATTTCATTTACAGTGGAATCTAAAAAACAAAACAAGCAAACAACAACAAAAAGAGAAACAGATTCATAAATACAGAGAACAAACAAGCAGTTGCCAGCAGGGAGGGGGATGGGGGGGATAAGTGAAATAGATGAAGAGGATTAAGAGGCACACACTTCTGATTATAAAATAAGTCACAGGGGCGCCTGGGTGGCTCAGTGGGTTAAGCCGCTGCCTTCGGCTCAGGTCATGATCTCAGGGTCCTGGGATCGAGTCCCGTATCGGGCTCTCTGCTCAGCAGGGAGCCTGCTTCCTCCTCTCCTCTCTCTGCCTGCCTCTCTGCCTACTTGTGATCTCTCTCTGTCAAATAAATAAATAAATAAATCTTTAAAAAAAAAATAAGTCACAGAAACATACAACATAGGGAATATAGTCAATAATACTGTAATAACTGTAAAAAAAGGTGAAATCTTAAAAACATGCTTTTTTTACATCGCTGCATGGAAGTATACTGTAAAGTTTTTCTGGCGAGATAAGCACAACACCAGGCAAAGTGGGTGCAAGGCAAGATTTATTAAAAACACTCTCCAGGGAAGTTTCAAGGCTCAGGAGAAGGGGAGCCAGTAAAGTTGCGCTGAGAGGAGGTGGGCATCCTCGGGCAAGGTTCTGTGACTCTGGAAAGCAGAGTGGCGGAAGTCGTGCCCAAGGCAGGGAGGAGGGGACTTTTAAGGGGTCTGGAGGGGAGCTCAGGGGTCTTCTGGCAAGTTTCCCTTATTTGGATATTTTGCCTGCTTGTCAGGGTCCCATTGGTCCATGGGAGCGGGGGCGGGAGGGTGTCAGATTCCTGCTTGGGCCTTTCTTCTCCTGTCCCAGCTCAGGTCTTGTGGCGGGAACTTGCGCCATCTTGGGCCTTTGTTCTCCTGTCCAAGTTCAGGTTTTGTGGCAGGAACTTTTGCCATCTTAAGTAGCCCTTTCTCCCAGCCCAACATGTACAACAATCCAATCTATCACCAATTTCCCATATATTCTCAAATATCTAAATATTTCCAAAGGATGTGGCCCCAGGGGCTCAGGTATACTGATTTTAATTTGAGACGTCAACCAGAAGTCAACCTGTGTTGAAACATTGTTCTCTCCTTCTTGATATAGCAAAGAAGTGAATTCCTCTACCATAATTAGAAGCAGAAAGTTTACATCTTACAGAACACTGAGCAGGAAGTTTTGGCCTTTGAAACATTTCCCTTTGGACCAGAAAGCATGAAACACGGAGGTGGAAGGAGCAGAAGGTTTGAAGATGTGAGTTAGATTGCAAAGGCTAAGAGCTCCTCAGTCCTATGCTCTCCTAGGCATCTGGGTGGAAATGAGCCAATGCTCAAACTCTTTTGTCTTTGCAACAATGAATAGAAAAAAAATTCAATTTCTGAGTGATGTCTCAAATGTCTCTTTCACTCAATTTGCCCCTTTTGGCTCTAAAATGAGTGAAACGCTTCCAGAGCAGGCTTCCCATACGTCAAGCTGAAACTTTGAATCAAAGTTCCTGCCAGTTCTTTCTATGAAATCTTGGAAGTTTTTTGACACTAGTTTTATTATACTGCTCTACTGTGCTCAGTGTGAACAGAGAATCCAGAAGATGAGCAGGGAGCAAATTTAAACCGGGGTTGGAGGATGGGGTTAGGAGACTGCAGGGCTAGAACAGGGTGAGCACCACAGGTGGCTTTAATATCAAACAGCTGCTAGAGATCATAACCCCGCTGCTCGTTCTCTACCCCCCGCCAGAATCCTGTTGTTTCAAAGATTATTGTAACTAAAGAGACTTAGCTGCCATCTAATCTGAATAATGAACTCAAGCTCCAAAACAATCAAGGATTTTTTTCTTTTAACTAAACATACCTGAATGTAGTAGACTGACTTTAATCCCGAAGCCAAAGTCTTAAAATCTCAGGGGCGGAAGAGAAGAGGGTAAAAAAATTACACAAGGCAGCCGGGGACGGGGTAAAAAGAGTGAGGAAAGGTGGGGTACGCAGGGATTCCCAGGACAAGAGTCTTCTCCCATTGGAGCTAACTTTTCAAGCCCGCATATGTCCAAGGCCCTGGCAAACTTATTCCGTGTCCAGGCGTGAAACAGTCCCGCCCGGGGTCCACGCGCGGGCGAGCAGAGTGTCGGCCTGCGTCGGTTCCGCGCGGTCCGCGGTGCCCGGTCCCCCCGCAGACAATGCCGCGCACCCGCAGCTGCTCCGGGATCCGCGCCCGGCGCCGCCCGCCACACCCTGCGTCGCCGCGCGGGGACACACTCTCCGACACCAGGAGCTCCAGCGTGCCCACATAGTCCCGCTCGGTCTTCTGGAGCTCGCTGAGCACGCACACGCGCAAGCGAAGCTGTTTCTCCAGGTCCTTGGCGCTCTGGGCGCGGCCGTCCCAGCGGCTCCGGTCGGTCATGGTGGGCGGCGGGACGGAGGGCTGCTGTGCTGCGCGCTATTCCGCTAGCCGACTGGCACCCGGCCCCGCGCCGGCCAGAGGGGAAAGTTGCTGCCTCCGAGAAGCCCGAGGGGGTACCGGCGACTTTACAGGCTGGGTAGAGGCTGGGGTGTTGGGAGAAGAAAGGGCGCTCGCTGGAACTCGGGCGCGGAAGGCGCGAGGCTCTAAGCAGACAACTCCCGAGAGAAGCGGCCCCGGTCCGGGATCTGCACGCCGAGCCCAGCGGCTCCGGCCGGGGCTGGCGGGGAGGCAGCTCCGACCCACAGCGGTGACTTAAACATTAATCAAATGCTTTGTACCCATGTGACTCCGACCCTTTACCCTTCGCCAAATCTCAGGAAAAATGAAACAACCCTGGGGAAGTGTGTTGTATGCCAGCTAACACACACACACACACACACACACACACACACACACACACACGGAGTCAGCACTTCAGTTGGAACTAATTGGAGATTCCCAAACCTAGGAGGATGTACTACTCCAAGACACAGCTCGAGGGTTGCTTCTATGACTCCTGCCTATTGTTTAGCTTTAATGTGTTTTGTACAAATCCTGAAAGCAAAGACACAAGTCCCCATGGTTACATAACTGGATGGGAACAAAACAACCATGGTATTGACCCTCCCATCTTTGGAAAGAAACACATTGGTTTTAGGTTTTGTTTGGGCACAAAATAGGTTTGCTTTTAAAAGACCCCCAACCGAGAATAATTCACCAGGCAGATACCCTCCCGCCTGCGCTTGGAAAGTCAATTAGCATAATAAATGAAGACACTGTGGGAAAGTGACAGCCCTGGCCAAAACAACAGACTCCAGATAGAATGAGCATCCCCATTGCACTGTGCTGTTTTGGAGGGATGCTTTGTTTGCATGCCTATGACTTTTTTCCAATAGCAAGATAATATGTAAATTAAATCACAGGCAAAAATACTGGTGCCAATTTCGTTTCTAAGAGCTGCTATGATTTAACACAGTGTCACTAAATGAGCAGCTTTGTCTAAAGCTGTTATTGAGTGGTTATCAAAAGGTATGTAGATAGACATAAAGGTATATAGATACAGATATATTAAGATTTGAAAAAGAAGAGAAACACAGAGCATGTCCTGATTGGAATATGTATGTTTATTGCCTTTTCTCACTTGGAAACAGAATCAGAAGCTAATGAGCACTGAACATTTAACAATTCCATGCAGAATAATCCATATATATTTTTGTCACTTGCAAATATTTGGACGGTATAGAAGAATGGGCTTTAAAACACATTTTTAAATCCACCTAAGTACTGGGGTGCCTGGGTGGCTCAGTGGGTTAAGCTACTGTCTTTGGCTCGTCATGATCCTGGAGTCCCAGGACTGAATCCCCATCTGGTTCCCTGCTTAGCAGGGATTCTGCTTCTCCCTCTGACCTTCCCCCCAACCCTGCCCCATCTCTCAAATAGATAAATAAATAAATAAATAAATAAATACCTTTATAAGTAAATAAATAAATCTACCTAAATATTTAAGGCTAGAGAAGTTTTAGGAGAGATAGGAAGAAAACATCCATTTTCCAAAAGAAAAAAGATAGTTGGCAAATTGGGGCAAGAGCAATGTGAAATTGTCATTAATGCTAAGGAGAACTTCATTCTCATTAAAAGAAAAATGCAAAATCCATCAAATGGTATAAGCTAAGCTATTCAAACACATTGATCACAGTGAGAAACTCAACAATTTTGAAAGCTCTCAAAAATGAGAATACCAACATTCTTCAAATAACAGACATTCCAAAAAGTAGCAAATCTCCATTTTCCTTTTTTTTCTCCCTTGTATGTTTGCTTTCCTCCCCCTGGCTCACAGTTGCAAACAAGGCTGCTGAGGAGGATTTTTACACCAACAGTGAGCAGTTCCTGATGTTGGAACACCTCTGGTCACTGCATTACCAGGTCCAATCACTTAAGCTTGTTAAAAATCAAAGCCATGTTCTCTTGCTGGTTTCAAGATTAGATTCTGTATCAAATTTATGAACAATGGGGAGCAATGTGCAAATTAGAACACACTTTTCAGGACCTCACTTCCTCTTTGAGGGCTGGAAAAATGCCCAATTCTAAAAACCTCTCACTAATCTCACAAAGACTGATTCAGTATATTTGGGCTGGGTTGAGGGGCAAATAAATTATTTCTTTGCAGCAATTTCTTAGAATTATAGATTTGTAAGAGACCATAAAAGTTGTCCAAAGGTCCAGATGGCTTATTTAACTTTTCAGAGTCTTTGTCAAAACAGAAGCTTAGAAGTTACCCTGTGCCCATTCTCTCATGCCAATATGGAATCTCATGAATTCTTTTTTTTTTTTTTTTCATGAATTCTTTTGATGCTCAGGTTTGCTCTAAGAAGTAAACAAGTATTTCTGTCCCAAGATAAGCTACACTAAAACAGAGATTATTCAAACCTGACTGCAGAGTTTCATAAGGTGGAAAGTCCTATCACCATTTTCTAAGTGTAGGGGAAAACATATGCTTCAACGGAAAACTATGCACAGTTTAAGGCTTCAGAGCACAACCTTCAGGTTTAACTGACTGATTCCATAGATACTCTTTGGCCTTCATTGTCTTTAGGGTATTTTACAACTCTGTATTATAAAACACTGGTAAGAGTGTGGTGTTTAAGATAGGAAGAAATTCTGTCCAGTGGAGGGAAGCCCCACCCCCATACCCCCCCACTCCCAGACAAGAGAGGGACAGGGGTGGGGTAGAGGGGCAGGGGAGGGGTGGGGGGAGGTGGGAGGAAGGCTGTGTTGCATCCATTTGCAGTTACTCAGTATTTCTGATCCCTGTCTCTGCTCTTTGATGTTTGAACTAGTTGTAACATCTTTTTTGTTTCCTCATTTAATTAATGAGAAAATCTTTGACCTATATTCATTTTATATTTCTATGAAAAGCATGGTTTCACTTTAAAAAATTTATTCTGTAACACACAACTATGATTCCAAATTACAGTAACTGAATCAAATCATTTTCCTACTTGTGTTATTTTCTTCAGACTGCAATAGTAGTTAAAAATGGTGTAATTAATTTGTCAAAAAAGCTTTTAATTTCAGTTATGTTCTCATTTACTATGCACTAAACAAAAAGTTTAAAGCTCCACTAAGTAGTTAATGAGAAATTAAAGTCTGAGTGTGTGTGTGTGTATCTGTGTGTGCACGTGCTGGGGGTAAAAAGTAAGAAATCGATTACACACTTGGTAGTAAAAACACTAAAATAGGGGGCACCTGGCTGGCTCAGGTGATTGTCTTCCTTTGGCTCAGGTCATGATCCCAGGTCCTAGCATCAAGCCCTGCATGGGGCTTCCTGCTCAGTGGGGGAGTCTGCTTCTTCCAATCTCTCTGTCTCTCCCCCGTTCCTGCTCTCTCTCTCTCTCCCTCTCTTCCTCTCAAGTAAATAAATAAAATAGTAAAAAAAAATAATAATAAAAACACTAATGTAAGAACATAAGAGTAGGGTGTGAAATTGGCATATTGCAATGATAAAAATTCTAAAACACTCCATCTGAGTTATCAGAAATACAAAGTTAGGTTGAAACAGTCATCACATGGGACATAATATAAAACTCTCTTGGTTATCTTAAAATAACTTATTACCAACTCTAAAAAAATAATTTAACACTCTATCTTCTAACTTTCCTTCAGTTTGTATTGCAAATAGGCTTAATATTTAATTATTTTGACTATCATAAATAAAAAAGTAAAAGAAGTATTGGGTTTCTCCCTTGCTTTGTAGTATTTCATGTGGACTCATTTGACAATCATTTATTACATGTAACACTTCATACTAAATATTATTACACCATCTCTAAGATTAACTTCAGTCTACAAAGGTCCAGCCCTGTCAATACACTGTAAGGTAATGAGAGACTATGATTTCACCACCTGCCTCTGGTACTAACCTAAGAAGAGAATTATGAAGAAAGTATCTAGCAATTCCCACACTATACCTCCTCATCCAAAATAGGGATAAGTCCATCAAACAGGTGGTTATTTTAAGGAATAAAACTATATAGTATATGTACAAAGAGTTATAAAATATATTGTCCATATTTTAATTATTATTATGTCTAAATGAAATATGTCCATTTCAGGAACACATAGATATCTAGAGGAAACTTTTGATCCTGACTGGGGCCTTAATTATTAGGAGTATAATTATTATTACTGCCAGTTATTTTCCATAAATCATTTCATCTAATGGTTATAATAACCCTATGACATAAGCATAATTAAAGCCAATTTATCCAAAACAGAAACTATCAGGACCAGACAGTTTCACTAATGGATTGTACTAAACAGTTAAGAAAAAATTTTACCAATTCTCTACAATCTCTTTCAGAACATAAAAGCAGAGGGAATTTTTCCTGACTCATGCTATGAAGCCAGCCTCTTACCCTTTTTTTTTTTTAAGATTTATTTATTTATTTATTTATTTATTTATTTGACAGAGATCACAAGCAGGCATAGAGGCATGCAGGGGTTGGGGGTGGGGGGGAGCAGGCTCCTCACCAAGCAGGAGCCCGATGTGGGGCTTGATCCCAGGACCCTGGGATCATGACCTGAACCAAAGGCAGAGGCTTTAACCCACTGAGCCACCCAGGCGCTCCCAGCCTCTTACCTTAATACCAAAATTGTACAATAGAAAACTACAGATCTAAGCTCTCATAAACATATATGCAAATCCTTAAAAAACTAGCAAATGAAATATCAAAAAAGTTGAAAACAATTATACACCATGACAAAGTAGAATTTATCCCAGATATGGAAGGCTGGTTGAACATTTGAACATTTGAAAATCAATTTCTTATTTAGTCCACTGATTAAGAAAAATCACATGATCATATCAATAGATGCAGAAAAAGCATTTGACAAAATTCAGTACCCATTCATGATTTTTAAAAACAACTTATAAGTGTTCTGTTGTTCTTTCAGTACAGATCCTTTACCTCTTGGGGTTAAGTTTATTCCCAGGTATCTTATGGTTCTTGGTGCTATAGTAAATGGAATCAATTCTCTCATTTCCCTTTCTGTATTTTCATTCTTAGTGTATGAGAAAGCAACTGATTTCTGTACATTGATTTTGTATCCTGACACATTACTGAATTGCTATATGAGTTCTAGTAGTTTGGGGGTGGAGTCTTTTGGGTTCTCCATATAAAGTATCATGTCATCTGCAAAGAGAGAGAGTTTGACTTCTTCTTTGCCAATTTGAATACCTTTTATTTCTTTTTGTTGTCTGCTGTTGCTAGGACTTCTAGTATTATGTTGAATAACAGTGGCGAGAGTGGACATCCTTGTCGTGTTCCTGATCTCAAAGGGAAGGCTGTCAGCTTTTCCCCATTGAGGATGATATTTGCTGTGGGTTTTTCATAGATAGATTTGATGAAGTTGAGTATATTCCCTCTATCCCTATACTTTGAATCATTTTAATCAGGAACAGATGCTGTGCCTTGTCAAATGCTTTTTCTGCATCAATTGAGAGGACCATGTTGTTCCTCTCTCTTCTGTTATTGATTTGTTCTATCACATTGATTGATTTGCAAATGTTGAACCACCCTTGAATCCCATGGATAAATCCCATCTGATCATGGTGGATAATCTTTTTAATGTACTGATGGGTCCTATTAGCTAGGATCTGTTTGAGAATCTTGGCATCCATATTCATCAGAAAGAGCTACAGAACACTCATGAAAGGAACTGAAGAAGACACAAAAAGATGGAAGAGCATTCCTTGTGCATGGATTGGAAAAATAAACACTGTTCAAATGTCTGTACTCCCTAGAGTCATCTATACTTTCAATGCCAATCCTGATCAAAATTCCACCAGCATTTTTCAAAGAGCTGGAACAAACAATCCTAAATTTTGTATGGAACCAGAAGAGACCCAAATTGCTAAGGAAATGTTGAAAAAGAAAAACGAAACTGGGGGGATCACATTGCCTGGTTTCAAGCTTGACTACAAAGCTGTGATCACCAAGACAGCATGGTATTGGCACAAAAACAGACACAAAGACCAGGGGACTCAAGTAGAGAGCCCAGATATGGACTCTCAACTATATGGCCAAATAATCTTCAACAAAACAGGAAAAAATATACAGTGAAAAAAAGACAATCTCTTCAAAAAATGGTGTTGGGAAAATTGGACAGCTGTGTGTAGAAGAATGAAACTCGACCATTTTCTTACACCATACATAAAGATAAACTCAAAATGGGTAAAGGACTTCAACTTGAGGCAAGAGTCTCAGAATCCTAGAGGAGAACACAGGCAGTAATCTCTTTGACATTGGCCACAGCAACTTCTTTCAAGACCTGTCTCCAAAGGCAAAGGAAACAAAAGCAAAAATGAACTTTTGGGACTTCATCAAGATCAAAAGCTTCTGCACAAGCAAAGGAAACAGTCAGCAAAACAAAGAGGCAAGCCACAGAATGGGAGAAGATATTCGCAAATGACACTACAGACAAAGGGCTGATATCCAAGATCTATAAAGAACTCCTCAAACTCAACACACACAAAACAGATAAGCATGTCAAAAAATGGGCAGAAGACATTAATAGACACTTTTCTAAAGAAGACATACAAATGGCTAACACACACATGAAGAAACATTCATCATCATTAGCCATCAGGGAGATTCAACTCAAAACCACATTGAGATACCACCTTACACCAGTTATAATGGCCAAAATTAACAAGCCAGTAAGCAACAAACATGTGTTGGAGAGGGTGTGGAGAAAAGGGAGCGCTCTTACACTGTTGGTGGGGAATGCAAGTTGGTACAGCCATTTTGGAAAACAGTGTGGAGATTCCTCAAAAAATTAAACATAGAGCTACCCTATGACCTGCAATTGCACTACTGAGTATTTACCCCCAAAATACAGATGTAGTAATGAAAAGAAGAGCCATCTCTACCCCAATATTCATAGCAGCAATAGCCATAGTGGCCAAACTGTGGAAAACCAGTAAATGGATAAAGAAGATATGGTCCATATATACAATGGAGTATTATGCCTCCATCAGAAAGGATGAAGACCCAATTTTTATATCAACGTGGATGGGACTAGAAGAGATTATTCTGAGTGAAATAGGTCAAGCAGAGAGAGTCAAGTATCATATGGTTTCACTTACTTGTGGACCATAAGGAATAACACGGAGAATGTGTAGGAGATGTGAGTTGGGGGGAAATCAGAGGGGGAGATAAACCATGAGAGACTGTGGACCCTGAGAAGCAAACTGAGGGTTTTGGAGGGGAGGGGCTTGGGGAGTTGGGTGAACCTGGTGGTGGGTATTATGGAAGGCGCATATTGCATGGAGCACTGGGTGTGGTGCATGAACAATGAATTTTGAAACACTGAAAATAAAATAATATAAGATAAAACTTAAAGAAAAAGAGTTGGATGCTTACATGACTGAAAAAAATTTAAAAAACAAAAAACCCTGAAAACCTCTCAGTAAATTAGGAATAAAGAGGAGCCTTCTAACTTGACAAAGACTATCTACAAAAAAACCTATAGCTAACATTATACTTAATGGTGAGAAATTAGATTTCCAATTAATATCAGGTACAAAGCAAGGATGTCCCTTCTTATCACTGTTTTTCAACATCAGACTAGAAATTCTTGCTAAAATAATTAGGCAGGAAAATGAAATAAAACATACATAGATTGGGAAGGAAGACATAAAACTATTGTTGTCATAAATGACATGATTGTCTATGTTGAAAATATAGAAGAATAGATGAAAATTTCCTGGAACTAATAAGCTATTAAAGCCATGATGTAGGATACCAGGTTATTATACAAAGCTCAACTGAATTCCTATATACCAAAAATGAACATGTAGAATTTGAAATTAAAAACACCATGAATATTGACTCTTGAGAAAATGAAATACTTTAGTACAAAGCTAACAAAATATGTACAATGTCTGTATAGGGAAATGATAAAACTCTGATTACAGCAATAAATGAAAAGCTAAATAAATGCAGAGATATTTCATGTTCATAAATAGAAACACTCAACTTTGTCAAAATGCTTGTTCTACCCAACTTGATCTGCAGATTCAATGCAATCTCATTCTAAATCCTACCAAGTTACTTTATGGACATCAACAAACTGATGATCTAAAGTTTATATGGAGAGGCAAAAGATCCAGAATAGCCAACAGAAATATTGAAGGAAATAGAAATATATTTGGAGGACTGATGCTACCCAACTTCAATAGATACTCTGAAGCTTTGATAAAACACTCTGGTATTAATGAAGCAATAAGCAAATAGATCAATGGCAGAGAATAGAGAGCCCAGAAATACACCAATATAAAATATATGAAGCTTGTCTTTGTACAAAGGAGCAAAGGCAGTACAATGGAGAAAGTTTCTTTAGCAAATGAAGCTGGAACAACTTAACATCCACATGCAAAGACTTAGACACAAACCTTTATACCCTTCACAAACTTATCTCAAAATGGATCATAGACCTAACCATAAAATGAAAAATTATGAAGTTTTTAGAAGACAATGTAGAAGAAAACCTAGATGACCTTAGTGTGTTTTCAGATATAGCAGCGAAGACATGATCTATGAAAGAAATAATTGTTAAGCTGGACTTCATTAAAATCAAAAGCTTCTGCTCTATCAAAGACAATTTCAAGAGAATTAGAAGACAGTTACCTACCGCAGGGAAGTTTTTGCAAAAGACACATGTGATAAAGGATTGTTATATAAAGTAGGGAAAGAACCCTTAAAATTCAATAAGAAAAGAACAAACTACCTAATTAAAAAATGGGCCAAAGTCCTTAAAAGAAACTTCACCAAAGATGATATGCAGATGATAAATAAGTTTATGAAAAGATGCTCCACATCATACATCATCAGGGAAACGCAAATTAAAACAACAATGAGATATCAATCTATACTCATTAAAATGGCCCAAATCCAGAACACTGACAACACCAAAGGCTGACAAAGAGATGTAACAGGAGCTCTCTTACATTGTTGTTGGGAGTGCAGAATGGCACTTTGGTAGAGAGTTTGGCAACATCTCACAACACTAAACATATTTTTACCATATGATCAGTGATCACATTCCTTGGTATTTATCCAAAGGAATTGAAAACACACGCACAAATGTACAATGCCTGATTCTAGCAGCTTTGTTCATAATTGGCAAAACTGAGAAACAACCCAGCTGACCTTCAGTAGGTAAATGGATAAATAGTGATATATCTGTGAAATATTAACAGTGAAATATTATTCAGCACTAAAAAGAAATAGGTATCAAGTCATGAAAAAACATGGTAGAACTTTAAATGCATATTACTAAGTGAAAGAAGCCAATCTAAAAAGGTTTCACGCATACTGTTTGATTTCAACTACATGATGTTCTAGAAAAGACAAAACAATAGAGAAAATAAAAGAATCAATGGTTGCCAGGAGTAGAGGCAGAAGAGAGACAAGAAATGAATAGGCAAAGCACAAAGGATTTTTAGGGCAGAGAAAATACTCTGTATGATATTGTAATGATGGATATATGTAATCATATTATATATGTAATATACTTGACCATATTCACAGAATGTATAACATCAGGAAGAAACCTTAAAGTAAACTATGAGCTTTGGGTGATTATGGTATGTCAATGTAGGTTCATCCTTGGTAAAATGTACCATTCTGATGAATGTTGTTAATAATGGGGGACACTAGGCTTGTGTACGGGGAGGAGGTTTATGGGAAATCTCCATACCTTCCCTTGTTTTGTTGTAAATGTAAAACAGTTCTGAAAACTGTTCTTAAACTAATTTATAGGTAATAAAATGAGAATCAGGAAAGTTAAATCATCTCCTAGTAAATATTATAGGTAATGGGTGGCTGAGTCAGCATTTGAACCTAGGTTGCCTTAGTGCCAATGTACACACCTTTCTGCTATCCTACATAATTGCTGGTTATAATGAGAAATTTTAAACTGGTTAATTGAAGAAGTCAATATTCCTTGAAGAAATTGCCCACCAAGGATCAAATGAGATACATAGTTAGCATGTCATAAAACTAGGACTTTCAGTCTGATTGATTTAGCAACAAATATTTCCCACAGAGAAGGATTCTTTCACTCTGCTGGCATTTCTCAATATGCAAATACATAGAATTTTAAACAAAGTTCTAGTTAGGTAAGGTTTTCTGAATTAATTGAAGTAACCATGCCACTTAGTCCATTCAGTTACAAAATATTACATTGCACTAAAAAAGTTTTAAGGTATTTTCTACAGTAAATGTTTTAAATAGTTTTTCCAACAGAGAGCTAATCTTGATTAAGTTATGTCTGAAAAAAACTAAGATAATTGTCAAGTATCCTGGCCATAAAAATAAGTCATATTATCAAAAGCTTAGAAATATGTGCTCTCCTTGGGAGGAAATTAGCAATGATCCAATGTAAGAAATAGTCTTTTGAAACTAAAATAAGGATTTTAAAAACAAAGATCCTCTGAGTGCTATCACACTAAGACCCGAGGAAGGACAAAATTATGGATCTATCAAAATTCTCCAAAGAGCTCATGATCTGTTGAAGAAGTCCCCATGTTGATTATTTGTCAATGTGGGGATTGCAAAATGTCAGCTACTGTACATACCCGTTCCTGTGGATGTTTCCCTGACTTGAGAGAGAAAGGTTCTCCAGAAATAGGGATCACCAGAATCTTCCTTTTATTCACTGGCATTTAAATTAATCTTTTGAGAAAAGATGGGAAGTAAAACCTTTGCCAGTATATTAATGCATGAGGAAGAATGTAGGATTAGGTGAGGAAGAAGTGGGGTGACTGGGTGGCTTAATGGGTTGAGTGTTAGACTTTAGCTCAGGTCATGATCTCAGGGTCCTGGGATTGAGCCCCGCATCAGACTCCCTGCTTAGTAGAGAGCCTGCTCCTCTGTCTCTCCCTGCCCCTGCCCCCACTGGTGTGCAATCTCTTTCTCTCTCAAATAAATAAATAAAGATCTTTAAAAATTTTTTTAAAAAGGAGAGGAAGAAATTGGACCAAGCCCTGGGCAGCTGCCAAGACTAGTTTAAATTAAATAAATAAATAAATAAATAAGAAAAATCCAGAGAAGGAGGCTGAGAAGTAATGGCCAGAGAAGTAGAAAATCAGAGGAGTAGGTAGTGATAGAAGTCCCAGGTGCCATGTTTTACAGAAGAAAACATAGTAAACTTTGTCAAATAAGGAGAAGCCAGGTGGAATGAAAGCAGCAGAACACGAGTTTATCTTAATAGAAAATGTCTCTGGATATTTTAGAGTCATTTTGGTTGGAATAATGGGGAATGGAAGCCAGATGGAGAGTGTGGAGGGACAAAGGGGATGTGATAAAGCAGAGGCAGTGAACATAGAGAACGTTTTTGATAAGTTTGGCTGTAAAAGGAGGAAAAGCCTGCTAAAATGGTTGTAGGAATAGAAGGCAGATTTGAATTTTTTTTTTTAAGATAGGAAAGGTTAGGACATATTTAAATGCTGATGGTATAGGTCAAACCAGAATAGGTAGCATGAGGAAATAATCAGTAGGGTAGATTCATTTTTAGAAAGTAAGACAGGATATCAGGTACACCTGGTAACACCTTGAAGAAAGAAACGCACCTGGGAACAAGGAGAAGAGGACGAGTGAAGAGGCAAGCAATTCTACCAGTCATGTCGGAAAATGAGGATATTTCTTCTGGTGGCTTCAATTTTTTTAAGGAAAACAGAGAGTAAGGGTATTGTTGACAATGCAAGAACTAGAAAAGTAGCAGTATTCTTTTTCCTGATCCTTTCTCATCGATTACCCCCATGATGAGCAGACTCTAATAATTAGCTAACAACATAACCTGTTGATGGTCTGATGGGATTTTTGTGTCCTGATTTGCAAATGAAATAGGAGGTTATAAATTACACTTGACATCACACTCTAGGAATGGATTCAGTGTATTTAACTTTCAAAAAGGTATCTTCCAAATAAATTGTGGGTTAGAAGAGAAGATGTCTTTTATCATAGGCATGTTCTGGTAAGTGCAGTAAGTATCTACTTGTTAAAAGAATGTGCCCTGATATTGGAGATAAAGGAAAATAAATGTCTTCTTGTAGCCTTAAAAATCAGCTAATTATAACAGAGATGAGTTACATTACGGAGACGGATTTAATAAGAAGCACAGGGAAGCAATGTTAACTATGGAAAATTTTTGAACTAACACAGAGGAGCCTTTTAAATTAATCTGTGAGGGTCAGCAAAAAGAAAATTAGTCTGTTTAGAAAAAAATGATAGTGAACAACAAGTAGGAAAAGGAAATGGAAGATCTGTTAAGCTCTTCTGCTTCTGTTATGAGAGCAAGATGCCAAGAGGCAAAATTTCTAGCTACAAAGATAAGAATCTGGATAATGGACAGGTAAGGGGAAAAAAATTCTATCTATCCATCTGTGGAGATGGGGAAAGGGACAGATAGCAGAACAAATCTGGCACATATGTGCAACATAGTAACAGGGTTTTTAAAGTAATACTAAGCATCACAAAATAAGGGAAACAATGAACAACTGTGGCCTCCTTTCTTAAAGCATGGGAAACACACACACACACACACACACACACCATACCATTCATGAGATGTAATTAACTTCACATAGGGTTTTCTGAAAGTAACTAAATGAAAACCGAGCTGTGGCTTGCACTGAAAATGCATTAGGTCAAAATAACATGAGAGGAAATCAGCCATTATAGAGAAGAAAGTCACATTTAAGACTTTATCATGTCAGTGAGGCATTACTAGGAATATCATCTACGTTTCAGCGGGAGTCTTCTACTCTTGAGATCTAAACAAGTCTAGACTTGAACTCTCATTTTGCACAGTGCGGAAATCAAAAGTCTTCCCATTCCTGGAGGTCAAATCTGTTTCTGGATCTGCTGTCTCTAACATCAGGTTGACTGGGGCATAAAAATCATCTCTATCATCAAGCCAATTGGTCCATCCATTTGTGAGTGTTCACTTTAAGACAGTATGGCATGGGCAAGCCAAGGAATGTCTTTAGTGTAGAAATGCAGATAGTTTATGTTGAGTCTTCAATATATGTCTTCATAGAAAATCCTTCAGGCACCTTAATTTTTCCACTGGCTGTTTTACTTCCTATTCTGCAGCACATATCACAATTTCCTCTTTCTACTCTCTGTTCTCCTCCCTCCCTTCTTTGCTTCCCTATCTTCCCCACCTCTTCTCTCAGAAACAAAAGAAATTCCTCTATAATTCTCCTAAGAGCAATTTGACCTGACTCTTCTGTGGCTTTCATTTTGCTGACCACCACACACCACAGGGCCCCACCTTCTACCCAGTGTCTAATCAAGTCACTTCCTCAAAGGTAGTTTCCTCCCCAAATGGCATACTGGTGCCAATTGTTAAGAAAATAAGCCCAATACATAAATTCTACTAGGACTTCAAAAGTGTGCCTTTGTGGGGCGCCTGGGTGGCTCAGTGGGTTAAGCCTCTGCCTTCGGCCCAGGTCATGATCCCAGGGTCCTGGGATCGAGCCCCACATCGGGCTCTCTCCTTGGCAGGGAGCCTGCTTCTCCCTCTCAGAGTCTCTCTCTCTCTCTCTGCCTGCCTCTCTGCCTACTTGTGACCTCTCTGTCTCTCTCTGTCAAATAAACAAATAAAATCTTTAAAAAAAAAAAAAAAGTGTGCCTTTGTCACAAAGGAAAACAACCAATTGCTTGAAAATCCCATGTCATATAAGGTGTAATATCCATGTAACCTGTAATTATGGAGACTGAAGGCAGTTGTGGAATAGGTAGTTCCTATGAGGGAATTTTTCCACCTTAGGAAATTCTTGGTGGCATTGGCAATCGCATATTAGAAAGCTTTCAAAAATAAGACTCGAGAGAGGATTGTATTTCCCGATGGGGATAATTTCCACTGGATAGCTGGAGCTTACACTTTCATTAGCACAGAGTCCCCCTCTGTCTGCCTCAGTAGAGATACAGAACGAACAACAGCTGGCCAAGGCCCCGCCATACAAAGGGCTATATCAGGACCAGGCTGATTGCCCATTCTATCGCCAGTCATGAGTTCTTCATGCCTTTTAATCCTGCTTACCTCAGGTTTCACAGCAATCAAGACTCCTCACACACATACACACACACACACACACACAGACTCCTGACACATTCCACGTCCTTTCTTTCCTTACTGACACAATAAAGTTTGATGTTTTAGTTTCAGTGCAAAGGTTAGAAAAGATTGATATTACAGCTCATGTAGGCAGGAATTTCCTCTTACTCATGAGAGAGTCAGCCTTTTTGTTCTGTTTAGGCCTTCAACTAATTTGATAAGGTCCACCCACATTAAGAATGGCAGTGTCTTTACTCAGTCTACCTAATCAGATGTTAATCTCATCAAAAAACACCCTCACAAAGTCAGAATAGTATTTGACCAGGTATCTGAGCACGTCATTACCTAGTCAAATTGATATGTAAAATTAACCATCATAATTAGTTAATCAAGAAATGTCAGTCATATTAGACAGTCATAAAAGAGATACATATTAAATTGGAACTTTGAATTTTATATCAAACATATAAATACATATTTACTTACCTTCCTTTTATAATAGACCCAAAGCTTTTTTTTTTTTTTTTTTTTTTTTTTAATATGAATCTGGTGACTGGAGTTCCAGATAGTCTTTTTCAAAAAACTATACTCATAATTCATCTACATTTTCATATATATCTACATAATTCATCTACATTTCCTAGTGTGTTTCAAGTGAGAAAAAGATCTTAAAGCTAAAAGCAAAATTTTCTAGGCCTTAAAAGGTTTTTTTCCCCCCAATTCTTTATAATTATTTGATTTGATCTCATTTTAAAAATCAGTTAGTTTTCTGAAGTATTTAATTTAGTTTTCATAGCAGCAACATTTTTCTTTTACAACCTGTCATCTTGGGTAATATGTAGTTGTCAAGTTGTATTAACATGTAGTTGTTATAGTATTACAATGACAAGGTTTCAAATCAAACACAATCTAGTCTAGGGAAGCATACAACACAGGTATAAGGATAGAATGGAGGCTAGTATGGCAGTGCTGAGGGTCAGTTTGCTGTGGGAATCAGCCAGTATGATTCACAGAGAGAGGGTAGAGAGTCTGTTAACCTTGAAAGTCCCCTCAGTGGAAGCCTTAGTTATTTGCTACCCATATCATCAGGCTAAAATGACATTAAACATTAACATCTGTTTGCATCAGATTTGAGAGTTCCCAAAGGACATAGGTCACCAGAAAAATAAAATAAACAAGAGGAAGAGAATCTATTTCCAGGATTTTCTAGGAACTTTCTTGACTCCTTTGGCTTATTCATCAGTTCCTATTTTCATAATTGCTTTCAAATATGTAATTTAAAAATGATAATTCTTACTCAAGTCTCTCTGAGTTATTGTCTTTGGTATCTCAAGAGTAAAATCATATGCTGTTTTATTGAAATGCCTACTTTTATTATAACAACTACTTTTTTAGAACAAATAAAATTCTGCTCTATTTCATCCAGATGATAAAATAATCAGTGCTGCACAGTGAAGACAATTCAGAAATCAGTACTTTGATGCATAATGCCATGTAAAAGCAAGTCCCATTTTTACTTTTTATGTAGTGATAAAACACAGCTCAACATTTTCATACAACAAGTTGATATATAAAGAAATACTATTACTTTTGCTAATTACCTTGATATATTTGTGAATCTAAGTAACAAAAGTCTTAAAAAGTTAAGCTTTGGGAAATGATAAAAGAAAAAGACTAATTTTTAATAATTTTTTTCTGAATACCTGAAAAGATAGTGCTCTGTTATACAAAGCCATCAGGGACTGTGTTAAACACTCTAGTGACCAGTTAGTAACATTTATACTAAGTGATTTGTCACATTTTCTTTTAATAGTATACCTTATTAGAGACAAAAATATGTGCTATTTATGGGAGGCCTCCAGGGTCAGAAGGCCTCAGTTTGAATCTCAGCTCTACGTCTTCCTATTTAGCTGAACTTGGGTGATTATTTAAGTCCCTAAAATGTTAGTGTTGCCAAATGCTGGATCCTTAAAAATTCCACCAAAATAACCTGTTGAAAAGGTAAATCTGAATCTATTGCTCAGTAAGGGAGAACACAGATTTGACCACGAATTAGTAGCATCTTGGAAGGAAGAGAGAAAAGTTGTGATATGAAGTTTCGTTATTTGGTTTAAGGCAAGTCTTTCAAGGCAAGGGATGGCTTTTAATTAGGATGGGATAAAGATCACAGCAGAATGCTTTAGGATTTGTGGGTACAGCAAAATGAGGGCTTTGAGGTAAAGGTATGGAAAAATCAAAAAGCAAAGAATTATTTGATGCTATCTATTGAAAAGCCAAACAGTCTTATGTTCATTAAAAATGGATTTTTTAGGAAGTTCCTGAAAGGAACATTGAAGCTATTTTTAACTTTTATCTCTATGGACAAAAATTTCCTGCAATAGTTAAGACATTGTGATAAAGACAGTGGCAGAGTAAAATCACGATAATAGTCAAGTATGTTTGTGACGTGGAGCGAGTAGATGGTTTTGATTCTTAGTTTCCATTTGCAAAATGGGAATAATAATAGCATATTTATGGATGATTTGCCAAGTAAGTATTAACAGATCTTCTAGAAGGAAACTATGAAGTGGAGGGAGAAAGGTTCACAGTTGGTCAAATGTGGATTTACTTCTAAATTACAACTTTGTGGTAAGTATGATTCTGTTTTGGTTGTCTTCAGACTGATACTTCTAACAGGGGTATTGTGAGAATTATATTAAATAATGAATGAGAGTCCCAAAAATCAAATATGCAAGTTGACTCAGTGAAAAGCAGCAGAAGTGACTTAAATTTTCAAGTGTCAAATGGAGAAATACCTCATACGCAACCTCAGGCTTCAGCCATACCTCTCCAGGCAAATTCTGCTTCCCTGCAGTATCTTCTCCTTTGGCTTTCCAGCAATCAGAAAAAGAATTTAACAATCATGGCTCTAGTTCTCCAGGTACCAAAAGAAACCATGGCTCTCGTTCTCCAGGTACCAAAGAAACAATAGCTCATACCAACCACCTCACCAGCCGGGCCCTCCCATGGCTCAGAGTACACAGTCCCAGCAAATCTTCCCAACAATATCAACAGCCCTACTTCAACCAGATCTGCAGGAACAACCACAGTGAGAAGTGGCTTGCTGAGACCTACTTCCCCTTCTCCTGGGGGGTATACCAATGCCTCACAGTAAACTTGCACAACCTATTCGTGGACCCTTGCCAGCTCCTAAAACCTGTGGTGGCCTGAAAGAGGACAGTTGGAAGGATGGCTGTTATTGACAAGCAGAGACAAGAATGCAGAGGTCCACAGCTTCATGGATACCCCTTCACTAAACTAAAAGACAACTTTTATATGCATACTGTTCAGATAAGGCTTGGAATTTATAAAATCCCAGCCCTCTCTGTCATAAGTAGCACAAACTGACAGAGATGATCAAAAGGCAGGGGTGTTTTGGTTTTTGTTTGTTTGGTTTTTGTTTATTAAATTTTGGTGGGTTTTTTTAAGTTGTTTTTTGTTTTGTTTTTCAGATTTTATTTATTTATCTGTCAGAAAGAGAAAGCACAAGCAGGGGGAGTGGCAGGCAGAGGGAGAAACAGGCTTCAGGGAGCCTGATGCAGGACTGGATCCCAAGACCCTGGGATCATGACCTGAGCCAAAGGCAGATGCTAACAGATGCCATCCAGGCATCCCAAGAAACATTTTAAATGACATTTGACATCAGATGTATTTGGTTGCAGTGACTGTGCAGTCACTGTTACAGGATCACTTTTAGTTTTGTTTAATAAAAACTAAGCTAATTTTTAAATATTTGACAGAGGCCAATATCTGGACAAAAACAGAAAGATGGCAAATAAAAATGTTCATTAATAAATAAGAAAATACCTTTGTGCAGAAGCAAATGGTGACTTCAAGTTATCCAAACTTCACACTCAACCTATTTTGGTGTATAAATAGTGTTAGTAAATATTTGTGTTAATGAGAAAAAATAATATATAAGAAAATAATACATGGAAGATATATGTTTCAGGAAGGAAGCCATTCCAATGGTGAAATCAAAGAGGGTTTGATGTAGGGACTAATTGTCAAGGATGATAAGGAACCAACAGAGGATGTTGAGGAGACAACAGGAAGTCCCAAAGGAGAGCTCTACTGGAGCATGGTAAGGGCTGTATCCCTTGGAGAGAAGCCACCCGACAAGCGCTGAGGTAATCTGTAAAGGAACACAGTTGCTCCTGAACCAGGCAGAGAGAAGCAGGAATAAATCCCTGACCTCTTCCTCCTCTCACTCCAATCTCCTGCATTGCATTTGTCAAACACAACTAAATGACAGAGGGCAGATGAGTCTGGACAGTGCAGATTTCCAGGTTAGCTTCTTGGGCATGGAGTAGGATGGGGAAGAACAAAAGCTATGTCACAAGAGGCCCACATACAGTATGGCCCCCACACACCAGCCTCAGTGGGGACCTTACAAAGTCTGAGTTCCCCCACTGTGACCCATTTAGGAATGATGATAATGTTGACATAGAGATATATGTCAGTATAGTACTAAAGAAACCTCTGTATGTCTATTTTGAGGGAAATAAGTTTAAGCACTAACCACGTACAATCCTTGGCTAATGTAAGAATGCTTACCAAATGGCCCTGCTCACTCTATAATGGGATTGATACTCTATCTACCTGTGAGCAAATCAGGGTGTTTAAGAGTATACAGTGTCCATTTGGATGAGAAACAAAATGTCCTTTCAGTTTCAGAATCCCACTTAAAAAACCTTTTGGGTTTTTTTTTTTCTTTTTCAACTTCAGACAAAAAAGAATTGGTTGAACACAAATGAACTCACATTATGGAATAAACATACCAAAATATACAAGTCCTATATGAGTGGGTTTGATGGCAATGATGATATAACAAAAACATTATCGTAGGGCACACTGAAGAGCCTGGTCCGAAGCTTTTAGAATGATTTTCAGGAACTCCTTTGTGTCTTGATTTAGTGTTATTCTCGATCTCACTTAATTAGAATCTTGACCTGTTTCATATGGAGTGACCATTTACATGTACCAATGCTGATGGTTGATTGCAGACCCCTCTCAGACACACAAAGTTCATTAAACTTACTTCTCTCTTTTTTTTTTCTTAAGATTTTATTTATTTATTTGAGAGAGAGAGAGAATGAGAGTGAGAGAACATAAGCAGGGGGAGCAGCAGAGGGAGAGAAAGAAGCAGACTTCCCACTGTGCAGGGAACCTGACATAGGATTTTATCTCAGGACCCTGAGATCATGACCTGAGCTAAGGTAGCGACTTAACTGACTGAGCCTGCCAGGTGCCCCTAGCCTCATTTCTCTTGCCATATACACTCCTTTTGAATATTCTTGTATGTCCATGAATATCCTCTGAAAATGCTTATTTCTGCTGTATAGGAAGGTATGAGACTATGCCTTACTCCCCACCATTGCCTCCTGACAACAGTTTTAAGCAAGAAAAAGAGTATCTTCTAGAATGAGTCTATTCACTTGGTATTCAAAGTCAGTTCCTTTTGTGGTTGGTTGTTTCTCATTGCAAATATCTCCACACTGTTGGATCTGAGCTTGACCTACTTTCCTGAATGCGACTTTAACAATTGAAAGCTCCTTTGGATCAGCATTTCTGAACCTTGTTCTAGTTTTATGCAGAAAATGTTGAGGGGCACTTGGCTTGCTTAGTCTGCAGAGCATGTTACTCTTGATCTCAGGGTCATGAGTTCAAGCCCCATGTTGGGCATGGAGTCTACTTAAAATAAAAATTAAGTAGACTCCATGCCTATATTCCTAATATATATATATATATTATATGAGTGGGTTTGATGGCAATGATGATATATATATATATATATATATATATATATATATATATATATATTAGGAATATAGATAGAGATAGAAAGATACATAGGTAGGTAGATAAAGAAGATGTTGAAAGGAGAATAGATCATGGAAAGATCCTTAAGAATTGCCACCTGTTTAGAAAAATTACTTATCTATGTTCTGGGCATTTTATATTCTAGTGCTTCTCTGTGATACCATTCCCATTACTTTATCATCATAACTTATCTTTCAATCAAGTAAGTTTTTGAGAAATGACAGTGTATACTTTCCAGGGGAAATTTTTAAAGGGGATAACTGTAGTTTTGGTGTATAAACTCAGATATGCTTGTTTTTTTTAATGTGGTCCTATTTCTTTATAATTTACATAAACTTTAACATTCTGCACATTCTTATGTACATATCTATCCATCTTCTCTAAAAATTTGCAAGTTCCTTCAAGGCTGAGACTATAACTTACTCAGCTTTTTTATTCCATCAATGTATTCCTTTGCTTAATGATTTTACTTCATTTGTGAAGTGCTGCCACCATGTGAAGAGCCATTAAATGAAAAAGAAATCCATTAAATTTATCTTTTTTAATTTTCAAAGAATGCAGTTTGAATATCTCATATACTAAATAACCATTTTAATGTGTAAATAAGTATGATTTATTATTATTATTATTATTTAAGATTTATGTACTTATTTTAGGGGAGAGGATCAGAGGGAGAGTATCCTCAAGCAGACTCCACACTGGTCACAGAGCCCCATGTGGGGCTTGATCCCATGACCTGTGAGATCATGACCCATGAGATCATGACCTGAGTGGAAACCAAGAGTCAGATGCTTAACTGACTGAGCCACCCAGATGCTCCAGGAGCGATTCATTAGTAACACATTTACCAGTAAATAAATAAATGCTGTGAAAGTGCCTGAAACTATTTACTCATGACATTTTTTTAATTAATTATTTTAAAACCCCACAGCACTCTCAGCACCAGTTTTATTAACCTTCTTTTTGATGAAGAAAGGAAGGCTCAGAGAAGTGAAGCAACTTGATCATTCAATTAAAAATCTATTAAATTTAACAAGGAAATTTATGATGTTTTATATCAATACCAAAGGAAAGATACTCAAACAATCTTCTTAGAAAAATATATGAATTGAATTGTAAGAAAATAATTTCTTGTAATTAATAACTAGTTTAAAGTAAATATAGATTATACTTAAAATGTAATAAAAGACTATAGTGAATGGTGGGTTTTAGAGGAGGGATGTAGGAAACATATTTTTTGGAGGGTTTGCTCTTCATCTTTATCTTTGACAATTTTCAACCATTCTTAGGTACATCATTGTCTAGTACACAAATCTACACTCAAAGTCATAGCCCAGAAATATACCTTTAGGGTGAAATAAAGACTAAATAACCATGAGAATACTTCAGAACACTTCAGAATAACCCCTGTGAGTAACTAGCTGAAGATGCTGTGTTCTCATCTCTTTTGCTTGTCTTGTGTACACAGAGGAAAATATTTTGGGTGCATCCTTCACAGTGTGCAATTTAAATTTGTTCCACATGTTGTACTCTCTCTAAAAACTTGTTTTGTTTTGTTTTGTTTTAAAGATTTTATTTGGGGGGGGACAAGATGGCGGGGAAGTAGGAGGAGGCACCTTTTCAACTTGTACCCCAAAGTGAGCTGATTACCTACCAAAGAACTCCGATCACCCATGAAGTCAGTCTGAGATCAGAATTATACATGTCTGGATTTCTACAGGGGGAGAAGATGCCAGTGTGCAGGTAAAGCGAAGTGGGATCGGCAAACTGTTATCAGAAGATAAACAAAAGGGGGAAGGAGCCTTGAGAGTGCCCTGGGTCTGGGGACCAGCATTAACTTGGAGACTGGTTGAAAGCACTCCAAAAGGGCAAAGGATTGCGCTGGGGGGGGGGGGGGATTGTGGGAATCCGGGTGGCTAGGGACAGGGGCTTAAGTCCCCGGTCCCAGAACAGCCTCCCCTGGCGCTGAGGCAGAGAGAGTGCGGCGGAGAAACCAGCTTTTGGTCCCTAAGCCACCAGGGCGCCTGAAAGCCCGTGGGGTCCATTTCCTGTGAGGGGATGGGAGCCACAGCCCTGTGGCAGAACATGCAAGCCCTGCTATAAAACCTGAGATACTCCCCTGAGAGAGGTATAAAGGCCCAGCCAGTGCCCTTTGATACACGCCATTGTTTCAGAGCCTGCACCAAACTCTTACCCCAGAGAGGTGCGTGAAGGCCCAGCCTGGTGCTCTCAGACCTGCGCCCCATTCTCAGAGCCTGAGACCCACGCGGGAACTTCAGCCTTCCCTGAAATTGATGTGCGAAAGCCAGATGCTCTTAGACCCAGAAAGACCAGGCACTCCCAGCCCGGGCCAGCGGGAAAATCTCAGTATGCGATTGCTGCTTGGAACCTCTCTGGCAGCCTGGAGCTGCCCAGACAGCCGCCACTGCCTTGGCTCTGGGTACAAGCAAAAGATCCTGTGTCCCCAGGGACCCTGACGTGGAACCTGCTCTGCCAGCGGCCAAGGGGGAACTTATTTAGGCTCTGCAGCCAGACTGAGGCTTCTCTCTGAGAGGGAGATCAGGGTGCAGTTTGTTTTCCACTAAAACTACAAAAACCATCAAAAGCGGTCAAAGTGAGGGGAAAAAAGTGAACAAGCATAAAAACCGCCAGAGAACAAAAGCCTGGGGGAAAAAAAAAACAGTTTCCTCAGAGCCCACCCCCTTGAGAGGGGTGGGAGGACTTAAGTCAGTAACATCATTGACTGAAAACCCAAGTGGCAGGCCCCTCCCCCAGAAAACCAACCAGGAAAGAAAAAATAAAAAAGACAAAAAGAAAACAACCACCACTACTTCATAGGACAATTTTTATTATTAATTCAATCCCACTATCCCGGTTCATTTTTTTTAAATATAGGTAATTTTTTAAACTAATAACCATCACAGCGAGCTGTCCAGTACATCAAATTCCATAATAACCTTCTAACCTGAACTTTTTGATACATACACCTGTTTTCCTTTTGCATTTCTATTTTTTGAATTCCTTCTTTCTTTCTCTATTTTTTAAAGATTTTATTATTTATTTGACAGAGAGAGATTACAAGTAGGCAGAGAGGCAGGCAGAGAGAGAGAGAGAAAGGAGGAAGCAGGCTCCATGCTGAGCAGGGAGCCTGATGCAGAACTCGACCCCAAGACCCTGAGATCATGACCGGAGCCGAAGGCAGCGGTTTAACCCACTGAGCCACCCAGGCACCCTTCTTCTTTTTTTTTTTTTTTTAATTTTAGTTTAGTTTAGTGTAGTTTATTCCTTTTTATTTTTATCTTCTAATATTCATATAAAGTTAAACTTCAAAGTAATCCCCTTTCCCCAATCAATACTACCCCTATAGGTAAACTAATTTTTAATCCCCCTTTATCTTAGGAAAGTTGAGTCCTTTAACAAAGATATCAAGATACATCCAGGAAGAATCAAAACAACCTTCCTCGCACACACTGAGAATTTATAACCACTCTCCCATCTTATTCTTCCACAAGTGTTTCTGTGTTTTTGTGTTTGTCCTGATAGTATATAAATCTTACACTTGGGGTTCTTTTTGACGAGGTTTTTCCTTTATTTGCATATATATATATATTTTTTTTTCTCTTGTCATATACTTTTATCAGTCTTTTTGTTTGTCTGTTTTTGTTTGTCTACTTCATAAATCTTACCTTGGGGCTCATTTGGGCTGAGCCTTCTCTTTCATCTTCCCTTTCTTTCCTGTCTCTCTCTCTATCTCTTTTTTTTTTCTTTCTTTTTCTTTTCTTTTGTCTCTCATTTGGGTGGAGAATCCTGATTGCTCAGAAGTGTTCCAGGGTGCACCTTGACTGCACCACGGTTAATACATCCAGCTACATCTGTTCAGTTATCTCCCACCAAAATGACTAGGAGGAGGAATGCCCAACAGAAGAAAAATACAGAGGATGGAACTTCTGCAACAGAGCTAACGGTTATTAGCATAGACGATATGTCGGAATGAGAATTCAGGCTAACAATTATCCAGGCAATAGCTAGGTTGGAGAAAGCCATGGATGACCCAGCAGAATTGATTAGGGCCGAGCTGAAAGCAACCAGACAGGATGTTCACAATGTTAGGGCGGAGCTTAAAGCTACCAGGGAGGAGGTTTACAATGCTCTCAATAAGTCTAAACTCTCTCAAAGCTAGGGTAACTGAGACAGAAGATAGAATTAGTGATCTGGAAGACAAACAGATAGAGAGAAAGGATCAGGAGGAAGCCTGGGACAAACAGCTTAGAAACCACGAAAACAGAATCAGGGAAATAAATGATGCCATGAAACGTTCCAACGTCAGAATTATTGGAATCCATGAAGGGGAGGAGAAAGAAAGAAGTCTAGAAGATATAGTGGAACAAGTCCTTCATGAAAATTTTCCCAATCTTGCGAATAGAACCAGCGTTCATGTACTAGAGGCTGAACGGTCTCCACCCAAGATTATACGTTCCAAAAAAACATCATGACACCTGATAGTCAAATTGAGGAATTATAATTGTAGGTATAATCTCTTGAAAGCTGCTAGGGCAAAGAGGCTCCTTACTTACAGAGGAAAGCCCATCAGAATAACATCAGACCTGTCCACAGAGACCTGGCAAGCCAGAAAAGGCTGGCAAGATATATTCAGGGCACTAAATGAGAAGAACATGCAGCCAAGAATACTTTATCCAGCAATACTGATATTCAAAATGGATGGAGAGATAAAGAGTTTCCAAGACCGGCAAGGCTTAAAAGACTATACAACCACCAAGCTGACACTGCAGGAAATATTAAGGGGGGTTCTATAAAAGAGGAAAAATTCTAAGAATATCATTGAACAGAAATATAGAGACAATCTACAGAAAGAAAGACTTCAAAGGTAACTCGATATCAATAAAAACGTATCTATCAATAATCACTCTCAATGTGAATGGCATAAATGCGCCCATAAAACGGCACAGGGTTGCAGATTGGATAAAATGACAGGACCCATCCATATGTTATCTACAAGAGACCCATTTTGAACCTAAAGATACACCCAGACTGAAAGTAAAGGGATGGAGAAGCATTTTTCATGCCAATGGGCCTCAAAAGAAGGCTGGGGTAGCGATTCTCATATCAGATAAATTAGATTTTAAACTAAAGACTGTAGTCAGAGATACAGAAGGACACTACATAATCCTTAAAGGGACTATCCACCAAGATAATCTAACAATTGTAAATATCTATGCCCCCAATATGGGAGCAGCCAATTACATAAGAAAATTGTTAATCAAGATAAAGAGTCATATTGATATGAATACACTAATCGTAGGAGATCTTAACATGCCTCTCTCAGAAATAGACAGATCATCGAAACAGAAAATCAATAAAGAAACAAGAGCATTGAATGACACATTGGACCAGATGGACCTCATAGATATATACAGAACATTCCACCCTAAAACAACAGAATACTCATTCTTCTCAAGTGCACATGGAACCTTCTCCAGAATAGACCACATACTGGGTCACAAATCAGGACTCAACCGATACCAAAAGACTGAGATTATTTCCTGCATGTTCTCAGATCACAATGCTTTGAAACTGGAGCTTAATCACAAGGAAAAGTTCAGAAGGAATGCAAACACCTGGAAGCTAAAGGCCATCTTGCTTAAGAATGCTTGGATCAACCAGGAGATCAAAGAAGAACTGGAACAATTCATGGAAACCAATGAGAATGAAGACACTTCAGTCCAAAACCTATGGGGTATAGCAAAGTCGATCCTAAGGGGGAAATACATAGCCATCCAAGGCTTCCTCAAAAAAGTTGAAAAATCCAGAACACAGCAGCTTTCTCTACACCTTAAAGAACTGGAGAATCAACAACAAATCAAACCAACTCCACACATAAGAAGGGAAATCATCAAGATTAGAGCTGAGATCAATGAGGTAGAAACCAAAGATACAGTAGAACATATCAATGAAACTAGAAGTTGGTTTTTTGGAAGAATCAATTAGATCTATAAGCCACTGGCCACACTAATCCAAAAGAAAAGAGAGAAAGCCCAAATTCATAAAATTATGAATGAAAAGGGAGAGGTCACAACTAACACCAAGGAAGTAGAAACAATCATCAGAAGTTATTATCAACAGTTATATGCCAATAAGCTTAGCAAACTTGATGAAATGGATGCATTCCTGGAAAACTATAAACTCCCAAAATTGAACCAGGAAGAAATCGACAACCTGAATAGACAGATATCTAGTAACGAGATTGAAGCAGTGATCAAAAACCTCCCAAAAAACAAGAGCCCAGGACCTGACAGTTTCCCTGGGGAATTCTTCCAAACTTTCAAAGAAGAAATAACGTCTATTCTCCTGAAGTTGTTTCAAAAAATTGAAGCAGAAGGAAAACTTCCAGACTCGTTCTATGAAGCCAGCATTACCCTGATCCCCAAACCAGGCAAAGACCCAATCAAAAAGGAGAATTTCAGACCAATATCACTGATGAATATGGATGCTAAGATTCTCAACAAGATCATAGCAAACAGGATCCAACAGCACATTAAAAAGATTATCCCCCATGACCAGGTGGGATTCATCCCTGGGCTACAAAGATGGTTCAACATTCGCAAATCAATCAATGTGATACAACAAATTAATATGAGAAGAGAGAAGAACCACATAGTCCTCTCAATTGATGCAGAAAAAGCATTTGACAAAATCCAGCACCCGTTCCTGATTAAAACGCTTCAAAGTATAGGTATAGTGGGAACATTCCTGAACTTCACCAAATCTGTCTATGAAAGACCCACAGCAAATATCATCCTCAATGGGAAAAAGCTTGCAGCCTTCCCGTTGAGATCAGGAACAAGACAAGGATGCCCACTCTCACCGTTCATGTTCAACATAGTATTATAAGTCCTAGCAACAGCAATCAGACAACAAAGAGAAATAAAAGGTATCCAAATTGACAATGAAGAAGTCAAACTCTCTCTCTTCGCAGATGACATGATTTTTATATGTAAAACCCAAAAGACTCCACCCCCAAACTACTAGAACTCATACAGCAATTCAGCAACGTGGCAGGATACAAAGCCAATGTGCAGAAATCAGTGGCTTTCTTATACACTAACGATGAAAATACAGAAAGGAAAATTAGAGAATCGATTCCATTTACTATAGCACCAAGAACCATAAGATACCTGGGAATGAATCTAACCAAAGTGGTAAAGGATCTGTACTTGAGGAACTATAGAACACTCATGAAGGAAATTGAAGAAAACACAAAAAGATGGAAGATGATTCCATGCTCTTGGATCGGAAGAATAAACATTGTTAAAATGTCTATACTGCCTAGGGCAATCTATACTTTTAATGCCATTCCGATCAAAATTCCACCAGTATTCTTCAAAGAGCTGGAGCAAATAATCCAGAAATTTTTATGGAATCAGAAGAGACCCCAAATCGCTAAGGAAATGTTGAAAAACAAAAATAAAACGGGGGGGGGGGGTCACGTTACCTGATTTCAAGCTTTACTACAAAGCTGTGATCATCAAGACAGCATGGTACTGGCATAAAAACAGACACATAGACCAGTGGAACAGAGTAGAGAGCCCAGATATGGACCCTCAACTCTATGGTCAATTAATCTTCGACAAAACAGGAAAAAATATACAGTGGAAAAAAGTCTCTTCAATAAGTGGTGCTGGGAAAACTGGGCAGCTATATGTAGAAGAATGAAACTTGACCATTCTCTTACACAAAGATAAACTAAAAATGGATAAAAGACCTCAATGTGAGACACGAATCCATCAGAATCCTAGAAGAGAACATAGGCAGTAATCTCTTTGCTATCAGCCACAGCAACTTCTTTCAAGATATGTCTCCAAAGGCAAAGGAAACAAAAGCGAAAATAAACTTTTTGGACTTCATCAAAATCAAAAGCTTCTGCACAGCCAAGGAAACAGTCGACAAAACAAAGAGGCAACCCACAGAATGGGAGAAGATATTTGCAAATGACAGTACAGACAAAAGGTTGATATCCAGGATTTATAATGAACTCCTCAAACTCAACACACACAAAACAGGCAATCATATAAAAAAATGGAAAGAAAATATGGACAGAGACTTCTCCAATGAAGACATACAAATGGCTATCAGACACATGAAAAAATGTTCATCATCACTAGCTCTAAGGGAGATTCAAATTAAAACCACATTGAGATATCACCTTACACCAGTTAGAATGGCCAAAATTAGCAAGACAGGAAACAACATGTGTTGGAGGGGATGTGGAGAAAGGGGAACCCTCTTACACTGTTGGTGGGAATGCAGGTTGGTGCAGCCTTTTTGGAGAACAGTGTGGAGATTCCTCAAGAAATTAAAAATAGAAATTCCCTTTGACCCTGCCATTGCACTCCTGGGTATTTACCCCAAAGATACAAATGTAGTGAAAAGAAGGGCCATCTGTACCCGTTTATAGCAGCAATGGCCATGGTCACCAAACTATGGAAAGAACCAAGATGCCCTCAACGAACAAATGGATAAGGAAAATATGGTCCATATACACTATGGAGTATTATGCCTCCATCAGAAAGGATGAATATCCAACTTTTGTAGCAACATGGACAGGACTGGAAGAGATTATGCTGAGTGAAATAAGTCAAGCAGAGAGAGTCAATTATATGGTTTCACTTATTTGTGGAGCATAACAAATAGCATGGATGACATGAGGAGTTAGAGAGGAGAAGGTAGTTGAGGTAAATTGGAAGGGGAGGTGAATCATGAGAGACTATGGACTCTGAAAAACAATTTGAGGGTTTTGAAGTGGCAGGGGGGTGGGAGGTTGGGGTACCAGGTGGTGGGTATTAGAGAGGGCACGGATTGCATGGAGCACTGGGTGTGGTGAAAAAATAATGAATACTGTTATGCTGAAAATAAATAAATTTAATTTTAAAAAGATTTTATTTATTTACCTGGCAGAGAGAGATCACAAGTAGGCAGAGAGGCAGGCAGAGAGAGAGAGGAGGAAGCAGGCTCCCCACTGAGCAGAGAGCCCGATGCAAGGCTCAATCCCAGGACCCTGAGATCATGACCTGAGCTGAAGGCAGAGGCTTAACCCACTGAGCCACCCACGAGCCCCTAAAAACTTGTTTTGAATGAATTGATAAGCATGTTTTCGTCTGAAATCATAATGTTAAAATACCACTTTTTTTTAAGATTTTATTTATTTAACGAGATCACAAGTAGGCAGAGGCAGGTAGAGAGCGAGGGGAAAGCAGGCTTCCTGTTGAGCTAAGAACCCAATGAGGGGCTCAATCCCAGGACTCTGGGATCAAGATCCTAGTTGAAGGCAGAGGCTTTAACCCACTGAGCCACCCAGGTGCCCCAAAATACCACTTCTTAAGAGCATGTTTATCCAATGTGCTTCATCGTGAAAATTGTGCTATTCTGGGGGGAAAAGATCATTGTTTGAAAAGTGGTATAACTTTCCAAGATATGCTATGTCAAAAAGTCACTAACTAGGTGCACTTTGGTGGCTCAGTCAGTCAAGCATCTGACTCTTCATCTCAGCTTGGCTTTTGATCTTAGGGTTGTGACTTTGGGCCCCATATTGGACTCCATACTCAATGTGGAGCCTACTTAAAAAAATAGAAGTCACTAGTTAAGCACTCATAAGGTGAGGTATAGCAGCATGGTAGCATAAATCAAGGAATGAGTCAATGACAAAACACTATTCCCATAATAGTCTTATTAGAAGATCATATAAAGCAATGGTCAAATTGGTCATTTGCTTCTGATGAAGAAGTTGTTTTGATTGTAACAATTAAAAATCTCTTCTGAAATTTTAAGTTGCTACAGAGGCTATGTATCCTCAGGTATCTGAGGAGTTTTTCACTTAGAATATGGTAGAGTCCTCATTCTGACTTTCAACAATTTTACAGCAGAAACTAGAGGGACACAAACATGAACACCTATACTCCCTGAATGTGTCGGGGTAACAAAGTGAAGAAACAGTCTTGAAAAGCAAAAGATCCAGGTAATCTAACACTACAACGTCCTGGCCACTTGAAAGTGAATAAGAAAGTCACCAGTGTCCCCACTCCCACTTATTTTATGTAGTTCTTCCAAGAATCCCATTTTTTTGGACTCATCTTTCTTTATCCGTCTTTCTCTTATGCTCACTATAGCTGTTTTCTTTCTAAGACTAATCAAAGTCACTGAACTCTGTTTATCTTACCCTATTTCTGACATCATAAATACTTTATCCTTAAGTTACTTAAGTATCCTTTATGTTTAACATACTTCTCCCCTTCCCTCTCTTCCCTTCAGGCCCTTATCATATCCCCTTATCATGTCACTGAATTCTACTTATCCTACCCAGGTTCTGACATCATAAATACTTTATCCTTAAGTTACTTAAGTATCCTTTATGTTTAAAAATATATTCCCCTCCCTCTCTTTCCCTCAGGCCCTTATCATATCCCAGAAAATATGAGATTGTGATGTGCCTATATTTGTTTCTGTGTGTGTGTTTTTATCTCTAGATACCACTTTAAATTATGAAACTTTTATATGATTACACAAACTTGAGCTTACAAACAATTTTTTACTTCCAGCAAAAATTTTATTGCAAATCCAAACTAAGCGTATGTTGGCATCAAGAAGCACAATTTTGGAAATTTTTTTAATGTGTTGTCAGTTGCCATGTAAGAGGATAAAAAGCTAGGTATTGGCTGCTTCTTACTATTTCTCTTCACTTCTTGCCATTTCCTTACACTCCAAAAAGGCTAAGGTTACCAAACAAATTAGAATGGAAATAAGTCCAAGGATTTAAGATTTCCCTGAAGAAAGGTGTTATGCAGTTAGAAAGTTTTAGTCCTAATCCAGGTGGTCATCCAAGCAGAAATAAAGTAATTATTTAAAAGTACTAGTAGATCCTATTACTAATTTCAAACAGGAAAAAAATAAGAAGAAAGACAAGTTGACTAAAGACTTGCCTTAGTGAGAGCTCTTATGTTTTGTTGATGGTGACAGACTACAAGATTTATTAACTAAGACAAGCATATATAAGAATTTTAAAGGGAAAATATTATTTAAAATTCCTGTAGAAAAACTCACACAAAGTTAATGGAAAACTCCACCAACCCAAATATCCACTAATGTGGGTTAATCAGATGTCAGTGACAACAAGGATTAAGGAAACTTCTGTCCCTCTTCCAGAGAATTCTCTGCTACAACAGGAAACCTACTGAACAAAGGGTGAAATACTTATTTTTTCTCATGGTTCTTATGAAACACTGCTGTTTCTACTCTAAATTATCTTTCTGGGAATAAATATCAATTTTCAGTAACCTTAAACTAATGTTTAAACTCATCTTCCATATTTGGCTTGTCTATTTGGTATAGGGGAACAAAGCCACGTATTTATTTATTTACTGCCATTTTAGTAATTTTTAAGTATATGATGTAGCAGTGTTAGTTACATTCACAATATTATGCAACTAGCACCACCATCTATTTCCAAAACATTTTCATCACCCCAAATAGAGATTATATAATCAGGTTATAACTCCCCATTGTCCTGTCCTTCTACATCCTGGTAAACCCTAGACCAATTTTCTGTATATGAATTTGCTTATTCCCGATATTTCATGTTAAGTGGAGTCGTACAATAGTTGTCTCTATGCTTTTTGTCACTAAGCATAATATATTTTTTTAAATTTTTTAATTTTTATAAACATATATTTTTATCCCCAGGGGTACAGGTCTGTGAATCACCAGGTTTACACACTTCACAGCACTCACCAAAGCACATACCCTCCCCAATGTCCATAGTCCCACACCCTTCTCCCCAACCCCCTCCCCCCAGCAACCCTCAGTTTGTTTTGTGAGATTAAGAGTCACTTATGGTTTGTCTCCCTCCCAATCCCATCTTCTTTCATTTATTCTTCTCCTACCCACTTAAGCCCCCATGTTGCATCACCACTTCCTCATATCAGGGAGATCATATGATAGTTGTCTTTCTCTGCTTGACTTATTTCGCTAAGCATGATACGCTCTAGTTCCATCCATGTTGTCGCAAATGGCAAGATTTCATTTCTTTTGATGGCTGCATAGTATTCCATTGTGTATATATACCACATCTTCTTGATCCATTCATCTGTTGATGGACATCTAGGTTCTTTCCATAGTTTGGCTATTGTGGACATTGCTGCCTTAAACATTCGGGTGCACGTGCCCCTTTGGATCACTACGTTTGTATCTTTAGGGTAAATACCCAGTAGTGCAATTGCTGGGTCATAGGGCAGTTCTATTTTCAACATTTTGAGGACCCTCCATGCTGTTTTCCAGAGTGGCTGCACCAGCTTGCATTCCCACCAACAGTGTAGGAGGGTTCACCTTTCTCCACATCCTCGCCAGCATCTGTCATTTCCGGACTTGTTGATTTTAGCCATTCTGACTGGTGTGAGGTGATATCTCATTGTGGTTTTGATTTGTATTTTCCTGATGCAGAGTGATATGGAGCACTTTTTCATGTGTCTGTTGGCCATCTGGATGTCTTCTTTGCAGAAATGTCTGTTCATGTCCTCTGCCCATTTCTTGATTGGATTATTTGTTCTTTGGGTGTTGAGTTTGCTAAGTACTTTATAGATTCTGGACACTAGTCCTTTATCTGATATGTCGTTTGCAAATATCTTCTCCCATTCTGTCAGTTGTCTTTTGATTTTGTTAACTGTTTCCTTTGCTGTGCAAAAGCTTTTGATCTTGATGAAATCCCAATAGTTCATTTTTGCCCTTGCTTCCCTTGCCTTTGGCGTTGTTCCTAGGAAGATGTTGCTGCGGCTGAGGTCAAAGAGGTTGCTGCCTGTGTTCTCCTCAAGGATTTTGATGGATTCCTTTCGCACATTGAGGTCCTTCATCCATTTTGAGTCTATTTTTGTGTGTGGTGTAAGGAAATGGTCCAATTTCATTTTTCTGCATGTGGCTGTCCAATTTTCCCAGGACCATTTATTGAAGAGGCTGTCTTTTTTCCATTGGACATTCTTTCCTGCTTTGTCGAAGATTAGTTGACTGTAGAGTTGAGGGTCTATTTCTGGGCTCTCTATTCTGTTCCATTGATCTATGTGTCTGTTTTTGTGCCAGTACTATGCTGTCTTGATGATGACAGCTTTGTAATAGAGCTTGAAGTCCGGAATTGTGATGCCACCAACGTTGGCTTTCTTTTTCAATATCCCTTTGGCTATTCGAGGTCTTTTCTGATTCCATATAAATTTTAGAATTATTTGTTCCATTTCTTTGAAAAAGATGGATGGTACTTTGATGCATTAATTGCATTAAATGTGTAGATTTATTTGTTCCATTTTTTTGAAAAAGATGGATGGTACTTTGATGCATTAATTGCTTTAATGTGTAGATTGCTTTAGGTAGCGTAGACATTTTCACAATATTTATTCTTCCAATCCAGGAGCATGGAACATTTTTCCATTTCTTTGAGTCTTCCTCAATTTCTTTCATGAGTACTTTATAGTTTTCTGAGTATAGATTCTGTGCCTCTTTGGTTAGGTTTATTCTTAGGTATCTTATGGTTTTGGGTGCAATTGTAAATGGGATTGACTCCTTAATTTCTCTTTCTTCTGTCTTGCTGTTGGTGTAGAGAAATGCAACTGATTTCTGCGCATTGATTTTATATCCTGACACTTTACTGAATTCCTGTATAAGTTCTAGCAGTTTTGGAGTGGAGTCTTTTGGGTTTTCCACATATAGTATCATATCATCTGCGAAGAGTGATAATTTGACTTCTTCTTTGCCAATTTGGATGCCTTTAATTTCCTTTTGTTGTCTGATTGCTGAGGCTAGGACCTCTAGTACTATGTTGAATAGCAGTGGTGATAATGGACATTCCTGCCGTGTTCCTGACCTTAGCGGAAACGCTTTCAGTTTTTCTCCATTGAGAATGATATTTGCAGTGGGTTTTTCATAGATGGCTTTGATGATATTGAGGTATGTGCCCTCTATCCCTACACTTTGAAGAGTTTTGATCAGGAAGGGATGCTGTACTTTGTCAAATGCTTTTTCAGCATCTATTGAGAGTATCATATGGTTGTTGTTCTTTCTTTTATTGATGTGTTGTATCACATTGACTGATTTGCAGCCCTGGAATAAATCCCACTTGGTCGTGGTGAATAATCCTTTTAATGTACTGTTGAATCCTATTGGCTAGTATTTTGTTGAGTATTTTCGCATCTGTGTTCATCAAGGATATTGGTCTATAGCTCTCTTTTTTGATGGGATCCTTGTCTGGTTTAGGGATCAAGGTGATGCTGGCCTCATAAAATGAGTTAGGAAGTTTTCCTTCCATTTCTATTTTTTGGAACAGTTTCAGGAGAATAGGAATTAGTTCTTCTTTAAATGTTTGGTAGAATTCCCCCGGGAAGCCGTCTGGCCCTGGGCTTTTGTTTGTTTGGAGATTTTTAATGGCTGTTTCAATCTCCTTACTGGTTATGGGTCTGTTCAGGCTTTCTACTTCTTCCTGGTTTAGTTGTGGTAGATTATATTTTTCTAGGAATGCATCCATTTCTTCCAGATTGTCAAATTATTGGCGTAGAGTTGCTCATAGTATGTTCTTATAATAGTTTGTATTTCTTTGGTGTTAGTTGTGATCTCTCCTCTTTCATTCATGATTTTATTTATTTGGGTCCTTTCTCTTTTCTTTTTGATAAGTCTGGCCAGGGGTTTATCAATTTTATTAATTCTTTCAAAGAACCAGCTCCTAGTTTTGTTGATTTGTTCTATTGTTTTTTTTGTTTCTATTTCATTGATTTCTGCTCTGATCTTTATGATTTCTCTTCTCCTGCTTGGCTTAGGGTTTCTTTCTTGTTCTTTCTCCATCTCCAAAGCATAATATTTTTAAGGTTCATCCATACTGTAGCATGTATCAGAACTTCATTTATTTTTATGGCTTAATAGTATTTCATCATATGTACACACTGTATTTTGTTTATCTTTTTATCTGTTAATAGACACTTGGGTAGTTTCCACCCCTCAGTTATCATGAATAGTGTTCCAACAGACATTGGCATATAAATATCTGTTTGAACCCCTGTTCTAATGATGTGAGGTATATATATAGGAGTGTAGCTCCTGGGTCTTATAATTCTGTATCTAGCTTTTGGAGGCGCTATCAGACTCTCACAGAAAACTGCACCATTTTATATTGTCATCAGCAATGGAGGAGAGTTTTAATTTCCCCAACATTGTTATTTTTCCATTTTCTTGAAGTTATGGTAGTATATCCTAGTAAGTTGATGTGGTATCTCATTAAGATTTGTATTTCCTGGGGTGCCTGGGTGGCTCAGTGGGTTAAAGCCTCTGCCTTCAGCTCAGGTCATGATCCCAGAGTCCTGGGATCGAGCCCCGCATCGGGCTCTCTGCTGGGCAGGGAGCTTGCCTCTCCCTCTCTCTGCTGGCCCCTATGCCAACTTATGATCTCTATCTGTCAAATAAATAAATAAAAATCCTAAAAAAAAAAGATTTGTATTTCCCTAATGATTATTGATGAGAAGTATCTGTTCATGTGTTTATGACCCATTTGTAAATATTCTTTGGAGAAGTGTCTATTCAAGTCTTTGCCCATTTTTTAATCGGTTTTTGTTTTTTCTCTTGAGTTTTGGGAATTCTTTATATACACTGGATATTAAACTCTTGCCAGATAAATTATTTGTAAATATTTTCTCCCATTCTGTAGGTTTTTTCACTTTTTTTGATAATATTTTTTCATGCACATTTTTTTGAATTTCAGTGAAATCCAATTTATCTATTTTTTTCCTCTTACTGTTCTCTTATTGCTTTTGGTGTCAGATCTAAGAATCCATTGCCAAAATCTAAGATCATGAAGATTTAACACTGTGTTTTCTTCTAAGACTTTTATGGTTTTAGCCCTTATATTTGTGTTGTTGATTCATTTTGAATTAATTGCATATGGTATGAGCTACCTGTTTATTTTTGAAGATTATATCTTGACATAGGCAAGGTGACATGTGGATTATTATAGGAACTCCCCCAAGACACACAAAGTCATCTCTGCTCAGTGATTACCAATAATTGCTCTAAATTGGGAAGAGCAATAACGGAATCAGAGAAGAAAACAATAATTCTGGCTATTTAGTGCAGAAGAATAGTTTCAGATGAAGAAGAAGAAAAAAAAATTGCAAGTTTCAGTTGGGTAAAGCTTACATTCCCTTCATCTCTAACCCACCATTTCCCCGTACTTGATAAAATGCTTCTAGCTCAATAGAGTAAGGAGATTAATAAGATTTTAGATCAGGGAGGGTCTCAGAAAAAGGACATTTATGCTCACCTGCAGGCTAATTTCTAGCAAGAGTGAGATAGAATTCTGTATTTTGGGGGTCTGAAATTAGAGGGACGATTATTATGCTTGCTACCTCTCTACTCATGGAAACTACAGAACCCACTGAAAGTTTCATGCCTTCTCACATTGAAAAATAGTAGAGTAGGTGACTATAGAGGGTATCATATATACAGACTTATGGGCCAGAGAAGAACTTCAGAAATATTCGCTGAGCCTCCCTTACACAGTGCCGGGGTGCTGCTGAACTACTTACATGAAACATTGTAAATCACCCTAAAAATATAGAGTTTCTATTATAATGAATGAATTTAAATTCAAGCTCAAAACATATTCAATTATGTCTAATAAAATTTTATACATTCAACAGAGAGCTATTGCATTTTTGGGGAATAGAGAAGACACAGGTGAAGTTTCTTTTTGCTTTGCTTCACTTTATGGCTGAAAGTTTCTTACCAAATTTCACCATTCTCTAATTTGGAAGATTAGCCCAATTTGAACTATTCTACAACAGTTGTCAATCAAATACAGTTGAATGCACTCACTGGGGGTTAGCTCATAATATTTTAAAAGAACAGCAATATTTTTATGTGATGTTTTTACAAAGCCATAAAACAAAATGGTCATTTGAGACTGTTATATGCAAATAAATTCTCTAATCTTCTGTATCTCCAGTGCAATTTGACAGGCAGTTGTAGGCAAAAGGGAAGAGACTGGAGAATAACAAAAATTTGGCAACAGTCAGAAGTCTCTCTCTTCACACGTCAGCTTTATAGATGTCCAGATGAAAGGTCGGGACCTGATCTCTGTTCTGACTTCAAAGGGGTCCAGATATTAAATCTTTTACAGTCTCAGGCCTTTAGCAGAAGGCTCATGAAAACTGATGAGAATCCCAGGGGAGGAAAGGTGATTTTCTCCACAGAAACACAAATCATTCTGATGGCTCCTAACAACTCCAGTATGAGGGGCAGTATATTGAGATAATATAGAAAATGCTGTACCATTTTTTAAAAGATTTTATTTACTTATTTGACAGAGAGAGATCACAAGTAGACGGAGAGGCAGGCAGAGAGAGAGAGAGAGAGAGAGAGGGAAGCAGGCTCCCTGCTTAGCAGGAATGCGGGACTTGATCCCAGGACCCTGAGATCATGACTTGAGCTGAAGGCAGCAGCTTAACCCACTGAGCCACCCAGGTGCCCCTGTACCATTTTTTAAAAATATGTATTTATTTATTTGAGATAAAGAAAGAGGCAGAGGGAGAGAGAGAGAGTCCTGAAGTAAACTCCCCACTGAGCTGGGGAGTTGGACTCAGAGCTTGATTTCAGGACCCTGAGATCATGACCTAAGTTAGACACTTTACTGAGCCACCCAAGTGCCCCGCAAAATGCTGCAACATACTGAAGAGGATAACAGAATATGGAGTTGAGCATTTACTTTGGAAGCAATTAGAGCGAAAAGTCAAAGGTGAGATCTGTCTGGTTTGTAGAAAGTAGTTATAATTTCAAATTCAAAGATTCGATTGACTGGTCTTAAATCATTATTGTCTTTTAAAAAAGTATCAGTACAGAAAATTATGTAAGTTTATAATTAACATTATTTTTCAGCAGTCAAGAGTCAGGCAAAAGGGCGACTGGGTGGTTCAGTGGGTTAAGCCTCTGCCTTCAGCTCAGGTCATGATCTCAGGGTCCTGGGATCGAGCCCTGCATTGGGCTCTCTGCTCAGTGGGGAGCCTGCTACCCCCCACACACCGTCTGCCTCTCTGTGTACTTGTGATCTCTCTCTCTGTTAAATAAAGAAATAAAAAATCTTAAAAAAAAAAAAGAGTCAGGCAAAAAAGGTAAAAACAGTCTTAGTGGTGGGATCTAACTTGCAAAACTTCCGAGTGCTTCCCTATTAAATAGCCATGACTGAGAAAGTAGTTACACTCAGATCTGTAAGTGTGCACAGAATGTGTCCTGTGAGGTGGGCACTGATCTTTCTCCTTGAAAGGAGAGGGACCCACATATTCATAAAATGCAACCCACCCAAAAGACACTTCCACCATGAGAGATAACACAAGGATCTCATGGTAATGTAACAAATATGACAAGAAGTGACTATAATCAGTAACATACTAAATAAAAGTCCTTTGTAAGCAAGGAAAATACAGAGAAATACTCTGCTTGGGAAGAGGCTGCAAAGGCTTCACAGACAGTTGGAACCAGTATTAAAGGATGAATAAGACAATATGGGTTGAAGACTGTAGGGACAGAAAGCAAGTGGATTTGGAGCACACAACCTCTCTAACCAAAAGAATGGTCTGAGAAACCAAGGATGCATTTGGGAGACCATTATCCTGATAAATATAACCCACGTTAGAATAAAAAATTTAAAACTGCTGAAATACTAAGTACACAGCATAAATACCATTTTATTATAATTTCCTCCAAAATTCCTGGAATCCTTAGAGTTTTATTGTTATAAATGAGCCCAATGTTCATAATTTCAGATTACATAATGCTCATCTCAAACTGCTCTAAGAATCTCCATGCTTTCAACAAGTAGCCTTGTTAATTTCTAAGGCACATTAGTTAGTCCATCTTTCAAGAGGCCAATACCAAGACAGGGTTGAACATGATAGAAATTTATTAGGGCTAATGCCCCTAAAGAGAAAATAGGGAGGGAGTTGGGGGAAGGTAAGAGAGCTATTAGACTGTGGTGCAAGTCTGACCTCAAGAGAAGAACAGAAACAAGGAAAGACAGTCGTGTAGTAAAGGGGAGTTCTACAAAGTTGCTGGGACATCTTGAACTGAAGTCACCCATCAGAACAGTAGCATACATCCAAGGAATGGACCTGCTATAATATTCCTCCCACACTCAGTGTCCAAGAACAAGGCTTGAGAAGCATGAGCTTTGTCCAAACAGAGAAATGGATTCACAAGCAAGTTGGCTGGGTTTTAGGTCAGTGATGCTTCCTGCCATGGGAGATATAAGACACGGATTCTTATGGTGGTCACACCAATGAGTCCGCTCTCCTGGGAACATCTTCCAAGGCATAGAATCAATACAGCACATTTACTGGTGCATCATTTAACATTACAAATATGTGTGTTCAGGGGCACCTGAGTGGCTCAGTCATTACGTACGTGTCTGCCTTTGGCTCAAGTTGTGATCCCAGGGTTCTGGGATGAAGCCTTGCATGGGGCTCCCTGCTCAATGGGAAGCCTGCTTCTCCCTCTCCCACTCCCCCTGCTTATATTCCCTCTCTCCTTGTTTCTCTTTGTCAAAGAGTAAATAAGATCTTTAAAAAATAAAAAATAAACAAGTATGTCTGGTTAAATGAGAAGGAAACTAGTTCATATATTTACTTGACAGGGAAATGAGTACTTTCCTACTTCAAAAAGATAAAGTAACTTGTTACTCAGAGAATCTTTGCACCTACTGAACTCCTTTGGAAGCCATATGATGGTTTTCAGTTCAAAGAAAGCTGTCAGTTCCTCCTCAGTAAACGGTACAGAGAGAGACAAAGATTTGCTATTGTACTAATATAGAGAAGAAGCAGCTCCATTCCCTGTCCTCCTCCTCCTTCTTCTTTTTTGTTTTCTTTTTGTGCCTTGTTTTTTCCTGAAGTGAGTTTTTCTTCTTCATGGTAAATAACTGTTCTGCTGAAGCTTTTTGTTACTAGGGTGGGGACAGAAGTGTGGAGTAACCATGTCTGTGATATTCCCAGCATCTTTCCATTACATTCTAGTTCCTCACATCTGTTTCCTACAGAAAAATCTCTCCACAACATGGTATCATCTACTCCATGAGTTAGGGTGAGTAAGGGGAAAGCAAGGAGTGGCATCCTCTTATGGCATTACAAGTTGCCACAATGATATCCTTGTTGTGTTGATATCAAAATTCCATCCCCTCATGATATAAGTTGATATCACCATAGCCACTGAACACTTCCTGAATGTTTATTGAAGTTTATGAAAGGCAGTGCAAAGAGGACTCAGACTCTTGATCTTAAAGGGCTTACTATTTGGGGGCAAAAGCACATACATAAAAGCAATCCAGGTGGTATATACTGTGGATATGGATTTGGTTTTATTCCACATATAGGCTATAAAGTTAGCCTAAAACAGCTTCCCAGGTGCTTAGCAGAAGACACAGGATCTTGGGTCAGAAACAAAGAACTTTATTATTCACAACACAGCAAGCATAAGTGGAGCTTGAGGAATCCATTTCTTTTTTAGCACGAAGCAAGCTACTATGCTTTATGCCCAAATATTACCTCATCTCACAAGTTCCCAGCTGCATAAACAAGCAACAGAAATGTCCTGGGTAATAGGGACTTGCAGTCTTGGCTCACCCAGCAAGACATGTAGAAACTCAAAAAGCTCAAATAAGACTATCTCTCATAGGCAGAAAGCCAAATGATCAATATAGGTTATAGCACACTGAAGTTTGGAGATCAGAAGTAATAGGACACTCATGACCTAAGGTGGGGAATTGATACTGACACTGGATATTAAAAAGAAAAAAAAAAGGAAAAAAATTATTGCTAGCTATAATAACACATTTATTACCAGCTTAAGTCTATAGGCAGCAGTGGGTTTCTCACAAGGAAAAACAAAGTGAGAAGAGGAGGAGGTGGAGAAATGGGTCTTTGGGAGTTTTAATACTTAATAACGATGATGAGATTGGATTAACGACACTGAGACATACAATGTAAAACTATCTGAATAATTGTCCTTGTGATTTGAAGGAAGGGATGCAGGAATCTGATTACTATCAAGTCAGTTGAAGTGTTATCTCCATCCAGACATTTCTACGTATTTTCTATTAAATAGCTATCTTAAGCAACAATAGGGAGGAAAAATGCCAGTGTTTTAAGTTGCAGTTAGTTGCAAAGGGGTTGATGGGAGTATGGGGATTTAAAACCTTTTATGCTCCCATCAGATAAAAATCTATGACATATAAGTCATTATTATTCATTAGCACGAGGCCAAGTAAATTAATGACAGGCCAATTCCTGCTCCACACCCATGTCTGGTTGGACCAGTTCCCTCAGAGAGTTCCAGAGCCACACAAAAGGTTGTAGCCAATAGTGACCTTTTGTATCAGAAGCTCAACTAATTCTAGCAGGAAATGGGGTTTCCTCCACTTCGTTCCAGAGGACACTGTACATGACTTTGAAGTATATTGTGATCCTGTTGTGAGGCCAACAGCAATGAAGCAGCAAATTTCCCAGAACAAATGTAACTAACATCAGGCAGACACAAGGCTCACAGTTATGAAGCAGACCAGGACTCCTTGCCTCTCTAAACTGTATCAGTTTATGGAAAACAGTACATTAAAAAGTAAAAATCATTGACTAGCACTAAGACACAGTTAATTGTGGAAAAGTGGCCCAAATAAACATGTAACCCCCCCCTGCAAAAGTCCTCTTTATCAGCTTTCTTGTTCATAGCATACATGCTGTGTCTTTGATTATGAAAAAAAGTAAAAAAGTTCTCTTTTTGTCTGTCTCTGTCTTTGTGCATCTATGTGTGTGTCTGCTTCTCTCAGGAATGCCAGAATCCATTTGAACGTTTTATATGAAAATCTAATTTTAGGAGAAAAAATATTAAGTGTTTGTCCGTGTAGGAAGAACAGAACTTTGAGAAATCTCTGTTACTTAATTTGAATAGCTCTTGCTTACTCCATGAAATTGCTTTTCTCTCTTCATAGTTTTCTCTAATTATCCATTTCCTAGTTTGCAGCTTATTCTAGCTTAAACGCCCAGACAACTTTCCTTCCATGATTTGCATGTATGTATTTTAAAGATTTTATTTATTTATTTGACACAGAGAATGGAGGAAGGAGAGCACAAGCAGGGGAAGCAGCAGTTAGAAGGAGAGGGAGAAGCAGGCTCCCTGCTGAGCTGAGAGCCCAGTGTGGTGTTTGATCCCAGACCCTGGGATATTTAACAAATTGTTGTGACCACCTCTGTCATATTTGCATTTTAAGAGAGAGAAAATTTCTATTTTTTAAAAAAGAAACTAGTCTATTATTGACAGTGGACTTTTAAGAGATCTCTTTTATCAGGAGAACAAATCTCCCAACTTCTAGAGCTACAAAGCATTTAACATAACATCTAATGCTTCTGCTTCTGCTTATGTCTATTTCTTGTTCACTTCAGCAAACAGAGGATTTCTATGCCCAAACTCAGACTGCATTATTGACTTTCGTCCTATTTATGGACAATGCTAAATATCCACTGCAAAACATTCCAGTTCAGCAGTCAACCAGATGTTTTATCTGATATGAAGGATCCAGATACTATTTGAGAACACATAGATGTTTGATTGAGTTTTTCATTTGTTGTCTGGCAATTTTTCATTTGGCACTAAATACACACAGTCTTTAGAAATCACAGAAGGAAATCATTCTCCAGGCATTTTCATGTAATCTTCCCTACTACAATGTTGTGTACTGTTCTAAAAGAAAGTTCCACTGTCCACTGAAAATGGCCGCATCATGGAAATCTGTCATAATAGAAAACTTGGATATTTAGAAGGCTCTTTTGATCTTTGGACGAGCCGGTGTCAGTAAGGAGCTTAAGCTGCTGTCCCTGTCATTCAGGATGGGCTAACTGTGGTAACCCTGAATGCTCCAAATCTCAGTGGCTTAAACAACAAAGGTGTATCTTTCATGTATGTTAACATGTCCAACGTGGGCCTGGGGTGGTGTTAGGTGGAGGCAGTAGGAGGGGTTGAAGAGTCTCTGCTCAGTAGTCACTCAGGGGCCAGAGTTGAAGGAGCCTTATGTCAGCACATATTTCTACATTTGCCTCACAAGGATGAGCAGAGCGGGTGGGTCTCTTACTGGCATTTTGTACAATCTTAATCAGAAAGGATCCTCAGCATTGGGCAGAACTAGGCCCAGGGACACACCTAACTATCAGCAGTCAGGAAAGAACAGTTCCCCTGAGTGTGCTCCAGAAGAAGAATGGAACCAGAACATTGTAGTATCTGTCATGTCCATTCAAGGTTCAAAGGAAAAATTCATCAAAACAGAATTTTCTTGAAGCTGGATTTCTTCCAAAGGTAAAATCTGACATTCCTTGGTTTTCTCAGACAAAATTCCAGGTAGTAATGTATTAATTCATTATTACTCAAATAAGACCACTGAAAGCATGTTTTATTTACAATTCATTTTTTTAAATTTTTAAAAATTTTTTGTCTGAATGTTGATTTCATATCCTGCAGGTTTATTAAATTTGTTCATTAATTCTTTTTATTTATTTATGTTAATATAAATTTTGTTAGTTAACATGCAGTGCAATATTGGTTTCCGGAGGAGAATTCAGTGATTCATCACTTATATAGAACACCCAGTGTTCATCACAACAAATGCCCTCTTTAATACCCATCACCCATTTATCCCATCTCCTGCCCACATCCCTCCAGCAACCCTCAGTTTGTTTTCTGTCCTTATGAGTCATTTATGGCTTGTTTTCCTGTCTCCACTTTTTATTTCTTTTTTTAAAAAAGATTTTATTTATTTATTTGAGAGAGAGAGACAGACAGAGATAGTGAGAGAGAGCATGAGTGGGGAGAAGAGGGAGAAGCAGACTCTGGCCAAGCAGGGAGCCTGATACGGAGCTGAGTCCCAGGACCCTGGGATCATGACCTGAACGAAAGGCAGACGCTTAAATGACTGAGCCACCCAGGTGCCCCTCTCCACTCTTTCTTCTCCCCCTTCCCATGTATTTATCTGTTTTCTTTCTTAAATTCCACAAGTGAGTGACATCATGTGGTATTTGTCTTTTTCTGACTGACTTACTTCACTTAGCGTAATACACTCTAGCTCCATCCACATCATTGCAAATGGCAAGATTTCATTCTTTTTGATGGCTGAGCAATATTCCATTGAACATATATGTTGCGTCTCCTTTATCCACTCATCAGTAGATGGACATTTGGTTTCTTTCCATAACTTGGTTATTGTTGATAAAGCCGCTATAAACACTGGGGTGCATGTACTCCCTTTGAATTTGTATTTATATCTTTAATGTTGGTTCTCTCAAGGACCTTCACCTTACTCCCTACCCCATCAAAACCAAAAAGAAGCAACCAAAAGAGAAAGAATACATGTTAAAACTTTAGTTCCTCATTGAAGCATGCAAAGGCTCTAAATGCAAATTCAAACAATGGAAAAACAAGTCTACTTGTCTCTTGGCAAAAACGTTATTCTTTCTTTACTTTTTTTTTTAAAGATTTAATTTATTCATTTGACACACACACACAGAGAAAGTACAAGCAGGGGCAGCAACAAACAGAGGGAAAAGCAGACTCCTGCTCAGCAGGGTGTCTGATGTGGGGCTTAATCCCAGGACTCTGAGATCAAGACCTGAGCCAAAGGTAGCTGCTTAACTGACTGAGCCACCCAAGCACTCCAAAACATTACTCTTCAATGAGAACATTCTCTATGCTTCAAAATCTCAATGTGGTATATAATCAACTTTCCTATGCATGGGCAAACATGCATTTGTTTTATAAAATAGGGATTATAGCCTATACTTTTATGTCCCATTTTTAATTTTTAAAAATTTTATTTGAGAGAGTGAGTGAGAGAGAGAGAGAGAGTGCAGGAGCACAAGAGCAGGGAGAGCGAAGCAGACTTCCTGATGAGCTGGGAGCCCAACTTGGGGCTTGATCCCAGGACACCAGGATCATGACCTGAGCCAAAGGCAGATGCTTAACTGACTGAGTCACCCTGGTGCTCCTTGGTGTCCCATTTTTAAATATTCAGTGTATTGTAATCATTTTACATTATTTGAAACAATTTCCATGGTTTCATAGATGAAGCCAAACATAATTTATTTCACCATTTAGATTGACATTTAGGTTGCAGCATTAGTTTGGGCATTTAGGTCACTTGCCATATAAATTTATGTTTATCTATGTGCTGATTTGATGAATGTTTACTTGCTTCCTCAGACTAATACCTCTTGTGTTTGTTTTTGGCTACCATCATATTCTCATTGGCGGCAGTACAAGAAATGTAATAAGTAGTCTCTCACATCTGTCAAATGAATAAGTGAAACTGTTCTTTCAGTTCTTGGCTCAAATCAGCCTCATCCACAAAACTTTTCTCATCCTCACCTCAGGTAGACATGGACTCTCCCTTTTCTAAAAATTCCCTGTAGTTTTTCTTTCTTTTTTTTTTTAATAAGTTTCATGCAGGAAAAAGAGGAATAAATACTATTTCTTGAGCTTTATTACATGCCAGGCACTCTGTTAAAAATATCTGAGGGGAAAGTCCATGTCAAAAGGGTTGCTCCTTGGTCTACAGCACATGCAGAAAGAAAGAATACCACAAAATTTTCAGCCAAGGACCCTTCCAAGACTGTTCAGTGACCTCATCAACAGTCCTACTCTTGAAAAAGCTCAAAAGTCTCAAGCTAAATGAGATCTCTGTGCCCTCCACCTGGGGACTGTCTGAGAGGACAGAAGCCTGGCACACATCAGAGATCAGGGGGTCAACTGCAGTGTCTGAACACTGCATAGGGAATGTGAGCCAGCATCTCAGGAGTGGGTAAACTCAAGTGACATCTATACTACTCTACCAAAGAGGGGTTCTGATTATCAAAGAGGGGATAATGCAAAGGAGAAATCCCTAAATGATGTCATTAGCCTATTCTGGAGAAAAAGAAGAGAAAGTAGTATTCTGATTCTCTCTTGCCTTGTTAACATATTGTACTTATTCTTAGAAATACATGCCCTAAATAAAAACATTATTTCCATCCCCTCAAATTACAATCCAAAAAGAAATGTGTGAATTATCACTCTCTTAAGTGCAGAGTCTCTATGTTCTACCCCATAAATGACACCTTTAAAACTAATGAATGTCTCAGATCTTTTACTTAACATCTGGGAGACACCAAAAACTGCAGTGCTTCAACACCAAGTTACTTAAAAATAATGCAAGACATTTCTTTACACAATAAATGATGAGTAGCTCTATTTTTTTGTGTCTTAATACACATGTCTCAGCAACCAAGGAAGTATCTAATTAATCTTTACTACCAATTCCAGGACAATATTACTTCACTTCTCAAGGATAGTTCAATATATATGAGAGATTTTAGGGAACAAGGGAGGAAGTGTTGGTAGTTGAAGGTTTCAACATTCATCCAGATTTTGTTTTCAAGACAATGTAACTTTCCTTTTTTTATTATTATGTTATGTTAATTACCATACAGTACATCATTAGTTTTTTTGTTTGTTTGTTTTTGAAGATTTTATTTATTTGAGAGACAAAGATTCACAAGTAGGCAGAGAGGCAGGCAGAGAGAGAGGAGGAAGCAGGCTCCCCGCAGAGCAGAGAGCCTGATGTGGGGCTCCGACCCAGGACCCTGGGATCATAACCTGAGCTGAAGGCAGAGGTTTAACCCACTGAGCCACCCAGGCATCATCCAGGAGAAAGGTTCTCAGCTTTTCCCCATTGAAAATGATATTTGCTGTGGGATTTTCATACATAGATTTTATGAAGTTGAGGAATGTTTCCTCTGTCCCTACACTCTGAAGAGTTTTAATTAGGAAAAGATGCTGTATCTTCTCAAATGCTTTTTTCTGCATGGAGAGGACCAAGTGGTTCTTCTCTCTTCTTTTATTAATGTGTTCTGTCACATTGACTGATTTGCGAATGTTGAACCACCCTTGCATCTCAGGGATAAATCCCACCTGATAATGGTGGATGATACTTTTAATATACTGTTGGAGCCTATTATTTAGGATCTTGTTGAGAATTTTGGTATCCATTTTCATCAGGGATATTGGTCTGAAATCTTCCTTAATGGGATCTTTGTCTGGTTTGGAGATCAAGGTAATGCTTGTTTCATAGAAAAAGTCTGGAAATTTTCCTTCTTTTTCTATATTTTTGAAACAGCTTCAGGAGAATAGGTATTATTTCTTCTTTGAATGTTTGGTAGAGTTTTCTAGGGAATCCATCAGCCCCTGGACTCTTGATTTTTGGGAGGTTTTTGATCACTACTTCAATCTCCTTACTGGTTATTGCTCTAATCAGGTTGTCAATATTTTCCTGTTTCAGTCTTGGTAGTTTATAGGTTTCCAGGAAAACAGCCATTTCTTCCAGGTCACTTCACTTATTGGCATGTAGCTATTGATAATAAGTTCTGATAATAGTTTCTATTTCCTTGGTGTTAGTCATGATCTCTCCCCTTTCATTTATAATTTTATTAATTTGGTTCCTTTCTCTTTTCTTTTGGCTATAAGTCTAACCAGTAGTTTATTGAACTTATTAATTCTTTCAAAGAACCAGCTTCTAGTTTCATTGATGTGTTCTGTTGTGTTTCTGATTTCTAATTCATTGATATCTGCTCTAATCTTAATTATTTCCCTTCTCATGCAGGGTTAGGCTTAATGTACAGAGTTGAAATTATTGATCACAACCCAAACAACATGCACCTGTTTTATAGGGACTTTAAGGTTATAGGCCTCTTCTTCTGGGACTGGAACTGGGAACACTCAGGCTACTGTGTTTGGGCAGAGTTGAACAGGTTCAGTAAAAACTGGTTTGGGGGGGCTTTTGTTCTCTGTCAGTTTCCCTGGCAACTTTCTGCATCTTTCCAAGAGTCAGAGCAGAAGTGACCATATCCAAACTTCTGTCTCAAAACAGAGAAATCGCGTTCTGTTCTCCAGTGAGCTCTCTAGGCCACTGTGCTGTGGCCACTGTTTTTGTCTGTGCTGCTAAAAGGGGCAACATCTTGGATTGTGCACCCCACAGTACCACTCCCAGTGCTCACTTCCAAGTCCAGACAAGTCTCTGCCCTTTGTGCTTCTAAAATTGCCAGCCACCCCTTGTTCACATGTGTGCCCCTGTGGCTCCAAGTTTCAGTCTGGGGGCTGCCCTAAAGTCCTTTCCCCACTGCTAGATAATGGGTCTTTGTGCTTGGTCCTGGGAGGGGAGGCTTTTATGCTTCAGAGGTGCAGGATCCTGGAGGCTCCTTCTCCCTTCCATTTATCTTCTAATATTTGCCCTCATAATCATGGCTCCCTGCTTCATACCTCAAAACCAACCACTAGAGATATTCTGTTTATAGAGATCTGGATGTATCTTCTTACATCTCAGGCTGATTCTGTTGTTGTTCATAGTGGGCTGGCAGATATCCAGCTCAGTTCAGGGGACTGGTTGAATTAGGGTCCCTACTCTATGATCTTTGTCTCCTCTCCCACAATGTGACTTTCAAAAGTTAAGTACTTATATGATAAATTTCTATATGGATGAAAAATAATGCTAACGGTATAAGCTAGACATAGCTGACACCTAGCACAATCGCTGTGAAGTAGACATAAAATGCTTAATATAAAATTTTGCTCTCTATACATTTTCCTGTGTGAATGTTCTCACCCTATCACTGTTGCACTGTCCTAACCTCAAGTCTCACAGGGCGTAGAGTCCATGGTCAATCATGAGAGAAAGGCAAACACAAGAACTACTCCCATCAACGTACCCCAAGTGCCTCCATCTATATCATTTCCTCTTTTTATATATAGATCCTCTGCATCCTAATAGATGCACAGTAAAGGCTACCTCTACAAACAATGGAAGAACTCAAACTGACTGCACTATCCTCTGTGATCTGTAAAGATCTTTATAAAGATAGGATTTTACACATCTATAAGCATAATAAAAAATATGAATAGCCTATTGAAATTAACACTTGGGAGATACAAACTGACATCAGGAGAGTAAATGGGGCAATTACTATATGCAAGTGATATAAAACTAAAGGCTCTGTGGAATCAGGACAAATTTATTTTTTTTTCCCCTTTGATGTCCAAAAGTAGGTCAGATCCTCTCTAAGAGACCAGCCCTTGCCAATTACCCTGATGTCTCCAATATAGATGAGAGATAACTCGTACATAGCTTTCATTTGAAATTTTAGCTACCTTCTTTTGACTCTGAAAACTAGACTTTTGGGGAGGCACAATTTTCTCAAGTGTCTAGGGACCAAAATAGCTCAAATTATTTCCCAATCAACCTTTCCTATCCCTATCCAGAATTCCTACTTTCTCTCAACTAATAGGGTAGCTATAAAAACAAGTGTTAACTCTAATATTCATGTGAGTCACTGTACTGCCTAAAGAGGTCAGAAAAATACAAAGAAGTGAGAGAAGACAAGAGGAAATGCTTCTTGGCCATAGCAGAAAGCTGGCACTTTAGAGAGCTGAAGGACCTAATATACAGGACACAGCAGATGAGCAGTGAGTTAAGTCAAAAGCCAGTTATCTAGACAACTTTCCCTCTGCATTTTGGGGTCTTCCCACCATTAATGTATCTATAGCTGCCTCCCCCCACCTGTTTCTAGCTTGAATGATCTCAAGAGAGTATGTTTGTCTTCAGGAAGAATGGGGTCTATCACACTAGCCAGGTAGCATCTATGTGCTGACATGTCATTTCCCAGTGTGTATTCTGAGAACAAGTTTCTCAAGATGCTCAGGTGAAAAATTATCCAAACCTTCTGGAAAACTGTAGACTTTGTCCCTTCTTAAGATTCATAATGAATATTTACATTTTCCCAACTGGTTTGACCTTGGGACCTATTTATTAAGTGGTTTTTAGTACTATACCAAGCATCTTATATTCTATAGAACGTCTTCTGGAAAGAGTTGAATTTATGCATTTGCAATCTTCTTATTAATATCTATGTTTGGGGCGCCTGGGTGGCTCAGTGGGTTAAGCTGCTGCCTTCGGCTCAGGTCATGATCTCAGGGTCCTGGGATCGAGTCCCACATTGGACTCTGCTCAGCAGGGAGCCTGCTTCCCTTCCTCTCTCTCTGCCTGTCTCTCTGCCTACTTGTGATCTCTCTCTCTCTCTCTCTGTCTCTGTCAAATAAATAAATAAATAAATCTTTAAAAAAAATCTATGTTTTAGGTAACTCCACAAAGTGATGAAGTGGACTTTCTGCAGTCAAATGCTCTATCCCTGAGCTATACCCCCTGACTTTCTGAATTTATTAGCCCCAACAGCTTAGAATTTATTTCTCCTGCTCTACCTTTCTGAATGAAAGGAGTGCTGTTTTCGCCATATACACAGTGTTCACTGCTGAAATATACCCCTGAAATGTATACTCTGTTGTCTTTCTCAGTGCCAGCACTCTGAAAGTCTACCCTACCCTCTTTCCTTAGCCAGCTAACTTCTACTCATTTTTTAAGACCATTCAGTCATCACTTCTTTTGGGTCCTGTAGGATGTTTCACCTTCTCTACTTCCCACCAGCCCTAAACTCTCTCCTCCCCCAGGATGGATCAAGTGTCCCTCATCCACACTTATCTCCACCATTCAGCAAATAAAGGTAAATAGATACTTCATTATTACTTGCTTGGTGCTTAGAACTTGAAGGTAATTCAACAAATGCTTGGGAATAAATCTCCAACTAATATATTTGCTCTTGAAGGACAAGAAATATTTTACTCATATTTCTTATTCTAGCACCATGCAAGAAGATAGTAGCTATCCAATAAATATATTAGTTTCAAAATACTTTTTGTGTGTATTCTATACATATCCAGCTGCTCACATCTGCACAAGAGTCAAAATATTAACTTTCTGGATAAATTAATTTATATATTAATAGAAAAGGATTGGGATAGGGAAAGGTGAATCTTCTAGAATAATAAGTGAATTTGAGAAAAGATGAAATGTTCATCCTCCTGACATTATTCCATTTTTGCTAATTAGTTCAAAAGAAATGTTTGCTATGAAGTAGGAGAGGAGGAAGGAGACCATTTTTTTAACCACTGTCCTCTGCTTTAGATCTGGATTAGGCTTCTGCTAAAACTATAATATTAAAGAAGGACAACCTGTGTGCCAAAGAGCCTCTAAAGCTAAACAGTGTGGGGTTCTATATTCTGTAAGCATTCCCAGCACTCTGGACAGCTGCATTTTTCTTCCACATTTTCAAAGTAGAATTTGTACTATGTCCTACCTGTGCAGAGGACAACCTAGGGGACTGCAGGCAAATTAATTCTCAAAGAGCACTAAAAATTGCTACACAAGGCAATTTGATTGTTTCATCGCTCATGTGACTTTGAAGTGTCCATTTGAGAGATACAATAATAATTTACCTTAAAACAGGACTCTAGAGGCCTCCAGATCTGAGTCGAGGAAAACCATATAGCACTGAGGTTGAGAGAATAATCACACAGCATAAGCTCAGTCACTGACCAGCTGTGTGATTTGCAATAAGGTCCTCAGCTTCACTAAGCATTTATTTCCCAGTCTGAAAAATGGTCATTTGTGGCTAAAATTAATTGGAATGGTATAGAAGTCGTCAGACACTAATTTTTATAGAATCATCTCCCCTCTCCCATAATTTGAGCAGTAGAGGATGGGGTGTGCAAATTGTTGCTTTCTCTCCATGTAGCTCAAATTACGGTATCCAGCAACCCATGGAACTCAAAAGCATTGTATCTAAAAGAACTGCTAAACTTAAGTTTAAAGAATTGACAGGAGCCTATTGAGGATACAAAACACCAGCCATTCCTAGCTGCAAGTCAGTCATTTACCACCGGCTGGGTGAAACTTCAGATAATGGACTATTTTTCCAGGGTACTTCTCCCTTCACCTATTCTTCCTTTCTTTTCCATGTTTATGGGAGAGAGGAGATGGTTCTATAGAAATAAACGCAATAAAAGTATTTAATAGGGAAGCATTTACTATCTTATTTTCCGAGTTGTTTTTAAGTGTGAATTAGTTCTCATTTGCGTTTGTCTTAGGGAACAATGGCCATCACTTTCTTGAGCTGGTTTTATAACAATAGCATTAACATCAATAAATTACAATTTATTATTGTCTAAAGACTTCTATACCATTCTAATTAATTTTAGCCACAAATGACCATTTTTCAGACTGGGAAATAAATGCTTAGTGAAGCTGAGGACCTTATTGCAAATCACACAGCTGGTCAGTGACTGAGCTTATGCTGTGTGATTGTTCTCTCAACCTCAGTCCTATATGGTTTTCCTCAACTCAAACCTGGAGGCCACTAGAGTCCTGTTTTAAGGTTAATTATAACTGATCATGAGTAACAGTGGTTTTCTCACTTTTGGGTTTTAAGAAGCTTTTATTCTTAAAAGAGTGGGGAGGTGTGGTGAAGACCCAAAAGGTTTTTTGTTTATGTGGGTTATAATGATTGGTATTTACACTATTAGTAATTAAAACTTATAGGATGATGCTTCTGTGGCCTTTTCATTTCCAGTTTAAAACTAATATTTGGCTTTTAAAGAATTCATAGTGTCTACAGTATAAATATTCAATTCCCTTTTCTTTAAATTCTTAATGATTGATCTCAAAATAATGCCACAATTACAACTAATTTAAAACTAAGATTACAATGCTATAATAAAATGTTCTGTTGCATAAGACAAAAATTATTCACATTTATAAAGCAGAAAGTAAAATAACTTTCATCATATTTTCATTTTTCATTTACAGTTTTACCCAGTTCCTTCAGAGTAGATTCTTCTAGGAGTCTGAGAACTCACCATGTTCATTTCAGTATCTTCAGCATGAGTCAGGGGAATAAGTCTTCTATTTTTTCTTTTAGTCAACAATCCATGGTGCTCCATGTCCATATCATTCAGCATATATTAGGAGGGTCCAGGTGCTGGATGTGGTGCCATTACCTCAGGGAGGGAACAGAGAAGGGTCTTCATTTATTCCTTCGATAATATTCTCCTTTATGTAGAAAGGAGTTTTTAGGGAACCTGGGTAGTACGCTTGGTTAAGTGTCCAACTCTTGGTTTCAGGCTCAGGTCCTGATCTCAGGGTCATGAGACTGAGCCCTGTGTCAGGTCCTGCGTTCTTCACCGAGTCTGCTTAAAACTCTCTCTCCCTCTCCCTCTGTCCCTCCTTGCTGCTCTCTCTCTGTCTTTCTCTCAAATAAGTAGATAAATCTTTACCACAAAAATGTTTCTGACCTATATCATTTTCCTCCTCTCTGAAGAACTTCTCTTAATATTTCTTGCTTGGCAGAAGTATTGGCAACAAATTCCCTTAATTTTTGTCTCAGAAAATTTTTATTTTTTTGTTTACTTTTGAAGGATAATTTTGCTGGAAATATTTTTAGGATGATTGTTTTTTCATGCTTGCTTGCATGGTTTCTGAAGAGAAGTCTGATGTAATTCTTATTCTCGTCCCTCTGTATGTAGGCATTCCTCCTCACCCCCAGCTTCATTCAAGATTTTCTCTTTGTCTTTGATTTTCTGAAGTTTGAATAAAATATGCCTAAATGTAGATTTTTTAATATTTGCCTACTTAGTGTTCTCCAGGTTTCCTGGAGATTTCCTGGATTGGTATATGTCATTTATTTTGGAAACTTTTCAACCATTATTTTAAGTATTTTTTCTGTTCCTTTCCTTCTTCTCTTTTTGGTATTCTCATTACACATTTGTTCTACATTTTTAAATTGTCCCACAATTCATGAATACTCTGTTCTGTTTCTTTCACTATTTTTTTCTCCTTGCTTTTTAATTTGGGAAATTTCTATTGATGTATCTTTGAGTTCACTAATTCTTTTCTTGGCTATGTCTAGTCCAATTATGAGCCCCTCAAATTTATTCTGCATTTCTGTAACAGTGTTTCTGATTTCTGCTGTTTTCTTTGGATTCTTTTTCAGAGTGTTTATCTCTCCATTTACTTTACTTATTTATATTTGCATGTTGTCCACTTTTCCCCATAGAGCCCTTATTTTATTAATTATGGTTATTATATATATATATATATATATATATATATATATATATATATATATTAAGATTTTATTTATTTATTTGTCAGAGAGAGAGAGAGAGAGAACAAAGGCAGGCAGAGGCAGAAGGAGAAGCAAGCCCCCGCCGAGCAAGGAGCCCAGCTTTATTCTTCTTGGAAGTGATGACTTCCAAGTTGGAAAACAGAAGCCTCATTCAGTTTTCAAGGTATTTTTTCTCTAAGACAAATAAGAACACACACATTCTTGTACATGTGTACTTTCGAGGTACCTGTGCCTGGTTTTCCATTACCAACAGAGTAAAATAACTGAATGCTAAGATAAAATACTTTTCTTTAAGTTTTAATTCCAGTGCAGTTAATACACAGTGTTATATTCATTTTAGGTGTATAATTAGTGATTTGACAATTCCATATATTACTCAGTGCTCATCAAAATAGGTGTACTTTTCATCCCCATCACTTATTTCACCCATCCCAACATCCAATTATCCTATGGTAACCATCTATTTATTCTCTATAGTTGGGTCTGTTTTTTTGTTTGTTTGTTTGTTTATTTGTTTGTTCTTAAAGATTTTGTTTATTTGACAGAGAGCACAAGACAGGGGAGCAGCAGGCAGAGGCAGAAGGGAGAGGGAGAAGCAGGCCCTCTGCCAAGCTAGGAGAACAATGTGGGGATCATGACCTGAGTCAAAGGCAGACATTTAACCAATTGAGCCACCCAGGTGCCCAAGAGTATTTTTTTGTCTCTTTTTTTTCCCCTTTGTTCATTTATATTGTTTCTTAAATTATCATGTAATAGTGAAATCATATGGTACTTATCTTTTCTGGCTGACTTATTTTATTTAGCATTATATTCTCTAGATCCATCTATGTTGTTACAAATGGCAATATTTCATTCTTTCTTATCCCTGAATAATGTCCAATTGTATGTATATACATGCCTTCTTTATTCATTCATCTACCAAAGCACACTTCCATAATTTTGCTATTATAAATAATGTTCCAATAAACATAGGGGTGCGTAGATCCTTTCAAGTTAGGGTTTTCATATTCTTTGAATAAATACCAGAAGTGGAATTATGGATCAAAGGTAGTTCTATTTTTAATTTTTTAAGGAACCTTCATACTGTCTTCCACAGTGGCTATACCGGTTTACATTCCTCCTAACTGTAGATGAGAGTACTTTTCTCTCCATATCCTTGCCAACACTGTTTCTGATTTTTTGACATTAGCCATTCTGACAGGTGTGAGGTGTAATTGTGATTTTGATTTGAATTTCCCTGATGATGAGTGATGTTGAGCATCTTGTCATGTATCTGTTAGCCCTTTGGATGTTGTTTTTGGAGAAATGGCTGTTCCTGTCTTCTGCTCATTTTAAGTTGGATTATTTGGTATTGAGTTGTATAGTTCTTTGTATATTTTGGATACTAAGCCTTTATCAGATATGCTATTTGAAAACATCTTTACCTATTCAGTAGGTTATCTTTTAGTTGTATTGTTTCCTTTGCTGTGTAGCAGTTGTTGTTGTTGTTGTTGTTGTTGTTGTTGTTGTTTAATGTAGTCACAATATCTAGAAAAAAAAGTTGCAATGGCCAATATCAGAGAAATTATTGCCTGTGCTCTCTTCTAGTGTTTTTATGGCTTCAATCTCACAAATAGGTCTTTCTCCATTTTGAATTTATTTTTGTGTATGTTGTAAAAAGTGGTCCAGTTTCATTCTTTTGCATGTAGCTATCCAGTTTTCCAAAAACCATTTGTTGAAGAGGCTATCTTTTTCCATTGCATATTGTTGCATCTTTTGCCATAAATTAATTTACCATATAATTATAGATTTATTTCTAGGTTTTCCATTCTGTTCTATTGATCCTCTCTGTTTTTGTGCCAGTACCATACTATTTTGATGACTACAGCTTTGTAATATAACTTGAAACTGGAATTGTGTTACCTCCAGATTTGTTTTATTTATTTTTTTCATGATTGCTTTGATTATTTGGGGTCTGTAGGAATTTCAAACAAATTTTAGGTTTGTTTGTTCTAGTTCTGTGAAAAATGCTGTTGGCATTGTAATAGGAATTGCATTAAATATGTAGATTTCTTTGGGTGGTATGGACATTTTAACAATATTTTTTCTTCCAATCCATAAGCATGGAATGACTTCCATTTGTTTCTGTTTTCTTTAATTTCTTTCATCAGTGTTTTATAGTTCTCAATACAGGTCTTTGAACTTCTTGGTTAAGTTTATTCCTAGGTATTTTATTAATTTGGGGTAATTGTAAATAGGATCGTTTTCTTAATTTCTCTTCTGATTCATCACCAGTGTATAGAAATGCAATGGATATCTGTATATTGATTTTTTTATCCTGCAACTTTACTGAATTCATTTATCTGTTCCAATAGTTTTTTTGTGACATCTTTAGGGTTTTCTATATATAGTATCATGTCCTCTGTTAAATGGTTGAAGTTCTATTTCTTCCTCACCAATTATACACCTCTTTTTTTTGTTGTCTGATTGCTTGGGTATAACTTCAGTACTATGTTGAATGAGTGGTGAGAATGCACACACTTCTGTTGTTCCTGTTTTTCACCATGGAGTATGATGAGTATGATGTGCTTTTCATTTATAAGCCTTTTTGAGATATGTTTCCTCTAAACCTACAAGCTTTCTATCATGATTGGATGTATTTTTTCAAATGTTTTTTTCTGCATCTATTAAATTGATCATATGATTTGTGTTCTTTCTCTTATTGATGTGACGTATCATGTTGTTTGATTTGCAAGTATTGAAATCTTTGGTAGAATTCACTTATGAATCCCTCTGGTTCTGAACTTTTGTTTGTTGGGAGTTTTTTAATTACTTATATTTTCATTGCTGGAAATTGGTCTATTCCAATTTTCTATCTCTTCCTGATTCAGTTTAGGGAGGTTGTATGTTTCTAGAAATTTACCCACTTCTTCTAGGTTGTCCAATGTCTAGGCATGTAATTTTTCAGAATATTCTCTTATAATCCTTTGTATTTCTGTGGTGTTTGTTGTTATTTCTTCTCTTTCATTCTGATTTTCTCTCTCTCTCTCTCTCTCTCTTTCTCATCTCTCTGTATCTCTATCTGTCTCTCCTTCTTTCTTTCTTTCTTTTTTTTTTTTTTTTGTGATGAATCTGGCTAAAGTTTTATCAATTTTGTTGAACTTTTCAAAGAACCAGCTCCTGGTTTCATTGATCTGTGCTATTGTTTTGTTTGTTTGTTTGTTTTCAGTTTCTATTTTGTTTATTTCTGGTCTAATCTTGACAGTTTTCTTTCTTCTACTTGTTTTCAATTTTGTTCTCCTTTTTCTAGATCGTAAGATTAGGTTGTTTATTTGATATTTTTCTTGCGTTTTGAGGTATGCCTGTATTGTTATAAACTTCCCTCTCCGAACATCTTTTGCTGCATCCTAAAGATTTTGGACCATTGTGTTTTCATTTTCTTTGTCTCCATGTAATTTTTTATTTCCTCTTTGATTTCTTGGTTGATTTATTCATTATTTCATAGCATGTTGTTTAACCTTGATATGTCTGTGCTCTTTCTAGATTTTTTTCTTGTGGTTGATTTCTAGTTTCATAGCATTATGGTCAGAAAATATGCATTGGTATGACTGATATTTTTGAATTTGTTGAGACTTATTTTTTGGGCTAATATGTGATATATTCTGAAGAATATTCTATGTGCACTTGAAAAGAATGTTTTAACATGAAATGTTCTGAGTGTATCTGTTAAATTCACTGGTCCAATGTGTGATTCAGTTCCCTGTTTCCATGTTGAATTTCTGTTTGAATGACCTCTCCAGTGATGTAACTGGGGTTTTAAATCCCTCTACTATAATCATTTTATTATCGATTACTACCTTTATGTTTGTTATTAACCATATTATGCATAGGTTTATTCTTGTGTTGAGTGCATAAATATTTACATTTGCTATAATTTTGTTGGGTTTTCCTCTATATTATCAAGGAGTGCCCTATTTTGTCTCTTATTACCAACTTTGCTTTAAAGTCTGTTTCATTCTGAGTCTCTACTGTGGCTTTCTTTTCACACTTATTTGCATGATGAATATTTGTCCATCCTTTACTTTTAATTTGTATGTATCTTTAGGTATATGAAATGAGTCTCTTGTAAGCAGCATGTAGGTTTTTTTTTCTTTGTTATCCATTCCATCACCCTATGTCTTTTGATTGATGCATTTAGTTTATTTACATTCAAAATAATTATTTGCAGGTATGTATTTGCTGCCATTTTGTTGCTTGTTTTATGGTTGTTTTTATAGATCTTTTTGTTCCTTCCTTCCTTTTTCTCTTCTCTCACAATAATTTGCCTCTCTTTAGTGATTTACTTGGATTATTCTCCCCTTACTTTTTGTATATCTATTACTGTTCTTTAATTTTGTGTTACGAAGAGGTTTGTATATAATATCTGCATATAGCAGTCTATATTAAGTTGATGTTTGCTTAAGTTTGAACCCATCTTTGCCTCATCTCCCTGTCATGTTTTAGGTATTTAAAAGCCATACTTTACATCCTTTTCTTTTGTTAGTCCTTTGATTAATTTTTACAAATATGCTTACTCTTTTTTAGAAGATTTTATTTATTTATTTGAAAGAGAGAGAGAGATCACAAGTAGGCAGAGAGGCAGGCAGAGAGAGGGGAAAGCAGGCTCCTGCCAAGCAGAGATCCCGATGTGGGGCTCGATCCCAGGACTCCAGGATCATGACCCAAGCTGAAGACAGAGGCTCAACACACTGAGCCCCCCAGGCACCCCCAAATATGCTTACTTTTACTGCTTTTGTGCTTCCTGCTTTTCTTATGACATTTCCTTCCCACTAGGAGAGTCACCTCCAACATTTCTTACTGGATTGTTTTAGCATCATGAACTCATTCAATTTTTATCTGGGAAATTCTTTATATTTCTCCTTCTATTCTGAATGATAGCTTTACTGGATACACTATTTTAAGTTACAAGGTGGATTCCCCCCCCCCCAGCATTTTGAATATATGATGCCACTCATTTCTGGCTTGCAAATTTTCTGCTGAAAAATCAGGCTTACAGTGGCACCTGGATGGCTCAGTCATTAAGCATCTGCCTTCAGCTAAGATCATGACCCCAGGGTCCTGGGATGGAACACTGCATCGGGTTCCCTGCTCAGCAGAGAGCCCACTTCTCTCTCTCCTCCCTACTCCTGCTCCCTCTCACTATCTGTATCTCTCTCAAATAAATAAATAAATAAATAAATAAACTTTTTACAAAAAATCAGGCTGACAACCTAACAGTGTTTCCAGAGACTGTTTTCTCTTGCTGCTTTAAAAAATTCTCTCTTTACTATTACCTTTTAGCAGTTTTAATTACTGTGTCTTGGTGTGGACCTCTTTTGGTTGATTTTATTGAGCCATCTCTGTGCCGTCTCAGTCTGCATTTCTATTTCCTTCCCCATATTCAGGAAGTTTTCAGCTATTATTTCCTCAAATAAATTTTCTGCCCTCTTTTCTCTCTCTTCTCCTTCTGGGATCCCTAAAATGTCAATGTCATTATGCTTCATGGTGTCACTGGATTCCCTAAGTCTATTCTCACTTTGTCTAATTTCTTTTCTTTTTTTTTTTTTTTTACCTGCTCAGTTTGCTTATTTTCCATCACTCTGTCCTGAGGCCATTAATTCATTCTTCTGCTTCCTCTAATCTGGTATTTATCCTATCTAGTGTACTTTGAATTCCATTTATTGTGCTCTTCATCTCTGATTGGTTCTTCTTTATCTGTTTGGTGAGGGTCTTGCTGATGTCCTCCACTCTTTTCTCAAACCCAGTATCTTCATGATCATTACTTTAAATTCTCTATCAGGCATATTACTCAGCCCTATTTCATTTAGCTCTCTCGCTGTGATTTTGTCCTCTTCTTTGATATTTTTTCTGTCTCCTCATTTTGTCTAACTATCTATGTATGTTTCTAGGTATTAAGAAAGTTAGCTATGTCTCCTTTTCTTGAAAATAGTGTCCTTATGAAGAAGAGTCCTATGGTGCCCTGCAGTGTCCTGTCCCTTGTTCACCAGAACCTGGCACTTCAGGCGTGTTTCCTATGTGTGTTGCATGTACCCTGATGTTATGGCTGAGCCATTTTTCCTTTAGTCCTGTTGTCTGTTATGGCTCTCTTTGCTTGTTGTGGGCAGGTTTCAGTGCCTGTGTTGTTAATAGGCTAGTCTGGGGCCACCTTGGGCTGAAGTTGAGTCAGCCCAATGGTTTGTCAGAGATGTAACAGCATGAGATTGCAGGGTGTTTTCCCCTGAGAAGCTTTCACTTGTGGGTGGGGCTACATTTAGACCAGCCATTTGCTGACCAGCTGTTTGCTACCAGCCCACTTCTGGGTTGGGTGGTCTTACTGTTGTGTGTAATCTTTCACTCTTCCTTGGGCAGGACTCAGTATGGAGTGGTGCTGGCTCTTGTCAAGGCTGCTTGCACATGGCCAGTTTTGTGAAACTGCTTTGGTTGGTCTCTGGCCAAGATGTATTGGAGGAGACGGATCTGCAGTGTGCAGAGAAGCAGGATGCATGCTGATTTGCAAGGTCTTCACACTTGTCTTCTGGAGAGGGTATCTGCAGTGCTAGGACAGAGGCCCACCTGGATGGAGGGAGTGGGGAACACTGTTAATCAAGTTAGGTAGTGAGGTGACTGTGTGTTTATGCTGGGAGACATGGGGACTGAAATGGTGCCTGCCATTTCCTTTGTTCCTGCAGGATTCTGCCAGTGACCTAATCCCTCTAGGACATGCTCTGAGATGAGTAAACATTAACTTTCTCACCCATATGCCTCATACGTTTTTCAAGCTGCTACTTCTATGGTGTATCTTATGGGACTGTTTGTTGTGTTGTCTCTTTAAGAGCCAGAGCCCCCTCTCTCCCAGAGCCAAGCCCACTGATTTTTTAAAATCCCAAGTTAAAGTCCCACTGATTATAAGTACTTATAAAATTTGGCCCCTCTGGTTTTCAAAGCCAAATATTATGGTGATTTGTCTTGTCCTTTCAGGTTCCCCAGTGTGAGGGCCTGTTTCTCTCTCCTCTCTTTACCCATGACATCCCTTCTAGCTGCAGATAATCCCAAGGGACTTTTTAGGAGCCATGTCTCTGTCCTTCCTATGCTCTTCCATGTGGCCTCTCTTCTACACTTAGTTTATTGGGGTTTGTTTTGCCAGTCTTGGAGTCATTTTCTGGGCTATTTACATTGTTGCATTATTTAGTATTTTCTATGGGTTTAGGTGTGCTTAGGGTCTTCCTACTCTTGTCATCTTCCCAGCTATCCCAGGGTATGCTAATTTTTAGATCTAGTATACACCACCAAACTCAGTGCGCTTCCTCCTGTCGCAAATGAGTTGTTGCTCTGCATCCATGTGAACACTGAGGGGTTGTCAGTCTTTTCCATTTTAGCTGGTGTTGTATGTGTGGTGGTGCCTCATTATTGTGATTTTTTTGCTCTGATATATTTATTAATGAAAGTAAATACCACTTACATACTTTCTTTTGTAAATTACCCTTTAGATCTTCTATTCATTTTTCTCTTGGATCCTTTGACTTTTTCTTATTAAGTTTTAGGAGGTTTTATATATTCTGAATGTGAGACCTTTGTCAGTATATGTGTTGCATATATTTACTCACACTGTTACTTGCCTCTTCACTTTCACCATGGTGTCTTTGATTAAAAAACACTTGATTTGAATGTAGTCTAGTCTATCAATCTCCTCCTTTATAGCTATTGCTTTTAATAATCTGTTCAAGAAGTCATTTCTAGTGTGCCTGGGTCGTTAAATTGTTTAAGTATCCAACTCTTGAATTCAGTTTAGGTCATGGTCTCAGGGTTGTGAGATCAAGCCCTGCCTGCATTGGACTCTGCACTCAGCACTCAGACTTAAATCTGCTTGAGATTCTCTCTCTCCCTCTGCCCCTCCTCACCTCATGCCTCTCTCTCTCTCTCTCTCTCTCTCTCTCTCTCTCAAAATAAATAAAATCTTTTTTTTTTTTTTTAAAGCATCCAACTCTGGGTTTTGGCTCAGGTCATGATCTTGGGGTCATGGGATTGAGCCCTGTGTGGTTTCCACATGCTTAATAGGGAGTCTGCTTCTCTCCCTCTGCCCCTCCCTTTTTTCAAATAAGTAGATAAATCTTAAAAAAAAAAAAAAGGAAAAAATCATTTCCTACCTCTTCTACCTCAAGGTCTTAAAAATAATTTATCTTATGAAATGTTTATTTTTTACAATTCCAAGCTAATTCTTTCAGGAATAGATTTTTGTAGTTGGTATAAGACAGTTCTCAAGATTTACCTTTTACATATGGTTATGTAATTGACCTAGCACATTCATGAATTTTTATCACTAATCTTTAGTACTTACTTTGTCATAGTCTTATGCATGGGTCTGTTTTTGGACACATCTTTTCTATTGGTTTATTTTCTATTCTTGTTTCACTCTTACTGTCTTCTTACAGCTTTATATTAAGATTTGGTATCTGTATAATACTTTCTCTTATTTAATTCTTCTTTAAGAATGTCATTTCTTGGCCTTTTGCATATCATACATATTTAATAGTCAGATTATCAACTTCCATTTTTAAAACCTTGCTGGGATTCTGATTTATTTAGTGTTAATTTTTGACTGGATTTTATTATATTTTAATTATGATTATAATGTAACATGGATTAACATAGATGGTGAGAGTAAGATTGCTAAATATCAGAAAAAAGGGGCAGTAATCTTTTAAATATTAGCATATCCTGCCAGAAGAAAGACCTTTCAGTAAAGTTTATAGCTGGTAATTGCAAAAGATTTGTAAGTATATGCATCCAATCAAGATTGTGGATCAGTCTGGCATGTTACGGGAATCTCTCAATCCTGGCAAGGACAGATGGAGCTCTTGAATGTGCAGAAATAAACTATGGAAAGGTTCTCAAAATTTGCAAGGATCTATACATATATTCTTTATGAGTCTAGAAGTCTCAAAAAGGTTTTTTTTTTTTAAAGATTTTATTTATTTATTTGACAGATAGATCACAAGTAGGCAGAGAGGCAGGCAGAGAGAGGAAGGGAAGCAGGCTCCCTGCTGAGCAAAGAACCCAATGCGGGGCTCGATCCCAGGACCTTGGGACCATGACCTGAGCCAAAAGCAGAGGCTTTAACCCACTGAGCCACCCAGGTGCCCCTCAAAAAGGTTTTTAAATGTTTAGTTTAGGTAATCATCTCAAAAAATTGACATCAGCATATTCTGGGGCTTCTACATGGCCTTTGTTTTGATAACCAAGTTGTTTGATTTCTATGCACAAAATTACAATAAGGAAACCCAGAGAATGAAATGTAAATTTCTTGATGAATTCGTTTCAAGAGTCACAGAAACCTGTAAGCTTCAACTCACCTGGTTGACTTGAAATGACTACTGTATGAGGGCTTTAAGGTATCTGAGAGCTTACTTTTCTGTGTCAATAAGTTATAGAATCACATCATATTTTAATAATAATTGACATTATTTTTAAATATGAGGATAGATTATTGTAATAGAAGTGAATATGACTTTAGAAAAATCTATCCTACTTTTATAAATTTACTAGTATAACAAGATTTCCATTTTATTTCATAATAAATGTGTTATCCTGAAACTGAATCAAACAATCATTCTACCAAAACAGGCATAAAGCTGCCCAGACACTTAAGTATTCCTGAGAGTCAGTCAGTGCTCAAGATTAAAGTGTCTAGCAGGCAGTTGAACTTGTGTGGCTTTTAGGTGAATCTAACTGCTGCTTCATTTTCCAGGAGTACAGGGGATCAGAAGCGTCCTCTCCCAGTGAAACTACTCTGTGCCCCAATATCTCAGGGTGCTCACATTTGTTCTTTGGGATTGCAATACCATCTAAATTGGGAGCATTTAAGGTGGAAGTGGAGGGCATGGGTATATCTACTAATTACATAGAGTAATAGTTGGGGGGCCAAGCATGGGGAGAGACTTTGGTTGAGGAAGCAGAGTGTACAAACTATATAAGAATACGAAGTGGAGTTGGGAGATAGCTCAAAGGTGTAAATCTGTGCTCCACTTTAAGTGAAGTGATATTAAATATGAGCATGGTATGAGATTTGACTTTAGGGCTTAATATTCTTTTTGTATGAGGAATGAGGTGGTCCATATCTGTTGACCCTGACCTGAGTTTCAAAGTTCTGAGTAACAGTGTCTTTCCTCAGGAATCCAGACATTTTCAATTCCAGGGAAAGAGTGGTAAATATGGAGTACTATTAGACTTATTCTCCAGAAATCTCCTGCTTGATATTCTACTGCTGGCAACATGCCTTTTCTGGTACTGAGTTTAACAACAGGAAGGAGCATTCATGCATGAGCCTATACTTCTGGGGTTTTAATGGGTTACAGGAAACTTCTTTGTGAGCAGTAATGAATCTACTGGAAATCAGAGCTGGAATTAAGACAGATTCTTTACCATTGGCCTGGTGCAGAATGACTTGGATGCACACTTGCTGAGGCAATAATGAGTCTTTAGTGATGCAGACTGGTAACTGCTCAGGACTATGGGGTCTGAGATTTATAATCATACATCACTGAGTTTTTGAAAGCTTAAAATCAAGCCAATAATTAAGATGTTGACTACTAATATTTGTTGAGAGATTTTTGGTTTTGTTTTATTTTCTTTTTAATCAGGGGAAATGATAGTAGGGGGATAAGGAAAAGGAAGATACCCTAATGAGCATCAGAGTCATTAATTATTGGAAATATCCTATGGGATTACTCTGACTCACAATTTTGGTTAAAATGGGAGTCAAATCGCCACTTTTAAAGTTCAGATTTCTATTTTGGTTGCTTAAGGTTATTCATTAACAGTTTAATTAAAAAACTGTGGTAGAGTGAGTACTCTGTATGATTTAGTTTTAAACCCTCATTCCATGATTTGCCCTACTCTTCATTCTAAAAAAAGGGAAAATAGGTCTATTAAATATATATTATTTATGATCCATGAGAGCAGGAACTATATCTTCCTTATTTACTGCTGATTTCAAAGCTTAGTACAGTGTCCGACACATACTTAGTTCTCAATAAATATCAATTAAATGAATTTCTACCTTCCATATTACCTTGCTTCCAACTTCTAAACCAAATACTAAGAGCTTCACATAACGGCAGCTCTGGTAAGTTTCACACCAGTTTTCCTTGTGGTGTGACATTTATTTTTAGGCACCAACTCATTTATTTAGATTAAAGTTAATGAAAACAAATGAAATGACAAATAAAAATAATGTATTGTGGACCCATTTAGTCAGTGTTTCAATTATATCAGCCATTCTTAATTTTTTTAAAGACATAGATGGTATTAGACATATTTTTAGAGAAGTTTTAGGTTTAAAGCAAATATGAGAGAAAGGTACAGAGATTTCCCTTCTACCCTTGTCCTCCCCACATTATCAACATCCCCCCACCCAGATTAGTACATTGGTTATTACTGGGGACCCCAGATCATTACCACCCAAAGTACACAGTTTACATTAGGGTTCATTCTTGGTGTATGTTCTGGAGGCTTGGACAAATGTATAATGACGTGTATTTACCACTGTAGTATCATACACCATTGTTTCACTACCCTAAAATCCTGGTAATTCACCTATTCATCTGTCCCCCAACTCCTGGCAACAAGTGATCTTTTGTTTTTACTGTCTCCATAATTTTGCTTTATCCAGAATATCCTTACAATCATACAGTGTATAGTCTTTTCATATTGGCTTTTTTCACTTAGTAATATGCATTTAACTTTCCTCTGTGACTTTTCATAGCTTGATAGGTCATTTCTTTATAGTGCTGAACAATATTCCATGGTTTAAATGTATCATAGTTTATCCATTCACCCCCTGAAGAACATCTTAGTTGCTTCTAAGTTTTGGTAATTATGAATAATGTTGCTATAAACATTTAAGTACAGGGTTGTGGGGGTATAAGATTCCAAATGCTTTGAGTAAATATCAAGTAATGTAATGACTAGGTTGTGTGGTAAGAGTATGTTCAGCTTGAAAAAAAAAAAAAAACAACAAAAAAAACACCAAATTGTCATTCAAAGTGAATCCACTGTTTTGTATTCCCACCAGAATAAATGAGAATTCCTGTTACTCCATAGCCTTGGCAGCCTTTGCTGTTGTCAGTGTTCCAGATTTTGGCCTTTCTAATAGGTGTATAGTGGTATCTTATTGTTATAATTCACATTTTCTGATGACATATGATGTGCAGCAGTTTTTTCATGTTTATTTGCCATTTAAATCTTTTCTTTGGTTAGGGGTCTGTTAAGGTCAATGTTAATAAACATTGGTTTATTTTCAGTCTCTCTCCCTTTTTTTTTTTTTAAAGATTTTATTTATTTATTTGACAGAGAGAGATCACAGTAGTAGAGCGGAAGGGAAGAGATCACAGAGAGAGGAAGGGAAGCAGGCCCCCCGCTGAGCAGAGAGCCCGATGCGGGACTCGATCCCAAGACCCTGAGACCATGACCCGAGCCGAAGGCAGCGGCTTAACCCACTGAGCCACCCAGGTGCCCCAACTCCCTTTTTTTTCTTTTTAAATTAAAGATTTTATTTATCTATTTGACAGAGAGAGATCACAAGTAGGCAGAAAGGCAGGCAGAGAGAGAGAGAGAGAGAGAGAGGAGGAAGCAGGCTCCCTGCTGAGCAGAGAGGCGGATGTGGAACTCGATCCTAGGACCCTGAGATCATGACCTGAGTCGAAGGCAGAGGCTTAACCCACTGAGCCACCCAGGTGCCCTTTTTTTTTTCTTTCTTTTCTTTTTTTTTTTTTTTTTTTTTTTTTTTGCTTATTATCCTCTTGGATTTTAAGATTTTTAAAAAAAAGAGTTCTTTATATATTTTGAATAATAGTTCTTTATCAGGTATATCTTTTATAAATATTTCCTCTAAATCTATAGTTTCTTTTTTCATTCTTAAAAAATATCTTTCATGGATAGACCAGAAATTAATTTTATTTCATCTTTGATTCCTTTCATTAGATTTTTTGTTTCTTCATGTAGATTTTGTACTTTTCATATATTTATATCTAAATATATCATTTTTGAAGTTTCTAATGTTAATGATGTTATATTTTCAGTTTCAAATTTCACCTGTTAATTGCTGCTGGTATATAGGAAAGCTATTGACTTATGTACATCAGTATTATATCCTAAAACCTTACAATAATCATTTATTAGTTCCAGAATATTTTTGTGGATTCATTTGGATTTTTTTTTAATATTTTATCACCAATTTCTTTTTTTTTTTTTAAGATTTTACTTATTTATTTGACAGAGAGAAATCACAAGTAGACAGAGAGGCAGGCAGAGAGAGAGAGGAGGAAGCAGGCTCCCTGCCAGAGCAGAGAGCCCGATGCGGGACTCGATCCCAGGACCCTGAGATCATGACCTGAGCCGAAGGCAGCAGCTCAACCCACTGAGCCACCCAGGCGCCCCTCATTTGGATTTTTTACATAATAATGCCAAACAAGACATTTTTATTTCTTCCTTCCCTGTCCATATACTTTTAATTTCCTTTCATTATTATACTGCATTAGCTAATACTTCCAGTGCAGTATTGAAAAAGAATGGTGAGAGGAGACATCCCTGCCTTATTCCTGATATTAGTGGGAAAGCTTCTGGTTTCTCATCATTAAGTGTAATGTTAGCTGTAGAGTTTTTTTTTTTAATAGATATTCTTTATCAGGTTGATGAAATTCCCCTCTATTCCTAGTTTACTGGGAGTTTTTATCATGATTAGTTTTATCAAATTTTTTTTTGCATCTATTGATATGATTTGATATGATCATATGATTTTATTTAGCCTGTTGCTGTGAAGTATTACATTAATTGATGTTCAGATGGTAAACCAATCTTGCATACCTATAATAAATCCCATTTGGTCATGAATTGTATTTGGTCCAGCATGTGGTCTATCTTGATGAATGTTCCATATGAGCTTGAGAAGAATGTCTATCTGCTATTTGATGAAATAGTCTATGGATGTCCATTATAGTCAGTTAATTAATAGCAATGTTGATTTCATTTGTGTCCTTACTGATTTTCTGCCTGCTAGATCTATCCATTTCTGATAAAGGGGTGCTGAAGTCTCCAACTATAATAATGTACTCATCTATTTCTCTTAGTACTTCTACCAGTTTTTGCCTCATAAATTTTGGCCTCATATATTTTGATGATCGTTTATTAAGTTCGCACACACAAAGAACTGTTATGTTTCCTTGGAGATTGATTTCCCTTGCTTCCAAGTTTGTTCAGTCTAATATTAGTATTACAATCTTCTTTTCCTTCTGATCAATATTAGCATTAAATATATTTCTCTATTAACTTACTTTTAATTTTTGTATGTCTTTAAGTTTTTTTAAAGATATTTTTTATTTATTTGGCAGAGAGAGAGAAAGAGAGAGAGAGAGAGATCACAAGTAGGCAGGGTAGGGGGGGAAACAGGCTCCCTGCTGAGCAGAGAGCCCAATGCGGGGCTTGATCCCAGGACCCTGGGATCATGACCTGAGCTGAAGGCAGAGGCTTTAACCCACTGAGCCACCCAGGTGCCCCATATGTCTTTAAGTTTTAAAGTTGTTTTCTTATGGGGTGCCTGGGTGGCTCAGTGGTTGGGATCTGCCTTCGGTTCAGGTTGTGGTCTTGGGGTCCTGGAATGGAGCCCTGCATAGGACTCTCTGCTCAGTGGGAGACCTGTTTCTCCCTCTCCCACTCCCCCTGCTTGTGTTCCCTCTCTCTCTGTGTCTCTCTCTGTCAAATAAATACATAAATATTTTTTAAAATAAATAAATAAATAAAGTTGTTTTCTTACAGACTACATAGGGTTGGGTTTTTTTAATCCATTCTGACGATCATTTTTTTATTGTCATATTTAGATGATTGACATTCAAGGTGATTACTGACATAATTGGATTAATATTTATCATGTTACTGTTTTCTGTCCCCCCAATTTTTCTATTTTTGTCTTCCACTCTTTTTCTGTCATGTTGTTTTTAATTAAGCATTTTTCTTTTGTTCCAAGTTATCTCTTTTCTTAACATATTAACTATATTTTCTTTTAGCTTTTTTTAGTGGTTGCCATAGAATTTGCAATATACATTTACAGCTAATGAAAGGTCATTTTCAAAGAACACCATACAGTTTCACAGATAGTGTAAGTAACTTATAACAATAAAACACACCTCACTTGTCCTTCCCATCTTCTGTCAGTGCTTTCATTCACTTTATTTTATATAAGCATACATAAGTGTATGTTGTATGTTAGATACAGAAACAAGTATATATCATCAAAAGCACTGTTGTATTTTGAACGAACTATCTATTATATATTAACAAATAAATACTGTTATATACTCTATAATATCTATAACAAATAAAAACTGTTATATACTCTATATAATGAGTAATAAATAAGCCACAGAGATCTAATGTACAATATAATGAACATAGACAACAATATTGTACTCAAATTAAGTAATATAATAAATATCATTACAATGGCAATCATATTACAATATGTAAGTGTATCAAAGTAACATGCTGTACACCTTAAATTTCACAATATGTCAAAATTTATTTTTTAAATAAACAAAAACAAAAATTTTTGTTTTATTTTCATCTATTCCTTCTCTAATACTTTCCCTTCTTTATGTAGATCTGAGTTTTTGATATCAATAATTTTCCTTCTGTCTATAGAATTTATTTTAATAAATGTTTCTTGAAATGTAAGTCTATGAGCAACAAAGTCCCTCAATTATTGTTGGAAAAGCCTTTATTTTTCATTTATGAAGTATAATTTTGTAATGTGTCAAATCCCAAGTTGGTGGTGTTTTCTCTCAATGCTTTAGATATTTCACCTCACCCTCTTCCCCCTTTTGTGATTGCTGAAAAGAAGTTGGACATAATTATTTTGTTTTTGTCTTCAGTAGGCATTTTCTCTGGCTTCTTTCAGGATTTTATCTTTGGCTTTTTTGTAGTTTGAAAATAATATGCTTAGGTGTAGTGTTTGAGGTTTTTTGTTTGGTTGATTTGGGTTTGGGTTTGTATTTATCCTGCTTGTTTTCTGAGCTTCCTGGATATGTAGTTTGATGTGTAACATTAATTTGCAGAAGTTCTCAGTCATTATTGCTTCAGTTTCATTCCTGTTCCTTTTTCTCTTATCCTTTGGTATTTCCATTGCACATATGTTACATCTTTTATAGTTGTCCCCCATTTCTTGGATATTCTGTTCAGTTTTTTCATTCTTTGTTCCCATATTTTTTACTCTCAAGCTCCTCAAGCTCCAAGATCTTTTCCATGTCCAATCTGTTAATGAATCCAAAAGGTCACTCTTTGTTTCTGTCACTGTTACTATCGTTGGCATTGGTTTTTTCCTTAGGATTTCCATCTCTCTGCCTACCTTGCCTATCTGTTCTTGTATGCTGTCTAATTTATGTACTGGAGCCTTTTAGCATATTAATCATAGTTGGTTTTTTAAATTATATTTTTAAAAATTCCAGTATATTTAACATACAGTGTTATATTAGTTTCAGGTGTACAATAAAATGATTCAACAATTCTATACATTACTCAGTGCTCATCGTGATAACTGTACTCTTAGTCCTGGTCACAAATTCTACCCATCCCCCACCCATCTTCCTTCTGGTAACCTTCAGTTTGTTCTATATTAAAAGTCTTTTTTTGTTTGTTTGTTTCCTTTTCTTTGATCATTTGTTTCATTTCTTAAATTCTACATACAAAATAATTCATGTATTTGTCTTTCTCTGACTTATTCCACTTAACATTTTACTTTTTAAATTCCTTCTTGTTGTTGTAAGTGGCAAGATTTCATTCTTTTTATGTCTGAGTATTATATTTTATATATATAGATATATAATGTAATATATAAATATGTATATATATTTTTTTAAGATTTTTTTTTTATTTATTTGACAGAGAGAGAGAGGGATGACAAGTAGGCAGAGAGGCAGGCAGAGAGACAGAGGGGAAAGCAGGCTCCCTGCTTCCGAGCAGAGAGCCTGATGCGGGACTCGATCCCAGGACCCTGAGATCATGACCTGATCTGAAGGCAGAGGCTTAACCCACTGAGCCACTCAGGCGTCCCTGTATATATATTTATATATATACACACATATATATTTCTTCCACTTCTTTAGCCATTCATCTATTGATGAATACTTGGATTGCTTCCATAATTTAGCTATAATAAATAATTCTGCCATAAACATAGGGTACATATATCTATGTAGTGTACATATATCATGTACATATATCTATGTACATGTATCTATATAGCAAATTAGCATTTTCATATTCTTTGGGGAAAATACCCAGGAGTGGGATTACTGGATCATATAATAATTCTATTTTTAATTTTTTTGAGGAAACTTCATTCTGTTTTCCCCAGTGACTGTACCAGTTTACATTCCCACAAGGGTGCATGAGTTTTCCTTTTTCTCCCCATCCACGCCAACACTTATTTTTTTATGTTATTAATGTTAGCCATTCTGACAAGTATGAGTTGATATCTCATTGTAGTTTTAATTTGCATTTCCTTGAAAGTAGCTGATAATGTACATTTTTTTCATGTGTCTGTTGGCCTTCTGAGTGTCTTCTTTGGAGAAGTGCCTGTTCATCTTCATGCCCATTTATAAATTGGAATATTTGTTTTTTGGGTATTGAGTCTTATAAGTTCTTTATATATTTTGAATACGAACCCTGTATCAAATAGGTCATTTCCAAATACCTGCTGCCATTCAATAGGTTGCCTTTTAGCTTTATTGATTGTTTACGTCACTATGCAGAAGCTTTTTATTTTTATGTCATCCCAATAGTTTATTTTTGCTTTTGTTTCCCTTTCCCTAGGAGACATATCTCCTGGGGGAGAAAAGGTTACTGCCCATGTTTACTATAGGATTTTTATGGTTTCAAGTTTTGCATTTAGGTCTTTAAACCATTTTAAAAGTATTTTTGTATATGGTGTAAGAAAGGGGTCCACTTTCATTCTTTTGCATGTAGCCATCCAATTTTCTCAAAACCATTTGTTGAAACTTTTCCCCATGGCAATGTCTTGCCTCCTTTGTTGAAGATTAATTGAGCATATAATCAAGTATTTATTTGGGGTATTTCTATTCTGTTCCATAGGTGTATTTTTGTGCCAGTTTCATACTGTTTTGACTATAGCTTTGTAATATAGCTTGAAATCTGCACTCATGATACCTCCAGTTTTATTTTACTTTTTCACAATTTCTTTGGCTGTTCCAGTTCTGTTGTGGTTCCAAACAAATTTTAGCATTTTTTTTTCTAGTTCTGTAAACAATATTGTTGGAGAGCCTGGATAGCTCAGTTGGCTAAATGTCTGCCTTTGGCTCAGTCATAATCCCAGGGTCCTGGATTCAATCCCTGTATTGTGCTCCCTGCTCAACAGGGAGTCTTCTTGTCCTTCTACCCTCCCCTAACACTTATGATCTCTCTGTCTCTCTCTCTCAAATAAATAAAATCTTTTTTAAAAGTGTTGTTGGTATTTTGGTAGGAACTGTATTAAATCTGTAGATTACTTTGGGGAGTGTGGATATTTTAGCAATATTGGATTTCTCCCAATCCATGAACATGGAATGATTTTTCCTTGAGGTTTTCAATTTTTTTCATCACTGTTTATAGTTTTCAGAGTATAGGTCTTTTACCTCCTTGCTTAAGTTTATTCCTAGATATTTTATTGTTTGGGGGCAATTATAAGTTGGATTTTTTATTAATTTCTCTTTATTCAATTTCATTCAGTTTCATTGCTGGAAATCAGTCTGTTCAAATTTTCCACTTCCTTCTGTTTCCAGTTCAGGAGGTTATATGTTTCCACAGATTTATCCTTTTCTTTTAGGTTGCCCAATTTATTGGCATATGATTTTTCATAGTAACCTCATATAATCCCTTGTGTTCCCATGGCATTAGCTGTTATTTCTCATTGTTCATTTCAAATTTGTTTATCTACTGGTATCATCTATCTCTTCTATTGGTTTCTTGTAGTTTCTATTTTGTTTATTTCTGCTTTAATCTTTATTATTTCCTTCTTTCTACTGGTTTGGGTTTTGTTTGGCCTTTTTCTAGATCCTTTAGGTGTAAGGTGAGTTGTTTGCTTGTTTGTTTAGTTTTTCTTGCTTCTGGAGGTATGCTTGTACTGCTATCATCTTCCCTCTCAGAACATCTTTTGTAACATCAAAGAATTTGGATCATTGTGCTTTCATTTTCATCTGTCTCCATGTATTTTTTTTTACTTCCTCTTTGATGTCTTGGTTGACCCATTCATTATTTAATAGCATGTTATTAAGCCTCTATATATTTGTATTCTTTCCAGATTTTTTATTGTGCTTGATTTCTAGTGTCATAATGGTGTGGTCAAAAGATGCATGGTAAAATCTGAGTCTTTTATAATTTGTTGAGACTTGTTTTAGGGCCTAACATGTCATCTCTTTTAGAGACTATAATATGCACACTTGAAAGAATGTGTTTTCTGTTGTTTTTAAGATGGAATGTCTTGAATATATATGTTAAATCCTCTAGTTCTATGTGTCATTCAAAGCTATGTTTCCTTGTTGATTTTCTATTTAGATGATCTATCCATTGACGTAAATGGAGTGTTAAACTCCCCTAGTATTGTATTGGTGTTGATTACTTCCTTTAAGTGTGTCATTAGCTGCTATTGTATTTGGGTGCTCACATGTTGGTTACATAAATATTTACAATTGTTAGAGCTCCTTGTTGGGTTTGTTCCCTTTATGATTATATAGTATCCTTCTTTGTCTCTTGTTACAATCTTTGTTTTTTTTTTTAAGATTTTATTTTTTTATTTGACAGAGAGATCACAAGTAGACAGAGAGGCAGACAGAGAGAGAGGAGAAAGCAGGCTCCCTGCTGAGCAGAGAGCCCGATGTGGGGCTTGATCCCAAGACCCTGAGATCATGACCTGAGCTGAAGGCAGGGGCTTAACCCAGTGAGCCACCCAGGCACCCCACAATCTTTGTTTCTGCTTAGCAGGGAGCCTGCTTCCCCTCCTCTCTTCCTGCCTTGCTCTCTGCCTACTCGTGATCTCTGCTTGTCAAATAAATAAATAAAAATCTTTTTTAAAAAGATTATTTATGTATTTGAGAGAGAGAGAGAGAGAGCATGAGATGGGAGGAGGTCAGAGGAGAAGCAGATTCTGCATGGAGCTGGGACCCTGATGTGGGACTGGATCCCGGGACTCCAGGATCATGACCTGAGCTGAAGACAGTCGCTTAACCAACTGCCCCACCCAGGCACACCAGAAAGACCCATATTATTGTTGAAAGGACTCACTGAGCATCAAGAAGAATGAATAATAATTTAAAAAGTATCCACACTCAGTTCCACTCTTGCATAATTCCAGTACCTTAAGGATAATGCTAACTTCTAAAAGGACTAGGGAGCAAAAGGCAGGTTATTTACACTATAATGTGATGCAAATGAGCCTCAAATTTGTCATCAGTGTCACTAGATTCTAAAGAAAATGGAGCAGTACCTTCAAAGTGAGATCTGTTGGTGAGAACCAACAATACTAGGACAGTAATGATGTCATACAAGTTCCAAGGAAAAATTACTTTAATACTATATATTTTTCAATATAATTTTTTATTTTTTATAAACATATATTTTTATCCCCAGGGGTACAGGTCTGAAGTGGTGATGCAACATGGGGGCTTAAGTGGGTACGAGAAGAATAATACTATATTTTGACCCTAACCATATCACCAATTAAGAATGAGGGCAGAGTTCAGCTGCAGCAACTTCTTCCTAGGAACATCGCCAAAGGCAAGGGAAGCAAGGGCAAAAATGAACTATTGGGATTTCATCAAGATCAAAAGCTTTTGCACAGCAAAAGGAAACAGTTAACAAAACCAAAAGACAACTGACAGAATGGGAGAAGATATTTGCAAACGACATATCAGATAAAGAGCTAGTATCCAAAATCTATAAAGGGCTTATCAAACACATCACCTAAATAACAAATAATCCAATCAAGAAATGGACAAAGTCCATGAACAGACATTTCACTAGAGAAGACATCCAGATGACCAACAGACACATGAAAAAGTGCTCCAAATCACTCGGCATCAGGGAAATACAAGTCAAAACCACAATGAGATACCACCTCACACCAGTCAGAATGACTAAAATTAACAAGTCAGGAAATGACAGATGCTGGTGAGGATGCAGAGAAAAGGAAACCCTCCTATACTGTTGGTGGGAATGCAAGCTGGTGCAACCACTCTGGAAAACAGCATGGAGGTTCCTTAAAAAGTTGAAAATAGAGCTACCCTACAACCCAGCAATCACACTACTGGGTATTTGCCCTAAAGATACAAGCGTAGTGATAGGAAGGGGCACATGCACCCGAATGTTTATAGCAGCAATGTCCACAATAGCCAAACTATGGAAAGAACCTAGATGTCCATCAACAGATGAATGGATCAAGAAGATGTGGTATATATACACAATGGAATACTATGCAGCCATCAAAAGAAATGAAATCTTGCCATTTGCGACAACATGGATGGAACTAGAGCGTATCATGCTTAGCGAAATAAGTCAAGCAGAGAAAGACAACTATCATATGATCTCCCTGATATGAGGAAGTGGTGATGCAGCATGGGGGCTTAAGTGGGTAGGAGAAGAATAAATGAAACAAGATGGGATTGGGAGGGAGACAAACCATAAGTGACTCTTAATCTCACAAAACAAACTGAGGGTTGCTGGGGGGAGGGGGTTTGGGAGAAGGGGGTGGGATTATGGACATTGGGGAAGGTATGTGCTTTGGTGAGTGCTGTGAAGTATGTAAACCTGGTAATTCACAGACCTGTACCCCTGGGGATAAAAATATATGTTTATAAAAAATAAAAAATTAAAAAAAAAACAAATGGAAAATTTTTCAAGATGTCTTCAAGAAGAGAATTAATTATACTTGACAAAAATTGTATGATTAAAGCACTGGATGGTCCTTATGATAAAGAGAAGTTGTGATACCAATAATATAGTAGTAACAGTAACAGCATCATGAATGCAATTCCTTGAGCCTCTTTCTTGAAAGAAGGCCTCTTCCCTTAAACTTTCCCTTCCCTTTCTCTTCCCTGTCCATATTTCCTCTCTCTCTCTCATATACTCCCTCACTCCTTCCCTCCTTCCTTCCAATTATAATGTTATGGGGGGAAGAGAAAGGAGATGTTTCTTTTCAATTATTAAGTTATATTCAAATGTAACTGAGAAAGTTATATTTTCATCTTAAATTAGACTTTAGACAGTTGTCACATCTAATTCTTTTTATCATGCCTTGCGCCTGGGTGGCTCAGTGGGTTAAGCCGCTGCCTTCGGCTCAGGTCTTGATCTTGGGGTCCCGGGATCGAGTCCCGCATCGGGCTCTCTGCTCAGCGGGGAGCCTGCTTCCTCCTCTCTCTCTCTCTATGCCTCTCTGCCTACTTGTGATCTCTGTCTGTCAAATAAATAAATAAAATCTTTAAAAAAAAAAAAAAGAAGCCCCTTCCCATTTTGAACAAACTACCCTTTGATCTCAATTACTCCTTGAAACACTTCAGAAAGCACTCTAGTATCTCTTTCCTTTATATTCCTTCTCTATCCATGGAAAGGACCCCTTGACTACTGGCTCCAGACTCTATGGCTGATTTGTCCGTTTTTCTTCAATATCCAAATGTTTTAGCATTGATTCAACCCCACTCTGACTTTGTGTCTTAATTTTCATAGTTGAGCATTAACCAATTCCAATTTTTTTCCTTCTAGTGCCAGTAACTTGGGCCCTGTTGCTCTTGCTGAGACTCCTGTGTCAAATACTTGCCAAGTGTGCTGGTCACCTAGAATAGGTCCTGCCCCATCAGGCTTCACATCTGCCTCATGGACTGCTACTTGGATCTCCACATGTGACTGGCTCCCACATTCACCTTTTGGGTTTAATCCTGACAACAATTTTTACTTTCTTAAACCATGCTGATGTCACCTCCCCAACATAAATTTCCATCCATTGGCTGTCATCACATTCTCTGGAATCCAACTACTTAAATTCTGAACCTTTTAGAAAGTGGTAGACACTTTCTCTTATGCCACATATTTTGTTCTTAATAAATCTGAACCAGATACATATTTATTTGCTACATTGTCATGTAAATGTGAACCTGACTTTTCTTTTTATTTTTTTTTTATTATTTTATTTTTTAAATTTTTTCTTTTTTATAAACATATATTTTTATCCCCAGGGGTACAGGTCTGTGAATCCCCAGGTTTACACACTTCACAGCACTCACCAAAGCACATACCCTCCCCAATGTCCATAACTCCACCCCCCTTCTCCCAACCCCCCTCCCCCCAGCAACCCTCAGTTTGTTTTGAGATTAAGAATCACTTATGGTTTGTCTCCCTCCCAATCCCATCTTGTTTCATTGATTTTTCTAAACAACTCTGTCCATGCTATACTTGGTATCTGTTACTGTGGTTCCTGACCAATACAGTATTATTATATTAAAGTTGTTTTGGCTGAGAAAAATTTCAATGTAGGGTCATAAATACCACAATAATCAAGACATAAAACATATCCATCATCTTCCACCTCAAGCTCCAGGCACCCACTAACCTTGTTTTAGATTTCTTTTTTAAGAATTTCATATAAATGGAAGAATACAGAATTTGAATTTTCTTTCTGGTTTTTAGAAATCATTTTTGAGAAGATTTTGTTTATTCATTTGAGAGAGAGCACAGAGGGAACGTGAGAGAGGAAGAAGCAGACTCCTCGCTAAGCAGGGAGCTAGCCTGATGTGGGACTTGATTCTAGGATCCTGAGAACATGATCTAAGCAGAAAGCAGATGCTTAACCAGCTGAGCCACTCAGGTACCCCCTAGAAATCAATTTTTAAATGTTTTAATTTCTTACATGTGTGTGCATGAGTGTGCACACACATATAACAAATTTTAATGGTTATTATCTTTAAGTGATGGTAGCTAGTTGTCGCTCTCGACCCGCAAGAACGACCCGCAGACGAGGTTGAGTGGCAAACTTCTTTATTGTCAATCTTGATCCGGGAACTCTGAACACCGATCATAACCCCAAGTTATAGGAAACAGTGGATAGAAAAACAACCAATCACCATACCGCACACTATAACATCCAATCAGTAAGGGTAGATAAGGTCCAATCAGAAACGATACAGGTGACTTGAATCCATATCATGCGGGGGGCTCGTGCCCACTGACGTGAGCCCCCGAAACTTATTGTTCACTCTGTTTATGTGCCTTTTCCGTGACACCTGATTAATCATGGACCTCTATTAAGACTCCCAGTATAGAATGTACGTCACCCATGAACGCACCCAAATACCTTGGGTTGATCATTCACAGCCTTGCCTCCTCAGACACATCCGTCTACATGACTTCTAGCAGCTGTTACATGGCTCTCCACAGCTCCCCCTTTTTTATTTATTACATGGCAGGGATCGTGCCTGTCTTAGGTTGCCAATCCTCAACACACATGCTTACCCGTCATCGGGTACTCCCCCTAGCCGAGGAGCCCCTGTCTTAGGTTGCTATGGTGAGGGATCAGTCTTACCCGTCTTTGGCTACCGACCCAGCATACTTAGCCATATTCAGGGGGAGGCGCTAGCCTCCAGAGCCATCATGGCCATGTCTGCCATGTTAGTCAGCAGCTATAGCTTTAAGAACATTTGAGTCACACTCATTAGGCTTGTTCGTTTGTCTAGCCTGAGGAGGAGTACTATAAAGTTCTTATTACTAATACCAGGGTCAAAAGGCACATAAGAATAACGATTATTGCTAATACACCTATAATAGTTTCTATAACATACCATGCATGCGTCAGGGAAGGGAAGTGAGAGAACAAGGAATTTACAAAGTTTTCAGCAAGTTGTGCTACAGTCAGTTTAGCACTTGGAGCTTCCCCTATATCCAGAATTTAAACAAGCATCAGTAACAGATATGAGTCCAGATGAGGGAGATGCACTCTACGCCGAGCTATTTGCAGGAACTCTTGGAGTGGGGCAGTCTCTTGTCTCGGCCACAGTTGAGTTGGCTCCGCCTTCGTGGGAACAGGCTGCAGGACAGTCATCGTCGCTATCATCACCATCACCAGCATCCTCCACAGGCTCCGTGGCCACCAGCCTGGTGAGGCGTTCCGGCACCCAGAGTGGGGCGGGCGCATCCTGCGGGAAAACACAAAGGGAACCTCGGTGCCGCCTAAGCACCGGGTTGGGTCCTTCCATAAGCCAGTAAAGACATCTTTCCACTTCACCATAGATTGCTGCGCTTTCTGTTGGCCCCAATGGCGCTCCGCGGCTGAAACGCCGTCTTTGTCAAGTGTGAGAAAATTTAAAATAAAAGTGGTCGAGTTGGTAAGGTCTGTAGGTGTATGATATTCCTCCCCTATTCCCCCTTTTTGTATTTTTTGCAAGGTAGTTTTAAAGGTCAGGTGAGTGCGCTCTGTATCTGCAGGGTGTAGTGGAATGGAAAAGAAACAGTCTTTGATGTCAATTACAATAGAGGGCCAGTTTTTTGGCAACGCCGTCACGACTGGGAGCCCTAACTGAATGGGTCCCATGACCTGCATTTGATCATTAATCTGTCGTAGGTCATGTAGCAATCGCCAGTTGCCTGATTTCTTTCTTATTACAAATATGGGAGTATTCCACGGAGACGTGGATTTTTGAATATGTCCTGCCCTGAGTTGTTCTTGGACTAGCTCTTTTGCCGCTTGTAATTTATCTTTTGTTAAAGGCCACTGAGGCACCCAGCGTGGCTCCGGTGTTTTCCAAGTTTTCGCACAGCCTGACTGATATGGCGGGGGCCACTCATGGGGTGGCGCCGTGGGGCTGGAATGAGGAGTCGGCGCACGGTCTATTTCTGCTTCTGGTTGTTTCACAGCTATGGGTTTTGCCTCTGTTGGTAAGCCTAAAGCCTCTGGATTCTTTTTCTCCTTACCCCCTTTTTGATTTTGAGTTAGTTCATCTGGAAGTCCCTCTGAACTCTCACTATCCACCTCAGAGCTCTGGGAGGACCCCTTGTGTGATTCTTCCTTTAACTGCTCTAAAATCTCCCCTCCTTGTTGTACAACCTGTTTTAGTCGCTCCCGGGAAGATTGCAGACATACTTTCACAAGGGACCACATAGCCAGAGTTCCGGCATTCACGGTGGGGTTCTGCCTTAAATCCTCTCCTAGATGTTCCCACTGAGGCACATTCAGAAGTCCCTCCTCTATGAACCAAGGGGCAATTTCACTGGCCTCCTTTAAGAAGGCACAAGCAGTCTGAGACTTCAAAGGAGTGCCATTAGCTTTCAGAATATCTCTTAATGGTCCTTCCATCCTATATCGGGCTAATTCGTTTCCCATTCTGGAAACTCCCCCCCTCTGAGGAACTTAAAATGTTAGCCCCTTAGGATCGTCCCCAGAGAAATTTTCCCCCGTCTAAAGACAGGAAATAGGCATGCACTTTCCGAATCGTTGCTCTTACCCCAATCCTCGGTCCACGTCCAGTGTCGCGGTTCCCGGGTTTTCGGCACCAGATGTCGCTCTCGACCCGCAAGAACGACCCGCAGACGAGGTTGAGTGGCAAACTTCTTTATTGTCAATCTTGATCCGGGAACTCTGAACACCGATCATAACCCCAAGTTATAGGAAACAGTGGATAGAAAAACAACCAATCACCATACCGCACACTATAACATCCAATCAGTAAGGGTAGATAAGGTCCAATCAGAAATGATACAGGTGACTTGAATCCATATCATGCGGGGGGCTCGTGCCCACTGACGTGAGCCCCCGAAACTTATTGTTCACTCTGTTTATGTGCCTTTTCCATGACACCTGATTAATCATGGACCTCTATTAAGACTCCCAGTATAGAATGTACGTCACCCATGAACGCACCCAAATACCTTGGGTTGATCATTCACAGCCTTGCCTCCTCAGACACATCCGTCTACATGACTTCTAGCAGCTGTTACATGGCTCTCCACAGCTAGTAATAGCAGACATGTCCCATTCCCATTCCTTCACCTTCAATCATGAGCTCCAGTTCTCATTAGAGTGTCAAGCTCTCCACTACTGCAGGTCTTGTGCTTTGGGAGAGGGCTTCACCCATGGTTCCCTGAGTTAGTCACTGCTGAACCTATGAGGGATTCAAAGCCAGGCCCATTTAGAGCCAACTCAAATCTGAAGCTTTGGTTTCAGCCTTCAGGATTGCAATTCTTTCTTTTCCCATAGATTTGGAACTTTAGAATATTTGGAATGTAACCATGCTGCAGCCTTCAAGAGGTAGCCCATCTGAGAATGAAGTAAGACTCGTGCATGGCAAAGCCAGAGATGGTGAGACAGAAATCTAGTCTTCATAACATCCTTTGACCTCAAGTCAACTGGTAACTAAAGCTAGTTCAATCCCTGCTGTTTTCAGTACTAGGAACCAATAGATCCCCCTTTTATTTAAGCAAATTTAGCTGGTTGTTCATGTTACATAGAGTACAGATTCTTAACAGTTATAAATTACAGATTTTTTCTTAGTATCTTTCTGTATTTTCCATTTTTCTATGATATACATAATAGTTATAAATAGAATCCCCCCACCATGACCCATAAGGATTACAAAATTGTTTTTAATTCTCCAAAATAGTATTACCAAATTCTTTCCCTTATTTTTGGTGCTGAAATTTTAGTCTTTTAATGTTATATCTGAATCTTATTTTGCAGATAAGGAATATATTTCCTTAAAGAAATACTTATTCCTAAATCTTGTTCAAGCTATTTTGGTAACTGACAATACCTAAAATGGTTTCAGAATAATCTTCTTATTTTCTCTGAAGCTAATATATTTAAGAAAACCTTGTTTTCCTTAGCTATGTCAATGTATTATGGGCTACATTTATCATTCCATGCAGATTTCCATCCCAGACTATGACACATATTTTTCTTTTAAAATAACTCTTCATAAGTAGTTGTATGCACATTTTTAATATGAAGCACTATATTTAACAAAACTCACAGAATAGTTTTGATTATTGCATATTTGCTGATAAACAGTTTGAGATCCTTGATCTTCTCTAGTTAAAATTCGCTGGAATTAGATTAGTTGAAACACGGGGGTAGGATGGAGGAGAGAGCTAGGTGTCATCTTTAAATAAGAGGAGTCAGAACTCTGCATGGAAATCTGGAAACAATAAATTATGTATTGTCTTAGTATTTTCAGGCTGCTATAATAAACCACCATAGAATGGGTGGCTTATAAAAAACAGACTTTATGGGGCACCTGGGTGGCTCAGTGGGTTAAGCCTCTGCCTTCGGCTCAAGTCATGATCTCAGGGTCCTGGGATCAAGCCCCACATTGGGCTCTCCGCTCAGTGGGGAGCCTGCTTACTCCTCTCTCTTTGCCTGCCTCTCTGCCTACTTGTGCTCTCTGTCTGTCAAATAAATAAATAAAAATCTAAAACCAACCAACCAAACAAAAAAAACCTGACTTTACTTCTCATCCTTCTGAAAGCTGGGAAATGCAAGATCAAGGTGCTAGCAGATCTGGTGAGGATCTGCTTCCTAGTTTGTAGACAGCTGTATTTTCTCTGTGTCCTCACATGATGGAAGGGGCCAGAGAGCTCTCTGGAGTCTCTTCTGTATGAGTACTAATTCCACTCATGTGGACTCCACCCTCATGATCTAGGCACCTCACAACACCCTGCCTCCAAATGCCAGCACATTGGGGATTAGATTTCAATATATGAATTTGTGGTAGAACACACACATTCAGTATATAGTATGTTATGTTTCAGGAATTTGTTTTAGGCACAAAATATATATAGACAAAAAATGTCTTGGGACGCCTGGGTGGCTCAGTTGGTTAGACGACTGCCTGCGGCTCAGGTCATGATCCTGGAGTCCTGGGATCGAGTCCTGCATTGGGCTCCCAGCTCCATGGGCAGTCTGCTTTTCCCTCTGATTTCTCCTCACTCATGCTCTCTCTCACTACCTCTCTCTCAATAAATAAATAAAAATCTTTAAAAAAAATGTCTTTCCACACTCAAGGACCTTAGCTATTTAGTAAGTGTTGACAATTTGCATGATTCTACTTAGCTCACTCATGTGGGAGAACAGTTAAGGCTTTTGGTGAAAAGCAAGAAAAACTGGCTCTGAATGTAAAATGATAACTTTTGGAAGGATCTGGCATGGCTCACCAAATAAAACAGCTGCTGAAGAACTAGGCTGCAAAGTATAGGAAGATGGGATGCTCTGAGCATTCCATAGCAGGGACTAATCTATAACTTCAATAAATCAGCTCCATAATTTATCCTTCTCTTTGTCTCTCTCCTAAAAATGTAAAGTCCCAGGAAATAGTCAGGCTAAGAAGGACAAATCATTTTGTCTTGACAAATTCATCAATTCTTCTTTTACCAGAATAATGGTGATAATAGATGCTAGGCAGCAAAAACCATAATATTTACCACCTTCAGTTAAGCTTTGGCAGTGAATATAAAACTTGGATACTCAAAGCCCCCATTCATGAGATGGATAGTTCATGTTTTAGGGTAACTCCTTATGGATATCTCCTATCTTGTGAAATAATTCTGTAAAGTACTCAGCACGATACTAATCATATATTAAACCATCAATAAATGACAGCAGTTACTAAAGCTTTTTTCATTCCAAAATAATGGCTTTTATATTTCCTTAAAATATTTCAGTATGTTGTCCTGGAAAACATTCATATTAGGCCACTTCTTTAGAATACAGTGGCATGACATGAGGATAGTTGCATGAAAATCACTCTACTAGTACAATTTGGAATCAGTCTGGACAAGGAGGAAAATTGGCTTTTGACCTGAAATGAAACCTGAACAAGAAGTAGAGCAAATGCTGAAGAACTAACCTGGCTTGTCTTTAGGGTTTGGGCCTAGATGTGTATCCTGGTGGTCCAGGAATAGGATTCAAAGTTTAAGGAAGCATACCTGTCCTCATCTACCATTTATGGCAAATGACCTTTTGATTCTGATGTGTACCTCTGTTGTAATAGAGTTAGACATCTATGCAGTTGCCATGGCCTCATCTTTCTGCCCCTTGACTTCAGGTCATGTGACGTGCTCTGACCAATGTAATGTTCAATGTTAAAGAGAGGAGGCTTGAAATATGCTTGTACTTTAAGTCTTCTTATTCTTCTGCCATTCTTGTGAGAATAGAATGAAACACATGGCCCCAGAAAAGACACATAGAACAGAGCCACCCATGCTGAATCTCACATACATTACTGAGAAACAGATGCTTATTGTAAAGTGTCACAGAATTTTAGGGTAGCTGGTGAGCAGAATTATTGTGGCAACAGTTGACAGATAGGTTATTTTAAAAATTCTTAATATATACTTGGGAGATGAATGATTAGAGGATGTGAAATGACCTCTAGCACAGATCACTACGAACCCCAAAACTGGCAATGTATCAAAATTTGATGGACGTATTTTCAGACATTATTGTTATAAAATCTCTGTACTTCACTGAAATAGTGTTCATCATTTTATAATGTAGAGTTCTCAAAAAATATTTATGACAATGTTGTTAAAGAGGTTCTCTTTTCAAAATAATGCAGCTCCATCAATTAATGAAAAAATATGAAAATTTTAAGTTGAACTTAATTAGCATTCTTTGAAGTGCCCATAAAAATTAGAAAAAGATAATGACATCTGAAAGCTATTCTTAATTTGAAGAAGTTAATTGTTTCATGTCTGAACAGAGGAAGAGACAAAGCAAAAGATCTGCTCAACAGAGTATATAGAAGGTAAGTTCTATTTTTAATGCTTACTAAACAGAAGAAATGCTCGATTAAATGAATAAGATTAAGCAATAAAAAACAAAGTATTTCCTACTATAAGATTGTTATAATATACCTTCATTTTATCCTACTGGTGTATTTCTTTTATACTTTTGTAAAGATGTCATGCAAACTTTGGTTTTTGTTTTGTTTTATTTTAAAGACTTTATTGTATTTATTTGACAGAGATCACAAGTAGGCAGAGAGATAGGCAGAGACAGAGGAGGAAGCAGGCTCCCTGCTGAGCAGACAGCCTGACATGGGATTTGATCCCAGAACCCTGGGATCATGACCTGAGCAGAAGGCAGAGGCTTTAACCCATTGAGCCACCCAGGCGCCCCACAAACTTTGCAAATAAGAAGTTATTTTCAAGGAGTGTTTTTTTTCTCTAGACTTTTGTATAGGTGACTTGTAAAAGATCACAGTGTTAGTCAGAGTGTTCCCAGAAGCAGAGTTTTTAAAAGATCAAAATATGTTCAACTAATCCATAAGACAAAGGTAAAGCCTTTGGGTCAAAAGCTATTTATGCCATAGATAAAGTGAAAAAAATCTAAATTTGTTAAGTAACCCAAGTAAACATTAAAGTCCCATCTATTAGGAAAAATATAAAAGTAAAGTTGAGTATGAGTAATGGGAGTGGTTAGTACCTGTTTCAGGTGCCTATTTCTGTAAGCGAGCTACCCCAAAATTAGCGTCCTGCAACAAGAATCATTTATTGTTATGATCTCTCATAGATCCGAGGATAGACTGGACTCAGTTAAGTGTTTTTCACTGAGGATGTCTCCTGTAGTATAGGCAGAGAGTGGCTGGACTAGAGACATCCAGATGGCTTCATAGCTCAAATGTCTGATGCATGGGCTGGGCACAGTCAAAAAGCACACCCATAGGCATGGATTTCAACCTCTATTTCCTCCCTTCCTGTCCTGCTCAGTAACATTATAACCAATATTGGCAAGTGCTTGTTTTGCAAACCTCCAGAGTGGTCATCCTATTTTAAGTCAATGAGTATATACATATATAGGAGACTGGGAAGGTGGTGGAGTAGGAGGAACCTAAGCTGGCCTTGTCCCACAGACACAACCAGGTAACACTCACATCAGGGTAATAACCCAGAAAACTACCCAAAGACTGGCAAGGAGAGGCCACCATGAAGAAGGTAGGAAAGGTGGAGAGGTGATTTGAAGCCTAAACAGGTCATGGCTACTTGTGGAGAGGAAGGAGCCAGGGGTGCTAAGAGTGAGAAACAGACTGTCACACAGAGGAGACTGTAAGGGTAAGACAAACCCTGTAACATTTGGCTTTGAAGGTGAGAGGGGACACATTTCACTAGTTCTTAACAACAAGCAGCCTTAAAGTTTGGCCTGGTTAGTACCTGGATAGAATTCTAAATGTCAGTAAGCTCCACTCTAGGAGAGCCCTGAGAATGTTAGGAAGTTGAGTCTCCAGCCTTAAAGAGATAGCATGCCAGGCAACCTTAGCAGATAGAACATAGTACCAGCAATTTGAAAAACCACCAAGAAAAGACTGGAGGGAGAATGATTTACTCATCACATGGCATGTCCTAGAGATACAAGGATCTCAGAAAGACTCCTCCAGGAACAAAGAAACTGATAGGCACCATTTCCCTCTCCCTCCCCTCCTTCCTGCCCCGAGCTCCTAGCATAAACACACTGCCATCTGCAGAAACCAGATCAGTGCCCACACTCCCTACTTAACTTGTTTGGACAAAGCCCTGCCCTCATCACTTCAGCAGATACACCTTTCCCAGTCACACTTGCCTCAGTCCTGGTGCTACCAGTTCATGCACCTAAAAGACCAGTGCAAATCTTCACAGCAACACAACCCTTGCCTTTTTTGGGATCCTTTTTCCTGGAAGTGATAGCCCATGCACTCTCGGCACTTCTGCTAGGTCAGCCCAGTCCTGAAGCAGGGGCTCCAGGTCTCACTTAGCAAGTTGATGGGCATGTACCTTGCTAAAACCCACTCTACATCAGCTATGGACCAAACATTGCTCACTACAGGCAAGAAAGCCACTGCAGTCAAAAAGGTGTGAAGGAAAAAGTGTCCAGAACAAAACAGGACACAAACAACACGCACAGGAGTCAGTCCTTGAAGTGCCAGGTCCTAGGGAATAGGAGACATGGCACTGAAGGGTATTACAAGACCTTTTCATCATAAGGCCACTACTTGCAAGAGCAAAGGATATAGCTGATGTTCCTAGTATAAAAAAACAGACACAGGTAGTTAGAAAAAATGAGACAGAAAATATGGCCCAAATGAAAGAATGGGACAAAATCACAGTAGGAAAGCTAAATAAAATAAAGATCCATAATATGCCTGGCAGAACTTTAAGTGATGATCAAAAAGATACTTGACTTAAGAGTGGAGGACCTCAGTGAGACCTTTAATAGATAGAAAACATAAAAAAGAACCAATCAAAGATGAAGAAATCAGTAATGGATATTAAAAATAAACTAGGGGAAATAAATAGTAGACAAGAGAAAGCCGAACAGATCAGCAACATGGAGAATGGAGTAATGGAAAACAATAAAGTGGGGAGACAGAGAGAAAAAAATAACCAAAAAAAAAAAAAAAAAGAAAGAAAGAAAGAAAGAAAAGAAAATAGACTAAGGGAATTTAGTGATACATTCAGCATAATAACATTCACATTTTAGGGATCCCACAGAACAGGGAGAAAAGTGGGCAGAAAAATTATTTGAGGAAATAATAGCTGAAAACTTCCTTGAATCTGGGGTGGGAACAAATATCCAGATCCAGTAAGCACAGAGAACTCAATGAAATCAACCCAAGGAGGTCTACACCAAGACATATATTAATTAAAATGGCCAAAGGAGAATTTTAAAAGTAGCAAGAGAAAAGAAAACAGTTACATACAAGGAAAGCCTCTGCTTTCAGCTCAGGTCATGATCTCAGGGTCCTGAGATTGAGCCCTATATCAGGCTCTCTGCTTAGCAGGGAGCCTGCTTCTGCCTGCCTCTCTGCCTACATGTGATCTCTCTCTCCCTCCCTCTCTCTCTCTCTCTCTGTCAAATAAATAAATAAAATCTTAAAAAACAAAGAAAGAAACCAACCTTGCCAACACCTTGATTTGGACTTTTATTCTCCAGAACTATGAGACAGTAAATTTCTGTTGTTTAAACCTCATAGCTTCTGTTATTTTTTCTAGCCACTAATAGAGCACTCAATATCCATTTGCCCCTCAACTGGGATGTTAGTTTTGAGATCCAGTGAAGAAGTGGTCATTTCCTCACTTTATAGTCACTGTTTTTCTCTAGCAACTAATAATCTGTAGGATTATTGAGACCACACAAATATCCTTCCTCTCAAAAATATTACCTTCTCAGATTTAGCATCTATTCGTGATTTTTTTTCAATTAATTTTTTATTTTTTCAGCGTAGCAGTATTCATTATTTTTGCACCACACCCAGTCCTCCATGCAATCTGTGCCCTCTCCAATACCCACCACCTGGATTCCTCAACCTCCCACCCCTCCCCCGCCCCTTCAAAACCCTCAGATTGTTTTTCAGAGTCCATACATAGTCTCTCATGGTTCACCTTCCCTTCCGATTTTCCTCAACAACCTTCTCCTCTCCATCTCCCCATGTCCTCCATGCTATTTGTTATGCTCCACAAATAAGTGAAACCATATAATAATTGACTTTCTCTGCTTGACTTATTTCACTCAGCATAATCTCTTCCAGTCCTGTATTCATGATTTTTGTCTGAATCAATCTTTACCATTTTGGTATCAAACAATGATTTTCCTGTTCCAGTACTTTCTGTACATTTACTGGTTGGAAGTCATTCTACTATAAATAAGAGTTCTCTTTCCTTCTGCATGTTTTTATTTATCTATGTAGAAACGATACATAGAATCTTGTTTTTTTAATCTAGAATTAATTACAGTCTTCATTAGTTTAATGACCAAATTTTCCACATTTCATCAGTTGGAACACCTTTATGTGTGTTGAATCTTGTGTCCTCTTAACATGTCTCCAGCATTTAAAAAAATATATTTTCTTGCTTCTGGCTTAACAAGACATTCTATTCATTTTGTACTTTCCTTTCCCGGGCTGTGGAATCAACTGCTTCTCTGAGGAGCCCTACTACTTTTAGTGGGTAATGGTATTACAGAGCAAGATCTGAGTACTAGAGGTAAATGTTACTATTGGAATGTCTCTGTTTGTAGGATCTTTCAGCAGATAAAGCTGAACACACACATGCACATACATATACATATTTTAGAATTCATGAACTTGCATCAGCATCCCCATTCTAGTTTATCTACTTCCAAACACATGTGACCTTTCTTCCTGGCTCCCAGAAACATCAACACATTTAGCTTTTGCTTGATCCTATAGTTTAGCTAAAATAGTTACAGAATTGCTTCACCCACCCTACTATAAGAAATAATCCTAATAAAAGTAATTTTGTGTTTCCTTGTCATTTTTTACACCATCTCCACCACCATGAGTGAACATGGTCAGACACTGTGTTCATAAATTACTGAAATATATGTAGACTAACTCTTGTTTTATAGATCATTATCTTTCCAATCTCTCAGAGCATATTAACAACATTTCTTTTAATTTCTCTTCTGATCTCTCAATTGTCTGTTTTATCTAAGGTCAGTTCTCTTTTCCTTTTGTATCTTTAATGTCCTTGAAAATGAATGATTGTTAATTGTGTTTTCTCATTCATGGATAAAGAGCTGAGTTTTTAATGTGCTGTACAGCGTGGATGTTCTGAATATGTACATTCTAATTTTCCTACTAACTCCCTTACCTGAATGGGAAGGTTAACTCTAGTCTCCATGTACATGAATGCGTCCTTTCAATTGGCAAGAGAGAATACCCCCACCAAACTCCCATCCCCAACAAATAGCAACAAAAAGGACTTTACTTTGGAGTGCCTATATCTATGCTCAGGTACCTAGCTCTTCCTCACACAGATCAGCTGACATTTTTAGAGATCACTCTTACCATTTTATCTTAGAAACTATCAGAATATATTGAGGAGATGAGGCAAGTGATGGGGGTGATAGCCCAAGATCAAAATACTTCTTTAGATAACTCTTTAATAAATCACCTACCCATTCTTGTCTTCCTTCTTACCAGCTCTTGTTCTGTAGTTAGTTTTTTTCTTTCTTTCTTTCTTTCTTTCTTTCTTTCTTTCTTTCTTTCTATCATTTTTTCATGGCTATGGCACTAGCTGTTACGTCTATCATAGACATTTACCTAATATTCTTTTGAAATTTAGTTTCTGCTCTAGTTAATTTTTCAAAATCACCGCTTTGGTTTTGCATCTTTAAGAAACTGTTTTGGTGTTTTTTTAAATTAAAAATTGAAGTATAGTTGACCTACAATGTTAGGTTAGGTTCCAGTGCACAACATAGTGAATAAATACTTGTACACATTGCACCATGCTCACCGTGTTAAGTGTAGCTGATCTCTGATCTTTGGTTGTTCTCTCCTCTCCTCTCAGGACCATCATGAATTAATTCTAACTTAAATTTCCTTATAGTCAGTCATTTCAGTATAATATATAGAGGGGACAGAGGTCAATGTAAATATTTGGTTGAATAAGATTGTGTACTTTTCTTTCTTGAGCATAAATAGCACCATGAATTCTGCATGGGTGATGTAAGGTGAGATTATCCTACTTATACAAGTGTTAGTGTACATGAGGGTTTGTACCTTGAGTAGGAAATGTGGCTCATAGGAACTCTGTTGTAAGTTCTGCTGCAGGCTGTAGGTGTAAGTCATTGAAGGTAGAAGAGCTAATGGAGTAAAACATGTGCTTGGTTTGTTGTCCTGGTTGGTGCAGAGATTCCTAGTGGAATGTTTTGCTTTTTCAGTAAGCTCATCCCTTTGTATATCACAACATGCAATTCCATCATCCTAGAATTTAATAAAGAGGTTTTATATGGTGATACAATCATAAGTAGATACCAGAATTTCATTCCTAGTCTTCCCACTTTGTAACACTTCTATACATCAAGGAACCTGAAAACTCTGTTCATCTCGCTATGCCCACAATACCGATCTTCCATACTAGATTATATTAGACACAAAAGAGAGTTTCTTGGACTGAATCAACTTCAGGATTCAACTACCAAGAAAAACCAAACTGCTTTTCCTATTTATATATTACTTCTGCACACTGTCGTTTTATAACAGTAGCAGTAATACTCCATTTTTAAATATCTTTATTAGATTAAGGGGAAGGTTGAATATTTCTCAAAGACCTTTAATGGCAGTGGCATTCTACTTTTTGAACTAAACTTTAAGGATTTCATGAGAGTCACTTCAATTTTTAACATTAGCTGTGAAAACTGAAAGATCCTAGAAAATGAAAGCTATTTTTCTTCATAGGCATAGGGACAGGGAATTTTAACATTTGGTAATGACCAAAACTCATTTAATTGCTGAATGATTCTGCATTCATTGTACAGCAAGAACTGGAAAGACTTGAGCTCTGCTCAGGCTCTCCTATAGCATTTTTATCTCTGCATGTTTCTTTATGCCTGATGCAGTGATTAATCAGCAATATTGTCCATCCTCCATTTCATATTTCCTTTTTAAAAATCCTGTATGAAGTTTCTAAATATTCATTTCTTTATTTTTTCATTTGTTCTCAAGCCTTGCTTTCTACTGCTTTGCAGATTTTTCATTAATGATCACAGTGGTGGTGGGTATTATGGAGGGCACATATTGCATGGAGCACTGGGTGTGATGCATAAACAAATTTTGGAACACAAAATAAATAAATAAATAAATAAAATTTGAAGTTGATGAGAAAAAAAATGATCACACATAAAAAGCTTGCTGCAAGGAAACTAAAACACAAATTAGGAATAATTTTTTAAGGAATCAGACTTCCATTATCTTTACTCAATGACTTTTGTGAGGTTTCCTTGTGTTTCTTTTGTTTGTTTTTGATTTGCAATGTGACATATGTTAACTTGTATTCACATTCATAGAAAAGATATTTGTCAAAATCATAATCATACTTTCAAAAAAGTATGCTAAAGAGAGGATCTCAAGCATAAGTTGCTAATTGTCATCTAAAATTCTGTCTGATTTGTCATCTCTTTCTTTTTCTTTTTCTTACCTATTTACCTGTCACTTAGCATGCTTTAAGGGTAAGAGTTTCAAAAAGACCAAAAGAACAGATAAGGCAGATATGAAGTTGATGGGAGCTTGCCAGACTCCAGTGAAGTCTTCACTATGAATAGAGTTCAGAGAAAAGTGGAACTTAGAATTTTGAAATTTAAAAATGTAATAAATAACCTTCTGACTCAAATAACCTTCTGTAATGTTATGATGACTACTTGGATGTAGCAGAGCCCACTCATTCTATTATGTATGAAATTTTACAGAACTATGGTTAAAAACATGGATTTTATAGTCAGAGAGTCCAGGGTTCAACTGCATCTCTGACACTTATATGTTATGATTTGTAGTATGTTACTTAATATTTATGAACTTCATTTTTCTAAGGTGTAAAATGGGGTGATAATAGTTGTAATAATAATACCTATTTCATGGAGTTGTTACAAGGATTGAATTAGCTAATGTATGCAAAGTGCTTAGCAGAGTGTGATGCATAGTAAGTGCAGTAAAATGTTAATAAATACAAAGAAATAACTTTTGAATAGTATTTCTATACTTTTTTTTTTTAAGTTTGTGAAATTGCTTCCCTTATTTGTTATTCCAATATATTTTATAACTGGAAATTTTACCTTCTAGATATAACTTCTAAAAACACTTAATAAAATACATTTTTAAAATTCTTTTGGAATATTAAATAAGGAATTCCTGTGAGGTATTGTGGGGGGAAAAAATCATATAGACGAGGGAGAAAGCAGAAACATGAGATGAGGGAAGAGAATGAGCACCAACTCTGTGAGATGCTTAGGAGCAACCTCCACCTTGAAGCCTGGATCTTCAGGGCACAAGTGTGGCTGAGGACAAAGTCTTGGGCCTTTGTAGAGGAGGGAGCTGGATCAAAGGTCATTGACTTAAGGTCAGGATTCTGGAGGAAATAGACGCCAATGAACAAGACAGACTAGGAGAAAAAATAAAATGGGCAAATTAATCATTACAGAAAATATTTTTGACACACGTCCCATAATGGATAGAACAAGTCAATTTTTTTTAAACATATAATGTATTATTAGCTCCAGGGGTACAGGACTGTGAATCACCAGGTTTACACACTTCACAGCACTCACCATAGCACATACCCTCCCCAATGTCCATAACCCAGCCACCCTCTCCCTACCTCCCTACCCCTAGGCAACCCTCAATTTGTTTTGTGAGATTGAGTCTTTTATGGTTTGTCTCCCTCCCCATCCCATCTTGTTTCATTTCTTCTTTTCCTACCCCCCAAGCTCCCCATGTTGCTTCTCAACTTCCTTATACCAGGGAGATCATATGATAGTGAACAAGTAGATTTTTAAAATAGGTAAAAATAATCATGAATGTCAGGATTAACCAGCTTGATCTAATGGACATACATAGAACCCTAAACAAAAATTGGAGAATACCCATTTTCCTCACATATGGAACATTTCTGGAAACTTCTACATCTTGAATTATGAGGTTTCCACAGAAACACTACTCTGCAGTATTCTATGGTTTCTATCAGTTTGCTGAGTTGTTTCTGCTACTCTGTGGACTGAAATGCCAGGGCCCACCCTGGTGCAATCCAACTTGTTCAATATTTGTCAAACTGTCATGCATAATATCTAATCTCCCTCAGTCCCTGATGTTCTCACAGATACTGAACAAAGTTTTCCTCTGCCCTTCCTTTCATGAAGCTCCACTTGAGAGAAAGCTAAAATTGCCCATTTTAAGTAGATTCCCAGGAAGTCTAAGCAGCGTTATCCCTCAGTCATAGTAGATGCATCTAGAACATGTTTACTTGCTCTTAAAATCACTTCAATTCCCTACCCTACAAATTCAATGAAATTAAAAGATGATGTTCTGTTTAGTAATTTGTTCTTCATGCTAACTCTAAAAAATTCTTATAAGCAACAAATGTTTTTCTTTTTAAAAAGTCTTCAAATACCTAATCATGTAGTACATAAAAAAATAGTTTTGAATGATATAAAATGTCCATATAATATCTGATGTTTTACAGGCCAAAACCCTCCTAGGGATCATGCCATCTACCTATGTTTATCAGAGTTCCATGGTCAAAGAGGTGATGACGCAAAGGACTTAGGATAAAGTAACAAGGTTGAACTTCATCTGAGCCCTGTGCTTCTGAGAGCAGCAACAGGTGAGAAACCTCCCTATCCCTTTGTAATTCTTTGAGGAGTGACAAAAGGGCTAAGCAGCTAACCAGCTAACTGCAAAAGACCACCATGCCCCTTCATACTCTGAATTAAGACTCTTCCTGAAGGACTCTCGTGTTTTTTAAAATCTCCAATTTTGTCCATCTTTAAGATATTTATCATAATGAATGTTCTCTCTGTTGCAATGGCTTGAATAAAATTATTTCCATAACTATCTGGAACACTTGTCTTTCAGGATTTGATGCTATTTCGATAGTATTTGTTCCTGCCTCAAGATCCTGTTTACTCCTACCACGTAATGAGACCCCTTCAAAGCTCTTGTGCTTCATTCCTGTGTGATGATCCAGGGACCCAAAAGTGAGCTCAGTTCCTAATCCTGCGTTCTGGACTTCTGTCCATTCATAGCATGATAAAGATTTGATTTGATATCTTTTGAGTACTTGCTTCATATATGGGGCCAGATTCTTCTGGTTTCATGGTCTGATCATTTTTGTGATTCCTGTAAATGTATCAGTGGTTTATAGAGATCTTGGTTTTTTGGCTGAAAGACAACCACCAATCTGGTGTTAGTCTTTTCTGTTTATCCTTTTCCCTGTCTTGAGCTAAAAACAGCTAAGAATTTGTACCCACTATTAATAAAACCCTATTTAGACCAGTGATATTTTGTTTCTGTGTTTATGCTTGATTCATGGCTGAATTTTTTACAATAAAGTTATAAGCTCTCCATTTGTGTCTGTTTGTATGTTTATATATTTGTAACTCAGAAAGGTCTTTACATCTCATTGTGTAAGTGTATAATATTTTCCTACCCTTCATGGTATTAATAAATTAGATCATAAAATCTCTTATAGGAGCCCTACTCTGATTGAGTTAGTGATAAAAAGCACTTAAGCAAGCTGAATAATTCTAAAATTTCATGATGCTAAGGAAATTAAACCTCAAATATTTCCAAAGTGAAAAAAAGAAGTGTCCTTATAGAAATGAACCCAGAAATGTTTTAAGAATTCAAGTGTACATAATTTAGGTAAATCATTGGCAAATAAGATTTGTTTTGATTTAATGAAAAGCAGCTGCCTGTTTTCTATTAGATCAAAGTTAAGTATAATATGCATAGAGTCTTTTTTCTATTTTGGTAAGGTTATCCTAAACATATACACATGAACAATTAAAAAAATATATGACTTCTACTAAATGTTTAAGATTATGAAAAATATGAATATGCTTAATCAAAATTGAATCATTATTTTGACAAATTTTATTTCAACAGTGTTTTAGACACTCTTGCAAAGAAAAGATGGACATCCACCCAAAATGTGGTTCAGATTAGAGACTGATGTTGCTACAGGAACACCAAGAAGGTAGGAATATTACTCACATGAGGGGGCTTTCTGGAGAGAACAGGGCAGGTCTGACAAACAGGTCCAATGTTCATGACAGAGAAAAAGGAGACTGGCATGGGTCTTTTATGGTGGTTGGGGAAGGGGCTGGAGTGAAGTTTCCTATGTGCCCACAGGGACTTGGCATGGTTTGAACTTCCCACCACTAGCAAAGGAGGAAGCATTTGGTATTTCCTTCTTTTTTTTTTTTTAATTTTTAAAAATTTATTTATTTTTTTATAAACATATATTTTTATCCTCAGGGGTACAGATTTGTGAATCACCAGGTTTACACACTTCACAGCACTCACCAAAGCACATACCCTCCCCAATGTCCATTACCCTACCCTCTTATCCCAACCCCACTCACCCCAACAACCCTCAGTTTGTTTTGTGAGATTAAGAGTCACTTATGGTTTATCTCCCTTCCAATCCCAACTTGTTCATTTATTCTTCTCCTACCCACTTGAGCGCCCATGTTGCATCACCACTTCTTCATATCAGGGAGATCATATGAGGGTTGTCTTTCTCCGATTGACTTATTTCGCTAAGCATGATACGCTCTAGGTTCCATCTATGTTGTCACAAATGGCAAGATTTCATTTCTTTTGATGGCTGCATAGTATTCCATTGTGTATATATACCACATCTTCTTGACCCATTCATCTGTTGATGGACATCTAGGTTCTTTCCATAGTTTGGCTATTGTGGACATTGCTGCTATAAACAATCGGGTGCATGTGCCCCTTCGGATCACTACGTTTGTATATTTAGGGTAAATACCCAGTAGTGCAATTGCTGGGTCATAGGGCAGTTCTATTTTCAACATTTTGAGGACCCTCCATGATGTTTTCCAGAGTGGCTGCACCAGCTTGCATTCACAACAACAGTGTAGAAGGGTTCCCCTTTCTCCGCATCCTCGCCAGCATCTGTCATTTCCTGACTTGTTGATTTTAGCCATTCTGACTGGTGTGAGGTGATATCTCATTGTGGTTTTGATTTGTATTTCCCTGATGCCGAGTGATATGGAGCACTTTTTCATGTATCTGTTGGCCATCTGGATGTCTTCTTTGCAGAAATGTCCGTTCATGTCCACTGCCACTTCTCGATTGGATTATTTGTTCTTTGGGAGTTGAGTTTGCTAAGTTCTTTATAAATTCTGGACACTAGTCCTTTATCTGATATGTCGTTTGCAAATATCTTCTCCCATTCTGTCAGTTGTCTTTTGATTTTGTTAACTGTTTCTTTGCTGTGCAAAAAAGATTTTAATCTTGATGAAATCCCAATAGTTCATTTTTGCCCTTGCTTCCCTTGCCTTTGGCGTTGTTCCTAGAAGATGTTGCTGCGGCTGAGGTCAAAGAGGTTGCTGCCTGTGTTCTCCTCAAGGATTTTGGTGGATTCCTTTCTCACATTGAGGTCCTTCATCCATTTTGAGTCTATTTTTGTGTGTGATGTAAGGAAATGGTCCAATTTCATTTTTCTGCATGTGGCTGTCCAATTTTCCCAGCACCATTTATTGAAGAGGCTGTCTTTTTTCCATTGGATATTCTTTCCTGCTTTGTCGAAGATTAGTTGACCATAGAGTTTAGGGTCTATTTCTGGGATCTCTATTTTGTTCCATTGATCTATGTGTCTGTTTTTGTGCCAGTACCATGCTGTCTTGAAATGACAGCTTTCTAATAGAGCTTGAAGTCCGGAATAGTGATGCCACCAACTTTAGCTTTCTTTTTCAATATCCCTTTGGCTATTTGAGGTTTTTGCTGGTTCCATATGAATTTTAGGATTGTTTGTTCCATTTCTTTGAAAAAGATGGATGGTACTTTGATAGGAATTGCATTAAATATGTAGATTGCTTTAGGTAGCATAGACATTTTCACAATATTTGTTCTTCCAATCCAGGACATTGGAACATTTTTCCATTTCTTTGTGTCTTCCTCAATTTGTTTCATGAGTACTTTATAGTTTTCTGAGTATAGTTTCTTGCCTCTTTGGTTAGGTTTATTCCTAGGTATCTTATGGTTTGGGGTGCAATTGTAAATGGGATGGACTCCTTAATTTCTCTTTCTTCTGTCTTGTTGTTGGTGTAGAGAAATGCAACTGATTTCTGCGCATGGATTTTATATCCTGACACTTTACTGAATTCCTGTACAAGTTCTAGCAGTTTTGGAGTGGAGTCTTTTGGGTTTTCCACATATAGTATCTTATCATCTGTGAAGAGTGATAATTTGACTTCTTCTTTGCCGATTTGGATGCCTTTAATTTCCTTTTGTTGTCTGATTGCTGAGGCCAGGACTTCTAGTACTATGTTGAATAGCAGTAGTGATAATGGACATCCCTGCCGTGTTCCTGACCTTAGCGGAAAAGCTTTCAGTTTTTCTCCATTGAGAATGATATTTGCGGTGGGTTTTTCATAGATGGCTTTGATGATATTGAGGTATGTGCCCTCTATCCCTACACTTTGAAGAGTTTTGATCAGGAAGGGATGCTGTACTTTGTTAAATGCTTTTTCAGCATCTATTGAGAGTATCATATGGCTCTTGTTCTTTCTTTTATTGATGTGTTGTATCACATTGACTGATTTGCGGATGTTGAACCAACCTTGCAGCCCTGGAATAAATACCACTTGGTCGTGGTGAATAATCCTTTTAATGTACTGTTGAATCCTATTGGCTAGTATTTTGTGAGAATTTTCGCATCTGTGTTCATCAAGGATATTGTTCGATAGCTCTCTTTTTTGATGGGATCCTTGTTTGGTTTGGGGATCAAGGTGATGCTGGCCTCATTAAATGAGTTTGGAAGTTTTCCTTCCATTTCTATTTTTTGGAACAGTTTCAGGAGAATAGAAATTAGTTCTTCTTTAAATGTTTGGTAGAATTCCCCTGGGAAGCCGTCTGGCCCTGGGCTTTTGTTGTTTGGAGATTTTTGATGACTGTTTCAATCTCCTTACTGGTTATGGGTCTGTTCAGGTTTTCTATTTCTTCCTGGTTCAGTTGTGGTAGTTTATATGTTTCTAGGAATGCATCCATTTCTTCCAGATTGTCAAATTTGTTGGCGTAGAGTTGCTCATAGTATATTCTTATAATAGTTTGTATTTCTTTGGTGTTAGTTGTGAACTCTACTCTTTCATTCATGATTTTATTTATTTGGTCCTTTCTCTTTTCTTTTTGATAAGTCTGGTCAGGGGATAATCAATTTTATTAATTCTTTCAAAGAACAAGCTCCTAGTTTCGTAGATTTGGTTTTTTTTTTTTTGTTTGTTTGATTCTATTTCATTGATTTCTGCTCTGATCTTTATGATTTCTCTTCTCCTGCTGGGCTTAGGGTTTCGTTCTTGTTCTTCTCCAGCTCCTTTAGGTGTAGGGTTAGGTTGTGTACCTGAGACGTTTCGTGTTTCTTGAGAAAGGCTTGTACCACTATATATTTTCCTCTCAGGACTGCGTTTTTTGTGTCCCACAGATTTTGAACTGTTGTATTTTCATTATCATTTGTTTCCATGATTTTTTCTCAATTCTTCTTTAATTTCCCGGTTGACCCATTCATTCTTTAGAAGGATGCTGTTTAGTCTCCATGTATTTGGGTTCTTTCCGAAATTCTTCTTATTGGTGAGTTCTCGCTTTAGAGCATTGTGGTCTGCAAATATGCAGGGAATGATCCCAATCTTTTGATACTGGTTGAGTCCTGATTTAGGACCAAGGATGTGATCTATTCTGGAGAATGTTCCATGTGCACTAGAGAAGAATATGTATTCTGTTGCTTTGGGATGAAATGTTCTGAATATATCTTTGATGTCCCTCTGGTCCAGTGTGTCGTTTAAGGCCTTTATTTCCTTGCTGATCTTTTGCTTGGATGATCTGTCCATTTCAGTGAGGGGAGTGTTAAAGTCCCCTACTATTATTGTATTATTGTTGATGTGTTTATTTGATTTTGTTATTAATTGGTTTATATAGTTGGCTGCTCCCACGTTGGGGGCATAGATATTTAAAATTGTTAGATCTTCTTGTTGGACAGACCCTTTGAGTATGATATAGTGTCCTTCCTCATCTCTTATTATAGTTTTTGGCTTAAAATCTAATTGATCTGATTTAAGGATTGCCACTCCTGCTTTCTTCTGATGTCCATTAGCATGGTAAATTCTTTTCCACCCCCTCACTTTAAATCTGGAGGTGTCTTCGGGCTTAAAATGAGTTTCTTGGAGGCAACATATAGATGGGTTTTGTTTTTTTATCCATTCTGATACCCTGTGTCTTTTGATTGGGGCATTTAGCCCATTCACATTCAGGGTAACTATTGAGAGATATGAATTTAGTGCCATTGTATTGCCTGTCAGGTGACTGTTACTGTATATGGTCTCTGTTCCTTTCTCATCTACCACTTGTAGGCTCTCTCTTTACTTAGAGGACCCCTTTCAATATTTCCTTAGAGTTGGTTTGGTGTTTGCAAATTCTTTCAGTTTTTGTTTGTCCTGGAAGCTTTTAATCTCTCCTTCTATTTTCAATGATAGCCTAGATGGATATAGTATTCTTGGCTGCATGTTTTTCTTGTTTAGTGCTCTGAAAATATTATGCCAGCTCTTTCTGGCCTGGAGGTCTCTGTGGATAAGTCAGCTGCCAATCTAATATTTTTACCATTGTATGTTACAGACTTCTTTTCCCGGGCTGCTTTCAGGATTTTCTCTTTGTCACTGAGACTTGTAAATTTTACTATTAGGTGACGGGGTGTGGGCCTATTCTTATTGATTTTGAGGGGTGTTCTCTTAAGCCCCTGAATTTTGATGCTCATTCCCTTTGCCATATTGGGGAAATTCTCCCCAATAATTCTCTCCAGTATACCTTCTTCTCCCCTCTCTCTTTCTTCTTCTTCTGGAACCCCAATTATTCTAATGCTTTTTCATCTTATGGTGTCACTTATCTCTCGAATTCTCCCCTCGTGGTCCAGTAGCTGTTTGTCGCTCTTTTTCTCAGCTTCTTTATTCTCTGTCATTTGGTCTTCTATATCGCTAATTCTTTCTTCTGCCTCATTTATCCTAGCACCTCATTAATAGCTTTTTTTATTTCAACTTGGTTAGATTTTAGTTCTTTTATTTCTCCAGAAAGGGATTTCATATCTCCCGAGAGGGTTTCTCTAATATCTTCCATGCCTTTTTTGAGCCCGGCTAGAACCTTGAGAATTGTCACTCTGAACTCTAGATCTGACATATTACCAATGTCTGTATTGATTAGGTCCCTAGCCTTCAGTACTGCCTCTTGTTCTTTTTTTTTGTGGTGAATTTTTCCTTCTTTTCATTTTGTCCATATAAGAGTATATGAAGGAGCAAGTAAAATACTAAAAGGGTGGCAACAACCCCAGGAAAATATGCTTTAACCAAATCAGAAGAGATCCCAAATCATGAGGGGAGAGAAAGGGGATAAAAAGAGGTTCAAAAAGAAAGAAAGAAAAAAAAAGAATTAAAAAAAGAAAACGAATAAAGAAAAGTATAAAAAAGAAAAAAATATATACATTAAACTAGTTTAAAAATGTTAAAAAAAGAAAAGGGTAAAAGTTAAAAAAATTTTAGCAGAAGAAGAGAAAAAAAATGAAAAAGAAAAAAATTAAATTAACTGCAAGACTAAAAAATCACAGGGAGAAAGCCATGAGTTCCGTGCTTTTTTTTTTCTCCTCCTCTGGAATTCTGCTACTCTCCTTGGTATTGAAACCACACTCCTTGGTAGGTAAACTTGGTCTTGGCTGGATTTCTTGTTTATCTTCTGGTGTAGTGATTCTCAATTGTCTTTGCTAGAGCCGGAATTGCACCACCCTTACAAGGGGCCGGGCTAAGTAATCCGCTAGGCTTTGCTTTCAGAGCTTTTGTTCCCTGAGTGCTTTCTGTAGAGCTCTGGAGGACAGAAATACAAATGGTGTCCTCCTGGTCTCCAGCCCGGAGGAGCAGAGAGCCCGGGGCCCCACTCCTCAGTGCACCCTCAGAGAACAGTGCCCAGTAACTCCCATCTGCCTGACCTCCGGCCGCGCTCCAAGCTCACCGAGCCTGCGACCGGTTCAAGTATCCCTGAGCTGTGAGCTTACTGTCAGCTCTGTCTCTGTAGCCAGCTTTCCCGTTCCAATACCTGCAAGCTCTGCAACACTCAGACACCCCCGATCCTTCTGTGACCCTGTGGGACCTGAGGCCACGCTGACCCCATGTGGGCTTCGCCCCGGTTTAGCTTCTGGAGCAATTTCCCTCAGCGGAACAGACTTTTAAAAGTCCTGATTTTGTGCTCCATTGCTCCATCGCTTGCCGGGAGCCGGCCCCTCCCCTAGGGTCTATCTTCCTGTCGCTTTGGATTCACTTCTCTTCCAGTCCTACTTTTCAGAAAGTGGTTGTTTTTCTGTTTCTAGAATTTCTGTTCTTCTTCTCTTATTTCTGCCAATGGATTTGCAGGTGTTTGCAATCTTTAAATAAGCTATCTAGCTGATCTCCTGCTAGCTGAAGTAGTCTCAGCCTGCTACTTCTCCACCATCTTGACTCCCGCACTTCGTCTTTCCTATCAACTTGCCTAGAGTAGTCAAACATCACCTTAGGCAGACTCCTAATTAAAAACAGCATCCGTGTTTGGTGAAAAAATAATGAATACTGTTTTTCTGAAAATAAATAAATCAATTTAATAAAAAAAATAGTATCCGTGTTTTGTAATATGTCAACTTGAAGATAATTTCTAAGATTTTTAGGTAACTTAAACCCTTGTATTGATATTAAATTGAGTTAATTAATCAATATTTACTAGATGCCTAGATCATTTCTAAGTAAGACAGAATACTGAAACATTAATTACTAAGCATAGTTTTGTTTATAATTTTGCCTCTTATATCTACGATATAGAGAGAGTATGTATTTGGGTCCGTTAACATGTTCATTTTTGCTACTTTGAGAAGCTATGCTATAAGGTGTGTGTTCATGTTAAGGAGATGAGAGTAGTTTTGCCTACTGTAGGACAAAACTCAAATGAATACAGATAGCTGTGGAAAGTGTGCTGGAATTTTTTTTTTTCTCCTTGTAATGGTCAAAGCTGACCAAGTTTGTTGGGTGTATTAGTTTCCTTTTGATTCTATAACAAATTACCACAACAAAGTAGCTTAAAACAATCAATATTAAGTAAGTTAATGGAAGATGGTGAATGGGTGGCCTTTGGGAGGAAGGAAGGAACTATGGGTTTGGAGGCAGGTATTATTATAAGCAAAAGATGCCTAGTTTTCATCAACTGTAATATTTCTTTACAATTAAATGAGCAATTTGAATTCTAACTCTATCTCATAGATGTGTCATTTACTCTCAGAAATCAAATTAAATACATTTCTTCAAGGAAGCGTGTGCTACATGGGAAGCTGATAGGATCAAGACCACTGCACTCCATGTTCTGGGGTCAAGGTGTGTGAGGCAGTGTGACCTAACTGCAATTAATGACCGCTGTCTCTGGAAACCTGGTTTCTTTCCTCAGGTAGAGAGTATAAATTAAAGTCTAGTCAGATTGAAATGCATCACTGCTCAACTGAGTACAGAAACTTGAATTCACACTTTGATTAGTCAGGAAGACAGAAATGCTTTCAACATATAATCAGCCCCATCATTCTTCACACCAGATGGAAATACACAGACTTATCTAGGCACCTAATGTGGGAAATCTTTTTAAACTTTAAAACAGACAGTAGAACTGTACGTCATTTTAAAAAACTAAGCTGTAATATGATATTCAGGTTATGGTCTCTGAAACAAATCACTACTCCATGCAATCAGCCATAACGCTTGCTTATACTGCCCTCTAGTGGATTCCTGTAAGAATAGTGTTCCTTGGAACATTATTCCAAATAACCTATGCATAAGCTTTCTTTTCAATGGGATATTAGATCTTTGACATAAACTTTATAAATGCATTTGAAAATACTAAATGAGAACCCTCAAAACAATTTTTTTAAATCACCTTTTTAAAAAAATATCTGATGTCAAGGTAAAGTACTTATTTATTTCTCCCAGTGCTTGACTCCCCTTTAGGAATTTGCCCTAGTATTGGTTTATTTCTGTTTTGGCCCATGTTTTTAGCAGTCCCTCAGCCTACTACTACTTCTGAATTCACTCTGGGAAAAAGACGGTTGGCTTTATACTTGTCAGAAGAAGCTCACATAGCTCTTTTAAACACTGCCTTGACACTACAGGGCAAGCAACCATTTCTTCTCATTTTACAAACAAAAGTCACAAATCACTGCTAAAGTGGAGAGTAATACTGAGATGCTCCCATTTCTGGTGCCCCCTGAATGTGTGAAGTTCTGATAACTGGAAAGTCACATGATTTCTAGCATACTGTGATTTGACTTGTTCCATCAGAATTTGGTTTGAAGTGTTTGCCTTTTGCTTGGATCGTGATCCCAGGGTCCTAGGATGGAACTTTGTGATGGGCTCACTGATCAGCAGGGAGTCTGCTTCTCCCTTTGCCCCTCTCCCCACCCCCGACCCTGCTTATGCTCTCTCCCTCACTCTCTCTCTTTCTCAAATTAGAAAATAAAATCTAAAAAAAAAAAAAAAAAAAAGAATTTAGTTTGAAGAAATATTACCTGTCTTTTCGTGGTAACCCATTTTCTTACTGCCTCCATTTCTGTAACATTTTCAGTTTTCTTAAAAAAAAAAACTCATAGTACAGCTGTTCCTCATAAGGTAATTTTCTTTCTCATTTTTTTTTTTTTTTTTTTCTTTGGTGAATGTTATACAGCAAACAAAATTGGAACTTAATGTATGAGATTTTTTTTCAGGGCAGGAAATTATGATGAATACTAACTAAATAATAGGACTCTCACAGGTTACTAATTACATGGAAAAGAAAATGACCAGAAGGACCTTTCTGGAAGAAAATTATTGTTTTTTTTTTTCTCTTTAAAGTAAGCATGACTAAAGCTATGCTCAATTTAGTCCTGTAAATATACACATTAAAATATGAAATCATTCAGCAGAAACTAGCCTCCTTCTAGCTGGTAAAAGACTTCTTTAGAAGTGGGATTCAAAAATATTGCTCTAGCACCAGATTGATGAATACTGGAAATATGTTTGCAGTCTAATGAAATTTTGAGATAACACAGTACTTCGAGTCGTGCTATTTGAGTTTATTTTGAATGTATTTCTATATTCTATTTGCTTATCAAAATAGTCCTTCAATCTTCATATTAAGGAGTATAGACAATTGTCTGGTTAGCCTATAATAATATACTCAATTACATTTTAAATATGCTATAACCAAACTTTGAGATAAAACTCTTTACAGAATGCTTTAACAAAAAAGATTAAGAGATGAAGAGGAGCTCTTGAAATTGACTGATTAAATTTGACTCTAGTGTAATTTGATATATTCATCATTTACTTACTCACTCTCTTCCTCTAAAAATATTCATTGAGCATCTACTTTATACCAGAATGTAAAATGCAGAGTGTTCAAACATGATCAGGAAGGTCCTGCCGAGGAGTTCAACATTTAGTGGACAAGTCAGATGGGTAAATAGATTAATTAAAATACTATTGTATTTTATAGTTCAATATTGTAATAGAGGAATGTATGGCTTATTATGGGACACTTTACAGAAGGGGATTATTTGCATTTTAAAAAATAAGTGAGTTTGTTGGGCACACAGTCTGCAGTGAGTCTACTTGAAATGCAAATGGAGCCAGGCACCTAAAAGCCTGGCTTGTAAAGAAACTACAAACTGTTCCATTTGGCCTGCGTTAGGGCAGCCTGGAAGGAAGGGATTTTCTTGGGTGGGTGGAGGTCCTCACATATTTCAACAAGTGCTTTGAAGTTTATGGAAACAGTTGAAGAATTTTAAGCAGAATAATTATATGATCAAATTTAAATTTTAGAAGGTGTACCCTGATGGGGGAAAAATGTGAGGGACGTTTCATTAGCAGCAGGTAAACATGTTAAGAGGATTGGGGGTATTCCAAACATGAGATGCTGAGAAATGCAAAGCCAAAAAGACCATAAATCTAATGAAATACATCTTAAGAAACTTAATATTTATTTTCCAGATTTACAAATTCTGTAAAGTGAGTGTTTTATAAATCATATCAAATCGTTTCTCAGGTGAAAAATGTATAGAAGTAAAATTTCTAATTGGAAATATGGCTACATATTATTAATACAAAACGTGTTATTCATATTTGCTTATTTATTCTTTCTCATTGGGTATCATGCTGTATACCTTTTTGTTACTTATTTGTCCAATATGTAATCAGACCTGAATTTTTCCTTCTCAAATACATCCTGTCCCTTTCTAGCCTATTTTGGTCATTTAGAAAGCATTATTCATGGATCATTAGAAATCACTGAAATAAAATCAGTGGGGGGAGGGAGTTGATAGAAAAAAGATGACAAGAGACACTGCTAGACACCTAGGATACAACACTGGCATGCCACAATGATGGAAGACAGTCTAGAACACAATGCACCGACCCTTAATTAAACGGAGCTAATCTAAGAATCACCTAAGGCACCTCAATCCTGGGCCAAAAATAGAATAAAAATGAGCCCAACTACAATGCTTAAATGAAATTATACTGGGGGAAAAATAAGCAAAGCTCTTTATACTCTTTATGACAGCTGAACGCAATTTTAGTAGGGAAAAATTAAGAGTGCTTAGTTTAAAGGGGGAAAAAAGCAAATTTATGTGCATCGTCATGAGTCAGGTACCCTGAAGCCTTCACTCCAGACTGGACCAAGACTCTTGGTTCAGAGCCCTCTAGGTGCCAAGTGCTACACAGTCACCTGCTGGCTGTGGGTCCTTGGACACACTTCTTAACCTGTCTAGGCAGAGTTTCTTCATCTATAACAGGGTGTCATGGAACTATAGACATTTTTAGGCCAGATAACTTTTGTTGCAGGGGACTCTCTTGAACATAATCCCAAGATGTTTACCCAGGAGATTATGAGTGAATTTCCTCCAGTGTGAGGTGAATTTCCTGCCTGTGTACAGCCTCATTTCCCTAAGGTGACTGCTTACACACAAATATCCACATTGTGGGTCCATACACCCAGGCTAAATCTTTGAGAAGAGCAATATTTCCCAAAGAATTAAAATCTACAAGAATGGCACCCTGGCTAAAAGTGGAAGGAGTTCACATTACCAAGTAAACATACAGGTTTTTAATCTTACACATCTGCATTTTAATCACTTTACAATTTTCCTTAAGAATCATGGAGTGAATTATTAATATTTGGGTAAATAATCTGTTGTTGTTCATAAAAACACAAGCACAGTCTGAATTCAAGTTTTTCTTTCTTGCTAGATAGAAATCATTTGCAGGCACATTTGAAGTCAGAATTTGCTGTAACTTCTACCATCAACAGAATGTTATGTTCATTTAGTCATTGGTTGATTTTAGGAACTGAGTTCTAATTAAGACCTCTTGCTACAAATGTGAATTTCACCCTTTTCTGTTTCTTTTTAAATTTTGACTGCTAATTTTAGCTTCTTTTTAAAATATTGTATTTATTTTTTTGACAGAGACAGTGAGAGGGAGAACACAACCGGTGGGGGGCGGTGGGGAGAAACAGGCTTCCTACCAAGCAGGGAGACCAATGCGGGCCTTGATCCCAGGACCCTGGGATCAGTGTCTGAGCCAAAGGCAGATGCCTAATGACTGAGTCACCCAGGCACCCTATCTTCTTTTTAAATCTTATAAGTTACAGAGCCACATCTGATGGCCCATTTAATGTAAGAAAGGTCTAGACTTCACTGTTAGAGGATTTCTTTTTCTTGTTATAGTCACACTTGCCAGCTTCAGTACATCTAGAGCTTATCTTTTATTGACACATCTTCTCTATCATTACTTGCCTTGGATGAATAGTTGGGCTTCCAGAGCTAAATGATGGGATAAAAAGACATGTAGAGAGGGGCACCTGCTTGGCTCAGTTGGTTTAAGTATCCAACTCTTGGTTTTGACTCAGGTCATGATCTCAGGGTCCTGGTACTGAGGCCCACATGGGGCTCTGCTCTCAGTGCCATGGAGTCTGCTGAAGATTATCTTTTTGTCTCTCTGCTCTTCCCACTGCTGTTTCTCTCCTACTTTCTCTAAAATAAGTGAATAAGATTTTTTAGAAAAATAGGTAGAGAGAGAGAGAGTTACATATGAGATGAACATGGAGGATTTTATGGTATTTTAATATTCAGCAGCACTTTTAGTTTCTAAAACAGATTTTTAAATAAAAAATGTGGAATTTAGAGCACAAAATTAAACATGAGTTGGGTGGCCTAAGATGCAGCTGAGGGATTCCAAAACTACCCCAAAAATGGAATCTGCAATCAGCTATTAGTTCTCCAGCCATCGCTTCAAGTGTTGAGGACAGAGGAATCACCCCTGACCTCACTTACAGAGAGCAGAAGTCCTATAGGAAGCAGAGGAGGGTATTTAAATGTCTTTTGTAACTTCTGTCATTTCTCTAGGCAGGCCACTTTGAACATCTCCATGTGGTATGATCAGAGGCAGAAATAGAAAACTCTCAGAGAGGAATAGCAACTCCTCTTTCTGCTCTCATCAAGAATAACAGTATTAACAATTATAATCCAGGGGCGCCTGGGTGGCTTAGTGGGTTAAAGCCTCTGCCTTCGGCTCACGTCATGATCTCAGGGTCCTGGGTTGGAGCCCCACATTGGGCTCTCTTCTCAGCAGGGAGCCTGCTTCCTCCTCTCTCTCTGCCTGCCTCTTTGTCTACTTGTGATCTCTGTCTGTAAAATAAATAAATAAAATCTTAAAAAAAAAAAAAAGGAATGTGGATAAATGTTGAAGGCAAGCTTGCTCGTGACACAAGGCCCACTTCATTCCAGTGCCCATGATTGCCCTCTTCTCTTCTCACTTATTAAAGTTAGAATTCTGGGATATAAAAGGTCTTCTTGGACAAGTTCCCAGACCACTCAACCAAACTCACAATGTTCTACTGGTCAGGTCTTTTGCTAACTCCAGAACTCATTGTTTGAAAGGAATAATTAAAACAGTCTTACAGCCACCAGCCACACTGAGCATTTCAGTATTCTGCAAAAGCAAATATGTCACCTGGAACTGCCATAAAGCTTGAAGTGTGTATAACACCCCAATAAGTTTCCAAAATGTCATTAATTATTATTATTTCTTTGCAAGGGAATATATGAGCAAAAAAAATCATTTTATAAGGACAATAACACTTCTTCTTAGCATGTGGTTCAAGATCTATTTCACAAGCTTGATTCGGAGACAAATAGTACTTCCTAAAGTGTTCGGGTAGCACAATTCCAAACTATTACCTTTACAACGGAAATCTGAAATAACATTATCTCTGGGAGATAAAAGACCCAAAGTTAATAAAAAAGAGGATGTTAATATTACTGTGTATTATTACTGCACATGTACCAAGTGCTTAGCCTATGTTATCCCATCTGGGGCAGAGACTCTAGTCATCCCGTACAGCCACAATAGCTTTCTTACATACTATTAGTAATAAAGATAAACATTTTTCAAGTTTTTATTTTCATTCCAGTTAGTTAACTTACAGTCGTATTAATTTCAGGTGTACAATCTGGTGATCCAACACTTCCATACATCACCTCGTGTCCATCATAACAAGTGCCCTCCTTAGTCCCCATCCCCTAGTGACATTCAAAGTAATGATTGATAGATGTATATTCAGTAGTGCCATTTTATTACTTGTTTTGTTGTTGTTTCTGAATATTTTCTCTGACCCTTCCTTGTCTTCCATGTTTTGCTGATTTGGTTTACTTTAGTGATGTATTTGGCTTTCTTTCTCTTTATTCTTTGCATATTCTTTAGTGGTTTGGGATACATGGTTATCATTAGGTTTGTATATAATCTCTTTGAATATAGCAGTCAATAAACGTTGATCAGTGAAGTTTGAGCCCAGTTCTTTTCTCCTCCCTGTACTTTTGGCAACTTTTATTATATTTTATGCCCTCTTTTGATGAGTTTCTTAACTGATATTTTTAAGAGAAATATTTATTTTTTCTGTGTTTGTGTTCTTGAGCTCCCTAGTGTCACTTTGGGTCTCTCCTTTCCATTCAACGAGTCTGCTTTAGTATCTCTTGCAGGCCTGGTTTACTGGTCATAAACTCCTTAGTTTTTGTTTGTCTGGGAAGCTCTTTATCTCTCCTTTTTTTGAATGGTAGTCCTGCTGGATAGAGTATTTTCAGTTGCACATTCTTCCCATTCAGCATTTTGGATATATCACACCACTCTATTTTGGCTTGTAAGGTTTCTATGAAAAATCTCCTGCTAACCTTATGGGTTATCCCTTGTTAGTTACTGACTTCTTTTGTCTTGATGCTTTTTTTTTTTTTTTTTTAGATTTTATTTATTTATTTGACAGAGAGAAATCACAAGTAGATGGAGAGGCAGGCAGAGAGAGAGAGAGGGAAGCAGGCTCTCTGCTCAGCAGAGAGCCCGATGCGGGACTCGATCCCAGGACTCTGAGATCATGACCTGAGCCGAAGGCAGCGGCTTAACCCACTGAGCCACCCAGGCGCCCTGTCTTGATGCTTTTAAAACGTTTTCTTTATCACTCTATTTTGCCAACCCAATTATGCTATGTTCTGGTACAGACCTGTATTTGTTGATTTTGATAGGGGTTCTCTGTACCTCCTGGGTCTGGATATCTGTTTCCTTCCCCAGATTGGGCAAGTTTTCAGCTATATTTTCTTCAGATAAATTTCCTGCCCATTTTTCTCTCTTCTTCTGGAACTCCTATAATACAAATGCTATTATGTTTGAAGCCACTGAGTTCTCTAAGTCTATTCTCATTTTGTGTAATTCTTCTTTCTCTCTTTTGTTCACTTTGATTACTTTCCATTACCCTGCCATCTAGGTCACTAACTCATTCCTCTTCCAACCTACTATTCATCCCATCACGTGTTTCTCATTTTATTTCTCACTTTACAGAGAACTTTATCTCTGCTACATCATGCTCATCTTTGTGTTAAGGGTCTCATTTATTTTCTACTCTTTTCTCAAGTCCAGTGAATATCCCCATGATCCTTGCTTTAAATTTTCTATCAGGTATGTACTTATATCTGTTACACTTCAATCTCTAGCAATGGCCTTGTCCTATTCTTTCATTTGGAATAAATTTTTCCTGTCTCCTCATTTTATCTGCCTCTCTCTGTCTGTTTCTATGTGTGAAGAAAGTCAGCTATGACTTCTGCTCTTGCAAGTAGTGACTTTATGAAGAGGAAGTCCTGGAGTGCCCTGCCAGGCCTTGTTCCCCAGAGCCTGGCACTTCAGGAGGGGACCCTGTGTGCGATGCCTACACTCTACTGTTGTGTCTGAGTAAGTTGTCCTTTCAGTGGGTTGTCTTCCCTGACTCTCTGCCTGATGTGGGCTGTGCTTGTTCTCTGCAGTGTTAGTGGGACACAGGCCAGTTCTGAGCTGTTGTGCCCTCTGGGGAACTTGGGAGTGGAGCATCTATCTTATCGACTTTGTGTTGGGCCACTAGTCCTACCCCAGATCCCTCAAAGCCCTTGACGGCTGGGGGTGCATGTTAGGGCAGTCAGAGGCATGAGGCTGGGGGAAGCAAATGACAGTGGTTGGGGGCACAAGGCTAGGCATGGGGTGTGGCAGCAGGTACACCCAATAGCCATGTGAGGTGTGCACACAACTTTAACAGAGTTTAGCCTGAGCTCTGGGTGGAGGCTAGGAGGCTTTGAGTAGGCAAGGCCTCAGGACACCTTGTGAGTATGGTCCATTGCTGGCAGGTTAGGTAGCAAGTGTCTGTGCAGCCTTGCCTGCTGCAGGTAGCTCTGTGTTTATGTTTTGGGATGGGGGAGGAAAATAGCCCCTGCCAGATCCCTTATTTTTAGAGAAGTTCCCCAATGTGCTCTGAAATCAATATGAACAGATCTACCTCCCATTTGCCCCGGGCGGTGTGTAAACTGCTGTTTTTATTGCCTGTTCATGCAGGCTGTTGTCTATTTGAGTGTGCTGCCCCAGCTATCCCTTGCCTTCCCAGCTCACGAAGCGCTGAGTCAGCTGACTTTTAAAGCTTCAGGATCTAAGTTCCACTGATTGTACACACGCATGTAAATCAACCCCTCTGGGTTTTAAAGCTAAATGCTATGGTGATTAGTTTTCCCTGTGTGAGCTCCCCAGTGCCAGGGCTCATTACTCAGTCCTCTCTGCCTACACAGCTTCTTCATTCCTGCCGGCAGCCTCCCTCTCCCTTTCTGACCTTCCTAATCTTTCAGATCCAACTTCTGTCTGTTTCATTGTGGAGTTTGTTCTGCCAGTCTTTGGATCACGCTCCAGTTTATTGACTTGGATGCTGATGATACCTAGTTATAAACATGGCACAAGGGGAGCTCAGGGTCCTCCTACTCTGCCGTCTTCCCAAGCTTTGAGTTAAAAATGTTGAGACTATAACTGCCTAACTGATGGCTGCAATTTAAAGATGACACTTGCATCAAAAGTGTGAAAATATGTGTAATTGCCAGACAAGAGGGCATGAGTGGAATGATGTGCACAGCTTCCAGGTCTTGTCCTTAAAGGAAAGGACACACTGATTACTTCCCTTTCACCTGGTTCCCACTGCTAGGAAGTGGGACTAGGCATCTTAGAGCACTACTGAGTACTAAATATTGATAAATGTTAAGCAACAGGGTAGGAGCCTGGATTCTGAAGATCAGAGAGCTGCAACCCAAGCCTGAACTGTGTATTGGGACTTTTGCATTATAGAGAAACAAATGTCCATCTTGTTTAATCAACTGTTATTTTGGATCTGTCATTAGCACCAAAGCAACTCCCTGATAAATCATTCCATCTTCACAACAATTCTAAAAAGGAAAGGTTATTATCTCCATCTTACAAATGAGAAAATTGTAAAAACAAAACAAAACAAAAACCTACCAAGTTTCCAGAACCAGCAAGTAGCAAACCTAAGTCTAAAACTCAAACCCAGGGTTGCCTGGGTGGCTCAGGCAGTTAAGCATCCAATTCTTAGTTTTGGCTCAGGTCATGATCAATGTCCTTGGATTGAGCCCCACATTTGGCTCTGTGCTCAGGTGGGAGTCTGTTTGAGATTCTCTCCCTCTATTCCTCCCCTACATGTGCACTCTCTCTCCACCTCTCTCTCTCTCTCTCCACCTCTCTCAAAATAAATAAATTTTGTAAAATCTTTAAGACCCAAATCCAGCTTTCTACTCTATCACTAAAACTGCTAACACAGTTTTATGCTAGATCTGGCTTTTTATGGCTTTGGAATTGTCCTACTTACCCCATTTCAGCCTTAGTTGAGTTGTTGTGAAGTTTAAATTAACATAAAAATATGTAAAATATTTAGATAGTGACTGACACATGGTATTATATAGGTTATCTATTAAAACTTATCATTATCATTTTAAGCTTATTCTAATTATTAAGCTTCTTTATTATTATTATTAATCATTATTAAGCTTCTTCTAATTCCAAAATCCTCTAATATTTATTCCTGGAGAACATAGGTAACCATTATTATTAAGCTTCTTATTAAGCTTAATTATTAAGCTTCTTCTAATTCCAAAATCCTCCAATATTTATTCCTGGAGAACATAGGTAGCCAACTTCAAATTCAAACAAACTGAGCTAAAAGTATAGAATTTTAGAGACACGTGTCCCTTCAGTTTAAGAAATTGCAAGAACAGTCACCCAGCAACCTCTGATATTAGCTATGTGAGGAACCTTTGACTGTTGGAGCAGGCAGGTCTATGATGTATCTCATCTGCTAAGATTTCTAAGATCCTCTTAAATAAAATTCACTGAGATTTCTGGTTGATTTTTTTCTATAATAGTATAGAATGGGCAGTTCCCCCCCCTCCAATAAATATTCTCTATGTCTCTTAGAGATCGATTGTCTGATTCTTTGGCAGCTGTATGCTGACCAGAAGAAACACGGCATTTCAGCCTCCTTGCAGCTAGGATGAACATGGTCATGAACAGAAATGAAACCTCACTTTACCATTAAACAGAAGGCTGTACCTTCTCCTTCCTCTTCCCCTTTTTTTGTCTGTGCTATGCTTCTTCCCACCAAAACCACCTTACAGAAGTTGACTGTTAAACATCAAGAATCTGGCAAGCCAGTTATTAAACTGTTGGTAGTTTAATAGCAGCCATGAGAGAAGTGTTTACCACGTGGAAATCCATTAATCCTATCAAAGCCAATGTCCCCCAGCTGGGGACTTTTTTTTTTTTTATACAGAATAAGTTTACCAGCACTGTTTTCCTTGCTCTCCTAGAATCAGGATACTTGAGTAAGATCTGTGGGCCTGTATGAAGAGGGCAGTTCCCAGAGATGAGAAAACAAAGAGTCAGAGGTCCTAATGCAGAACAAAGCCATTGTGCCCGTTTAGGCTCTCCGAGTGAGTCACACATTTATATCCAGCTCAGTGATTCTCAGTAGGGGCCAACTTGGCCCCCCTGCCCCTCAGGGGACATTTAGGAGACAGTTTTGGTTATCATTAACTGGGACAGTGTGGTTATTTCTGGCATCTGTGGGTAGAAACCAGTGATGTGGCTAAACATCCTACAATACACAAGAAAGCTCCCATTTCCAAGAATTATATAGTCTAAAATGTCAACAGTGCCAAAGTTGAGAAATCCTGATTTAGAGTAAGCCATTATTTTGTTGGATTTCTATTATAGCCAGAAAACCTGTAGCTTAGCTAATAATACAAATATACAACTAAAATCCCCAATATCCTTTTGTATAAATACAAATGCATACATATACTCATATATAAATATATATGTACATGCCCTTATATAAGAAACACTTTTTAAAATAAAATTTGAAGGAAACTACTTATATAATGGGTTTCTTTGCATTTTTCTACTGTTGAAGCATTTAGTCCTTGAAATCTCTGAGCACTGCTCTGGACAATAGAAGAGGTAATTTACCAAGTGACTGGAGAGGTCTAAAAGAGTTAATCCTTCTTCAGAAAATGAGTAACTCACTCCTACCCAGAATCTTATATGGGGAGAAAGAGGTGAGGTTGTTAATATTTCCCTTCCAAGAAAGTGGTAAACCTGAGATGCTCCCTGCAATTTCCTCCTGAAATTACACCAAGGACATTATTGAATTTGACCAAGAGAGTTCCTGGGATCACATAGAAGTAAAAATGGATTTTGCAGAAATGTCCACTGGGGAAATAAAAATGTTGACAAAGATAAAGAAATAGAAATGTAAGCTATCCATAGATGTTCTGTTGAAATAAAACTGAAAATGTATATTCTATAAGACCAGAATGAACCTGAGGAAGAAAAAGCAATAAGTACTTTCCAGTCTTTATGTAAGGGGAAAAGGGACAGAGTTCTGATTTCTCCAAAGCAAATAGATTCTTTTGGGGATTAAGTATTAACAAAAATTATATCATTTATATCATGTGAATTGTATAATTATATGTAATTATTATATGTAAATTATATAGGTGTGTATGTATGTGTATATGTGCATGTAAACTAAACTGATGAGTTCTAAAATGTCAAACATAATTATAATAAAAATCAGTTTAACCTGATTTTATCACTCATATTTTACCTAATCAAGGAATCCTACTTCTTCCAATAACAGTAAGTTTTATTCCTGACGTTCCAGACCCACCCTCTGATTTCTTCTCCTTAACCCCAGCTGACTTTTTTCCTTCTAACTTTCTTTGTGTAAAATTTATCCCAGTCTGTCATTTCATCTATCCCTCACCTTCTTGAGTAAAATTAACTGGTGCTCAAAGTTGTCATGTATACTGTCTCCCAACAATGTCTAATATTCACCATCATTATCATTTATAATCGAGGCATTTCCTTCCCAGCCCTTCAATTCAAATATTTTACTGATTTATCAAGTTTTAAAGTTTTTATTAATCTCATCACCAGACATATACTTATTGAATAGCTTCTATGTGCTGATGTTCTGGAGGAAACAAAAATGAATTAGATAGGCCCTTCTCTACAGAAACTTAGTCTATTAAGGGACTTCAGACATTTTAAAGAAATTATATTTCATTAATCATGTTTGAAGAGGACGTTGTTATGGCTTAATGAATCAGCATTATATTAAGTGACCCAGAGTGCTTTATGTTCATATATTCTTGAGGGTTTTTTTTAAATTTATTTTTTATTTATTTTTGGCATAACAGTATTCATTATTTTTTCACCACACCTAGTGCTCCATGCAATCTGGAGTTTTTATGCTAAATAATTAACTCTCTTTATGATGCTTGCTTCTTCAAAGAAAGGTAAATATTTAATTTTAAAGAATATCTAATTCCTCTTCACAATTTTCTATACAGTAATTATGACTATTGGTTTCCCCCATGTATGTGCAAATTCAGCCTTATAAATAAATGTTAACATATATGTGTCAAGAGCAAACAAAACTGCAGCCTGCATTCCACTTCTGAGTCAGAGATTGCAAACTGGCACCTGAGTCACTTCTAAGCCCATATATGGTTGAGCACATACGATCATGTTTTTTAAAAAGTATTATTTTCCATGCTATAGGGAATTTATCATGCACATTATTAGTTCTGTACCTTTTCTTCTGTTGGTCCTTTGATCTTCAGGTTTGGGCTGTTACCTCTACTTGGCCCTTTCAGATATGCAGATTCTTCCCATTCTTCAAAACCTGGACACCCAAGTGCTGCTATAAAGCTTTTCTCAGTTGCACCAGTTCTCCATGATCTGACTCTACTCCCTTTTGTTATCCATATCATTTATTTACACATCCTCTCTTTATATGTGAGGTCATTCATTGAAAGATTCACTCATTCTTCTTCTCTAGAAGCTGCTTCCCCCGCAGAGACAAACTGACCAAACTCATAAAACCGTATACACACATATGGTACCTGAAATAGCAACAGGTACGATATCTGAGTGACACCCCCATCACATATTAGTATAGGAAATTTACAACACAAATGGAGCACTAAGACATTTTTTCTGTCCTGCATAATTTTAATTGTTAACATTATTTGTGGTGCAGTTTGTTGTTTCTTTATACACAATGCATCACTATTATTCCTAAATAATTCTAGAGGTCTTGCTCCATTTGTATTCTTAATTTTCTGAACTAATACGTGACTTGGATATCACCCAGATATCATAGCTGTTGTTAATTCAGGTACTATATATGTGTGTATGGTTTTGTGAATAAAAACACATCATGATCAGAATAATTTTTCTTGACATAAAAAATGATAATATTTGTTTCATTCAAGCTTTCCTATTTTCCTATTAGAAATTAAACAAAATGATCCCCAGTTGAAGGCATTACCAAGAATATTCTTTTTGTTGTTGTTGTTGTTGTTCTTCCTTTTTTTTTCAATTTTTTATTTTTTATAAACATATATTTTTATCCCCAGGGTTACAGGTCTGTGAATCTCCAGGTTTACACACTTCATAGCACTCACCAAGGCACATGCCCTCCCCAATGTCCATAACACCACCCCCTTCACCCAACCCCCCCACCACCACCCAGCAACCCTCAGTTTGTTTTGTGAGATTAAGAGTCACTTATGGTTTGTCTCCCTCCCAATCCCATCTTGTTTCATTTATTATTCTCCTACCCCCTTAAGGCCCCATGTTGCATCACCACTTCCTCATATCAGGGAGATCATATGATAGTTGTCAGGAAAGCAGATTGCGCTTCCTAAGGTAGGTGTGCATCACCCAACCTATTGGAAACTGAGATAGAACAACAGTCAGAGAAAGGAACAATTCACCCCTTTTTCCTGCCTCACAGCTTGAGCCAAGGCATCTCATCTTATCCTCTCCTGCCCTTGGACATTACATCACTGCCTCTCCAGTCCCTCAGGCCTTTGTGCTTAGGGCTTTGGCTGAATTATGCCACAAGCTTTCCTGGTTCTCCAGCCTGCAGATAGCCACCTTGTTGGACTTCTCAGCGTGCATAGCTGTGTAAACCAGCACATCATAATAAACAAACAAACAAATAAATGCACACTTCTGATCTGCTTCTCCAAAGAACCCTAACAGAATGATTTTTCTTTCTTACATTTGTTCAAGTGAATTGAAAACAAAATATCATCAGATGTTTTAGAAATACATTTCACTAAATAATATATTTTTAAAACTGAATGTAATGTTTAACTAGTTTTTTATGTCACGGGGGAAAAATAATGTCAATAATCATATCAAAGATACCCTTAAAACAGTCATTTTATAAAGTTTTAAGTTACCAAATTATAGAGAATATGTTTTTCTCTAAGTACTATATAATTAATTTTTATTCCAACATAATATTCATTTTTTTTAAAAGACTCATACTTTTAATCAGTAGTTCAATTTTTAAGTTTCTGAACACAGGTGAATTAGAAACAAATTTTAACATTAAATAAATTACAGAATAAAGATAACATTTAAATTAGTGTTGTCTGAATATTCCTATGTATTAACAAGTGATACTAGTGATCAATGACTTACTAAAAGTTTATCTTTCTCAGTCACTTCTCTAATCCTTGCTATGGATTTAATCGGTCTCTTTGAGTGTCCTGAAAACATTTCTTTGACATTGCTTCCAGAAGTCTCTGAAATGGTTCAAGATATTATTTCAGTGATATTTACTCCAAGGCCACACCAAGTAAAAGCTCATGTTTCCTAAACCTGGATGTACATCGGAATCATCTAAAGTATTTATAAATGGTTTTACCCTCATATGTTCTGGCTTAGTAGATTCAGGAAAGTATCCACTATTTTGTTAATCTCAAACAAGTAATGCTGAGACACAAAGAATAGGGTCTAGAATCACAGTTCCCCAATATATATTCAGATGGTATAATGAGAAGAATATCAGCGTGGGGTTCATTATGCCAGTAGGTGGTTCAAGCCACTCACATGCAAATAGTGCACAATGAAGGACTGCCTACCAGTGGGATGAGTCACCTAAATGGTGTATCACTGTACTTGCTCAAGAGGCTTCCTTCTTTACTTCTAGAATCACTCCCATTCTATTTCCCAATTTAAATGAAGAATCATGTCTTCCTTCAAAATTAGGCATATCCCCTTACAATGGCCTAAATGTTTGTGTCTTCCCAAAATGCCACTTTGAAACCTCAACTCCCAATGTGATGGCATTTGGAGGTCAGCTTTTGGGGGGTAGTTAGGTTTGGATGAAGTCATGAGGGTGGAGAAGGGATATGGCTTACAAGAGGGGATATGGCTAATTTACTCTTCTCTGCCATGTGAGGGTATACAAAGGCAAAGCTGTTTGCAAGTCAGGAAGAGGACTCTCACCAGAACCCAACAACCCTAGCACCCTGATCTGCTCCCGCTAACATTCCAAACTCCATTGTTTTGCTCTATTTTTTTCAGTAGCATTCATTGCCCTCTATCATATTTCAGAATTCACTTACTTTTACATGTATTAGTCTCACAAATTTAACTTCATAAAAGCAGAAATATTTGTCTCTTTTTAATTTAAATCCAATTTAATTAACATATACTGTATTATTAGTTTCAGAGGTTGAATTCAGTGATTCATAAGTTGTATGTAACAGTCAGTGCTCTTTACTTCAAGTGCCCTTCTTAATGCCCATCACCCAGTTACTGCACCTTCACACCTATCTCCCCTCCAGCAGCTCCCAGTTTGCCCTATAGTTAAAAGGCTCTTAGGGTTTACTTCCTTCTTTGTTTTCTTCTTATTTTATTTTTCCTTCCCTTCCCCTATGTTCATCTGTTTTGTTTCTTAAATTCCACATATGTGTGAGAGCATATGGTATTTGTCTTTCTCTGACTGACTGATTTCACTTAGCATACTCTCTAGTTCTATCCACATCATTGCAAATGGTAAGATACCATTCTTTTGGATGGCTAAGTAATAGTCCAGTGTGTGTGTGCATGTGTGTGCGTGTACCACAACCTCCTTATCTATCCATCTGTTGATAGACATCTGGTCTCTTTTCTGTATTTTAGCAATTGTGGACATTGCTATCCCCTATAAACATCAGGGGGCATGTGCTCCTTCAAATCACTATGTTTATATCCTTTGACTAAATACCTAGTAGTGCAACTGCTGTTGTAATGTGGATCTATTTTCATCTTCTGAGGAGCCTCCATCCTGTTTTCTGGAGTGCCTGCACTGGCTTGCATTCCCACCAACAGTGTAAGGAGTGTTCCCCTTTCTCCGCATCCTCACCAATGTCTGTTGTTTAGTGAGTTGCTAATTTTAGCCATTCTGACAATCCAAGTCCATTATGACCTCCTCCTCAAAGCCAGAAGACTTTTTGGACTAGAATCTCTATTATTAATTTAACTGTTTGATACCTTTTTAAAAAGTTATCTCCCTGCCTTACCATATATAATTATCACCAAAATAAAACGCTATAATTTTCTCATCGATTAAAGTAAGGTCTCTGAATTGCCTTATAAGCTGAGCTTATGTTTTGAAAATTGGTGGCATCAAAATATTCTGGGCCATAGGCACAACCGTTATAAGATCTTGGATACCCACCCCACGCCATTCTCAGATGTTTCCTAGCCTTGACTCTCTGTAAACTAAAGATAGCAATGCACTGCAAGACTCTTTGGAAATGTCCCAACCTATAATTAGGACATCACCTTGTACTTGGGAAGCTTTCATATGACCCTTCCTATCTAAGAGTGACTTGTGGGGAATAGATAGCATAGGAAAGTAGCATCATTCGTCTGAATGCCTGCCTCATCTGAGCAAATCCGTCATGACATTCCCAGGTGCCAAGTTCACCTAGAGACTACAAATGGCTTTAAGGTCCAAAGCCTTAAAGAAAAATAAAATGTTTCCCTATGCATATCCTCTGTGCTAGGACATTCTCCTGGTCCTGGCCATTAATGTATGGGTGTCCTCTCTCAATCTACTAGCACACTGAGTAGCTAAGGGAAATGCAGGGTGTTCAGCATATTGGCTACTTCACTCTTCCTGCACACCTGTCTTTACCTTGGAGCTGTGACTAACACTTATTACTGCACAGCTGACAAGAGTTGAATTGAATGAAGGTAAGAATAGGAAATATTAGCTAAAGTGGAATGTGAGATTATCTTTAAATTCCAGTGATGTGTGCTTTTCCTCTCCTGTTTGCTTTGGTTTTGGTTTTTACTCTGTTTGATTATTACTGGTGCAAAATTGTGTACAACTAGTAAGAAAAGAAAAAAACTTAACCACTAAAATAGTCATAATATTGCCACCAAGACAACACCAAAACCTTATTTCAGTTAGGAAATAACAAACAGATCTCTTGTCTTCCCTGGTCATGATCTTTCTGCTGTGAATGCCACCATTCTCTGCTGTTAGCACACCATCTTGTTCTGGGGTAAACCTTCGATGACGCTTGGGCTCATCCCCAAGGCCCTTTCACCTCTTGCCCTTATCATGCACTTCACCAGCTCCCAGAAATATGCAACCTAGAAGCCACTGAATTTCTATTTTCCAATTTCCCTACAGTCAAAAATAAGCCAAAGCCATTGCCCAAAAATAACAATCTGAAACTGAGTCCTATGCCCTCTGCTAGTGATAGATTCAGGGCATTCTAAACAACCCAAATGGTTTCATGCAGTATCAGTGCATAAAAACTGCATAACAAAGCTTAAAGAAATATGAGGGGCCTCTTGGTATTAAAAAAAAAAAAAACATAAAAGCAAAAAACAAAAACCTGTCCCCTGGTTTTAAAAAAACCAAAGGACTCCCATACAGCTGAGTTTAATAAACCACTTCTCAACGTATGCTTCATAAGAGACATTTCAGTGTGTGTCTCACGCTATAATGCTCAACAGCTGTGATTGTAGCCCTCAATGTGTTCCATGTGGGGCTGTGGTTATAAATGGCTCTTTCTGTGAAAGGCTCTCTTAGACTTCTTCTGTAATTAGGATTAAAATGTGCTGAGGGCACACAGGAGATGCAAAAGAGGTCTTTTACTTTACTTCAGTCATTATCATTTCTCTCAGGCAAGATCACCATTCAGAAAAAAGCCATGTAGTCTCTCTAAACTTCACCAAAAGAGGTCCAGCCTGTTAAACTAAATTCCTTCCTCTAATTCTTCTGTTTTTTTTTTTTTAATCTGAAAATAACTTTGAGGCAGCAAGTTTTAGCAGAGTAACAATTGTTCATTGCTCCTCAAAACGATGCTGCTAGGACAATAGGGAGTTGGAGAATTTTAAGAAAATTAATAAATGTGAGCCTCATTGAGAAGAACAGACACAGGAACCTTAGAAAGAAAACTGACAGGACATGAGGCTGGATCCCAGGATCCAGGGATCATGACCTGAGCTGAAGGCAAACACTTAACCAACCGAGCCACCCAGGCAGCCCAAAACAATTAAAAAAAAAAAAAAAGGCACTTCTGAGGAATTTTCTTCAAAAGACATGCTTTGAGGAACTAAAAAAAAAAAGTACTTCCAATGCGATAAGAATGTCAAGAAGAAAGATTAGAAGGAAAGCAAATTGTTAAGAAATTTTTGAAGGAAAATTTGACAATATTTTAAAAAGTAAAATTTTGCCTACCTCCTTATTGAAGGAACATGACTGCTGACTGAACTATGAGCTGGACCCAAGCAACTGGAGACCCTCACCATCTCCTATGTCCTTTCAGTGTACATTCTGCCCACCGTTTCCATTGTACAAGCCAGATTCAAGGATGCAAACTCAAGAGAGCAATGTGGTGTTGAGACCATCTGGACTAAGATAAATGACTAAACCTAAGTAAGGTCTTTATATAAAGTTTTAAGATCTGGCAGGTGGGTGTGGAAATCTACTTATCTTATGGCACCCAAGATGAGCCCCATATGTAAGTTCCCTTGCTTATGGAAACTGCCAGCTACCAGTCTGTTTTCTTCAGTCTCTCTTTGCCCTCCATGTGCTGGGCCAGTTTCAGATTTCATTTGGGAAATTCACACATTTACAAACCAACATTCTTTGACCCCGCAGTTCCACAGCTAGGAATTATTTGCCTTTAATTTGAAGTTTAATACTGAAATTTACATAGCTGATATTTAAATATCTTTATGTTTATAACTTAATGCATTATTAGCATTTTAATAAATAACATTCATGTTCATTTAAATGGATTCAAAACACCTAGACTGTCAATTTCTGAATACAATGTCCATATTTTCTTGAAAATAATATTAAAAAGGAAAAAAATTACATCATAATCTTTCTCCACCTGATCCTGTTCTCATTGTCAGGCACTTTCCATTTCTTCCCTGCTAAGGACTCTGCTTTGTTATCAAGGCAAGGAAAGACAGCATGATAGTGGCTCAAATATTAGGTGATTTGAGTTAGCACCTGACACTGCCTTTTACTACCTGTGCATCTGGGGCAGTTGTGCTAGCCAAAGTTGACCAACTTTGGGTCCTTATCTGGCCACTGGGGAATAATTATCAAATCTATGTGCTAGGACAAGTACAAGGATTACATGAGATACCATCCTGATCACTTAGCACAGAACCTGCCTTAGACTGGACACCTAATGAAGGGTACTTCTTATATAAAATATGTATAAGTAAATATTATGCATTTTATATGTTACTGACATTGATGCCTTAAATGTGGCATACTAAAATACCATTGCTAATATAATACTGACATTTTGGTCCATCACAAATAAAAATTGCACTGTCTCATTTCTCTAATGAAGAGTAATATGGAAAATTGCCCATAACAGTGAAATTTTGAAAAAAAAATTAAGTTCCTACAAAATAGAATTCATTAAATAAACTATTATATCTATATAAGCAATTAACACTATGCACCTATTAAAATTATGTTACAGACACGTCTTAAATGTATTTAATGGATGTTTCTAGGCGCTTCTTTTCTCATCTGTGAAACTAGACAAGTGAGAGATGATTCTTCATCACTTTGAGCTCTTTTCTTCCATTTTTGCTATAAATTTTCATTGTCATTTAATTTTTAGTTTGCTACCAGAGTGGATTTGAAGATCTTTTACTCACACTGAAAGACAATAGGTGAGAGTGAATAGGCAAGGTCATAACAATAACTAGATTTTCAGGAAATAGTGAAGAACGTTCCATGTAGAGTACAGCAGCAATGTGGATGATGCCTCGGAGTTGTGCCGTATGGCAGCCCTATGGTGACTCCCCTTGCTTTAGGTAGAAGGGGCTCTTCCACAGTACGTGTACCTAATGCTGGGACGGATGAGTCCCGTCAAAATGGCATCAACAATCGCAGCCTGTTCCAGCAACCAGCAGCAGAAACTCTATAGCATTTCCCTATCTAGCCGAAGAGAAAATAATTTGTTTTAGAAATATGTATTGAATCTTGCCAGTGTCTGGAAAATCATGTAGAAAAAAAATACAGAAAAAAAAAAAACCCATATGATCTTGTAAAAACCACCTCAAAATTCAGAAAATGATACCAAGCAAATCAAATAAATACCATAGAGTTAACATTGGTTTCCTCTTCAACTGTAGAAAGTGCATCCTGAGTAGGCATCCAGTCCCTTCTCCCTGGATCTCTCTCCCTCTTTTAGCTCTTTTCTTTTATCTGGTCCCTAGGCTCCAGACTCATCCTCCCACAGCCCCCTGTGGTGAAGGCAGAGGAATGTCCTAGCTCTGGGGAGAGAAAGCAACATCTGCAAAGCCAGGCAGTTCAGAGCAGTCAAATCTTTCTAGAGAAAAGTCTGAATTAAAAATTTAAGATTATAAATTCTGGGATGGGTCCTGGAATATGTGTTTTCACAAGCCCTCCATGTGATTCTGATGCCCTTAAAACTTGAGAACTACCGATCTATTCCATTCTGTTTCTTTGCTACATCTTTGGCTCAGTCAAAACAGGTACCTTCACAAGGATACCATCTCAAGAGCATCCTTTGAAAGTCTCCCTACTCAAAAGAAAAAAAAAGAGAAAAGAAAGAAAAGAAAAGAAAAGAAAAAAGAAGTCTCCCTACTCATTTTTCTCTCTTATCTCTGCTTATGAGAGGCTATCCTCACCTGGATAATTTAAGATATTAAATTAGACTGTGACATTTATTCTGCCACTATTGTGTGTGTGTATGTGTGTTTCTGTTTTACTCAGAGAAAGGGAGTGAACTAGAAACCTGAAGATTGAGACTTTAAATATGCCTTCTTTTTGAGTGTTTTGAGTGTCTGATTAAGAGATAGAGTACTTACTTGCAATTAACATGTTCTGTTTGCTTCCTAAAGTTCGTTCCGGCTATTCACCCCTCATTCCTGTGTTGTAGTTCCTACAATAATTAATTCAGCATCTATTTCATTATACCTCATTCCAAGAGTACATTAAATGCATTCTCATAATTGAGTGTTGATCTCTCCCTTCTTTACCTGGTTAGTGCCAGTGAAACTCAGGTGTGATCTCCTAACAATGAAGGACCCCAAGGTGTGCTTTATTTTTAAGAACCTAGTAACTAAAAGTCAGAGAGGGAAATAATCCTTGGGTTTTTGACCCACTGTTGTGGTATTTGCTAACATGTCCCATTATCACATTTGTGTATGCCATCATCTTAGTTGTCGTGGCCACACTTTAAGGTACTTTGCTCAGGGATAGGAAGAGCAACATTTAATACTTTAGTGATAGCCTTAGTGAGAGTTGACATATTTACCACAGGAGCTAACATCAGACTGATACAACGGAGTACTGAAGCCTGCTTTTATTAAGTGAATGCCATACAGTGTTTGCAATTAGGTTCACAGAAAGAATTTATCCATAGGGATTTGCTTCCCTTCTGATGGTATTCTCTCTAGAAAGCAATCTCCAGTTAAGTCCCATGGCAGGTTGCAAGGAATGACATAATACACACTCTGCCCTCAACAAAGTACACACTGCTTCTTCACCCTGGGAATCATTTTCCATTTCAATCTAGTAGCAAAACATATGGCTTTCCTTTCCAGATTACAAAAACCTAGAAGCACAGGGCCACTTTCTGGCTTTTGCATCAAGAACTAATATATTGGGGGGCACCTGGGTGGCTCAGTGGGTTAAAGCCTCTGCCTTCAGCTCAGGTCATGCCGTTTAAGGACAGCTGGCAATTTTCAATGTGCTCTATCATGCAGCCTTTCCACCCTACATTTGCCAACCACATAGTCACATATCAAACACATGGATTTGACCCCAGGACTTCAAATTCACAAAAAATATATGGTAAGAATATTCATGCTGGTGTATGACCCAAGTTTAGCATTTTCTTATACTTGAAGTAAGTGGACTTCAGAGGTGACAGTTTTATGTAGTATCATTTTATCTCTGCTTCCAATGTATATTAAAGTACCCTCCATGAATTTTTCATACCTTTTTCACACCAGGAGAAATAGGAGGTGGAGGAGGGCAGCCCAGCCCACCTCCTCAAAGCCATTCAAGGGCTGGTACATCTTGTACCATCCAAGATGGTACGACAATATTTTGTCGTACCCTCTTGCCTACCACCTTAGTCACTTTATTTGAGTACATACAATCACAGACACCAGCTGTCATCATCTTCTATGCCTTTCTGACCAACTATACCCTAAAACAAATCTTGGCAAAAACAAAACCAAGAGAAGATAAAACTGTGAAGCTGATAAAGGCTTCCTTGGTTGCCTTTTCCCACTTTGCATTTCAGTGCGAAATTCTGCATTTCCTGCATTTCCTCCTTCCATCCAGGTCACCAACATCCTGCCAACCCACTCTGCCCTCACATTATTGCCAATAGCTGAAGGTGGCCACTGGGGGATCCCATCTGGACTGTACTTCCTGAAGGACAGGTAATAGGAATAACCTTTTGAGCTATATGGATAAGAAAGGTTATCTCTTCTCACATGTGCAATCAAATAGTACACATTATATTTCATTTGTATCTCTTAGAACCTGATATCTTCTTGTTTCTCTGACAAAAACAGTAATCCAATTAATTGGACAAATGCATTAATATTACCTTTCTTGGAAAATAGCATCTTTTATTTTTCTCACTTAACTTACACATTAAGCAGTTACTATGACACAGCTCCATGCTACAAAAATAAATAAAATGTGTTTTCTGCATTTAAGAAGCTTGCATTCTAAGTAGGAGGAAGTGTATCTACCTAAACACTATTTACACACACACAAAAAAACAAAACACAGTGTCATTAAGTACAATGATAGAAATGTGCAAAAACTCTTATGGAGACATTGGACAGAAAAAAGAATTAAGCACAAGAATGGACAAGAACATCTGGAAGTGAAGCTAAAAATAATGGCTGAAGGCCAGTGATGAAAAATTCCATGTTGTCCTAACAAGTTAGGGCCTTCTTTCTGACTGTAAGGGAAAATCTGAAAATTACTTTCTGAATATAGCCTGACCCAGTGAAGCAACCTGTAAATGGAAGGCTTCAGGTACTCCCCCATGGATGATATGCTTTAGATCCTGTAAGTCTTTCAGAGTTACCACTGCCTATCATAGCCTTGACACTCCACTTTCCTGACACTGTATTAGGTATCATTTTAAAACATCTTCCTTTTTTTTAAAGGATAGTCTAAACTTATTAGAGCCTTGGTGGGGCTTCTCTGCTTTAGTTTTGATAAATCCATACAAATTCAGAAGACAGCCATGCAATAAAAAATTTAAATTACCAGAAAAAAAAAAAAAAAAAAAAACATCTTCCTGCCTGTATAGCCCTGTCTTCTCAGAAGATTTTGGAAAAAAAAAAAAAAAGACATTTGTACTTCTGATAGAATGAAGTACAATTTTATCTAAATGAAAAGGTTTAGGAGAACAATATTCTTACTTGTTTGGAAACTTCAAAATCCATCAAAGATAGCACTAAAAGAAAGTATATGACTTAAATTTAATTGACAACAGATTATCGACAGAAGTCAGATGAAATAGAGTAAAAGTGCATGGAATAAAAAGTATATGATAAAATCTATGGTTTAGAAATCAGCAACGAGTCTTTTGTTTCTTTAATATAATGCTTGGAAAACCAGCATGTAAATGTGACAAAACATAGCATTTAACATTATCCATCTCCTTGTGAATTTTTAAAACCACAACACATGATTTTGACAATCACAGCTATGTACTATGGGAAAATCGAAGCCAAAAAACACAGGAATTGGAATCAGTGAGTGAAAGGAGGGAGCATGAGATTGGTGTATGGTAAGCTTACAAAGAAAAAATTCAGGACTTTCCAAAGGCACAGAACTAAAGCCAGTCCCATAGCTACATAAAGAAACTCTTAACTAAAATAGACATGCTATTTTCAGTGTTCTGAAATCATAATTGGCCTTCTAGCATTATTTTGCATGGAATTAGTCTCCTCTTTTAATCCAGAAATACCAGCCCAAACCAGTGCATCTCCCCATACCTCTAAAATTTGATAAAGATCATTACTTTCTTTAGTATACATGAATTTCTCATTTCTGCTGAATGATTTCTTAAACTACATCCTAAACAGGATTACAGACATTGGCACAGAGGAATGCTAATGAGGAGCTACAGGCATTTCCCAATTTAAAACTTGATTGCATTCCAAAAATGTATCAGAAAGTTTGACTAATTGGAACTCAGAATGTATCTTCTTGTGGAAATAAATGGTGAATAATTTCCTGAACTGACCCAAGCCAGGCCATGAGATACCTAAGCCATCATTTCCAACAGCACAACCTAAATTCTGGGTCCAAACAACAGGATCTTTTGGGGAGAGGCAATACAGTGAGGTTTGCCCCTCTTTTACTCAGCATTACTGTTATTATACCCTAAATAGGTTAAAAGTGTCTTGGCTATTCTCTCTCCTCCCCCTTTAATACCACTTCAGCCCTCCTATCCCAACTAGTGAAATGCTCCAAGCTCCAAAGGTATCTTCCCTACCTCTGCCCCAACCCTACCCCACAGTCTTCATGTCAAGAGATCAACAGAATGGGAGACAGTGATAGAAAGACACATTTGTCACCCTTGAAATCTGCCACTTACAAGCTTCCTCACTGGCCAGAACTACATTAGTAGCAGCAGTTCCTCTAATTGCTTGTTCTGGCTTTTGGGAGCTCAAATTGTCATTAAGAAAAAAAAAAAATCAATAACTTCTCAGATGTTCTATTCTTGGCAGAAAAAGAGCCTTGGGAAATGTCCATATAACAGAAGTCCCTGCTGCCATCAATTCTTGCTCCTGTGCCAGTTTTGAATCAATTTAAGAAAAGCTGTCTATGGCTTATGTCTTTCTTTTTCTCTTTCCTTCAATCTTCTTCAGCACAGTTTCTCTAAACATTCAGTGCTTCCTTCAAGGAAGATCTTTGTCTTTTGGAACAGGTACATTTTCCACTGCCCGATTCTGGTCATGAATATCCTTACTCAAGACCACGTGTCTTTGCATCCTGTGTGAACTTGGATCATGAGGCAGCAGGTGAGGAAAGGCATGGCAGGGAAGGTTTGGCTCAATGCAAACTCTAATGATCAATGAGGGCTGCCTGGAAAGTGGCGAATGGGGGTTGGCAGAAAGAGAAGGATTCCAGGGAGATCCCAGCTCCAGAGCAAATGGGTCATAGTTGACTGTTGACTCTGGCAAGAGTACTGGCCAGAGGATAGTGAAAGAACCCACACACTTACACTCTCAATCCTTGGCAGTATGGATTCAGGATGATTTGGATTCATATCTGGTTTTTCCATTTGGTAGCTATGTGGCATTGGGAAACTTACTTTTAGTTTCTTCTTTTGAAAACTTGAGATAAAAATCTACATCAAAGAATCCTTGTGATAAAGTTAACATTTGTAAAGATACAAAAATTCCAAAATATGAATTCTTATCCCCTTCACTAACACTGTCTGCCAGTCTTTTAATTGGCTGAATTAATAAATATTGGTCTTGGCCCTCTTTAGACATTTTCTCTTAAATTATTGAGGTTTTTGTTATTGAAAATTTTTTTTAAAGATTTATTTATTTATTTGACACAGAGAGAGAGAGAGAGAGAGAGAGAGATGACTAGTAGGCAGAGAGGCAGGCAGAGAGAGAGGGGGAAGCAGGATCCCTGCTGAGCAAAGAGCCTGATGCTGGGCTTGATCCCAGGACCCTGAGATTATGACCTGAGTTGAAGACAGAAGCTTAACCCACTGAACCAGGCAACCCTTGTTATTGAAAAAAAATTTTTTTAATCCACAATGATTACTTGGAGCAGATCATATGTCTTTCTTCCACATAATCTCTCACTTCTAACATGACATTAATTATACGATGTCTTGCATCAGGTTTATAAAATAGCTTTTTGATGGGAGTGTGGTGTTACACATTCAGATTAAATGCACATTTCATCTGTTAAGTCAAAAATTCCTAATTTTTTAAAGGTCAAAAGTAAGACTTCTAAACATTGAATAAATAAGGTAGATTTCTCTCTATTTTGTTATCTATCAAAAAACAAGTCATTTAAAGTAGTGCAATGTTGGCCAAGGTCTATTTTCTTCAAGGTGGTTAGGTATAGCTGGCACAAATTCCCTAGAATTTATGCAAATACCCAAGTGGTCACTTTCTCGTAGTGCTGTCTACAGTCTGGACACCAACATGCTTGAGCTCTGTCTGCTCTGTCCCTCTTTGACTCCAATGTGAGCATAACAGAGCAGGAAGACCCAAAGGGCTCCAGACTCCAAACCATGCAGAAGCAACCTGGACATACCACAGCTTTCCTAGAGGAGTGATAAATGGAGTCAATAGGCACCCCAGATCTCCCTGCTCTTCAAACATTGGTTGGTCATCCACTACCGCAGAGTTTCATAGTCCCTTCCGCTCATCCTAGACTTTGTCTTAACAGCTCCACACCCTTACTCTTATTCTTCCTGTCTCTTTATCCTTTCCAAGAGCAACACAGAAGAATTCCTGCCCAGTCTCAGAAGAGTTACATCCACTCTTCTGTGAACTATTGTTCCTGCCATTACTGGGAAATCCTCTGCCCCCTGCATTTACCAAGACCTCCAACAAAAACAATTGTTTCTTATGAAGAATGCTCCTCTTCCCATCACCTTCTAAAAAGAGGGAGTGGCTAACAAGGACTACATTCTAGAGGAAGCCCCAAATAACTGGAGAGGTGAACAGAACAACTACTTCTATAAGTCTTTCAACCAGAAGGCATGTCCTACTAAGATATTTCCCCATCTTTGAAATATAGTTATGGACTTTGTTCAGAGAGAGGAAAGTCAGGTTGAAAATTTCTAAAACAAAACAAAGCAAAAAACAAATATAATTTTTAGTTTTTTTTTTTTAAAGATTTTATTTATTTATTTGACAGAGAGAAATCACAAGTAGACGGAGAGGCAGGCAGAGAGAGAGAGAGGGAAGCAGGCTCCCTGCTGAGCAGAGAGCCCGATGTGGGGCTCGATCCCAGGACCCTGAGATCATGACCTGAGCCGAAGGCAGCGGCTTAACCCACTGAGCCACCCAGGCGCCCCTAATTTTTAGTTTTTTAAAAATTGTACTAAAAATTATTTCATTTCTTCATATATCCTAGAAATTAGGAAGCTATGCCTGCATTGCTATTTAAGATAAAATACATGTAGTATAGTAGAAATGATGTAGATACAGCCAAACCTATGTTGGGCCCTGGTTTTGCCATTTAACAAGTGATTCTGAGCCCATACTTTTTACTATCTCCCTTTAAAAAATTATTCTGAGCCTCGGTTTATCTCTTAAATGGATATAATGAATCTTGCTTCAAATGGGTTTTTTCCTAGTGTTTTTGAAAATACTTTTTTCTAGTATTTTTTTAGTTGGAGAATGTTAATTCTCTTCTTTGTCTTTCTTCTTAAGTCATGCATTGTGTTTTCCTCTATGCATTGCATATAATACCATTAGCAATTTCTGTCTCTAAGGCCTAAAATGAAACAATTACTATTTTCTGTTTTTAAAAAAGTAACAAAATCAGTATTAAGTGAAAGATGTCAGGTTTCGAAGCTCAATAGACATGAGATCCAAAAGTTAGTCTTTCTATCAGTTAGTGCCTCTGCACATGGGGGAATAACACCCATCTGACAAGGCTGTTGTAAGGAAGAGAGAGGCTGATGCAGAGTCGGTCATGGTCATATAGGTAATGTACAGTGAGTGGGAGCTCAGCATGGGGTGTACTGGTCCCAAACTCATATCCTAACACCTCACATAAGATGCCATCCCACTCAACCCTGTTCTCCACACAGGGGCAGTAACATGGAAGTTGGTGGAGAGCTCATACCCTTTCAAGGGACATTCTCGCTTTGCCTGGTAGAGCACTGCTGTAATGGTCTCAGACGGTGGCCTCAGAAATAGCTGGCCCTGAAGTACCCACTTCCACCTAAGACCTCCATCCCCATGAAAACAAGTTCCTGTCTGCCACCCTAAACATATGTATTATGAAGTAGGGTAATGGGTTTTAAAGAACCTCTACAGATGTGAAGCATTGACCCAGTTTGTATGACATCAGAACATAGTGCCACCCCTTCTGGATGCAAGAACCCAGAGCTCCAACAAGACCTGAGAGTATGGTGTGATGGCGGAGCTCTTTCACTTTGAATTTAGTCACCAGACACCAAAGATGGGCTTAACACAGACACTCAGTAAATTTGTTGGTGATAAATTCATGGCACAAATGCTACATACATTCCTGGGCCCAGGAATGCCAAAATGTTCAGACAGTGAAGCAATGATGCAGTCAGTAATTAGAATACCAAAAAATGTTAACATCATACTTAATCAAATCTAGAAGTTCTACCTTATTTAGTCCTATTATAGCAATCAACTATTTGATTATTTCTATCTCAGGCTTACACTCCCAGGCAAGTTATCCAGCTTACTACTGCCTAGACTTAAGATTCAAATGAATTTAGTATTGGCAGTCACTTTTAGGGATAGTAAGTTTTCTTCACTTCTGATACTTAAGATTAAAGATATTAAATTACCGATTTCCTGGTTGTTACCAGGTCCTATAGTACATACCCTGTAATTATAGATACAGGTCAAAGATAGCCAAGTGAGAGCTAGCAGCAGCATATCGACTTTTACTTAATAGTTTTAATGTCATGCACCAAACTCTGAATAAAATAAAATTCCAAAATGGTATTTGTTACACTAAAGTTTAACGCATTAATGACAGCCAGAATTTCTCATATTGTCTGTCCCCAAATTCTCTAATATAATTCTATTTCCTGATACTAAAGCATGCACTTTGTTCAATGTAAAGGCATGAGTGTGTTATTTTTGTCACTAGAGGGCAGGAAATTAAAGTACATTATTTCCTTTAAAGATATATGTCATATTTAGGGAATCTTAATGATTTTCTGAAAGGAGAAAATAATCTGCTAAATACATATTTTCCTAGCAAATAATTCATAAACACTAATAAATATAACAGATAATAAGCTCAATTATTTTTGTTTTAATCATTTTTATAGGAAAGAAATAAGTATTTCTATTGGATAATAATCTCAAGAATGAACATTTCACCGAACATAGTATGTCTTCTGTTTAATAGTTTTCATTTGATGTAAAAAAAAAAAAATCCTTCCTTCCTGCTGTAACTATTCATATATTTAATGTGTTTCTTTTCTCAGAAGTTTATTTAATCTTGATAAATGTTCACAGTTTGTCTCCTCCTCCGATTTCCCCCAAGTCACTTCTGAGAGACTGTAGACTCTGAGAAACAAACTGAGGGTTTTGGAGGGGAGGGAAGTGGGGGGTTGGGTGAGCCTGGTGGTGAGTATTATGGAAGGCACGTATTGTATGGAGCACTGGGTGGGGTGCATAAACAATGAATTTTGGAACACACACACACACAATTTAATTTAATTTTAAAAAAGAATATATACACATAGATGTAGCATCAGCTAATTCAGATCCTTTTCAAAATTTGGCCTGAAGCCAATAAGAGTTTAATTCATATGAAAGAACAGGCCCACTAAGAATATTTATGTTATAATCAAACATAATTGTAAGCAAATGTTTAACCTAATTAAAATAAAACTCAATTGTTTTAGCTTAATAATTTTAGTTGCAACTAGAATGTTAATAATGAAAAAAATTATTTTTCATAATGGCCCTTTCCATGAAATTACTTGATTGTTTATTACTTTAAATGACTGGGTTGTTTTTTTTTATGGATAACCCTACAGTTATTTTATAATAATTTAAAATTTTAATTTCCAGCTAGTTCAATTTAATAAAATAGAGAAAATTTGGAAAAAAATCTTGTTAAATGCTCAGTTTATGACTTAAATTTCAAATGATGGAACTCTGTTCATTGATTTCCAGTCATCTTCTGAACAGCCTTCTGGGTGCTCTTCCATTACTAGGACACCTGTCAATGCCTTTTTGCACGAGACCTCTACCTAAGTGCCCAGAGCGATGCTTGTATACCTAACATTTCTGGAAGTACCCACTAAATGAGCCAGACAGAGCTTGGTCCCTTCCAAGCTTTGAATCCCTTGGATTCAAAACACAAAGCTAAAGTTAGAAATTCAAATAGCAAAACAAAACAAAGGAAAATGATCAAACCATGAGTCCTGTGGACAGAGAACTCAAATCAGTTGATCTAAGGCTTTCACTGATCATTTGTCTCAAACCTAGTGTGGTAGGCCAAAAAATTGTCTCTCAGAACCTATGAGTATATTACCTTCCATTGTAAAGAGACTAGAGATTATAAAGATTAAAAATCTTAAAATGGAGAGCTGTTTTGGATTATCTAGGTGGACCAGTCTAGTCTCACGAACTCAAATTCAGAAGAGGGAGGCAGAGGGAGGGGGTCCCAACACATGAAATGGAAGGCAGAGGGGAGATAAGAAGTGTGAGAGGGGACTGACCATTGCTGGCTTTGTAGAAGAGACAGGACCACAGGCCAGCAGAACCTCAGTGCTCCTCAATTGAGAGCTAGAAGAAAATAAAGACCATGGAACAGAATTCTGCCAGTCACCTGAAATGAACAACGATATAGATTCTCCCTTAGAGCCTCCAGAAAGGAACACAGCCTTAAGAAACCTTTCGTTATCTCATTGTGGTTTTGATTTGTATTTCCCTGATGCCGAGTGATATGGAGCACTTTTTCATGTGTCTGTTGGCCATCTGGATGTCTTCTTTGCAGAAATGTCTGTTCATGTCCTCTGCCCATTTCTTAATTGGATTATTTGTTCTTTGGGTGTTGAGTTTGCTAAGTTCTTTATAGATTCTGGACACTAGTCCCTTATCTGATATGTCGTTTGCAAATATCTTCTCCCATTCTGTCAGTTGTCTTTTGATTTTGTTAACTGTTTCCTTTGCTGTGCAAAAGCTTTTGATCTTGATGAAATCCCAATAGTTCATTTTTTCCCTTGCTTCCCTTGCCTTTGGCGTTGTTCCTAGGAAGATGTTGCTGCGGCTGAGGTCAAAGAGGTTGCTGCCCGTGTTCTCCTCAAAGATTTTGATGGATTCCTTTCTCACATTGAGGTCCTTCATCCATTTTGAGTCTATTTTTGTGTGTGGTGTAAGGAAATGGTCCAATTTCATTTTTCTGCATGTGGCTGTCCAATTTTCCCAACACCATTTATTGAAGAGGCTGTCTTTTTTCCTTTGGGCAGTCTTTCCTGCTTTGTTGAAGATTAGTTGACCATAGAGTTGAGGGTCTATTTCTGGGCTCTCTATTCTGTTCCATTGATCTACGTGTCTGTTTTTGTGCCAGTACCATGCTGTCTTGATGATGACAGCTTTGTAATAGAGCTTGAAGTCCAGAATTGTGATGCCACCAACGTTGGCTTTCTTTTTCAATATCCCTTTGGCTATTCGAGGTCTTTTCTGGTTCCATATAAATTTTAGAATTATTTGTTCCATTTCTTTGAAAAAGATGGATGGTACTTTGATAGGAATTGCATTAAATGTGTAGATTGCTTTAGGTAGCATAGACATTTTCACAATATTTATTCTTCCAATCCAGGAGCATAGAACATTTTTCCATTTCTTTGTGTCTTCCTCAATTTCTTTCATGAGTACTTTATAGTTTTCTGAGTATAGATTCTTAGCCTCGTTGGTTAGGTTTATTCCTAGGTATCTTATGGTTTTGGGTGCAATTGTAAATGGGATTGACTCCTTAATTTCTCTTTCTTCTGTCTTGCTGTTGGTGTAGAGAAATGCAACTGATTTCTGTGCATTGATTTTATATCCTGACACTTTACTGAATTCCTGTACAAGTTCTAGCAGTTTTGGAGTGGAGTCTTTTGGGTTTTCCACATATAGTATCATATCATCTGCGAAGAGTGATAATTTGACTTCTTCTTTGCCGATTTGGATGCCTTTAATTTCCTTTTGTTGTCTGATTGCTGAGGCTAGGACCTCTAGTACTATGTTGAATAGCAGTGGTGATAATGGACATCCCTGCCGTGTTCCTGACCTTAGCAGAAAAGCTTTCAGTTTTTCTCCATTGAGAATGATATTTGCAGTGGGTTTTTCATAGATGGCTTTGATGATATTGAGGTATGTGCCTTCTATCCCTACACTTTGAAGAGTTTTGATCAGGAAGGGATGCTGTACTTTGTCAAATGCTTTTTCAGCATCTATTGAGAGTATCATATGGCTCTTGTTCTTTCTTTTATTGATGTGTTGTATCACATTGACTGATTTGCGAATGTTGAACCAACCTTGCAGCCCTGGAATAAATCCCAGTTGGTCGTGGTGAATAATCCTTTTAATGTACTGTTGAATCCTATTGGCTAGTATTTTGTAGAGTATTTTCGCATCTGTGTTCATCAAGGATATTGGTCTATCACCTCACACCAGTCAGAATGGCTAAAATCAACAAGTCAGGAAATGACAGATGCTGGCGAGGATGGGGAGAAAGGGGAACCCTCCTACACAGTTGGTGGGAATGCAAGCTGGTGCAGCCACTCTGGAAAACAGCATGGAGGTTCCTCAAAATGTTGAAAATAGAACTGCCCTATGACCCAGCAATTGCACTATTGGGTATTTACCCTAAAGATACAAACGTAGTGATCCAAAGGGGCACATGCACCTGAATGTTTATAGCAGCAATGTCCACAATAGCCAAACTATGGAAAGAACCTAGATGTCCATCAACAGATGAATGGATCAAGAAGATGTGGTATATATACACAATGGAATACTTTGCAGCCATCAAAAGAAATGAAATCTTGCCATTTGCGACAACATGGATGGAACTAAAGCATCTCATGCTTAGTGAAATAAGTCAAGCAGAGAAAGACAACTATCATATGATCTCCCTGATATGAGGAAGTGGTGATGCAACATGGGGGCTTAAGTGGGTAGGAGAAGAATCAATGAAACAAGATGGGATTGGGAGGGAGACAAACCATAAGTGACTCTTAATCTCACAAAACAATCTGAGGGTTGCTGGGGGGAGTGGGTTTGGGAGAAGGGGGTGGGATTATGGACATTGGGGGGGGTATGTGCTTTGGTGAGTGCTGTGAAGTGTGTAAACCTGGTGATTCCCAGACCTGTACCCCTGGGGATAAAAATATATGTTTATAAAAAATAAAAAAATTATAAAAAAAAAAGAAAGAAACCTTTTGTTAAGCTCTGTGAAACCTGTTTTGGGCTTCTGATCTACAGAACTGTAATGTAATTTATTTGTGTCATTTAGCTGCTACATTTGTGGGAATTTTTTAGGACAGCCCTAGGATGCATCAGGCCACTGCTGATGAGATGGGAGAGTTGTCTCTTCCAGGTCCCATTCAATGCCTTCCTTAGTTTTGCATAGTGCTCTCAGATTCTAGAATATACCCCAAGTTTTTCAGCTCACCCACAACTCGGCTAAGTCTTTCTATAGGAGATGGTGCCTGAGTCTTGTAGGAAAATTTAGCCAAAAGAGAAGGGAGTCGATCCAGGTGGGAGCCATTCATAAACTGTTAGGTAGAGTTCTAGACAAAGTTTAAGTTTGTGCTTCAATGGGGACTATTCTTATAGCTAGTAGGAAAAAAGATGCATGGGAAATGAAATATTAGAATATTCATACGGAAACCCAGGTAAGAAACGATCATAACATAAGACATTGGTAGGAAGGATGGCTATTTGAAAATGAATCCAACAGGTACTTAGCTCATGAAATCAGCAAAACTTAGTGACTGATAAGATATGGCCTTTGAGTGAGAGGTAGGGCCATGCCTAACTCCCAGAGTCTGAGTAAATTGTAGTGTCTCCCACAGAGATGAAAATATACAAAAGGAGGGGGTGTTTAGTAGAAAAGAAGGTAATGTGCTATTTTTGGCAAATGTTATGGAATTGGAGATGTCTTTGGTATATCAAGGATAAGCTATCTAGCATTCAGCTGGACTTTTGAGTCTGAAATTTAAGGGAGAGGTCTACTTTAAAAGTATGAATATGGAAGTTATCAATATATGGCAGCTAGGGAGTTGTAAAAATCATGAGTGGCAATGATTCCCAGAAAGTTTATGTAGAATAAAAAGAAATAAGAATCTCAGGTTAAACCTTTGAGCACACAGTTTTAGAGCCATGGAGAGAAAAAAGAACCCACAAAGAGACCAGAATAGAAAAAGTCAGGGGTAGAGTGTGGAGTAACCAAAGCAAAGAAAGACGAGAGATTCCAGAAAAAGGAAATAGCTAGCAGTAAGGTGAGACCTACAATATGTTCTCGAAACCAGCATTTAGGAAGCCATTGGTGATGGTACTCCTGGTACCACAGGCGAAGTCGAAGCAGAGACTCCTCATTACAGAGAAATGAGGAGTATATAGCACATAATGAAACAAAGAGAGTGATATTTCTTCCTTCATAGGAAGATAACATTTTCATGTCTTACCAGGAAATGGTGTCTTGCCTGTTTCATTAAAACTAAAATTTACTGAGCACCTGCTTATTGTAATACTATGGTAAAGGGTACTATGGAGAAAACAAAGATACATGAAGATGTAGGGTTTCTCTTAGAGAACTTATAATTAAAATACAAAATAATGCATAATAAAAACAATAGTTGGTCTTTATTGAACATTTTCAATGTGCTAGGCATTAATTTCATAAACTCTTTTAATCTTTATAACCATTAATAGGTCATGATTATGACCCTTGGTTTTTCTTTTGTTTTGTTTTGTTTCTCAGGTGAAGAAACTGAAGCACAGAAAAATTATGTAACTTGCCTAAGGTTACTCACTTAGTGAATATTCAATAAGAATTCAACTCTGGGAGATATGTCTTCAGAATGTGTGTACTTAACTATTATGGACAGCAACTATGAGGAAATGTCGAACAAAATAAGGCAGGAAGCACATCAGGGGTTCTGAGGAGAGTAACTTCTGCTTGGAACCAGGAAGGAGTCCATGAGGATGTGGGCATTTGGGAAGCCTTAATGGACACATGAGGCATGGTGTGATGACAGTGAGGGCAACTAAGCTAAAGAAGGTAGGTGATCAAAGGTCTGGAGGTGGACATGGGTCACATGTGGGATGCACAGTATAGAGGTGTGCCTGGTTTGGTGTAAAAAGACAAAAAGGAGCAGTACGGCTAAAAAGGAAGTGTGGCCAGAATGTAGAGGAAGATAATTAGGCTTTTTAAAAATCATCCCTCCACCAAAAATCATCATCATCATCATCATCATCATCATCATCTACAGATGATTTTGAAAAAGGTTAGGAATATGATTGGTATTATATTTTTAGAGGGATTAATTCAGTAGCAGTGCTTAGGGAGAGCTAAAATATCATCTCTTTTTAATCCCATGAACCTCCCCGAATTGTCTTAGAAGCTATTCAAGAATTTGTATTACTTTTCTATGGCTGTGATAACAAAGTACAAAACTTGGTTTAAACAACATACATCTATTCTTTTATAGTTCTGGAGGCCATAAATCCAAAATGGGTTCCACTGGCCTGAAAGTATTAACAAGGCCATGCTCCCTCTAGAAATCCTAGGGGAGAATCTGTTTCCTTGCTTTTCCCAGTTTCTAGTGCTGCATTTCTCACATTCTTTGACTTGTGGCCACTGCCATCTTCAAAGCCAATAGTGTAGCATCTTGCTTCAGTGGTCACATTGCCCTCCTTCTGAGTGTTAAATCTCCATAAGATGTTATACCTCCTTCTTGTAAGAATAATTGCGATTGCATTTAGGGCCCACCTGGATAATTCAGGATCATCTTCTCCTAGAACTCTTAGTTTAATCACATCTGTGATATCCTTTTTTGCCTTAAGAGGTAACACTCACAGGTTCTAGAGATTAAGACTTGGATATCTTCAGAGGCCATTATCCAGCCTAGAACAACATGGTTTGGGAAAAAACTCCAAATCCTTTGGCCTCTTTTTCATTCTTGTCCTCGAGTGATTGAACGTTGACAAAAACATAATCATTCACTTGGAAGATTGGTCTGGAATTGGCAGTGGGATATGGAGAATCTGCAAATCCCTCTATCCACCCCTGTGGTGTTGAAGGAAGGAAGGAAGGAGAGAGATACTAAAACACCATTTGACCAAGAGATTAGTGAGATGCCCACTACAGTTCATGTGGGCAAAGTGTGTGATTTACTTACAAAAGATGTATTCTTTTCATGGAATGGTGGATGAGACCAGCATACAGGTATACTGGAGTAGACACTGCCACCACTTAGGATCAACCTGACTGAAGACATGGAGTATGAGAGGAAAAATCAGTGAGGAAGAGCTAATACTAGGGCATGAGTCAGTTATAAGGACCAAGTGCAGAGCCCCTAGTTACAGCTGAGGTACATGGAAAGGAGAGGAGCCCTAAGCTGAAGGAAGTCCTGAAAACTTGGATGCAATGAAGAATGGATTTACAAAGGAGAGGTTGGTTCAGCCTCTGTCATAATGATCAGAAATTCTGAATTTAAAATAACTACTTCCTGAAATTTTACATCATTGACTCATCTTTTGCTCTATTACAGTTTTCTGCAAAATTTGGATTTTTATCTTCTTTTTATATTGTTCTATGCAACATAAGTACACAATGTGTAATAATGAAATAGGCAATTAATTTGTATTAAGGAATGTTTATTAGTGAAAAAGTATTACTAAAGGAGACCAAACCTTTGGGGATTGAATTACAATGATCTTCTGTAAGGCATTCATTTCATCTGGGCCAGAATAAAAACTGGAAATAAAACAGTGGCTTTTTATAAATACACGATTAAAAATCTAAAGAAATTATTTTAAGCTGATAAGCATAAGATGTTACCATATTGATAAATCTCCAGAATGGAAATGGGAGATTTCCCACTTGGAAACCCATGGTAAGATATTACTATGAAGATGTTTACATACTACATGTTTTTATCAAGGTCCTGGAATTGGACAGACAACACCATCAGTTGGTATGTTTGTGGAAGCATTTTTGGTGAGGAATTGTTTGCAGTGGTATAGACAGGGTTAAGGAAACCAATAGGAGGTGTTGAAGCATGCTTGAGGACTGGCAGCAGCTGAATGATTACCACCCACAGGCCTGAAGAGGAAGAAAAGGAAGGCTTTCCTAGAACCAGACTTGGCCAAGGCCTTGGGAGACAAAGAATAATCATCACACCAGACAATAGCATATACTTTGGTAAGAGGGGGTGCCTGGGTGTCTCCGTGGGTTAAGGCTTCTGCCTTTGGCTCAGGTCATGATCCCAGGGTCATGGGATTGAGCCCCGCATCGGGCTCTCTGCTTGGTGGGGAGTCTGCTTCCCGCCCCCCTCCTCGGGCGTGCCTCTCTGCTGTCAAATAATCTGATCTCTCGCTGTCAAATAAAATACCTGATCTCTTCCTGCCAGATAAATAAAATCTTAAAAAAAAAAAAAAGACTGGGAAACTTCAAGAACTAAAGTGTAAGCAACTCTACCCCTTTTCCCACCAGTCACAGCATATAAGATCTTGCCCTGAGGTGTAAGAGTTGGCCACAATCCAGAATAATCTTTTTTGGAGATCGCTTTTGAAAGATTGAGTGTATCCTCAATTTCAGGCAAACACAGGAACTAAAGTGCCTCTTAGCAGCCTTCCATTTCTCAGAGCTCTGATTGGTTTGACACAGACTGAAGAAGATTAGAATAGCCTGAAGCATGGACTGTTCCATTTTGCCATCAATGCTGTACGAAATACAGAGCCTTACTCGGGCCCTAAGCCACAGTTTTAACTTCACCTAAGAGAGGAAGACAATGGACCTTATTTCTCACTTGCATAGCCCCATGTAGGGGAAACTCAATACTGAGCGTGGCTTAAAGTGAGCCTTGAATACAGAAGCTGGGAGGAGCATACTCTTCCCTCAGGGCAGGAAAGGATTCCTTTAGGACTTGACCCCCAAAGAGATATCCCTAGAAGGTGATATAAAAGCTTTGAACATCAGGGAGATTCAAATTAAAACCACATTGAGATACCACCTTACACCAGTTAGAATAGCCAAAATTAGCAAGACAGGAAACAACATGTGTTGGAAGGGATGTGGAGAAAGGGGAACCCTCTTCCACTGTTGGTGGGAATGCAAGTTGGTGCAGCCACTTTGGATAGCCGTGTGGAGATTCCTCAAAAATTTAAAATAGAGCTTCCATATGACCCTGCAATTGCACTCCTGGGTATTTACCCCAAAGATATAGATGTAGTGAAAAGAAGGGCCATCTGTACCCCAATGTTTATAGCAACAATGGCCACGGTCACCAAACTGTGGAAAGAACCAAGATGCCCTTCAACGGATGAATGGAGAAGGAAGATGTGGTCCGTATACACTATGGAGTATTATGCCTCCATCAGAAAGGACGAATACCCAACTTTTGTAGCAACATGGACAGGACTGGAAGAGATTATGCTGAGTGAAATAAGTCAAGCAGAGAGAGTCAATTATCATATGGTTTCACTTATTTGTGGAGCATAACAAATAGCATGGAGGACAAGGGGAGATGGAGAGGAGAAGGGAGTTGAGAGAAATTGGAAGGGGAGGTGAACCATGAGAGACTACGGACTCCGAAAAACAATATGAGAGTTTTGAAGGGGCGGGGGATGGGAGGTTGGGGGAACCAGGGGTGGGTATTGGAGAGGGCACAGATTGCATGGAGCCCTGGGTGTGGTGCAAAAAACAATGAATACTGTTATGCTGAAAATAAATTTAAAAAATTAAAAAAATAAAAGAAAAAAAGAAAAGGAATAAATAAATAAATATTAAAAAAAAATTTTTTAATTAAAAAAATAGTTTTGAACAGGAAACACTCTTGCTAAAGAATTTCATACTTTCTAAATGAGAAATGTCAAGACTGGAATATTATTTTGAGTGTTATTATTATCATTTTTGCTGGAACAAACAAATCATTGCATATGGACTTTACAGCTGAACAGTATTTTCCGGCTTTTTAGTTCCTCTGTCAGTCCCGAAATAGGTAATTACAGAAGCAAATGAAACCCTTCATACAATCCAAAGGTTTGGAGGGAGCCATCACCACCTACGCACTGGGCAGCAGGTCCTATGGGAAACATTCATTGTGAGCCACATGTGAATCAAAGTGGAAACCGACAGCTTTAGTTCTGGCTTTGGAACATATGGTGCGGTAAATTATCATCAGGCAGTCTATAATTAAGGACACAGTTTCTCAATAATAACGCCTAAATGTGCATGTACTCCGCTGCACATTACCTTCTGGAATGGAGTCAGATATGGTCAAGCTTTGGTCTGAGGAAACACTGATGCTTTGGGGAGTGTAATGAACAGTCCCTGAATTATAAATGCCTTCCTCACCAACCCCCCCCCCCCACCAGCCTCCAAGCAGCCAGCAGAACTTTCTCACCCACATGTTGCATATCTTGTATTGTGTGACTCATCATCTTGGCCACAAGCAAATGGGATAAGGGCCTGGGGTCTGAGCCAACATCCGTGATCAGCAGCCAATGGTCCACTTTAGCCTGAGAACCCCACAGAGGCACGGTACACTTAAAGAGTGTCAGCGCAGTCCAATAACATATTCTCTCTAGAAGTCTCAATGGAAGCAGAAGCCAGGCAGCAGAAGCATCCAGGAGCAGACACAAACTGTGATATAGAATGCAAGAGAACAGTGAAGAAGGCAGTAGGAGGTGACAGAGAAGCTGTAGCTTGGCATAAAGCAGAGCAATAGAAACTGAGGGTCCAGAATAGTGGTGTAATTAAAATAGAGAGCAGGGAGGGGAGGCGGATGGAGGCCTGGTGTTGGTACAGCTCCTGCAGTGGCCTGAACAGCCAGGAGTGACGCTTCACTTCCTTAGGTGCCTGGCTATGAAATTGCAGGTGTCATTTCCCTATGTATCCCTACAAAAACTCCTATCCCTGATGATGTTTTTGTGAGATCACTGAGCAGGTACTGTCTTTGAGTGTGTCTCTGTGCCTTGCAACTTAAAAAAAAAAAAAAAAAAGACAAAACAAAACACAGGTTCTGTGTTGAAACTGCTTTGGTACAAAGGAAGGTCATCCCCATCAGGGATGTTCTTTTTGCACATGTAAGATAATGACAGAGGGATATAGGGCCTGGAGAAAATTCAAACACCAAAGCAGCATTCCATCTCAGCTCTGCCAAACCAGCTGAATATGGACCATGTGTCAGAATTGTGCTAAGACAAAATTGGTCACAATTTGGGAAAATCATTGCAAGTAACTTATAAGAATTAGGAATGCTTATAGATTTTAATTCCTGCTGAGCATAGCACTACAATATTTGCATCAACACAACCTTGAGCACCAGAAATGCATTAGTGATCTTTGTACTTATGTAGGGCCTTACAGGCTTATTGGACTCTGTGATACCGATCACCACTTCTTAAGTCTAGGTTGTCAAGGTGCCTGGTCTGGCCTTTATGTAAATGCACACTTGGAACTGCATTGTCTTAGATTTATGGTTTTGTGTGGTTCCCAACCTGTAAATCAGTGAACTAACCAAAAGTAATCTCTTTTGTCTATAATTGTTAACAAATACCTCATTATCAAAAACAAGCAAAAGATAATTCTACCAATTCCTAGGTAGAAACACCCTGTAGTTTGCAATGGAAGCAATTCTCACTTCCTAGGAGAAGGCCTGTTAATCAACCAGTCACTCACAAAATGGCAGCCAGTGGTGAATTCCCCAACAGGGCAAGGTTGGGCCTCAGATTTGCAGACTCACATAGATGAACGTCTGGAGTAGAATGCTGACTTCTAATAATTTACATGAACAATGTCACCACCAGGTGGCAGGCAATTCACATCTGCTTGAGTGAGGTCTCCCAAGAAGCAGGGTGCATGAAAGGCCATATTCCAAGGGGTTCTTCATTTGAACAAATCAAAGGAAAAGGGGTAAAGTGTCCATTTTTAAATTCGTGGCATCAGGCTGTGTTACCTCACGACATCCATCCCTAGCATGGGCAGGTTTCTTCCTGGATATGGTCTTTCACTGGCCTTACAGGACACACTCTCTTCTAAACAGGGTTAGGATGAGCACGGTCACCTAGTTCTGGCCTTCCGCGTCCCTTTTTTATGTTACTGGTCTGAAATTATTAACTTTGTTCGCCACCAACTCCTTTCGCCGTCCGACAAAGCCCATGAATCCCTTCTTAGAAAAGTAATTTTAAATGCCTACAACAACACATAGGATTATAAATGAAACCATTATAATGAAACATAGTTCAGTCCACTCAGGTTAAGATCCCCTGCAACATGACCAATTCATATAGTCTGTCTCCAAATCTGGTATAATAAATTTGACTACATTTACCCTTGCTAAAGTAAATTCCTATTTCTGCTGGCCTCTTATTTTTGCTTCTATTGCCTTAGTTAGAGTTTGGTAAATTTCCAACTCTTTTGTTCTCGTGCTGCACAATCACATACCATTTCCTGGTCGTGTCAGCACATGGTTCAACACGTAGCTGACAAAATCCACCATTTCTTCCATCTCCAAGTCCTTGAGATTTAGAGTGATAATGAGGAAGCCTCAGTATCCTCCTGAGTAATAATGCAAAGGTGAGAACTGGTAAGAAGCAATGCAGTATAGTGAGACAGCCTAGAGATGGAATCCCTTAATTGTAGCTTGCCTTATACATACCAAGCACTTGCTATGTTTCAAATTCTACACAAGGACCCACTCCCTGTTCTACTGTAAGTCTGGAGTCAGAAAACTTGTTTTGCAATTCAGTTTCATCTCCCAAGTAACTTTGGGCAAATCACCTAACCCTCTGGGGTTCAATTTCCTCATGTGTAAAATATGTAAATAACAGTGATAGTTTTTTTTTTTTAAACAGGTTTCTGCGTGTTTTGTTTTGTTTTGTTTTGTTTTTTACAGACTTCTCTTTTGGTTTTACAGATTTCCTTATCAGAACTTCTGGAACAATCTATCTGCACTTGCTCTACAGGGCTGGTGTTAGGGTTTTCCTTCCTAGTCATCCTTTCAAATTGTCTCCCTACTTCATCTCCAGGCCATGGATGGGTTACAAGCTACACTCACATGTAAAAGGAAAGGCACAATGACCCAGGACAACTTCTTCCTCTAAACCTACCAAACACACACCAACTATGTAGAACTTTGTCACTGAAGTCTAAACCCTGCTAATGTTAGAAAGGACCTCCAGCTCTTTTTCCTGTGCTCAGCATATCAAAATTCTTTTGAGGAGTGAAGAGGGAGCACAAGAAAAAATTTTTTTCTTTTTTTCTCTCTCTGAAATATAAGAGAAGCCCTGTTATTAGCCTCATAGACATATGACAATCTTTTTACAGTCATCACCACTGTCTTATTCAGAGTGAGGAAAATTCTCTCCTATTTGACATCAGTTCACAGGAAATAAATTCTGCTATCTACGTCCAACTCCCAGAAACTACACATTTCCTAGAAATGTTGTTTAAAGTCAGAAAATGTTCTTGTCTCAAAACTTGGAATACACCAGAGCAACTTTTATGTCTTGGAAAAGAAACACCTGTTCCCACATCAGCATTTCCACCATAGTTTATCATTGAACTCCTATCCCCCAGTGTCACAGTGTTTACCTCTGCAGCAGGTGTGTTTGAAGTCAGAGCAGGCCATACGAGGATGAGTGAGACAAAGTCCTTGCCCTCTAAGAATTTACTATCTTGGTATGGGTTTTAATATTGGCATCATCACACATCAGTTATAAAGTAATCTCTTACCATCAATGGTACCATTACTGACCTACTAAAGAGAGTAGATAATTTCTTTTCTTCTTTATAAATTAGATCACATTTAAAGTCATCCCTATAGTTGTATATGGATTATTCCGATATGCTTTCTTGAGTGAGATAGAAATGGGTAGAGTTATAGTGACACTCAGATTTTACACAAACGATATGCAAATATCACATTTCACAGAGAGAAAGAGGGCACTGAGAACAGCTGCCCTGGTACATGCAATGATATGTTGACTTTGATAATTACAAGAAAGTTAAGATATGGCTCCTGGCCTTCAGGAGCTTATAATTAGCTGTATCTATCAAATAATCATATGGATAAGATATAATTAAGAGATAAATTATGGAGTTTAGACAATGGACCTGGGGAGAGCAGGACTCAGGGAGGAATGACTTCCTATCAGTCTTGGAACATTTTGTAGAAGTGGGGCAGTTCAGTTTTGACAGATGAAAGGAGGTTTTGACAGGTGAAAGTCATAGAGACAAGCATATCAGAGAGAGGAGGCTTCTCCAAAGTGAGACTGACTGATTGATGCTCCTGGTGTCTGGAAGAGTCTTCCTACATCCCTGCAAATGTACTCAGAGCTATAGCTCTCATCAGGAGGAACTTCAAATCCACCCACTTCTCTGCATTCCTACCCCCTCCACCTTAACTCAGAACCTCATCAAGGCTCACCCCTATTTCTGCTACAGCCAGCAAATCACTCTCCCAGCCTCCACTATTGGCTTTCTTGAATCCGTCCTCCACTGAATGACCCTCTCCATATTAAATTGACCAGATACTAACTCCTCTGCTTAAAATCATTGAGTGACTCACCTGCTACCTCCAGAAAGAAGCCCAACCATGGGATACAAGACCTTTTATAGTATAGTTGTCACTTAGTCTTCAGCCTTATCTCTTGCCTTTTCCCCACTTCCATCCTTCTCCCCAGCTATTAAATTACTTGTATCAGTTGAGTCAGGTTACCCCAACAAAATACCATAGGCTGGGTGGCTGAAACAATAGAAATACACTTCTAGGGACTGGAAATCTGAGATCAAGGTGCTAACGGGATCAGTGTCTGGTGAGAGCTCTCCTTGGGTTGTAGATGGTGGACTTCTTACTGTGACTTTACATGGCCTTTCCTTGGCACACATGCATAGAGAGTGAGAAAGAGATGAGTAAGCTTTCTTATGTTTCTTCTATTTTTTTTTTTAAGATTTTATTTATTTGTCAGAGAGAGAGAGGGAGAGCGAGCACAGGCAGACAGAATGGCAGGCAGAGGCAGAGGGAGAAGCAGGCTCCCTGCTGAGCAAGGAGCCTGATGTGGGACTCGATCCCAGGACGCTGGGATCACGACCCGAGCCGAAGGCAGTCACTTAACCAACTGAGCCACCCAGGCATCCCTCTTATGTTTCTTCTTGTAAGGACAGTAATCCTATTGCATCTGGGCTCTATCCTTATGACTTAATCTATCCTTTATTACCTCCCAAAGGCCCTATCTCCAGATACTCCAATATTGGAGTATCTGGAGATAGGGCCTCATTCAATATGTGAATAAGGGAAGGAACACAACTTTGAATCCATATGGTTGCTGTTCCCAGAGTACAACATATTTTCCCACATAACGCAATGCCTTTGGACCCAAAGCTGTTCCCTCTACCTGATATGCCCTTCTCTGAGCCACTCCCTAACACCCTCATCTTCCACTCCCTCTACCTCTTATCTTTGTTTTGATAATTGCTTTTTCCTCTTGAGACTCCCTTCAGGCTGGGCCATGTTTTCTAGGGTAGGCTCCAATGGGGGCCTCTGTGCCTCCATTGGAAATGAAATATAGTTAACTAATGCAGGACTGGGAATTCCTTCAAGGAGAAACTATGTCTTATCCTTATCCATCATCATATCCCTAATGCTTAGCATAGTGGCTGGCACATGCTTGTTGCACACAGGCATGTGTGAATAAATGAATGAATGAATGAATGAATGATGAATGCTAAGTAAGGCAAGGCCATGTTACGTGAAAAAATGAGGCAAAAAATTTAGGCTAGATTAAATAAGTAGTGTGAAGGCCTTATATGCCTTTCATCATAAAAATATGATTCAAGAGGTTTTAGAAGGATGATTGGGAAGGTTTATTCAAGAAGGCTAGAGGATGGGTAAGTAAACCACCTAGGAGAGTATCATAATAATCCTATAGTAATGTAATGATATTAGAAATAGTAATGGTAACAATTATATCTAACATTTATTCAATCCTATATGCCAGGCCAAGGATTTTTTCTTTTGTTTTGTTTTCAGTTTTTTGGTTGTTTTAATTGAAGATAGTTGACACACAATGTTACCTGAAGCTCAAAGTGTACAACATAGTGATTCCACAAGTTTATACATTATGCTATGCTCACCACAAGTACAGCTACCATCTGTCACTATACACCACTTTGACTATACTCCCTGTGCTGTATCTTTTATCTCCATGACTTTTTCATTCCATAACCAAAAGTGCCAGGCACTGTTTTAAGTGTTTCAAATATATTACCTTATTCTTACAAGAACTCCAGACTAAGGGATTAAAAAGGATATATGTAAAACACATATTATTTTTCTCCCATTTCATACATAAGAAAGCTGAAATAGAGAGAGATTGGGTAACTTATCCAAGGTCATAAAGCTAGGAAGTGGCAGAGATTAAAGGAAAACTGTGAGATATTTCAAAGGGAAAAAGAAACACAACTTGATAAAAATCAAGATATAATGGGATGGGAGAGGCAAAGGCCTTTAGGTTTCTCACCCAGGAAAAGAGAAAACTGAGGAAGTCAGGGTAAGAAGTCAGTTTGCTAAGAGATGTTATATTTGTTGGGGACAAATAAGCCTTGATGTTGTGACTGGACATCTCCATAAATATTCATAGCAATCCTGCATAGACCTACTGAAAGTCTACTATAACCTACTTGTCTAGGTCTAAGGAGTTGCAGATATGGATTTTATAGGAAATTTTTAAAGGTATTGACTTTATATTCTGTTGGCAAAAGGGAGTCAGTGAAGCATCGTAAACAGCAGGTAAATGTGGTTTTAGTTCATTTGAGCAACCAACTGACAGCTGGAATTGAGGAGGACTTAGTGAAGTCAGGGACACGGGTTAAGAGTTAAAGGGTTTCTACACTTAAAAATGATTGAAGTGGGGCACCTGGGTGGCTCAGTGGGTTAAAGCCTCTGTCTTTGGCTCAGATCATGATCGTGGGGTTCTGGGATCAAGCTCTCTGCTGAATGGGGAGCCTGCTTCCTCCTCTCTCTCTCTCTCTCTCTGCCTGCCTCTCTGCCTACTTGTGATCTGTCTTTCAAATAAATAAATAAATAATCTTAAAAAAAAAGATTGAAGTGGTAAATTTAATATTACATATATTTTTCCACAATAAAAAAGTTAAGAAGCTGTTTTAGGAGTCCAGGTAAGAGATGATAAAGGCATGATCTGGGGAAGGGTCAGGGGAAATGTAATAAGGAAGATTTACTGAGTCATCCATCCCCCCTTCTCAGTTATTCTAGCTAGACTCATAGGAGTTATTTATTATTTAACATTTATTGACCTGGTACTAAATGCCAGGCACTGTGCTGGGGCACAAAGATGAATAACAATCGCTATCTTCAACTGCATAATGTACTCAATTGTCTAGTGAGATAAACAGATACATATGTAATATTAATAATACAACATATCAGGGCAGCACTGGAGACAAGTCAAAGGCATTAAGGAAGCACAGAGGAGGGCAACCTATTGGTTGTGGCAAACAAGGAGGAGTTCTGAGACATGGTGGCTCCTGAGTTGGGTCTTAAGACAATAAAGATTTTGCCAGGTGAAGGAAAATTGGAGGGAGGAAGGGCATTCTGAGTAGAAAAGAACACATGAGGTGTTGTTGAAATATTTTCTGGGATACTAGAGGCACAAAGGAAGGGACAAAGAGGCCCTGGTACTCAAGGGACCCAAGTTACTCCAGCACACCCACTCCTCCCTTGACAGGACCCATTCCCTTTGCCCATAAATGGTGGTGGAGCCCAGAATCCCAACCATCCCAGGTGGGAAGAGCAGCCCTATCAGGCAAAGCAGACAGCATAATGCCTTTGGAGGCAGTGGGAGACAGCCCCTATGAAGTTCCTGGGTCGCACTCCAGAAGGCAAAGCAATGGAGAGGGAGAGGGTCTTTCAGAAGATTTGGAGGACAGCGTAAACCTCAGGAATGGTGTAGTTATCACCAAGAGAAGATTATGAGTGGGGAAATGGAAGATTCCTCAGGTTAACTTTAGAATTTTATTAATGAGTGCTCATGGGACACAGCTTAGAGATTCCCAGAATAACTATAGTAGTCACCTGAGGGGAAACGAACTTCCAGGGGTGTCTCTAACAGTGACTAAAGGCAGAAAAATGCATTGTGTACTGGATAAAAGCAGCCCTCTAAGTCAAGCATACTTGCTTTAAAATTTGCTCTACAAGCTAATAACTATCTGAGCTTTTGTTAAGCTTTCTGAGCCTCTACTACTTTTTCTATAAAATGAAAATTATAATAGTACCTGCTACATGATACTTCCATGACAATGAATAATAAGAACACCCCTGTTCTTTGCATAGTCCCCAATATACGGTAATTAAGGTTAGTCACTACAACCATTAGTACAGTCAGAAGAACGAGACATACAGAAATGGGGAGATCAGTGGTAACATTTTCATATTTATAAGGTAAATCAGTTATCTTTTTAAAAGAGTTAGTTTTCTAGATGTTTCCCTCCCATGGAGTGAAGGATACCTATGTAATTAGTCTTTTTAATGACCAAATATCTATTTATGAAGCAAAAAAATGGGGCAAGTTATAGGTTATTGAGAAATTGCTTTCAGTTTACTGGAAAAACAAAATAAAATATGCCAACTATGTCTCAACATTAACTTTGGAGAGAACTAATTGAAAATAATTTTCTATTTCTGTTCTTATTTTCATAGTTTCCTTGTTTAGTAAAAACCAAGTGGTCCAGTTAATGAAGTTAGTTCCATAAATGAAGCTCACATCCTCAGAGATTCTTGCAGGGGAAGGGCTGATGTTTCACAAACAGGGTAAAGGAGCACACAGCAGCTATTCTGGAGCTGAAAAAGGGAACATCAACACATTTCAGTTTTTCCCCTTGGGAAATTGTGCCAGGTACACATTTTACATTTTCACATATTAGGAAGCTAAATATCTTAAAATACAGGAATTAATTCAGTTCCAGTGTTATATATTAACAATCCTAAATCACTCTTACCCTATAAACCCAAAAGTTAAGCTTTCTATTTTTTTTTTTTTATAAAAAGAAAAGTAAAGCCAAGGAGGGAAATGATGCCTGCCTTCTTCAGAAGTAGTATTCTAAAGAATAAAAATATAATTTATAGGGACAAACATAAAATCCATCTATGTGAAACTCAATCTTGTAATTCATTTTGGAAAACAATACTCCCAGTACTGTAATGAAACTGATGCCTTAAAAAAAAAAATTGAGAGTACATGGGGTGGCTCAGTTGGTTAATTGTCCAACTCTTAATCTCAGCTCAGGTCTTGATCTCAGGGTTTTGACTTCAAGCTTTGCATTGGGCTCCATTCCCAGCCTGGAACCTACTTGAAAATTAAATACATACATACATACATACATACATACATTCATACTGGGGGTACAAAATTATCTGACAATGTTAACAATTTCCACCTTGTCCATTGAAACAAAAGATCTTCAAAGCATGCAAACAAGTCAAATATAGTTAAGAGGGAACTGAATTCCAAGATATGGAGAAGAGTGAAAGACCACTGTTTATTGGTCACAATAAATAGTACCACACTTTCAGACCAAGATATATCACAGGATACAAAAGGAATGTGCAGGTGCAGTCAAGGACCCAGATAGATTATTAGTGAGAAATCATAGAGAAATAAAGAATCTTAAGACTTGAAAAAAGAGACACTTCTTTCTTCCAAAAGGTTAGCCCAAGAAACTACCAACAAATAAACTTTGTATCTATACCTGACAAAACCCTAAAATTATCTATGACTTGCCAATACTTCGGACACAAAAAAGTGGTCACAATGACTGACAGAGACCAGATGGGTTCACTAAAGGAAAGAATTACTCAACTAAGCAGCAATTAAGGAATTTCACAGATACCAAATACCAGGATTTTAGCAATGCAGTTTAAAAGAGTCTCAAAACCCCTCATGAACCAAGGACATATTCACATACTTAATGTAGGTGAATTCATAGGTGGTTGAATAATGTTAAAGATGAATGAGAATCTACTTAGAGGCTTAAGGAGTTTTGATCTGGTCTAGTTCTTTTCTGTAATGATGGTGAAAGGACACCAAGAACACACATAAATCTCAATTGCATGATTATTTCATTGAATTAGAGAATAAAAAGACTTTTTAAAATTATAGAATAAATACTTCCATAGAGGCAAATAGATCTGTGCCTTTTTTTCCAAGACTGGTGAAAAATTGGGTTCAAAATAAGTAAGGTGAAATTCATGAAATATAAATAGAGAATTTTACCTACCAATTCAGAAGGCAAATATGTAAAGCGTTTCTAACTTTATCTTTAGAATGACCCTGTGAGGTAGGTATTATATTGGTTGTGTTGTAGATGATAAAACCAAGGTTTGCTGAATTAGTAATTTTCCCAAGTCACATTACAATTTCTTCCATTGTCACATCTCCATTTATTCAGTCTGACTTCCTCTTACCAGGAATCTTGTGATTACATTGGGCCTACCCAGGTAAGCCAGGATGATCTCCTCATCTCAAAATCTCTAACTTAATCCTATCCACAGAGTCTCTTTACATATGTATACGGGAACATTCACAGCTTCCAGAGATCCAGACATGGACACACTGGAGGACTATTGGTCAGCTGAACCAAACTGCGCATAGTGAGCAAGGTGCGGAGTGGTTGGAGGTGACTAAGAACTAAATTACGTGGGCCTTGAAAGCCATCATAAGAATCTTGGGTTTTACCATATATTAAATGAAGAGCTATGCAGAGCAGTGACACAGCTGAATTTGTGTCTTTTGAGGATCACTGCAGTGGCTGTATTGAGAAGAGATACAGGGACACATGATGCAAGAACAGTGAGAAGGTGCTTCGGTGGTCTAGGAGACAAAGGTGGCAGCTCATACCAGACTGGTAACACTGAAAGTGGTCAGAAGTGGTTGGATTCTGGAGATAACTTTGAAGAATAGATCCAACATGACAGATTCAATGTGCTCAGAGAAAGAGTTGTCCAAGGATTATTTCATTTCAATCTGAGCAACTTGACTTGCCATCAAGTCAAATGGAAACTTCTGTAAAAGGACTAGTTTTGGGATGGTTAAAATAGAACCGCACATTCTGCTTTTTAGTCAGTATTATTATGACTATTAGACATCTAAGTCAAGATATTGAATGGAGAATTGTATTTAGGAATCTGGAAATTAGAATAAAATTCAGAGTTACAAATATCAATATGGGCATATAGGAATTGTCAGCTCATAGGTAATGTTTTCAGCCATAAGACTAGATCAGATCACCAAGGGGGTAAGTGTAAGATAAATAAGAAATGATCAAGGATAAATTCTGGAGCACATCCTCATAAGGAGGATGAGAAGAAGGGAAGCCATAAAGAGGGGCTAAGAGAAAATGACAGTGCAAATGCAGTTTCCTGGAAGACAAGTAAAAGAATATGTATTTTAAGGATGATGAATTGTTAAATGTGACCTGTGAGATGAACAGTGAGTACTGGATTGACCAACCCACGTGATCTGGGATAATCTGATAACTCAGAGTGGTAATGGCCAAGACTCTGAACAGATATAGATAAATCACTTAGAACAATCGCTTCCAAACTTTGCAACATTTTTGGAATCAATCACTTGAGAATCTATTTAAAATAGTGATACCTAGACACACAGCCCCCACCAAAAGAAACCACACCACTCTGATTAGCATTTTGTAAGCTCTCCAGCTGAATCTAATGGACAGCAAAGTTGGATACACACTAGTTTAGAACAATGCCAGCATTTAGAAAAATTTTTTGGTGTGGTTAAGTTGAGGAAGCTTGGTGGGAAGGGACAGGGTTTGTGGGGGAAAGAGAGTGGAAATGTTTGTGCAATTGACAAATTGTAAATTTATTGCTAATTATCCAAGGGTTACCTTGGCAAGTATAATTACATCATATTTTCCTCATTCACCACACCAAAACTTTTGGTTCTTATACCAAAATTAAGTAGATACTTAGCTCTGCTCAGCAAATGTTGGACAAAGGCAAAGAAAATGTGTGTAAGAGTGAGACTATACCTACAAATAGTGGGCAAAACCAGAATGAATAAGAGCCAATGAAGAGTCACCTTCAGCCCCAGTGACAATTTGTAGTTGACTCTTTCTAAGCAGCTCTGAAAACAGTTTATATCACCACTTCAGACTGCCTGAAGAATTAAGATCACAGATAGGTTTTATTTCTTCTGTAGCTGATGTAACCCTACCCAAACTATTTTTTCTCCCTCTTAGAAATCTTGCAGCTGTGAGTTTTATGCCAAGTCGCATATTTCAAATAAAGTTCAATAAAGAAGGGCCTAATTCAGATAACAAGAGACTATCTGAGATTCTTTATACACCAGCTGTTAACTTTTGTGTTGAAATGCTGGTTGGATATTTGATGCTTTCCTTTAATTCAGAAAAGCACTTAAAGCACTTAGGGAAGCACTGGATTGATTTTCAGTTTGGGAATCCCATGTCTGCAGAGCAACTCATAAATAGCTCAATAAAATTTTGTGAGTAAGTTTTCTGCTCTAGCAAGCAGGTAAATGGAGTTAAAATGCATTCTGGAAAGACAAAAGTTTGCTTATGATGCAGTAAGAAGTTCACACAGAAAGAAATCTGGAGGGAAATTGATACGAGCCTCCTTCTAGGGAGGCTCGAGGGAGTTACTCAAGGGAGTCAAAGATTAAAAGTTGGGGTGGCAATTTAAAAGAAAAAGGAATGAGAGAGATCCCTGATCAGACAGAACGGGTAGATACAAGAATAAAGAACTAAAGATAGGGATAGGAAAGACAAGAAATGAAAGAAACAGGCAAAAAAGAGAGTCCCCAAACAAGAGAGAAGAGGCATAAGAAGGTCAATTAACATGGCAAACTTTGGGCAGGAAAAGGAAAAAGGAGTGTGCCTGGAACATAACAGTGGTTATGTCAGCAGCTGGGAGAAAGCCACTCATATCCTGTTTTGAAGGAGGAAAAAAGGTCAAACTCCTTGTTTTCTGTCATTGCTGATGACTTTTCAAACTATTATCCCTACAGCAAAAAAGCATCAGAGTAAAACAAAACTATGTGCAGATGACAGAAATTAAAACAGTTGTGGCTGACTTATTGCTGATCATTTTCAAATGTGAAAGGTCTGGTGAAAGTTCATAACAAGAGTGGTGTAACTGACAAGCAAATTTGACTTATATGTGGCATGAAAAACAAGATAATAACGTCCTTTCAAGATGCTTCAGTAAATGTCTATAAGGACCACTCATAAGCCTATTTGCAAAGAAGTCAGTGGATGTTTTATCTGATTTGTAAAATTAAATGAAGATACGGAAGAAATACTTTTGAGATAGAATAATCCTGAGACATAACACACATACCAACAGTATGCAACTAGTATGTTAAGAATATCCTAAGACTATCGAGTAAAGAGATCTAGTAAATCTGGAGTACATCATAAAACTTAAAGCATGAATCTGATGTACATCCTCAACTGAGAATCACTTGCCTAGAAGATATTAGATCCAAAGTCTCCCATGGTTCACCTCCTCTTCCAATTTCCCTCAACTCCCTTCTCCTCTCCATCTCCCCTTGTCCTCCATGCTATTTGGTTTGCTCCACAAATAAGTGAAACCATATGATAATTGACTCTCTCTGCTTGACTTATTTCACTCAGCATAATCTCTTCCAGTCCCATCTATGTTGCTACAAAAGCTGGGTATTCATCCTTTCTGATGGAGGCATAATACTCCACAGTGTATATGGACCACATCTTCCTTATCCATTCATCTGTTGAAGGGCATCTTGGTTCTTTCCACAATTTGGCGACCATGGCCACTGCTGCTATAAACATTGGGGTACAGATGGCCCTTCTTTTCACTACATCTGTATCTTTGGGGTAAATACCCAGTAGTGCAATTACAGGGTCATAGGGAAGCTCTATTTTTAATTTCTTGAGGACTCTCCACACTGTTCTCCAATGTGGCTGGATGGCTTATCATATAGAATATTACTTATGGCCTTAGAAAAACAAATAAAAAACATAAATTAGTAGTCCATTATCATAAAATAGCCCATGTTTGGGACTTGGCAGTACTTTGTCAAAGGAAGATCAATGGAAATGAAATTAGTAACAGTATTAAGTGGTTTGTTCACTTAAAGTTGTTGGATTATGAAATTTAAGAAATAGTTTATATTTTTAATGTTATACTAATAAATTCATTTTGTTCTTAATAAACTCTTATTTACATACTCCAAAAAAAGAATATATTAGATCCAAATGAAGCATGCTTATAGCCAATAAGAATTATAAATGATAACTGAAATCTATGAGTAATAACACTTTAACATTTAATTTCATGTCTAAATATCATCAGACAAAATAGCACCAAGCAGAAACATGTCATGGTTAGCAAGAGCATTGACAAATCCCTAGGAACTTCATATACAGGATGCAGTTTCTGAATTATTTATATTAACAATATTTTGTTTATAAAAAATTTTACCTCAGGGAGAATAAACATCTCTTTCAATTCAACAACTCTTCTCATGTAACACATTGATAGGAATACAGATTTCTTTTTAAACCTAATCATTTCTAGTATTTTTTACAAGGTGAATGAACAAGTCTTTGTGATTTTGCAGGGAACCCCCTGGGAAATCACAAATAAAGTTTTAGGTGCAAAAGATATCCTGTAAGTTTTACTCTTTTTTTTTTCCCCGATACTGAGAGCTTGGTTTGGGGATGACGAAAATAAATTTTATTGGAGGAGATTTGGACTTGATTAAGATAAGATCATGGGTACCTGTGAATAATATTAGCTACGTATTTAACTGAAGTGACCAAAGAAATTTGAAATGCACATAGAATGTAACATAATTGTAAAAATATTAACTCTTTCAAAAGTGAAGATTCTTTGTTCTTCTCTTTTTTTTTCTTGTTTTTAAAAATAATACCGGATGTAATAAAGTCAACACAAAGCACAGAAAGTTACTCTGATAAGACAATCTTTGTTATGTAAGCAAATAACACAGAAAGATTAACCCTTCATATCATAATGAAAGCAATAAACAGTAAACCAAGGAATCAATCCCATCAACACTGAGCAAACTTTGCCAAGCTATTAAGGCATTCCATAGCTTTTCAGACTCAGTTATTATAAACCAAGGCAAATAAAATTTACATTCCAAGCTTTGTTTTTCATTGTGCTTTTTAGTATTCTACAACATACTGGGACCTTAGGACAAATCTTGCAAGACCATGAGAACTAATTTTATAAGAAACAGAATACAAGGCTTTCACCATTACTACCTTCAAATGAACCAATAAATAAGCATTTTTTAAAGTTCTCCATTTTAATTGACAATACAGTTAAAAATCAGTAGACATAACCCACATGAACAAACTCTTTGGTGTCCTTGATAAATCGTCAGGATGTAAATGGGTCTAAAGAACCAAAAAAAAAAAAAAAAAAAAAGAGGAACAGTAACAAAGAAGTACTGTGTTAGGGAAAAAATTATTATTTCCCTTGAAAATAGAAGTACATATATTGTTATATTTTCTCTGTTACTATTGCTCCTAGTAGTCTCAATCAACAATACTGATGATAATTTTTTTCAGTGTTCCAACATTCATTGTTTATGCACCACACCCAGTCTTCCATGCAATATATGCCCTCCTTAATACCCACCACCAGGCTCACCTGTCCCCCCATCCCTCTCTCCTCCAAAACCCTGTTTGTTGCTCAGAGTCTGCAGTCTCTCTTGGTTTGCCTCCCCCTCTGTTTTCCCCCAACTCACTTCTCTCCATCTCTCAATGTCCTCTGTGTTATTCCTTATGCTCCACAAGTAAGTGAAACCATATGATAATTGACTCTCTCTCTCTCTCTGCTTGACTTATTTCACTCAGCATATTTTCCAGTCCCGTCCATGTTGATACAAAACTTAGGTATTCAACCTTTCTGATGGCTGCATAATATTCCATTGTATATATGCACCATATCATCTTTATCCATTTGTCTGTTGAAGGGCATCTTTGGAGAAAGGGGAACCATTTTACACTGTTGGTGGGAATGCAAGTGGGTGCAGCCACTTTGGAAAACAGTGTGAAGAGTCCTCAAAAAATTAAAAATAGAGCTATCCTATGACCCTGAAATTACACTATTGGGTATTTACCCCAAAGATACAGATGTAGTGAGGAGAAGGGCCATATGTACCCCAATATTCATAGCAGCAATGGCCACAATTGTGAAACTGTGGAAAGAACTAATGATTTTTTTTTTAAAAGAAGCCTTTAATTTTTTTTTCAGTGTTTGAAAAGTCATTGTCTATGCACCACACCCAGTGCTTTATGCAATACATGCCCTCCATAATACCCACCACCATGCTCACCCAACCTCCCACACCCTCCCCTCCAAAACCCTCAGTTTTTTCCCTCAGAGTCCACAGTCTCTCATGGTTTGTCTCCCCCCACCAATTTCCCCCAGCTCACCTCTCCTCTCCATGTCCCAATGTCCTCCATGTTATTCCTTATGCTCCAGAAGTAAGTGAAACTATATGGTACTTGACTTATTTCACTCAGCATAATCTCTTCCAGTCCCATCCATGTTGCTACAAAAGTTGGGTATTCATCCTTTCTGATGGAGGCACAATGCCCATTGTGCATTATGGACCATAACTTCTTTATCCATTCATCTGTTGAAGGGCATCTTGGTTCTTTCCAGTTTGGCAACTGTGGCCATTGCTGCTACAAACATTGGGATACAGAGGGCCATTCTTTTCACCACATCAGTATCTTTGGGGCAAATACCCAGTAGTGCAATTGCAGGGTCATGGGGAAGCTCTATGTTTAATTTCTTAAGGAATCTCCACACTGTTTTTCAAAGGGGCTGCACACAGTTGCATTCCCACCAATAGTGTAAGAGGGTTCCCCTTTTTTCACATCCTCTCCAACACTTGTTGTTTACTGTCTTGTTGATTTTGGCCATTCTAACTTGTGTAAGGTGGTATATCTCAATGTGGCTTTGATTTGAGTCTCCCTGATAGCCAATGATATTGAACATTTTTTCATGTGTCTGATAGCCATTTGTATGTCTTCTTTGGAGAATTGTCTGCTCATGCCTTCTGCCCATTTTCTGACATGATTATCTGTTTTGTGTGTGTTGAGTTTGAGGAGTTGTTTACAGATCTTAGATCTCAGCCCTTTGTCTGTAGTGTCATTTGCGGTTCTCTTCTCCCATTCCGTGGGTTGCCTCTTTATTTTGTTGACTGTTTCCTTTGCTGCGCAGAAGCTTTTGATTTTGATGAAGTCCCAAAGTTCACTTTCACTTCTGTTTCCTTTGCCTTTGGGGACATGTCTTGAAAGAAGTTGCTGTGGCCGATAATGATAACTTTTAACCTAAGTAACTGACTTCTATTTCACAGAGAAAATTTGGTCATGGATAATGGAGAACAGTCTGTCACAAATCAGCATTTTAGCTACAAGCAGAACTCATAAATATACATAGCACAACTTTATATAGACACATGCTTGCCACATTCTAAAAGTGGCAGAACTTAACCAAAGATAAAGCCTATCTGTAGCATATTAAAAGCAAAAGCATATAAACATAAAAGTGTGCTCAGTCATCACTGTTTCTGTGTTCTTACTTAGAAATGATTTAGGTATTCACTGATTAGCTATTTTAATTAATCTAAGGTCTCAAGTTCCCAAGATCTTTTTTTTTTTAATAATTGAGATATAATTTATATACCATAGAATTCCCCATTTAACATGTAAAACAATTCAGTCGGTTTTGGTATATTTGCAAGATTGTACAACCATCACCATTAACCAATTCCAGAATATTTTCATCACTCCCAAAGAAAACCCATCCCCTTTCCCCCACTCTCAGCGATTGCTAATATACTTATTGTATGTCTATATGTTTTACCTATTCTGTACATTTCATATAAATGGAATCCTACAACATATGACCTTTTGTTTCTGGCTCCTTTCAGTCAGCATGATGTTTTCAAGGTTCACCCAGGGTGCCATATATATCATATATATCAGTATTTCCTTCCTTTTTATGGCCAGATAATATTCCATTTTATGAATATATCACATTATGTATACCTCCATCAGTTGATGGATATATGGGTTTTTTCTACTTTGGGCTATTAATAACACTGCTATGAATGTATGTGTACAAGTCTTGATATGAACATATGATTGGATTTTCTGGAATGGAACGTAGGAGTTGGAGTTTCTAGATCATATGATAACTCTACATTTAATTGTTGAAGAAAAACAAAACTATTTTCCACAGCAGCTGCATTATTTTGCATTCGTATTAGCAATGTCTGAGAGTTCCTATTTTTCTACATTCTCACAAATGGTCATTATTATCTGCCTTTGATTATAGCCACCTCAATGTTTGTGAAGTGGTATTTCATTGTGGTTTTTAATTGCAATCCCCTAGGAACTAAAGATGTTAAGCATCTTTTTCATGTACTTACTGGTCATTTGTATATATTTATTAAATGTCTATTCACATCCCTTCCCCATTTTTCAATTCATTATTTGTCTTTTTATTGTTAAGTTCCCTAAAGATCTTAGAAATTCAAGCTGGCATACTAGAAAACACAATTCCTATGGAAATAAGATGTTTTCTAGTATGCCAGCTGTTTTAAGATAGTGTGTTGAATGTTAATGAATTTTAAATACATAAAATCACATTTTTATAACCAATCTGTATAGGTTTACAGAAAGCATACCCAAATAGAATTTAAAAAGCACTTTTATATTATATTTAACATTGGTAAATTAAAGTAAATATCGCTGTTTTTTATCATACCAAAATAACTCAACTAGTCATATTTGCCAAAATTTTAGCTTAATTATATGAACTTGGATTCTTAAAATGTTTCTTAGTTTCTGTATGAGCATCTTAAAAAATTATAGCACATTGGAAGTATTATTCAAATTCTGTATATTCTTGGAATCTGAGGAATATCCAAAGTACACATTTCTCTCTATAAGTTCATTGGAATAGAGCTCCTTTATTTTTCTATTTACTCTTTCTGTCTTTTAGCATCAGGAGCATATTCTCCTCCTTCTGCCTTTATGAGTAGTCTGACAATAAAACATTGCTGCCTGCCTGACTTCCCTCATTCCTCACAGCTTTTCTTTCTTAGGACAGCTTCCATTCCCTATTTTCCTGATCTTTGTTGTATCAGAAACTCCTCCTCTATGTAGTCTTTTTTTTTTTTTAAGTGTTGTTTATATCTGAGCCTTTTCTGTCATTGCTTTGTTTCCATGCTTACTTGTTTTTTTTTTTTTTTCTTTTTTCACCTCCCACTGCCATAGGTAAATGGATGGAAGGGTATTTCTTCAATCATTTGCTTAAATATTGCTTTAGATTTTATTCTAATCAAACTTTCTTAATCTCGCTTCATGCTCCATCTGTCTCAAATTTATCTTAATTTTCATTAAAACACTTAATGTTACAAATGGTATAACACAAACATCCATTCTCTGTCATTTGAAATAATATTTAAAGTATTTTTTATTTACTATTTTTCCCTACCTTCTTTCTTCAGGAGAGCCTTGGAGACTGGTATCAGGAAGGAAGGGGAGCCAGGAGGGAGAAGAAAAGGGAAGGAGGGACAGAAGAGAACAAAAAGACAAAGAGAAGGAAAAAGAAGGGAAGTCTCTTTTGCTGTTTCAGCAGACCAAACTCCTTGTTCCCACCTTCCTGCATTAAAATACTTTGGCTTTGCTCCATAAATTTTGTAAAACATCTTTGTGATATAATTACAAGTGTTTAAAAATGTAATAATAGGTTTGTCCATCTATAAAGCTTGTTCTTCAAATTGTTCTTTCATCTGAGTGAGCAAGATTCTCTTTGTAAGAGACCTAGCCAAGGACAAGGGGAAGTCTGGAGTTCTAAAAAAGGGCTCCCCTGACAGCTAAAAGGTCCCGTGAGTACTGGGCTAAAAGGCAAGCCAACAGCTTTGTTGTTAATGGATGTTAATTGTGGACCCAACAGAACTCTAGGCACTATGGACTGTGAAGATGTACACAATAGAGTTCCTGCTCTTGAGCAGTTTATAGTAAATGGTGCTACTGAATTTAGTGTGAATACACACTAGAACATAAGGGTATATAAGAATGAATGTATCAGTGCCAGGAAGGTGAGGACTATGAACAGACATGGGATTAGAACAGTTTCATAAATGAAACTGACTTGAACTGTGTCTGGAAGGGATAGAAGGACTGGCTGGATTGAGGACATGAAGGCTGGAGAGAGGTGATCATTATTATCAAAGAAATATAAACCTTGGTGGTTGTATAGTCTTTTAAGCCTTGCCGGTCTTGAAAACTCTTTATTTCTCCATCCATTTTGAATGTCAGTCTTGTTGGATAAAGTATTCTTGACTGCATGTTCTTCTCATTTAGTGCCATGAATATATCTTGCCAGCCTCTTCTGGCTTGCCAGGTCTCTGTGGACAGGTCTGACGTTATTCTGATGGGCTTCCCTCTGTAAGTAAGGAGCCTCTTTGCCCTGGCGGCTTTCAAGAGATTATACCCACAATTATAGTTCCTCAATTTGACTATCAGGTGTCGTGATGCTTTTTTAGAATGTATAATCTTGGGTGGAGACCGTTCAGCCTCTAGTACATAAACGCTGGTTCCATTCGCGAGATTGGGAAAATTTTCATGAAGAACTTGTTCCACTATATCTCCTAGACTTCTTTCTTTCTCCTCTCCTTCAGGGATTCCAATAATTCTGATGTTGGAACGCTTCATGGCATCATTTATTTCCCTGATTCTGTTTTCGTGGTTTCTAAGCTGTTTGTTCCAGGCTTCCTTCTGATCCTTTCTCTCTGTTTGTCTTCCAGATCACTATTCTATCTTCTGTCTCACTTACCCTAGCTTTAAGAGAGTTTAGATTAGATTGGAACTCATTGAGAGCATTGTGAACTTCCTCCCTGGTAGCTTTAAGCTCCGCCCTAACATTGTGAACATCCTGTCTGGTCGCTTTTCGGCCCTAATCAATTCTGTTTGGTCATCCATGGCTTTCTCCAACCTAGCTATTGCCTGGATAATTGTTAGCCTGAATTCTCTTTCCGACATATTGTCTATGTTGGTAGCCATTAGCTCTGTTGCAAAAGGTCCATCATCATTAGCCCTCAGGGAGATTCAAATTAAAACCACATTGAGATACCACCTTACACCAGTTAGAATGGCCAATATTAACAAAACAGGAAACAACATGTGTTGGAGGGGATGTGGAGAATGGGGAACCCTCTTAGACTGTTGGTGGGAAGGCAAGTTGGTGCAGCCTCTTTGGAGAACAGTGTGGAGATTCCTCAAGAAATTAAAAATAGAGCTTCCCTATGACCCTGCAATTGCACTCCTGGGTATTTACCCCAAAGATACAGATGTAGTGAAAAGAAGGGCCATCTGTACCCCAATGTTTATAGCAGCAATGGCCATGGTCACCAAACTATGGAAAGAACCAAGATGCCCTTCAACAGATGAATGGATAAGGAATATGTGGTCCATATACACTATGGAGTATTATGCCTCCATCAGAAAGGATGAATACCCAACTTTTGTAGCAACATGGACGGGACTGGAAGAGATTATGCTGAGTGAAATAAGTCAGGCAGAGAGAGTCAATTATCATATGGTTTTACTTATTTGTGGAGCATAACAAATATCATGGAGAACAAGGGATGTTAGAGAGGAGAAGAGAGTTGGGATAAATTGGAAGGGGAGATGAATCACGAGAGACTATGGACTCTGAAAAACAATCTGAGGGCTTTGAAGTGGCAGGGTGTGGGAGGTTGGGGTACCAGGTGGTGGGTATTATAGAGGGCACGGATTGCATGGAGCACTGGGTGTGGTGAAAATATAATGAATACTGTTTTTCTGAAAATAAATAAATTGAAAAAAAAAAAGACATTTAAAGCAACCCAGAGGAAGGAAAAGATAATACAGAATATTAAGGAAATATTGAAGAAGATAAAAGTGGAAACATTCTCAAGGGCCTTGAATGCCAGACTGAGGACGGTGAATGCCCCTCTCTTTATCCTGTCTTGACATAAAGAAGGACAGTAATTTCTGAAGAGGACTTCTTTGTCTAAGCTACCGCCTGAGTTGCAATGGTCTTCTTCCTACCTATACTCCCACCACCACCCTTTTCTTGCTACAGCTGTTTCCTTCTCATATTTGCTTTAAATGTTCACTTCCTCATAACACCCTGTACATGTAATCTACTCCCCTTTAATGTTCCATCATAGCATTTCTGACTTGTTTTCATATAATTAATTCAACCATCAAGTGCAACTCTATGTTTACTTATCTGCCCAGCCCCTCTGGCAGTAGTACCAAGTGTCACAAACTCAAGGTCCACATCCTCTGTATTTGCTTACAATGTTTTCTTGATAATAATGGCCAACTTTCTCCACCCCTTCTTATCTCAGTCCAGCCAAATCTTTCCTTCCCTTCCTGACCCAGCTCAGGCCAGTCTCATCCACAAAATTGTTCCAGCCCATTTCTGTCCACAGTACATCAAGAAGAGGAGAAGGCGGGCGCCTGGGTGGCTCAGTGGGTTAAGCCACTGCCTTCGGCTCAGGTCATGATCTCAGGGTCCTGGGATCGAGTCCCGCATCAGGCTCTCTGCTCAGCAGGGAGCATGCTTCCTCCTCTCTCTCTCTCTGCCTGCCTCTCTGCCTACTTGTGATCTCTCTCTGTCGAATAAATAAATAAAATCTTAAAAAAAAAAAAAGGAGAAAGCCAACACTGCCATGAAACATCAACTTTGTAAGCAGTCAAAAAATAGGAAGTAACCCTAGGAAAGAAAGGAATAGGAGAAACAATGTCTCCAGTCACAGAAAGAAGAGTTTCAAATAGGGGGTGGTAAATAGCCTTAGAAAACATACAAATACGTAGTGACAACAGAGGGCTTCTCACTTAGAAATAACCATGAATCTTTAAGAGACAGTTTCATTGGGGTGGTAGGGATGGAAAACATATTGTCAGGGTTAAGAGTGTGCTTTTGAGAAGCCTGAAAAAAGAAAGGGGTCAGCTTGCATTTAAGGAACGGAGAAATATGGAGAGTTAACAAGAGAAAGATTAAAAACATAGGGTCAAGAAGAGATGGCTGATGGTGCTGAAAAAGCCTGTTGTGAGGGAATCATTAGCAATGCATTGTTAAAGGAAGCTTCAGAACATTCCTCACAGAATTGCCAAGACTGCATAAGGCAACAACCTAGCATCACATTTGCTAATTCCTCACATGTTGGAACAATAGCAAAAAGCCATAAAAGAGACCTGACAAGCAATAGGTCTATGTTAATAAGACATTGAAGAATGAGCATGAAACTGCAATGGGAGGGTTTTCTGTATCACAAAGCCCCGCCGTACCCATTTATCTTCTTTCTCTTCCAGATATCTTTACAAAAATTAATCTACATGGCTCTCATTCACATACATAAGAAAAGGTTTTGCACAATTTTTCCCTACACCATCATATAATTTCAGATATGGAAGGTACATTAAAAATATCTAATCTACAATTCAATAAGAAAAAACCCAAAGAATCCAATTTAAAAATGGGCAGAAGAGCTGAATAGACATTTCTTCAAAGAAGACATATAGATGACCAAGAGACACATGAAAAGATGCTCACCATCATTAACCACGAGAAAAATGCACATCCAAACCACAATGAGATGTCACCTTACACCGGTCAGAATGGCTATTATCAAAAACACAAGAAATAACAATTGTTGGCAAGCATGTGGCAAGAAGGGAACGCTCATAGTGTTGGTGGGAAAGTAAATTGATACAGCCACTATGGAAAAGAGTATGGAGGTTCTTGAAAAAATTAAAAATAGGATTACTCTACCACCCAGTAATTGCACTGGTAGGTATATACCCCCCAAATACAAAAACACAAATTCAGAGGGATACATGCACCACTAATGTTTATTGCAGCATTATTTACAACAGCCAAACCATGGAAGCTGTCCAAGGGCCCATCAATAGATGAATGGATAAAAAAGATGTGAGCCATAAAAGGAATGAAATCTTTCCATTTGCAACAACATGGATGGAGCTAGAGAGCATTATGCTAAGTGAAATAAGTCAGTCAGAGAAAGACGTATACCGTATGATCTCATTCATATATGGAATCTAAGAAACAAAGCACTGAATAATTTGTATAGAATTACTGAATCACTATATTGTACACCTGAAACTAACATAACACTGTATGTTAGCTATACTGGAATTAAAATAAAAAACACAATATAAGAAAAGAAATGAAGACACTAAGTCGAAAAGGTATGTATACCCCTATGTTCATTGTAGCATTATTTACAATAGCCATGATATGGAAGCAACCAAGGTGTCCATTGATAAATAAATGAATAAAGAATATGTGGATATATATCCAACAGTAATAACTTGAGCATAAAAAATAATGAAATCTGGGCACCTGGGTGGCTCAGTTGGTTAAACAACTACCTTTGGCTCAGGTCATGATCCCGGAATCCCAGGATCCAGTTCCACACTGGGCTCCCAGCTCCTTGGGGAGTCTGCTTCTCCCTCTGACCTTCTCCCTTCTCATGCTTTCTCTCACTCTCTCTCTCAAATGGATAAATACAATCTTTTTAAAAGATGAAATCTTGCCATTTGTGACATTAATGGACTTAGAAGATATTATGCTCAGTGAAATAAGTCAGACAGAGAAAGACAAATGCTCTATGTCGATTCTAAAAAACAAAACAAAACAAACAAACAAAACCAGATTCAGATAAACAGAACAGACTGATGGTTTCCAGAGGAGAGGAGGATTTGGTGGTGGAGGGAGGTGGAGTGAAATAGGTGGAGGGGATCAAGAGGTACCATCTTGTAGTTATAAAATAAATAAGCCATGGGGACATAAGGACTAATCTTTATAGTCCTTATAGTCCAGAAGGACTATAGTCCATAATACTATATTAGCTTTGTATGGTGACAGATGGTAACTAGACTAATTGTGATAATTTCATAACATATATGAATGTTGAATCACTAGATTATACATAGGAAACTAATACAATATTGTATGTCAACTAAACTTTAATAAAAATTTATCTATTCATGGACAACAATGGACCCAAATCAAGATGACATTTTCCTTTTCCAATTGTAGTTTCCTTTTGTTTCTCTGCAGGGCAATAATAATTTCTTTTTAAAAAGTTCACTCTTCAACTAAAATATGACAAAGACATAGTCGATAAATAGAAATTCTCATCTTTCCAAAATATATGTTTATAAAAAATAAAAAATTATATTAAAAAAAAAAGAAATTCTCATCTTTCCATCTCTAAATCTTCCACGAGTTTAATAATTCACTCCTCCTCAGTGCCTTAAAAATGGGCATTCGAGTTTATCTTCGAATCCATCTGTAAAGCCATTCTCTTCTCCTCCCACTTACTAAATGGACTCGATTTATCACTCATTTTATGGGAGCTTATCTACTCCAGGAGAAGTTTGATCAGATAACCCGGCCCTTAGAAAACCAGAGGAAGATTGTTAGGAACGGCTTCTATTGTTTGAGAACTTCTCTTTGATCTGAAATATTGAGGGAGGTTATAGGATGTCCCCCTGGGTCTCTTGTGTTTTTGATAGTCCAGGAAATGATTACTCTGTTTCAGAGTCTGGAGAGCCTTTGCTGAACATGCTCACTGGATCCCATTCTTCAGAATGATTTGAGGATGAGCTTAATCCCCAGCCAGAGACTGAACATTCCTAGTTTAATGTTGTGATAGAATATGACAGATTTATACATTATTCTGACATAATAAAATGCAAAGAGATGAAGTGTTTTATTTACACAGAAACCTCCTATTTCAACAGTTCAGTCATGGTTACATAGGCTTTCTTGGCCTTGTCAGAAATGGCCTCAGGATGCATGGCCATACCTTGCAGAGCAGCCTCACCCCTTCAAAGACAGGAGATCCAGGCTTTAAAGTCATGAAGGAAAAAAATGACAATACAAACAAACAAGAAACAAAACCAGGAGACCTGGGACCATCCACTGCTCTAGGGCCTCCATCTTCCTCTGTTTGGATACAGAAGTCACAGAATAAATGTTGAATGAACCCCTTTTCAGGTTTGTCATTCATTCAACAAACATGGCTGATCATTGCTTCAGCAAACGTGTTCCCTCTAGTAGATATAAGGAAGTGACATAAAGGTGAAAGGGGGTGCTGTACTGCACTCAAGGAGAAGGCAGCCTTGGGAGGAAACCACACAAATACTTAAATTCGATGTGCTATGCCCTTCAGTAGACAACACACTGGTTATTAGAGAGGGGGACACAGAAAAGAGATTAAACTAACCTTGGGGTAGTCAAAAAAGCTTTAGAGAATCATTCTAACTGAAAATCATTACAGCTCTCTTACACCAAACTTATGATTTCAGTAGAGAAGATAAGGAAAGATATGGTACTTTCTCTTCTAACCAGTGTTCTGGACGTAATATTGGAGGGCACAGAATCCTTGGCTATGAATCTTTGGGAAATTTGAAAAGTGTGTGATCGTATAGAGAGATGCTGGCTCCCACACTGTTCCAAAATAAGACCAGGCCTTGGCATGGGGCGAAATGGGAGTCACCCTAGATAACACCATTCTTAGCAAAGTATGTCCTTCCAGATGGGTTTTCTGGTATATCTGGATAGGAGCACATAGATGAAAAAAACACCTTCACCATCACCAACATGGAGAAAATGACGAGATGGTTTGCTCCAAGGTTTTTTGGGATCTAGCACCACATCGGGCTCCCTGTTCGGCAGGAAGCCTGTTTCTTTCCTCTGCCCCTGCTTGTGTTCCCTCTCTCGTGGTGTCTCTCTCTCTGTCAAATAAATAAAATCTCTAAAAAAGGAAGGAAGGGAGGGAGGGAGAAAAAGAAAAGAAAGAAAAAGAAATGCAGAATTTTGGGCCCCAGCCCCAAATGACTTCATCAGAAGGGGCAGCTTAACAGGATGCACAGGTGATTAGATTTGTATGCATGTTAAAGTTTGAGAAGCCCCACTCTAGACCAGCATGGTGGCTGAACATTGGAATCACCTGAATATCCTTTTAAAGCACTGATCCCACCCCCAGGAATTCTGATTTAAATGGTCTGGTTTCCTAAGTGATTCCAAATGTGAGTGAAGGTAGTAAAGCACACGGGAGCCTCTTGTTCCCTATAAGAACCTCTGAAATCGAAGCAGGTCTGAGTGTTGCTGACATGGAATGGATATGGAGAGCTCCCAGAAATCCAGCGAACCTGCTGCCCCTTCTCATACAGGTAGGAGCTGGGACCAAGCCTGGCTCTTCAGATTCAGGGGCCTGACCTTATCCTTGCTCCTATACTCATGAAGGCTACTCACCAAACATCTTAGTATGTGGAATCCAGGTAGAAATTCATTATGGGAGCTCAGAACATTAAGTCCAGAATGTTTTATGTATGCCTAAGTGTTTTGCTCATCCTCAAGCAAATCATTTGTGTTCAGGATAGGGTCCTGTGCCATAGAATGTAATAAAAGGAGAAAGGCTGTCCAAGAAAGTTAGGGGCCTAAAGTCGTAAAGCAAGAAACAAACAAAAAAACCCGAAAGAAGTTATCCAAAGGAAGCAGCACCCAGTGAACCCCAGCCATGAGTCAGCACAGGGGAGGCCCAGCCCCTTCTAGGGGAGCCTGGTTAAGGATCAGGCTCAGCTGCTGGGCTGGGCTGTGTGTGCTGCTGCTTCTCATCCCAACACCAAGTTTTAATAGCAACTTCCCTTCTTCGGCTGCTTAAACTTTTTTTTCCCCCTGTGGCTGGAAAGAAGTGTCACATTTTACTCACTCCCCAGCCTTTGTCCCCACCCCCTCCCAGAGAAGGTTTGCGCATGTGGAGGGGGCCCTGTGAGCCACCTCCAGCCTCCAGTGACTGCTGTAAGAGAACTTTCAGCTCCTCTCCCTGCAACACTATGAAGTGCCTCAGGAAGCCCAGGACTCGGACAGCTGCTTTTCTGCCTCTTTGCCTGCTTTTTTGGGAGATTCTGCAAGCAGGGCATGGCCACCTTTATAACAACAGCTATGCTGGGTGAGTAGAGTGATTTTCATTTCCTGTGTGACTTTTAGTTGGATAAGGGGGCTGCTTTGCTCCTGAGTCTGCCTCGGATTTTTTTTTTCTCATCTGTGATTTTTGTGTGAATCTATACACTTCGCCCTCACCTAAAGTAAAGTGTGTGTGCGGTTCCCAGCTCTTGGGTCGAGCTCGCTGAGAGAACGTGGCGGTCACAAGTCTAGCTTTTCACACTATTTATAGTGTGCCATCATCCACTGTGAGCCAGTGTTGAATGGGATTCTGTCCTTGGCGTGGCCAGTATTTACAGTACCCGCGTAAGAAGGATGCTGTTGTACCATGTGAATTATGACCTGAAAACTAGAGCTTCTCCTTCAGGATTATAGACAGAAAGGGTTGAAATTCATCAGTGATTAAGACCAGAGTGTGTGTGTGTGTGTGTGTTAGCCTGCATTGTGGTTATTAGAAAGATTTTTAAATCTGAGCCATGCAAATGAGCCAGCTTAAAATAAGCCGAATAAAAGGAGCCAACAGTAAAATTGGGTGTTTTTTTCGGAAGGAAAGAATGGAGAAGGGGAAAAAACAATTAGTTCCCCCTTGACCCGTGTCTGTAGCTTAGGGTACCTTGTGTTTGCCTTTCTTAAGGAGGCACAGGACTGCAGAGGAAGCAGTGTGCGACTCTGCACCTCTTCTCCCAAAGGCTTGCTGTGGACTCTACAGCATTTGTTTTACTCAGATTTGCAGGGGGTCATTCTTTGAATCTGGAAATTATGGCATTACTGCATTTTAAATCAGGAAGAACCTTAATAGCTCATCTAATTCACTTGCTTTTTATAGAGGAGGAAAACCAGGGTCTTAAATCTTTATCTTTCTGTAACAATCAACTGAGGAAAACTTTCCCCTAGGTGTGTCCAGTTTGTTATGGCACAGTTGTTCTTACTAGAAATAATGTAAAGAAGAACTTATATGTATGACCCTGGAAAGAGAAATACTTCCCTTTTGTCTCCGAAAGAATCTAGTGCTGGGGTGCCTGGGTGGCTCAGTGGGTTGAGCCTCTGCCTTCGGCTCAGGTCATGATCTCAGGGTCATGCTTCCCCTACCCCCTTTGCCTGCCTCTCTGCCTACTTGTGATCTCTCTCTGTTCAATAAATAAAATTAAAAAAAATAATAAGGTATCTAGGCCCTGCCTTTATGGTTTCTCCTGAATATGGTGCTTACAGAAAAATCTTAAACAAAACAATGCAAAAAACCTGTCCTCAGTTTTGGGGACAATAAGATGGGGGAGGAGGCACTGGTGGAGATGAAGGCTAAAGATGGTAATACAATCTTGATTTTTTCCACTCCTGTGTTCCAGGGAGAAAGAGAAAGGGGCGAACATCAGAAGGGTTGCTTTTCAGTCTCCTAAACACACAGGGTTCAAGCTTCACATCTTGTCATTCGTCGTGCCTTTGGAGGTTTGGACAAGGGAGCCATGTTTCATGACTGGTATTGGCCCCACTGTGGACTTTACAGACTCTCCTGTCTGGTGTCAGGATGTGATAATCACAGATCACAGGTTTAGACACACCCGTGTGACCTAGGACCACACTGCTCCACTCAGCTGGGGCCCTGTTCTTAATTATTTCAGTGTGTGGTGCTTGATGATGACCAAGTTAGCAGACCTGCTTCAGCAGAGCAGGTGCAGGCACTTAGCTAAGCACCACATAGAGGAAACACCACCAATGGCAGTAAATTTTTCCTTCTAGAATTTGCTGCAACTGGAACTTCTCTGGAGGAAGCTGCACTATTTTTCTGTTCTGCTATGATAGCATTAATTGCTGTTTTTCCCTTTGGCTGAGACATAATAAGTCAGTCCCAAATGTATAAATTACCGGATGTCTGAAAATTGGAGAAAAAAGCTGAAACATTTGAGAAACTGAAGATCGCCTTACCTGTCCATCACTGTAAAAGCCTAGAGCTTCTTTAAAACTGGAAGTGTCTGAGCACATTCCCACCAGAAATGGGGGATTTTAACTTCATCTTACTAAGTAGGCCATTCTCTCATCACGAAAGACAGAAATGCTGCTTATGTTTGGGATTCCTTTGCTGGCTTCCCTCAGGGACTACTTTCTGCATGTCTCGTTCTTGAGTGGATGAGAACCTGATGGTATGACATGGTGGCATAGTTACTTCATGTGATCTTTTTTGCCAATTCAAGATTAAAATTCTAAACCACCTCACTTTTTCTCCTTTAATAGGTTTAGGCTTTGTTAATTATGGAGCAGCCCCATTTCTTGCATTTTGGTAAAAACAATTTTGTAGGTCTTTATCAACAATATAATGCAGTTTTGGGTATCCCCATTTTACAGTTAAGCTAAATGAAGTACAACTGGGTAACCCAACCCCAGAGCTAACTAACCCAAGGTCATTGTAAGGGCACAGTTGGGATTCTAACCTGGCTCTGTTTGACTGGACAAACTACTTCCTATTCTGTCATTCGTTTAAGATACAGAAGATAATTGGTCTTAAGGAAAACTGAAGGTTTAATCCTGTTTGGGGAACTGATAGTTTCAGGGTAACAAAGAAGTGGATTATGTAGCTAAAACTGGAAATCTAATTGTGGTTCTCATCTCTAGGTGATGAGTCACTGATGGTCAATCCTCATTAGAAAAGCAGGCAGACAACACAAGGGATGGAAAGTGGAAGATGGGTAAAAACAAAGTAGCACAGAAACTGACCATGGGTGTGTGCCTTCATTCATTCAACAACTAATAATACTCTGTGCCAAGAACATTAACAACAGAGTCCATGCCCTCTGACAGCTTGGTTTAGTAAATAACCCCACACATAACATTAGTAGACAATGTGTAAATGTTGGGTGGAATGAAGAGACCATGAGGATTGATTAGTGAGCTCTGAACCAAGAAAGGAGGAGTGGAAATCTATTCCAGGCCTCGCCTGTTCTGATCACTCAGCCCTTCCATAGCTCAGCTGGGGAGGAGCGTGAACATGCTTCCTGACACTAGGGTTCCTTGTTGGACTTGAGCCCCGTGGTATTGGATGTGCCCACTGAGGACTGGAACACTCCTTCCTCACTCAGCCCTGCACATGCTGAAGACTCATTTCTTGTCACTGTGTGGTCATTTCTCCTTTCAGGGGAGCAACTCTAAGGACTGCCTTTGTCCTGTGACCATAGGTATGTATGTGTAAGGCCACTAGACCACTGGTGCATGCTGAATAGTCAGTGTTCATGCAGTATCCACACCTCCATCCTTCACCCTGTTGCCCCCAACACCCCATACCTCCACCTTGGTTTACTAGTCCTTCATGGAAAAGGGATATGGAGAATTAGGAATGGAAGGAAACAGGGTTTTTTAAGAAGGCTGTTTGGTCCTTAACCTTTAAGCAAAGAGACCCCAAATCAGGATGTGACCTATTGAAAAGCAGACAACTATGAGAAATACAGTGACTCAGAACAGCTTGAACTTCAGGGATGTCATATTTGTTTTCCAGCTTACCACTCTGGCTCTTCCTCTGTCTCTCAACAGCAGCTTTTTATTTTCATCCTCCAATGGTGGCTTCCTTTTAATGTCTAACTTTTAGAAACCCAGAGCTCGAGTTCAAGAACACAGGGTGATCATTGGAATCTGAGTTGTCCTCTATGGCGGTAGTTAAAACTCCTTTCAGGTAAGATGGCTTGAAATCCCTGTTTGCCTGAGACTGGCCCTGTTCTCACCTGCTCTTCTGGCCCAGTAATTGGCAATACCCCATTTCAGTCTGAGCACAGTCCTGATTTAGATGGTAAATCATGGATTCAGCCTTATTCCCTGTGTTTCCTTCTTTAATAAGCATTGTTTCAAGTTTTCAGCTACCTTCTTATTTCAAGACTGCAAATTTAGTTCCTTACCATCTTCCTATAAAAAGTCTCCTCCTTGTCCTCTCTTCTCCCTTGCCATAGCCACCAGTCATATCAGTATTTCCTTATCCTAGCCCAAAGTAACGTGGCTTTCTCCTAACTGCTCTACCTCGCTACTCCATTCTCGTTCTAATGATCTTACTAAAATAAGCCTTTGCATGTCTTACTCCCTTGCACAAAAATCTACTTTGGCTTCCTGTTGCTGACTACATCAAATCCAGAATCCTTTGCCTGGCTTTCAAGGCCTCTATAATCAGACTCTCTGGTTCTCCTGTCTCTGTTTCACTCTTCTTCAGCCTTGAGACTCCTCAGTATTCCAGAGAACGGGAGCACTTCAGCCTTGATCCATCTTTAACAAAAGAACGCAGGTCCCATTCATCATAAGGGCCTAAAGCAAGAATGAGCCTTCCCAGATCATGAATGATAGATTGGAATGTGTGAGCTCTAAGGGCATTAGGGAATTATGAAAGATGTACAGTAGGTTTTAAGTTTGGTTTTTGAACCTATTCTTCACAAGTCAGTGTGGTTTATAGAATAGTTCTTCAGTGTTCTCTGGAAAGTTCCTTTGAGCTCTTGGCCCTTATTAATGGGAGAATAACTTAAGTTTTCCTTATGCACTAGCTCAAAGGGCAACTCCTAAGTGCTGATTATCAGGTGTTTATTCCAAAAGCTTTATTCCCCACAATCTGTTCTGTGTGTTGAGGCCTCTCGCTTTGCTTGGTAAAAGCATGCAATGCTGTGGGTCTCTATTTCCTCTGACCTGAACTCCCAGGCAGGCATAGGGATCAGCATTCCCTCTGCCACTGAGCTAGTAGAAAGAGGAGTGTTTTATGTGCTTCTGGGCCACTTCTTGGAGCCCAATCTGATAATGAAGACTTTATTTTATGGCGCCAGGATACATTCTGGGTAATACCGTGAAGCATGATCACTTCCACTTCCTGAAAAATAGTGAAGGATGTTACTATTCCATAATTTTATATTGTGAAAGCTACAAAAGCATTAGTCTTTTAGTCTGTGTAAATGGAACTGCTGATCAGAAAATGAAGGTGTCTTGTGAACTGTTCTAGTCTTCACTACGATCCCTCAGTAGAAAACTGGTTCATAGGATTAGAATTTGCTTTGCCAAACAAATACCTTTTCCAGTCTACCTCTGGGTGTTAGTTTCTTCATAATAAAGTGGAATGTAGAATATGAAGTTTAAAGTAGCTTGTTCTGGGTAGTATAGGAAATTTCATAAATTATTTTATTAAAGGTTCAAGCAAACTTTAAAATTGCTTCAGCAAAATTACCATCTTCCCAGTGTGTGCTTTGAAAATAATAAAATATTAGTATTTTTTACTAAGAATACTGTTGGGTTGTGGGTTTGTTGGTTTGTTTTTGTTTGTTCTTTTTCTATAACAATCCCAAATCTCAATGGTTTGAACAAGAAATTTCTTTCTCATGTAGAAATACAAGCGGGTATAGTTGGTAGTGCCAGAGAAATGGACTCTGTCCTGTGTCTCTGCCATGCTCAACACTCAACTCTCAAATGTGGTTCAGTGAGTCTAGCTTGTGAGGTCCAGCCAGCAGGACCATGGAAAATGTTGGTCACTCTCCTTTAAGAGAACAGTCCTTCACCTTCACTGCCTATTGGCCAGAGTTATTTAGATAGATTTGGCTGCATGGGAGGCTATGAAATAATGTCTGGGAATGGTGAGTACTGCTTAGGGGAAACATACTAGGAAATAACTAGCATCTTTTCTCAGTGGTCACTGTGATATTTAATGATCACCAATCTACTTTCCCTTCTATTTCATTCTCCTATAGAAGCAATCCATCCAAACGGGCTTTTAGAATTATGTACTGCACAGATTCAAAATGTGCATTTTTATTCTGCAAATGGTATTGAAGTCATAGAATCAGAAAAGAAAGACCACAAAATTAGAGCTCAATCCCTTTCTTTAATACACGAGGAAGCAGTGGGGCGCCTGTGTGGCTCAGTGGGTTAAATACACGAGGAAGCAGAACTCAAAAAAAAAAAAAATGGTTTGCAGAGCTGGTGGAGTGGGACTAAAACTCAGGTCAGCTGAGTTTGAAGTAGTCCTTATAGTTAACAACACTGTTTGATGAATCCAGAAATCTTACTCTTTCTTATTCCCTAGGGTTATTGGGGATGAAGTAAAATGAAGTAAAATCATGATCCCTAGGGTTATTGGGGATGAAGTAAAATGATGAAGTAAAATGACTTCTCAGCCTTGCCAAGGCTGAGAAGTGTTTAATGAGGGAGGATTTAATTTCTATAAATATTTGTAGCATATCTGGCCCTCTGCTACTCTGGGGCTACAGATAAAAGAGCAGTCCATGTGCATAGTGTAATGAGTAACTTGGGTAAGTAAACAATTTCAACTCTGGGATCACTGTGCCCACAGACAAAACTCTTGGAGCCAAGTCAGTGCAAGAGAATGGATCACTTAATCTAGACCTCTGAAAGGTCAAAAAAGGCTTTTTCATTGTGAGAAGAGTCTTTAAAAGACAGAAATTGGAGTGAATTATTAAATATGCAAAGTATTTTACATTCTTCTTCTGAATGTTTGGGACTCCAAGAACATGGTCCTCATCTCAGGCATAAAGAACAAACAGAAATTAAGTGAAGGCTTTCCAGACACAGGGAATATATTGCCTGCGCAAAGAACTACAGGTGAGAACTTGGTCAAATCTAGAAAATGAGAGCAATTAAGAATGAACAAAATAAAGGGTGTTTCTCTTGGTAGGAGAGGTGAGGTAAGCCTTCAAGGTCATGAACTACTTTATGTCCCATAACATGAAGTTCCGGTTTCTCCCAAGGGTGATTAGATGCTAGTCAAGAAGTTTACCAAAAAAAAAATTCTAGATTACTTTGTTTCCCTGCCCCCCCCAAGGAAAATTCCCTTTCCCATTATTGAGAAGGGAAGACTTGAAGGCTAATAATTGGGGACAAAAGACTGGGATATTATAGTGATCATGGTAATAACATGGTAGAGCCTGGTTTCTGGAAGTAACGATCAAAGGGAAAGGATGGAAACAATTAAAGAAATACTTAACAGGTAGAATTTTCACAATTGGGTAACTGAAGAGGAGACAAAGGAGGAAATAGTGTAAAATGATTCTTAGTATTAATAGAACTGAGCTCTTTGCAGAGAGGGTAAGTATTCCATCAGCTCTGTGTAGTTTGAGGGATTTATAAAGTACCCAACTGGATAGATGGCTCTGAAGCTCAAAATATCTAGACTGTAACTCTATGCTGTTCCTGTCATTCCCGTGACTTACTCATTCCGTAACCGGAAGTCCGTATCTCCCACTCCCTTTCACTCCTTACACCTCTTCCCCTACCCGTCTCTGCTCTGGCAACCATCCGTGTGTTGTCTGTATTTGAGTCTGTTTCTGTTGGTTTTATTTTTTAGATTCCATATATAAATAAAATCATATGGTCTTTCTCTAATTTAATTCACTTAGCATAATAGCCTTTAGGTCTATCCAAGTGGTTGTAAATGGCAGGATCTCCTCCCTTTTTTACAATTGAATAAAATCCATGTGTACGTGTGTACAACTTTATTCATCTATTGGTAGACACTTGGACCGTTTCCATATTTTGCCTATTGTAAATAATGCTGTAATAACCTAGGGATGCCTATAGATTTTCAAATTAGTGTTTGTTTTCTTTGAGTAGATCTCTAGTAGAATTACTGGATCTTATGGGTAATTAAGTTAATTTTTATTAACTTTTTGAGATACCTCGATTGTGACTGCACCAGTCTACATTTCCACCAACAGTGCAAGAGGGTTCCCTTTTCTCCACATTCTTACCGACACTTGTTTTACCTTTTGATTTTAGACAATGTGACACATATTAGGGGGTATCTCACTGTGGTTTGGATTTGCATTTCCCTGATTAGTGATGTTGAATATCTTTTCATCTGTCTATTTGCCATCTGCTGTCATCTTTGGAAAATGTATATTCGGATTCTCTGCCTATTTCTAATCAGATCATTGGATTTTGGGGGGTTTTGTTTGTTTGTTTTGATAAGTCATATTCTTAGTGGCTTACTATTTAAACTATGTAACTGGTGTTATCCTGTACAAATTTCTCCTCCCATTCAGTAGGTTGCCTTTTCATTTTGTGTTTCCTTTGCTGTGCTAAGCTCTTTATTTTGGTGTAGTCCTGAGAGTTTATTTTGCTTTTGTTTCCCTTGCCTTAGGAGACCTATCTAGGAAAATATTGCTAAGGCTGATATCAAAGAAATTACTGCCTATATTTTCTCTTGGATTTTTATGGCTGCAGTTCTCACATTTGGATCTTCAATCCATTTATGTTTATTTCTGTGTATAAGAAGGTGGCCCATTTCATTCTTTTACACCTAGAGGACCAGTTTTTCCAGTACTGTTTGAAGACATTGTCTTTTTCCCATTGCATATGCTTTTCTCCTTTGTCCTAGACTAATTGACCATGTAAGTGTGGGTTTATTTCTGTGTTCTGTTTTGTTCCATTCATCTTGTGTCTGTTTTTATGCCACTGCCATGCTGTTTTGATCACTATAGTTCTGTATCATATCTTGAAAACTGAGATTGTAGTATCTCTAGTCTTGTTCAAGATTGCATTGGCTTTTTGGGGTCTTTTGTGGTTCTACAAACTTTAGTATGCAAATTCTGTGAAAAATGTTGTTGGCATGTTGACAGGGATTGCACTGAATCTGTAGATTGCTTTGGGTAATATAGACACTTTAACAGTATTTTTCCAGTTCACAAACATGGAGTATCTTTCCATTTGTTCATGTTGTCTTTGGTTTCTTCAGCGTCTTACAGTTTTCAGGGTATAGGTCTTTCACCTCAATTAAACTTATTCCTAGGCATTTTATTCTTTGGTGCAAGTCAACACTATTTGAGTGCCTACTATGTGCCCAATGGTATTTTAAAGTTTGGAAATGCAGGAATTTAGGTGCTAGGAATTACAGCACTGCTTTAGGCAACAAAACTGTCCCTCATGGGATTTATATCTTAATGGGGGATTAAAAAACAAAAACAAAAACACATCACCATAGTGTTAAGATATGATAGTGGTTATGAAGGTATGGCATAGACCAGGAATAAAGAGTGTCAGGAGAAAAAATGAGAAGAATAAACTGAGGCCAGGAGCCATGTGACTATCTGGGGGTAGAAATTTCCAGGCAGAAGAAATAGCAAGTGGGATGGGAGCTTGTTGGCCATATCTCTGGACAGGGGTTCTCAGACCAGAAGCACCAGCATCACCTGGGAACGTCACAGAAATGCAGACTCTCAGGCTACACATGCTCCTCCCCACAACCCCCTCCGCATAAGGAACTCCAGGGTTGGACCTAGCAATATAGGCTTTAACAAGCCTTTCAGGTAATGTGAGCTTAAAGCTTGAGAACCCTGTGGTTCTCATGACATGGCTGGAGCTGAGCCATTGAAGGGAATAGTTACTCTCTTTTTCTGCTTCTCCCCTGCAATAAATAAGTAAGTAAATTCTTTATTTCCTTTTTCTTTACAGTGCAAAACATCCCCCAAATCCCCTCCACCTCCTCCTCTGGGCCTTAGTCTCTGTGGCATGCATTTCTGGGGAATCCCTCCTTCTCCCTCTCTGGAGCCTGCCTGCCTTTCATGAGCTAGTTCAAACATTACTCCTCAGGCAGGAGTTCCCTGATTCCACCAACAGCTGTGATTGCTCCCCACTCTGTGATCCCATAGTACTCTATCTGTCCTTTTTTACAATCACCACCAACTGCTGGGTATTAATAGCTTTTTGTGGCTGTCCTATCTTTGCTATTCCAGGAAGAAAATTGATTTACAAGCAAGTTGAGAGTAAGGTGCTAGATCTTACTCTTCTTTTATATTCTCCCAGTGCCCAGATAGTATTTGGGAGATTTGGTAAAAGTTTAGAAGGATGTGAGGGAAGGGCAGGGGAAGGCAGACAAGGGAGAAAACTAATACATTAGGAATCAAACTTCTGACATTTGCAGGCAGTTTTGCCAGACTAGATTTCATAAAAATAAAGATGGTAGTGAGAAGTAGAAGCCATTTGCCCTTCAGGCCTGCAGGGAGGCTGTGGGGAATATTGAAAGCTACCACCTGCGTGTACCTATGTGCGATCTATCCCACCCTCGTGTCACTTTCTCCCTGCTCAATGCATTTCATGTATCACTCCAATGATTGCCCAATTTCGGTCTCAGATACTTTCCTTCTCAGGCTCTTAGGACTGCTTTGAACAGTATTGTACCTCATTATGGGTCCAACAACTGGTAGGTCAGTTCTTTCTAAAAAAGGGAGCCTTGTAAGAAAAAGATGGTAAAGTGGAATTATTACCTATTCAACCATCTCCCCCCAAATTAAGTATTTCTAAACCAACTACCGTAAAGATGCAAAATCTGTATAGCAATCTCATTTCTAGAATAGCAAGATACCTAAAAGGACTTGAGAATGGAAAATATTTAACCAAGGTTTTGTATTTACATTACTGCTTGCTTATAGGTTATTCACAGCTTCCATTAAAAAAAAAAAGTGCATCTTTAAATATTACTCCTAAGATTGTTCTCTTCACTCATACTGTAATGCAAGCCAGTTCTTCACTTCACCCAACCTGAAACTGTTAACCTCAAAAAAGAGAAACCGCCAAAGTGGGGCCCATGAAAATCGTACACCCTAAATGGTGAGACCTGTAAACTTTCATTGTCTACTATGACCATTAAAGGACAATATAGTCCTTAGTTTTCTTAGTTCAAGTGGAAAGTCATAGCTCCCAAACTTTGTGGAGCACCTTATATACTTAACCAATTGGTTTAAATCCGATTCTGCGAAGCTTCTGAGGATGCCCATATAATATTTTGACTAAGGTTTGTATGCTGCCTTTTTTGCCACTAACAGAAGCAAATGATTTTCCATGTTTATTTTCCAGAACATCACTTACCTTCTTCCAAAGCTCTCAGAATGTTCTCCTGTAGCACTTACCACTTTGCAATGTAATTGTTTAATTGTGATTTCTTCCTGACTAACATGTATATTCACGGGGAAAAAGAACCTCTTCCACTTCAAGTCCAGTCTCTACCCAAACTAATACCTGTTTTATTATTGTTATCCTTCCACCCACAGAAGTTGAGCCACACTATGTTGCCAATAGTAAATGTTTTCTCTAAAATAACAGCAGTTTCATATGCTTCAAGCTCATAAAAGCTTTAACTAACTGAAAGATGACTTTTTTTTTTTCATGCTGTGGAAATACTAGCTGTTTACATACAGATTTTCCACTGAAGTACCAAGATCTATCAAGTTTACAGTGTATTGCCAGAGCTTCTGGAGCTTTAATGTACAAAGGAATCACCAGGGGATCTTGTTAACATGCAGATTCTGCTTCAGGAGGGTTGGGGTAGGACCTGACATTCTGCATTTCTAACAAGCTCCCAGGTGGGGCTGATGCTGTGGTTCATGGGTCACCCTTGGAGTAACAAGTGTTTGGACTGCAGGATGAGGAGTCAAGATGTAAAACCTAGATCTGCTACCAGTGATTTGACTTTGTCGCTTACTCTTTCTAGGCTTTACTTTCTGTGGCATCCAGGGGTTTAAGTAGGTGGTCTATAACTTCCAAGTCTAATGTGGATGACCTGCGAAGGTCATGTTTACCTAAGTGATTAGAGAGTCCATACAGCGCAAGGGTCAGGAGCACCAGCTCCAGCCTCAAATCGCCTGGGGTAGCATCCAAGCTTTTCCACTTACCCTATGACCTTAGAGAGTTAATCTCTCTGTGCTTCAGTTTCCCCCCCCTCTGTAAAATTGAACTAATACTAAATGCATATACGTAATGTGCTGAGGACAGACCCGAACATACACCCGAACTCCAACATAAACCATTTTCAACACTAATATTCTCGGCAGTTTAATTTCTTTTTTTTTTTTTTTAAGATTTTTTTTTTTTTTTACTTGTCCACTTTTTTTTTTTTTTTAATTTTTTTTTTAACTTTTTATTTTTTATAAACATATATTTTTATCCCCAGGGGTACAGGTCTGTGAATCACCAGGTTTACACACTTCACAGCACTCACCAAAGCACATACCCTCCCCAATGTCCATAATCCCACCCCCTTCTCCCAAACCCCCTCCCCCCAGCAACCCTCAGTTTGTTTTGTGAGATTAAGAGTCACTTATGGTTTGTCTCCCTCCCAATCCCATCTTGTTTCATTTATTCTTCTCCTACCCACTTAAGCCTCCATGTTGCATCACCACTTCCTCATATCAGGGAGATCATATGATAGTTGTCTTTCTCTGCTTGACTTATTTCGCTAAGCATGATACGCTCTAGTTCCATCCATGTTGTCGCAAATGGCAAGATTTCATTTCTTTTGATGGCTGAATAGTATTCCATTGTGTATATATACCACATCTTCTTGATCCATTCATCTGTGGATGGACATCTAGGTTCTTTCCATAGTTTGGCTATTGTGGACATTGCTGCTATAAACTTTTTTTAAGATTTTATTTGACAGAGATCATGAGTAGGCCGAGAGGCAGGTAGAGAGAGAGAGGGGGAAGCAGGCTCTCAGCTGAGCAGAGTGCCCGATGCGGGGCTCGATCCCAGGACCCTGAGATCATGACCTGAGCCGAAGGCAGAGGCTTTAACCCACTGGTTAAATTTCTAAGGTACCCCGGCAGTTTAATTTCTAAGAAGCGTTCCTAAGGGAATTATCTCAAGTGTGGGCGAAGACTTAAAGTAGATGGAAAGATGTTTATCACCAATTTTATAAAAATGTAGAACACTACATCTATGTTCAACAAGAAAGTTTACTTATATATTATGAAATCTGTGCCCATTATAAATGCCTAATATATCAGTGCTCAAGATACAATATGAAATGTTAAGGAAACCAGACACAGGGTGCCTGGGTGGCTCAGTGGGTTAAAGCCTCTGCCTTCAGCTCAGGTTATGATCTCAGGGTCCTGGGATCGAGACCTGCGTTGGGATCTCTGCTCAGCAGGGTGCCTGCTTCCCCCTCTCTCTTTATTTGCCTCTCTACCTACTTGTGATTTCTGTCAAATAAATTAAAAATCATTTTAAAAAAAAAATTTTAAAAAAAGAAAACCAGACACAAAACTGGATTAATAGCTTATGTTCATGATTCCTTACAAATGATAGGGTTAGCTACCTGGTGGGGGGGGATATGCTCTAAAATATTAAGTGATTATTATGACCAAGAGACAGCATTAGGGGGTCCTGTTTTCTTCCTACATTATTTACTAATTTACATGACGGATGAATAACTTTTGTATTCAGAGAAATTTTTAACCTGTGTAAACCTCATGGTATCCACCCTTGCCAAAAGCCAATACTATTGCAAGGATTTCAGCTTCTGTTATGCCAAAAGTGTTCCAGAAGCATTGCAAATACGAATCAGAAGCCAGTAAATTTAATGATACAGCACTCAATACCAAACTAATGACTGAAAAGAAAAACATGCTCATTTTTTTAGTTCTGAGCAAAATTTGAGATTGAGTATTCTAACAAAGCATTAAATGGCCAAAGTGGCTGCCTTGCTGTGTGTCCCATAGATACCAAGGAAACTAGAAAACACAGGAGCAGGGTTTATGACTTTGCAGGTTGGAAAAATACCAGGCACAACCAGCATCATGCTGTTGTGTTGTTTGAGTAGATTTTCAAATAGGAATTCTGTGGTTGCCATACCACACTACAAATAAATTTGTATTTTGATCTTTTTTCATTTGAAAGTTAATACAATAAGTCAGGACATGCATTTGAAATGACTAGAGGGAGACTCCATTATGCTTTTAGTCTGTTGCTCTATTACATATATTTTTCTGAGATTGAGCTAACTCATCATGCCTTGAAGAAATTCCAGAAAAATATTTGCTAGAAGTTTCCTACACCATCAATTTCTTTTTAAAGCTGCCATAATAGTGATAATCAGAACCTAGTCCAGGTTGAACATTAAGGGTTATTTCTGTGGGGCATGGGTTGAAAGGAAAGGTTTTTTTTTTTTTAAAGATTTTATTTATTTATTTGACAGACAGAGATCACAAGTAGGCAGAGAGGCAGGCAGAGAGAGAGAGAGGAGGAAGCAGACTCCCTACTGAGCAGAGAGCCCGATGCGGGACTCGATCCCAGGACCCTGAGATCACGACCCGAGCCGAAGGCAGAGGCTTAACCCTCTGAGCCACCCAGGCGCCCCGAAAGGAAAGTTTGTCTGCATAAATTTTCTGCTGCTACTCCACTGTCTGATAAAATTCCATATCCCTAATTTTTGACTTCTCAGTACTTTGAACTTCTCACTTTTTGAGTAGACCTCACCTCTGATCTATGAATGCTTGATTATCTTACCAGTAACTTCAACCTGGAAACTAGAAAAAAGAATATCTGAATAATCATAAAATTATATATAATTTTAAATTATATATAATTAATTATATATTATAATTAAATTATATAATTAAAATAATATAGATAATTAAATTATTTATAATTAAAAATAATCACTTTTCAATCACCTGCAAATCATTTTTCTTTGCCCCTCTCTCATACATTCTAGAACCTTGACTAAAGAGATCTCTGCCTTTAAACACAGGCTTTTGCTTAAAGAATATTGCAAAAGATTAGCTTTGCAGCTAACTTTGTGGCTGACTGTACTGTAACTCTGCATAACTCTGTCACCCAGGGGAAAAAATAAATGGTATAACAGATCTCAAACATTTTATCATCCTTTAATTTTTGTGTATGTTTTGTAATATAGTGATATTAAATAGAACTGTAGATAAATCATGCTGGAGTCCACCTTACCTTTTGGGGTATGTTCTGAGGCCCCCAGTGGAAGCCTGAAAGTACAGATAGCACTGAATCCATTATATATATATATATGCATACTGTGATAAATTTAGACATATGTTAGGCACAATAAGAGGTGAACAATAACAAAGAACAATTATAGTATATTATGACATGTTAGGTGAGTGTGGTCTCTCCAAATGTTGTGTACTGTACTCCCTCTTCTTGTGATGTGAGATGACATCCCTACGTGATACCTTGAAGTGGGGTCAATGACCTGGGTATTGTGAAGGCAGCATTAGAATATTACTGACTTACCTGATGATTTGGTGGGAGGATTATCTGCTTCAAGACCAGTTGACTGCAGGTAACTGGAATCATGGAGAAGGGTCAGAGCAGGGCGGAGTGGGTGGGGGGGAGGGCTACTGCATGTGGAAACCAGGAGTGCTCACAGCAGTCAATCATGGAGCTTTGAAATTGGAAGGTGGCGATCTCAAATTTCCATTAAGTCAGCCAACAACAGCCTATACAGAGACCAATATTCATTTATCAAATTCTCATGGAGCACCTATGTGTCCCAAGTTCCAGATGTTAAGAATATAAAGGACTAGAAATAAGGAAGGCAAAGCACCTATTCTTGTGAAGCCCATATTTTCATAAGGGAGATAGATAATGTATAAGTGAATAGACAGTAACAATTAGATTCTTACAGTGGGTATGATATAAAATGCTGTGACTTTCATTTCAAACGTTTGTCTATGCACCTAGCATAGTGCTAAGTATCCCACAAGAAATGTGGTTCATGCTTTCAGTGAGTTTGCACTGAAGTCCAGGTGGCAGACATTAATTAGAACTGTAATTGTTACGGGCGCCTGAGTGGCTCAGTGGGTTAAGCCGCTGCCTTCGGCTCAGGTCATGATCTCAGGGTCCTGGGATTGAGTCCCGCATCGGGCTCTCTGCTCAGCAGGGAGCCTGCTTCCTCCTCTCTCTCTGCCTGCCTCTCTGCCTACTTGTGATCTCTCTTTGTCAAATAAATAAATAAAATCTTTAAAAAAAAAAAAGAACTGTAATTGTTACAAAGGAGAAGTAGCACAGAGTGCTACCTACTCAGGAAAAACTATTAAGGCAGAGAGGTCTTTCTGAGGATGTTGTTCAAGGCAGGGCTTTGAATGATGCTGATTTCCTAGAAGCAGCTATTCTAGCAAATGGCAGCTGGTGAGAAACGTGCTGTCTCCAAGTAGGGGATAAGGAGCAAGGGGTATGTGATGCTCCTGCTGATCACAGATTATTTTTAACCACAGTTTTAAAGGAAAATCTAGCCAGATAGGTTACTATCGAGTACCTGAGACTTTACAAAGTACTTTCTCATGAACTCTCTCAGGTGTTCCTCACCTACAGTAACTTACAAGGAAGTGCTTTAAATTCTGCTATAAATAAAGCAAGACAGGTGCCTTTCCTAAACTCGGTTTCTAAACTATAGAACTGGATGTGATTCTCCCATTATAGGGTACATCTGAGATTGTGAATGGTACTCAGTGGAGCTCTTTGCCTGGTACACAGAATTTTCTGAATATTAGCTATTGACTTTAAAAGGCAGTTGAACTGCTGTGAGTTTGCTACAGCTCTGCAGAGGGAAGGCTGGAAGGAAGACAAAAGGAAACAAGATGTGATTAGCATGTGAGGCTTACCAAAGGCAACACTCCCTCCTGAGTAAATCAGATCCAAATGCCAAGAGACTCTATAGGCAGAGAACAGATGGCTATGGGAGAACCTTGTATAGGAGGAAATACACCTTCTATTCAATAATCTGATGTAAACATGTACTTTGTCTATGCTTCAAACACAAGAATCTTCAAAATTGAATGGTAAAAATATCACTGCTTTTTATTTTTCCTTTTGTCTATTTTGTATCCATTTTTTGAGAGAACCGTATTCAGGGATATTAATCTTTTGCTAAAGTCTGTCATGTATATGATATAATTTATTTGTCTTTTGACTTTTTCTGTCAGGCAAGACAATGTAAACAATTTTAATGGTTATAAATTCAACTTTACCTTAATTCTTTCTCCTTTGTTGCAGTTTTAGATTTATCTTGTTTAAAATGTCAAGTAGCTCTTCCACTCAGTTAGACAATTTTTTTTTCCCCCTTCTAGCTTTGCTGTCTTTGGACCTTATATGGAATTTTCTTTGTACATGGTGTGAGGAAGAACATTATTTTATCCTGGAGGGCCATTTACAGAAAAGGGCATACAAAGAGCCAACATATACAATATAGTTCACTCCCAGTGAAATGCAAATTAAAGCAACAAAAAACCATTTTTCAAATAGAAGGTTGAACATTTTTCAATTTTTTTGGAGTTTCACTAATGTTGATGAGGCTGTGGAAAAACCCAACTCACAGTGCTAATGGAAATGTGAAATTGCTACTAACTCCTCAGAAAATAATCCAGCAGAATCTAGTAGGAGTTCTGATTCTTGCACCTTTGCACAAATCAAACTTATTCAAAGAAATCATCTGTCCCGAAGTTAGCATGTGTAAGGGCCTGGTTAGCCAGAGGGAGCCATTTTGTTGTAAGCTTGGATTGACCCCCTGCCCCTCCTGGAGGAAATTACTTGCAAACCCCAGATATAGGGGTGGGCCAGGCCAGATGGAAACATCCAGTCAGTGGGGTGCCCATATATTTGCTATGGTGAATTGGAATTCAATTGGCCACCCCTAGTGCTAACCATGCTTGACTGTGCAATTTCCCCTGTGTGTTGCAATCTCATTGGCCACCTGAGTGTGGGCCAGCCTCAACCACCTCTATAAATGTTAGTCTGTGAGGTGGGGTGGGGGGTAGTAGTCTTTGGGGTGGTCAGCGTCAAGGGGGGGTCGGCGTCGTCGGGGGCGGGGGTCGGCGTCACCTCTTTGTAAGAGACAGCCCTGACTGGTTGGTTTGATTTTCAATGCTTGGCGCAAAATAAAGCTTTGCTCAGTTTTCGCTTTGCATTAGTCTCTTTCCTTTGATCACAAACCCTAACAGCATGCATTAGAATATTTATTGCAGCATTGATGTAGGGATTAAAAAAACCTGAGAACTGGAAGTCCATCAGTAAATCTATTGGAAAAATCAAGATCTAAATCAAGAGAAGCCTGTAGTATGGAATATTATGAAGCTGTTACAAAGAATGAGTAATGGACACATACTGACCTAGAGGAATATGTATGATAGGTTAAATGAAAATAGAAAGCTTTAGAGTCCTATGCATGATTTTTTTAAGTTAGCTCTTGCACTGTAGGACTGTTTCTCTGGGATGTTAGGAGATAGGGAGGAGATGTCTTCTTCCTATCCCACTAAAATGATACCAACATGGGAGATTTAATTTGACCACCTAATCATGTATTTCATAGTAACTGGACTAGGAAAGAAGAAATCCAGGTTCTGTTTTGACTTACATGCCGTGGATATATTATTGGATTCCTAATCTCTTCTAACACCTGTTGAGGAAATCAGGAACTATCAAATGCTCCAAGGTCCTCCTAGGACAAGATAATGTTTCCTCTGCACTTCTTACATTTTTCTGTAGTTATATACCAAGATTTAGAAGATTATAAATTAGTATGTCAGCTCTGGCCCCCTAAAAGAGGTCCATCAGTCTTCACTTGAGAAGGCTCAGTGCATTTATGCCCATACATAGCATATGGAAAATGTACACTCAGTCTGGAACACAGCCTACTTTTCATAGAATCTCCCAGTCATAGAACAATACATCTGGGAAGAAATGAGCAGACTTTAAACATGATTGCTCATCAGAATTATCTGCAAATTGAATAAATGCAGATATACCCTATTCATACCCTCGAATGTACAGAATCAGAATATCCAGAAACTAAGCCCAGGAATCTTCTAAAAAATGACAACCAAGGGATTCTGAACCATCTCCTCTGTACACTAGTGTTTGTGGACTACAGATGAAGTTTATCCTATAAGGTTGAGCTGCCTGTCAACAGGCAGGGAAGACAACAAACATTTGTAAAGTCCCTACATAGGAAATGCCTTTTAGTGCTAAGCCCTCCTGCACAGCTAGCAAGATGTATGAAATTCAAACATGTTTGTAGAGTTTCATTTTTCCCAGACTAGGATCCTTGATAAGGAATTTTTGCTAAAGTAACATACAAGACTTGCCATAAAAGGTTACCCTGAACCACTTTAATTTGCAACTGATTCTCTGTGTCCTGATAGGCTGTGTCCTAATCTTTAGTCCAACGGCATATACTTTGTGCAAAAACTCAATCATTGGGTGGAGCCCTCTCTTTAAAACATTGTTAAAGCTAATGGTCAAATTGTAGTTGTATAGTCCCTCTTAAAATAAAAAAAATTTAAAAAAAAGTCTATTAACACCAGACCTTCAATGTCTGAAATCCTTGAAGAATATTACCACTAACAGAAAGACCAAGTGGAAAGGGAACCATTTAGAAACACTGAAACAAAGCAAATGGCACGCATGGTATTTCTTTTTAGCTCTAAGGCAGTAAAGTACCAGATGTCATGTAACAAAGTCTGAGGGGACCATGGAACCTAATGGGCGTAGCCAGAGTGCTAGCTTTAAAAAGCTCTTGTGCTTACAAAAACAAGCAACTTGTCACCATTAACTCCATATGTTAGATTTAAGACTTTTTCCAGCCTGCATTTGATTTACTTAAACACTTGTAATGCTTACCTTTTGCATTAAAAGGGAGAATCTTAGTGAATAAGGGGTCTGTCCAGCCTCTATTATGGGTCTTTCACATAGTAGGTTGCTTAGTAAATACCTTCTAATTGTGCCCATGGAAAAGGAAAGGTCAGCTGAAGTTATCTCTCAAGTTGAAATAAGCTACACAACATAAACACTGACTTCATTATCTTATGGGGATGGCAGGAAATGGTGAGTTTGAAAACCCACAGCAGAAGTCTCTAATTCCACAATCTTAAAATGAGCCTTGGTTAATTTCAGGGTACACAATACATAGATATAGTTACAAAATTACCAATGACCAGTCCTTTAAGTTCTCTTTCCTAGAAATCTATGGAATTATCCAAATACGATATTGCTCACACCTGTCTGACCACTGCTCCTTTGTCTCCATTGATGGATCCCCTCCCTATCCCAACCCTATTTGCTGCTCACATTATCACTCAGAACGTTCTCTGCAAGCTCTGTATTCTCTGCTCCAAACATGCTGATTGTTTTTCAGGGCACTAGTTCTATTATCTCTGTTCTGATGAGTTTCAGGCCTTTATTTCCTGCTCTGGCTTCTTCATGTTTCCAGTCCGATATGTTCATGATGGCTGCTGGACATTTCTATGTAGATGCCAACTTTTTTGAAACTGTTTATCCTTTAACACTTGTCCTCTTCCTATCCTCATTCAGGTTGGAGAAATCTAACCACCCAAGGTCAAAACTGCTCATTTTTTTCTTCCCCACTATCATTACTCACTGAATCTTAGCATTCCTTTTTCCCAGCAGCAATGTCTTCCCTCCATCTCATTTCTTTCAATCTTCTTTTATTATATCATTCTCATGTGGCCATAATAACCTCCTAACTTCCAGTTCACTGCCTCTGGCAGTAATATGCCTCAGTACTAAATTAATCCTCCTCACGTACATTTATGTCACGTAGCTCTGCTGATCCAGAACACTTCAGTGGGCCATGACTTCTCAAGAATGCTGTCCAAACTCATTTGTCTGACACCCAAAACCCTGTGCAACTCTTTCCCTTTCCCCTCTGTTCTGGTCCGAGGAGTCTGCCATTTCACCAGACATGACCACAGCTCACTCCTACTCCATCCACTCCATTTTTAGCACCTAGGAGGCTGTCCTGTGCTCTGTCCTCCCATGTGAAAGGTGCCTTCCCTTCAACCTCTAGATTTATGTTTCATCTCTAGCGTGACCAAACAAACCCACAGAGACCACCTTTAACAGCTTTTTTGTTAGCACTAGTATAGAGCCTATATCTTCAACTACTTCATATGCTTCCCCTAGTATTTCATAAATAGTAAATGCTCAAAAGATTTATTTTGATTAGATTTAGAAACTGGCCTATTGCCTTGTTTATGATTCTCCATCCAACTTGCCCAAAAACAATGAAAGAAAAAAGAACCCAAAGAAAATACTGGCAGCTAAGCTAAGTACCCCTCCTCCAAGGTTCAAACAAAGTTCTGTGAATAGAATTCAGTCTCTGTCTCTGTTCAAATAATGCATGTCTCCTAAGACGGGGAAATCTGTACTTGGGGAAAGGTACCAGCCCAGATGGAGATGTGGAGGAATGATTCTTGCCATAGGAAATTTTCTAACTTCCAGTTTGAAAAAATTCCTTTAGGGGGATTTTCTGATATACATGTGTGTCCCTCACCATAACCAGCAACTGGTCCTTGTTTCTGTGGGACAGGCAATTAGCATAGACCTGGATGGTTTCCCTAAGAGTTTGCAAGTTCTGTGTTTCTGACCCTTAGAAGAATAAGTCATGATTTTACCTAGATGAATTTTATTTAGCCAAACTACCTTTTAAAAATACTAAAAACACAATTCTTTCCAGCCACAAATTTTTATTTTTTCAAATATTCATAGTACAAATATTCATAGTACAAATAAAACCCTGGTATGAGTTTCCAGAAAGATTTATTTTTCTAAGATCTTATTCATTTTAGAGCAAGTGAGCACACAAGTGGGGAGGGGTGGAGAGAGAGCGAGACAAAATCTGAAGCAGATTCTGCACTGAGTGGGGGCTTGATCCCACAACTGTGAGATCATGACTTGAGCTGAAACCAAGAGATGCTCAACTGACTGAGCCACCCAGGCACCCCCAGATACATTACTTTCTTAATTATGCTAACTGGGATTGATTAAGTCTTAATATATTTTGCTGTGAAGAATTGGCTAATCCTAAGAATAGATTAAATATTCTAGAAAATGATGGACCCAAGGACTGAACCAAAGTATGCTAGCTTGGAGGGTATAAATGTAAGTCTTCAGGAAAGGGGAAAAAAAAAAAAAGATGCACACCCATCTCTTTGTCTTCTTTGTGAGAGATTCAGTCCCAAAGCCTGCTTCTAATAGTATACCAACGAGGCTGAAATCAAAGTGTCAACAGGGCAACATTTCCTCTGACAGCTAAAGGGGAGAATCTGTCCATTTCCTCTAGCTTCTGGTGACTGTGGCTACCTCATTCCAAACTTTCTCCATGGTCACACAGCCTTGACAAATCTCTTGCTTCTCTAAGGACATGTGTGATTGCATCTTTAGGCTCTTCCAATAACCCAGTGCAATCTTTTGTCTTGATATTCTTAATAAATTTGTAATGCTCTCTTTTCTTTTTTGTTATGCAAGGGAATACACATTCTAAGGATTAGAACATCGATGTATTTTGCGAGCCATTATTCAGCCTACCAGAATGATGATGATTATTCTGCATATATAAAAAACTTAGTTTTAAACTATAAAACAGCAAAAATATTAGTGTCTATACCATATGGTCAACAATGATTATCCTTAGGAGTGGGTTGACCAAGAATTTTCACTTTCACTACCACACGTGCTTTTTTTTCCCCCCTAATATTATTGTGCTTTTGAGACCATTCACTCTTCTATAAAGAACATGTAACTGATATGTTTGTATTGAGGGATAAAATGGTAAGGATTAAAGTGCAAAATTCCAGCCATATAAAAGCAAAATGATGCCCTAATTGGGTATCTTTCTCCTTCATTTCATGGCACTTCTTTCCAGCATGCCCCTCCCTCATCCTTGTGCAGCTGCTCTTTCACTCGTCTGTGCAACTTGGATTGAAAACACACTTGAGACAATTAAATCCAAACTTGCATTTGCTTGGCCTCAAAGTCCCTGATGTTCCCTCTGTTGCAGGCTGTTTCTCTTAATTTCTCCCTTCAAAGACCAAAGAAAGAACTTTCCAGAAGAAAGGGGACAGGAGAAGAATTGGAAGGAATAGGGAATATATTTTTTTTTTACCTGTGCTCTGAGATGTCTTTGGTTTTGTGTATGTTTGTTTTCTTCTCCTCAGCAAAGGCTGCAGAGTCCTGTGTGGGGATAAATCAAGCCTGACCCTTCACGTCCCAAACTACCATTTGTGGAAGGCTTCTTTGCTAAGCTGTTGACTTAGTTATGATTTGTACACTTTCTCAATTTGGATTCTTGGAGCATTTGCTATCTTTTAGGCAAGGATAGCAGGAGAATGCCCTAAGAAGTCCGATTTCCCTTCAGTCTTCTGCCAGAGCCCAGTGCCACAGATTTAAGATACATAGATCTCATTGGTGATTAATAACTCCCCCCATCACTCTCCTCTAACATCCAGTTTCTTTACAAATCCCTAGAAAGATCAAAGTGTCCACTGGTCTGAGCAAACTAAGGATTTGTAATTACACAGTGGTGTCCTTTCTCTAGAAACTGAGACTTCATCACGTTAACGGACAAATCTGGAAGCCCATCTTCTTTTCTATAGATATCTTAAAGAATTAGTCACTGTTGCATTGTATCTACTTGGCCCTACTTTGCATTTTTTGCATGACAGAAGACATTTTCCATTGTTTTGGTGAAATAATCGACTGTTCTAACATGTATATGCAATCAGGCATTTAATTAAATCAACTTAGTTTATCACTAGGTGCATTTATTGTACTGTCTAATCACGGAGGTAAACACAGCTGCTATGGGCATGTGGTGAGAATACTCTGGAAAAGGGGGGCATGGTGGGAAATCTGTTTAAAAGCTGCCAATTTATCTTTCCTTTACTCACTTGAGATTTTGCAGAGAGGGGCTAGTTTTCACTGACAAGAAAGGCAGCAGTCAAGTATACACTTTTTAAAGAGTTGAAGAAATCTAGGTTTCATAGAAATGAATCATGAGAAACGTGTATCACCAAGCTTCTCAAAACTGATGTGCGTAGAAATCACCTGGAATCTTGTGAAAATGCAGATTCCAATTTAGTGGGGCTGGGCTGGGGCCCAAGATTTTCGAACAGGCATTTCTGGTATTGCCCCCCCCCACCACCACGTGGCGCTGATGCTGCTGGGGTTGGTCCAAGAGACAAGCAAGACTGAGAGGAGTCCGTCAAATGATTCGAGGTCACCGTCTTTTTGAAATCAAGAAAACATCCACATCTTCTGTTTTTAGGGGCCCAAAATGTAGTGTCCTTTTTTGATGAATTAAGGAAGCTCTAATCCAGAGGAGTGCCTTTCTGATATTCCAAGCCTGCAATAATAGCTGCTTAGTTCTTTCAATGGCTTGGTTTACTCTGGGCATTTAAAATGTATGTGTTTTTAAATTTCCAAATGCTGCCATACTCATTCAGAGTAGAAACAGGATCCTGATAGTGCTGGATGCATATTAAATATTTAACATGTGTCACCAATTGAGTAAGACTCTTCTGTTTCTATAAGGTATTTCCAGTAACCCTTGTCAGTGAATTGCCCCTTTTGCCAATTAAACAATTGAGAGAGCTTAGGAAGACACTGGGTCTAAGCTTTAAATGTGAACAGGGATTCAAGGCAGGTTTTAGGTTAAGGCTTCCTATTAGATTTTAAAGAAATACTCTGAGATCTCTGGGAAGCTGTCACCACCTGAATGCCCTGTCCTTCCCTTCAGGATTGCTATGCCAACGCCCTTGACATTGCTCCTCATTCAAAGCAAGCCTTCTTTTTCAATCATTTTCCCTTCTGTTTTGGTATGAACTTAACACTTTGTCAGTGGGATAATCCTGTTTATCTTCGAGAGGTTGGAGGTGGGTAAAGAGATCATGGACAACATTTATGTCCCAGCACCTATCTTGACACATTTCATTTATGTATAATTAGGTGTACTTACGATCAGAATTCAAACTTAGGGATATTGCGAATATGACCATTTCCTAAATCATTTCTAGACAAGAACTTTACCTTTGAAATTTTGAAAATACTTTTGAAATCTGTTACTTTAATTTAGGGCTTATATAAAATTAGGATTAAAATTCATTTGTGGGTCGCATCTAACAATTATTAGAGCGTTTGAACTTCAGCCTTGTTTTGTGCTAGGAGAGAGAAGCAGACAGTAAATAGCAATGGAATGCAGCTATAAATTGGAGATGCATACAGGAGTTAATTTAATATAGAAGACTAAAGTAGCCTTCCACTTGCCAGGATACTGTAAAATCAATCTTCGTTCAGAAATAAAGAAAAACTGAATGAAGCCATTAGGAGAGTAGGAAGCACTTTCAAAATGTTCATTGTGTCAAATGCTTATGATGGAAACTGCAATTATAAATCCGGGTGACTTAAAAATAGTAGATAAAATCTTCTCAAGCTGCCTATAAACTTCCCAAAGCCCTTACTGTCTATATATTGTTACACACAATATATTATTTGCCAAGTTCCACAAACCTAATTGCCAGAGCAGAGGCTCCCGGCCACCTCCTCCCCCCCCCCTTTTCTGAAGCAGAGTCATGAACTGATTACATGGAATAAATAACTCATTAGGGTCATCCATACATACTTGAAATAAGAAAATGTGGCTAAGTGTCCTCTGCAGACAGGCTACTTAACCAGTTTTCTCTATTCAGACTTTATTCACTTACCAAACCAAACTTCAGATCACGTTTGTCTATTAAAATCCTCAACATCCTACTGGAAAGTGAATTGTGCCTAGTGAAGGAACTAATCTTTAAAACGAGGTTACTTTTTTGGGAGAAGGCTTTGGACATCCTAACTTTTCAGTGTCCACAAGGGCTGAAACCTCTCTCTGGCCTTTTAGAAGAAATTTTCATAGCCTTGTGAGGGTTTGTACTCCCCAGTTTGTTTCCCAAAACAGATCTTAACAGATCTTTATCTTGCTTCTTGTATTTAAGATACTGTGCTACACTGGCACATCAGATGATCTATTCTCTGTGTTTCTCTGTGCTTTGCGACATGGAAAGCTATGTTGATTTACATGCTGATTTTAGTCTCTGACAAAATTCTCCCTGCTACCACAGCGACAGGACTGTCAGTCAGCTGTGGGTAGAAATGTATGTCTCTTAAATCAAACTGATCACTCTTCTGAGGCTGCCAGACGCTGTAGGACATGAAACTGCAGCCCAGTTGTTAATCCGTGCTGTTTGTCTCTACAAACTGCTCCAAAGCCTGGGTGGGGGAGCTTGGTTCCTACTGCATCCCTGTTTCTGCCCTGGGATGATGTGGTTTCTTGTGGCTGAGCCATCTTCAGAAGGGCGGAGCTAGGATTATCACCCATTTACACCCCCTCCCGGTGCTAGCCCAAGCCTGGGTATCAGAGTCGGTTGCTGTAGACTCATCAGGCCAAAGGGACTCAGATAAGATTGAGATTTGGAATCCCTCCCAGTACAAGTCACCTTGGAGTACAAGCACTACACAGCCCTGTGACTCTGTCCACTGTTGCCTCTTCATGGGATAACCATGCTATAGGGCTGTTGAGTGGAGTACCACCAGACCGTTGTATTCCTCAACCGCCCCTTCCCATCTGATATTCGGACTCAGCACTACCTAACTCCGATATCCTCTCCCTTTCTCTTGAGTTCTCTCCAGAGTCTCTGACATCCCTCGCTGAGAAATGGCTTATGTAAGATATGCCATACTCCCATCTTTCAGACAAGTGTGGGGTGTGTGTGTGTGTGTGTGTGTGTGTATACATACATACATACTCCTACCGGGGACGGGGTTCAGATACCACTCCACCCTAAACTGGAAGCCTTCTTCAGCTTGTGTCAAAGAGCTGATAGAAATAGATACTTAAGACAGGTGGTACTCAGTTCCACACACTGGATTCATCAGAGTGTGATCACCAGCCCAAACCGAGCCCCTGCTCCTACAGCCTGGAGCCCTGGAAATGAGAGCTGTCACAAGTTTCTTTCAAATTCTCCATAGAAACCCTGATCAATCTGATATTTTCTAAACTATCATAATCTGGATTTTTTATCCAATTAGCATTTCACCTGTTGTGTATCTAAGTGTCTATTGTTTGTAAGTAACAAAAACCAATTTGAGATACTTTAGACTAAAAAGGGGAGTTTATTGCGAGGATTCAGACTGGGCTCTGGGGACTTGAAGGTGAAATCATGGACCTTTCTCAAAAGCCCTGGTCTCACCAGACCTACAGTCTCTCAGTATCACAGTACCTGAATTCTGAAAAGAAAGAAGTGGCTATCCATGTTTCAACTAACAAAGGCCAGGGACCCAATTTTAGGTAACTTAAGTCAAAAACCTGGTGCCAAGCGCTACAGACAAGGTACAGAGCTAGGGAATCTCTGTGGCCCAGGCTACAAATAGTACCCACTACAGGAAGTATTGATTTTTCTTTTTTAAACATTAAGACAATGGTAGTGATCAAATTTTTACAAGTCCTTAATCTGTACTTCATACAAGGCTACTTAAAATGTTCTCAGAAGGGTTGAAGATAAACCCAGTAGTTCTGAGCTTGGGTTTCCTGGACCTATAAAGATCCATGCTAGGATTCTGAACGTTCTTCAGCCGCTCCAGTGTTCTGAGAAGCCTTCACTTAACTTACCAGGATAAAGCTGCAAAGGATCACTAGCCCCTTGAGTTTCTTGGATTTTTAGCTAAAATGTTATTAAGTTGATGTGGTAATGTTCTGTGTCCTCATGATAGAAGTTCATTATATAGATCTTTATTTAATCATGGAGAAATTAAACTCAGAAACAGACACAGTACTAATAGCAAACACTCATGCAATGTCTTCTGTGTGCCTGTGCTCCTCCAGTACTCCAGACGTGATCTTTCCAAAGCTGCAGTTCATTGACAAGGGAGGTAGAAGGAGATATTTAAGTGCCAGAGAAGACTGGGAGCCACCCAACCAAGTCTTCAGTTAGAGTTCAGCGTCAGCGGTGATCCTCATGCAGAGATAGAAACATCTTGCTCTTGACAGGGAGTTAGTTATTCCCAGAACAAACTTCATAACTGAGTCTTCTTTTGCTTGCCACCCCTGAGTTTGATTCTAGCCACAGTTTCACACATTCCTAAGTTGTAGTTTTGGTCTGTGTTCAAAGTAACCCTTCAGCAGGCTTGCATTTTTTACTGTGCTGGACATCTGGGGTTAGACTGTTTAGCAAGATAAAATATCCTCATTAGACTATAGAACAATTTGAAACCACATAGGGCTGTTGTACTCTTTCAAGAATTTGAAATGTGTACTCTGATCTGCCACATGGCTTGTCTATCACTTCAAAACCACAAAGTAGCTATTTAATAACAATCCAGACCTAAGTGTTACTTTGTTAGATAATGAACCAGATACCTTTTCATAAATATTCATGGAAACACTCAGAGATGATATCCCCTCCTTTACAGATAAAGCAACTGAGGCTTGGCAAATAGCTTGGCAAATAGCAAATAAAAAGTACTCCAAAGCACCCCAGGAGTGGAAGCTGTAATGTTCTAGGCAGCAGAGACTGTACCTGTTTCCTGTTGTATTCTCAGTCCCCAGCACAAAATGGGTCCATAATAAATACACAAGTAAGAAATAAACGAACAACTCCAACTCTTATTTCGAAGTTCATGCTCTTTTCTGCTATATTGTTTCCTTTAAGATTACCCTGGCATACATTTTGTGCCTAAGCAAAGAAATAATTTATCAGCACTAGTAGGAGTAAAATATTCTGTTGTCATAGAATAAATGTATACTTCCACCCATTGGCTTGTCTTTTGTGTTGTTGGCATGAAGGTTAGTTGCAGTATATAGAAATAAATCCCCATAAGAAAAGCAATCACCATAAATCCATGCTTGAGGAAAGGGGCCATCATCATTTTGTTGGAATGCCGGTACAATATGCGAGCTATCAAAATTCACCTAATTCTGGGATATTTTTTCCCCAGATAACAATATATAAAAGGTAATTCCATTGAACTAATCTTGTCAGTATGTTTAGTTGATATTTTATAGCAGTAAAAATGTACTTAACTGCAAACCTCAAACCAAGTTACTGGAAGGAAAGATAAATACACGGGTGATCTGTGTTATGAAAATCACAAGGCAAAATTGCTCTAACTTTACTCTTACATTGTTGATCATACCACATTGCTTTAAACATTCGAATTCCAGTTCTAAGTATTCATTGGCCTGAAAGAAATACTGTACGAATTATAACATTTACTTGCAGTCCTTAAAAAAATAAGGAGGGGGTATGCAGAAGACTTTGTCTTGGGAAATGCTGCCCAATGTTTGCTGGAGAAAATGGCTATATTGATTCCGGACAATGGTTTATATTATCTTAGCAAATACAGTTTGAGGTCAGTTACCAGAAATGCTATTTTTCACTGAGTTTATAAACTTCCTGGTATTTATAAAACTGAAAGAATGTGTGCTGTTCAACTTGTAACCATGATTATTCAGTGGGTCACTTTAAGTAAATATGTAAACATCTGGTTCCAAGAGACCAGCAAAGACCTCACAGCTTCAGATCTGTAAATGGTGCCTCTCTATTAAACCTCCTATATTAGTGTTTGGGGAAAAAAAAAAAAAACAAAAACAAAACAGCTAAATGTTGTTCAGGGGAATATATAAGGTCAATCTTAGTTTTGTAAGCTTCATGATTATATGACCCAAAATAGATTATTTAGACCAGAGAGGGATAAATTCCTTTTTGGTTCTGGATCCTTTTGTGAAGCTGATGACCCCAAAATTGGCAGAATATTACATACAGCTTTAGAAGGTTCTCTGAACTGAAGTTCATCTATCTACATTAAAAGAATATAAATATCACTTCAATTTTTAGGCACAGGTGTACATGAATTTAAATCTACATATTAGCCTATTTTTCTCTTTAAACTCTTCATTATATTCATGTGCCTCTAAGTGCCCAAAACCATAATGCTACAAATGCGAGAAAAGTTATTCTAGCAAAGTGGTATTTGATACTGTGCTGTTTATCTAGGCCCTCCCCTTTCCCTTGTCCACTAGGCAGTAGCTTATATTCCTTAACCTTATGTGGAGAGGCCTGCTCTGAGATTTTGGTTGTTCAAGTGTAGGATTTTCTCTGGAAATTTTTTAGAAGTCATATTCAGGAAATGGGAGAAAACTGAACCTGGGAACATAATAAAACTTTTGAGCATCATGCTTCCCTTTTCCAGCTAATTCCATGGTGGTGTTACTCAGCTAAAATCTGTATGTCAATATCTTTGCCTTTCTTAAGTATCAGTTACAAAGTTTCTGCCTGAAATAGACATCTGTCTCTAGGATCTTACAAATCCAATTGGAGAGAAGAGGCTATACACGGAACAAGAAAATAGTGAATTATTCAGTATTGATACAGAATTGTAAATATTGATGGGGGTAATGTTTGTTAAGAGCAAGTCTACAATTAAATCATTATAAACATAATGAGTAATAGTGTGTTCCCAAGCTTATCCGAGCCTAAATCCTATTTTATAACACTGATTAACATCCAAAACAAACTAAGGAACTATTATATAGAATTATCATAAATTTTCCTGAGGCTGAGGGAAGCCCTTGAGAAATAGACAGGATGTGAGTTTGGTTTGGTCCAGAATCACCAGGGATTAATTGTTTTAAAAAAAATTCATTACTGAGCATTACCTCTGTCCTATGAAATCATAATTTTTGATGTGGTGGCATTGGATCTCCACATTTTAATACCATCTCTGCCTTTATGAACAGTCAGGCATGAGAACCCCCTTACAGACATGTGTGATGAAGAGGAAAGGTGTCCATACCATGTAGACAAATAATGTTCAACAGTAAAATTCTTGAGCACTTTGAGTCTAACCTCAAAACTTGAGAACTTGAAAGATTTTGTAAATAGTGACCTCTTCCAGGCTATCATTTGCTGGACCTAATAAAATGAACATCTCATTGCTAAAATAGTCCTTTTGGATTTCCATTTCAGCACATGGTTTCAAATATTTACTTCCTGCCAAAAAATTCAAATAATGCAAGTTTGTGTACATATAAGTCACAAACACATCTATCTACATAATTTCTTTTGATTTTTTTATGGGAGCATGTGGAGGCACTGATTGCCTTATATGTCAAACTTCATAAAAGTGAAGCAAGGGAAGAAAATAATTACAGAGTAAAAGGAGTTTCATGCACTTTTTTTCTTCATGACTGTGAGATCTTGGATAAAATTTGAGGACCTGCTAAGTCTGATGCCCAGAAGGACTTGTGATGAAAAATTCCCATTTTTCCTCAGTGAGAAACACTTTTTTTAAAAAAAATCTAAATCTTGGGGAAGAGCTTTGTTATGGTTGTGGGCTCTCCACCTCTGTGGGATCAGGAAGCTGGGGACGCGCCCTTAGACGCTGCCTCTGGCCCCTAGCTGTAGCCCCACTGCTGCCGGTGATAGATTCCTGTGGCCTTTTAAGTGATTGAATAATGATGGAAATGGATCCAAAATAATAAATGACTGCTCTACTAAAGCAGTAGAAGACTCCTCGTATCACCTTCCAGTTCAATTCAGTCTTCAGGAGGAGGCGGAACAAGTGAAATAGAGAAGACTGAAGAGAAGACGACCTCACTTTGGAACTGTTTACTCCTTGACTTCTTTATTTCTACTTGTTTTAATTTTGCTGTGAATTTAAATAGTGAAAACCAAAGAAATAGAAGATACATTTGGGAGCTTTATATAACCCAAGAAATTTGCCTTGAAAGCTGCTATTCTTTGGAGGAAAACATACTAAGTTCCTGTCTGATTAAAAACAAACCAGATTTCCTATGTCCCTTAGATTCTGAAGAATAAAACAGATATAAATACATATCCGCACACTTTTTAGCAGCTCTGTAGGAATAATGAGATTTATAAATTAAGGGCTTTGTTATGTGGATGTTTTGCCGCTGGAATTGACTGCTCAGAAGATCTTTTATTGCTCTCTAATGCTATATTTTTGATCTGTGGCTTTGATGGCATTCGCCCACACATGAGTTTACCTCTTTCCAGTTATGACCTTGTTATGAACAGTGTTTGCACTCAATGTGCAAATGTCCATGTATTATATATTTTAACAGCATCATAGTGCCATCACTCAAGGAAGTTGAATGAGGTGAACATAGACATAGCTCTTTCCCCTTCCCCCCATTTTTTTAAATGTAACAAATACTTTTTATGTTCACCTTCCCCTTTCCCCTTCCCCTTTTTGGAAACGTGTCAGGAACTAGATAGTTTAAGATGAGCAATTGAGGAGACTTGAAAAAGTGATACAGAGATACAGACAGAGCCTGGCTTCCTTGTGCTTTATCACAAGGCGTGCTGCTGGCCAGCCCATTTAAGCACCCTTTTAACAAGAGAACCTCGTAGGAAATCCAGCTGGCAGACTCAAGGAGTTCGGGAAACAGGACCACAGAGGTTACACTCTGGGATCCTGGCCATGAGGTTGGATGCCTCACCTTGCTGAAAAGAGACACTGGACCTAAATGGCGCAGCATGACTTTTTTCCTGCTTGGCTAAATTTCTCAACACCACAGTCAGCTAAGTCACCTACAGCCACCTTCGAAAAACACGGAGAGCACCTACCCCGAGGAGATCGTAGGTTTGGAGTAAGCCGTCGTTGACATAATTCCTCTGATGGCTTTTTTAACAATGGACCTCTGCGAACTGCAGGAGATTCCTGGCACCAGCCCTCCCTGTTGCGCCACGACTCTGTGGACTCTGGTGTCTCTAAGGAAGTATATGCTGGAATCACAGGGAACCTATCTGGTTGGCATGGCTCTTCCCGAGGTCATGATGGCATGAGCCAGCATAGTGGGGGTGGCACAGGGAACCATCGCCACTGGATTGGCAGCTTCCATTCCCGGAAAGGCTGTGCCTTTCAAGAAAAGCCACCTACAGAGATTAGGGAAGAAAAGAAAGAAGACAAGGTGGAAAAATTACAATTTGAAGAGGAAGATTTTCCTTCTTTGAATCCAGAAGCTGGCAAACAGAATCAGCCATGCAGACCTATTGGGACCCCTTCTGGAGTGTGGGAAAACCCACCTAGTGCCAAGCAACCCTCCAAAATGCTAGTCATCAAAAAAGTTTCCAAAGAAGATCCTTCTGCTGCCTTCTCTGCTGCATTCACCTCACCAGGATCTCACCATGCAAATGGGAACAAATCAACCATGGTTCCAAGTGTCTATAAGAACCTGGTTCCTAAGCCTGCACCACCTCCTTCCAAGCCCAGTGCATGGAAAGCTAACAGAATGGAACACAAATCAGGATCCCTTTCCTCTAGCTGGGAGTCTGCTTTTTCCAGTCCGATCTCTGTTACCAAACCAGTAGTACTGGCTGGGGGCAGTTTTAAGCTCTCCTAAAGAGAGTCCCTCCAGCACTACTCCTCCGATTGAGATCAGCTCCTCTCGCCTGACCAAGCTCACCCGCCGAACTACCGACAGGAAGAGTGAGTTCCTGAAGACTCTAAAGGACGACCGGAATGGAGACTTCTCAGAGAACAGAGACTGTGACAAGCTGGAGGATTTGGAGGACAACAGCACACCTGAACCAAAGGAAAACGGAGAGGAAGGCTGTCATCAGAATGGTCTTACTCTCCCTGCAGAGGAGGAAGGGGAGGTCCTCTCACACTCTCTGGAAGCAGAGCATCGATTATTGAAAGCAATGGGATGGCAGGAATATCCTGAAAATGATGAGAATTGCCTCCCCCTCACAGAGGATGAGCTCAGAGAGTTCCACATGAAGACGGAACAGCTGAGAAGAAATGGCTTTGGGAAGAACGGCTTTTTGCAGAGCCGTGGTTCCGGCCTGTTCTCCCCTTGGAGAAGCACTCGTAAAGCAGAGTTTGAGGATTCGGACACGGAAACCAGTAGCAGTGAAACATCAGATGACGATGCCTGGAAGTAGGCATATAAGTCCTCAAAAATCTGACCCAGTAAACTCAGCTTGTGTGTTTAGGGAGTATACAGAAGAAATCATTCTTTTCCTTTTCTTATGTTGAATACTTCATGCACAAGGGAAAATAGTCATATCCCAAAGAGAGAGCAATTGGCTTGTTTAGCTTTTGTTGTTCTTCCCTGTTATCTGCTTAATAGAAGTTTGTGTGATGGGAAAGATTTTTTAAATACACACACACACACAGACACAGTATCTATGAGGCGACGCACAGGTGGGAGCTGGCAGTGCAGAGAGGAGACGCCGGTCTGCATCAACAGCTTCTACCACCAACCCTTGGGGCACTCACCCCTGTGCTCAAGCAATCATTGTCAATGACAAAGTGACTATTAAAGTTATAATTGTATTAAATTAATGCTAATAATTTGGATATTTTATTTTATTTTTGGCTGCTCGGGTAACGTTAGCCCTTAACCAAGCATACATGGTTTTCTTCTTTTCTTTTCTTTTTTTTCCCTTTTTTTGGGTACAGCTGTAAAATATTTGGATATAGGAAATGTTGTGTTATTCTTGCAGCCTTGATATTCAGGGTGGATTGTAAAATATAAATTTTTGTGAGATTTCAAAGATTAAGATTATTTTGATAACATTATTTACAGATTTAAAAGATGTGGTTATCACAAGTCTGTTGAAGGGGAAAACTACTGCATAAAATAACTAACTTGGAATAAATATTTTGCATCAGTTTGGAAAAAAAAATCTAAATCCTTATTAAATGGTGGGACTGGATGTTTTTCTCTTAGGAACTAAAAGGGAAGGGAATTTAAAAGTATTTTACTTTTTAAAAAAGAATTTACTTTTCCTGAGGCTCTACTAAGGATCAGGTCCTTTATTTCACTTACTGCCCCTTCAACATTCAACACAACTCCATAAAGGAGGTGGTATGTCTCTAAATCCTTTTCATGGATTAAGAAACTGAAGCAGTAAGAAGTTGCATGGCCTCCTTAAGGTCTTAAGGACTGTTAAGTGCCAAAACCAGAGTTTTGACCCTCTTCTCTGTGCTGTGCTTGTTTTTCTGTAGCACATTTCCCGAGAGCAGCAGGATCTCTAAACATTGTACCTCTAGCCCAGGACACCCCTCACTTCCTGGTGGCAGACCATTTCTGTAGAGGGGAGCAGCCCACACCAGTTTCAGCTTGGGTGGAATCTGCTGATTGTGGAAACTTCTAGGAGCATCACAAGGTCCCTAGTGTCTCCTCCACTCCAACAAGCAGAGTAGAGCAGTGATTACCAATGTGGACTTAGGTTTGATAATGACTAGCTGTTTAGCGTTAAGTGAGTTACCCAGCCTTTGAGACTCTTCCCTCAGTTGCACAATGGAAGTGAGGTCTACCGCACAGAGCTGTATGGGTTTAACAGCTTTAGTGAGGTGTCATTTACATGCTCTAAAATCAATTTATGTATAAATTTCACTGAATTTGGTAAGCATCTTTAGTTGGGAAATTGCCACCACAACCTAGTTTTAGGACTTTTGCATCACCCCCTAAAGTAAAGGGCCTTTTTCAATCCCTAATGCCTACCTTTCCTTGGTCCCAGAAACCATTTGACTGCTTTCTGTTCCAACAGTTTTGCTTTTTTCCGGAATATCACGTGAATGGAAACTGTGTAGTCTTTTAGCGTTTTTCAGTTAGCATGTTGTTTTGTGGTGCATGCATTTTGTTTGTACCTTGTATCAGTAGTTCATCCCTTTTATGGCTGAAAAGTATTCCATTGTATAACCTACCACATCTTATTTATGTTTGGGTAGTATCTATTTGGGGTTACTATGGATAATGCTGCTACACATAATCATATAAATATTTCTGTGGCCATAGGTTTTGTCTTGGGTAGATACCTAGAAGTAGAATTGTTGAGCCAAGTAAGTATATGTTTAATATTATAAGATGCTGTCAAACTTTTCAAAGTGGTTCTACCATTTTGCATATCCACCTACAGTACATAGTGTTTCAGTTCCTCCACATCCTCAACAACACTTGGTATTGTCCACCTTTCTAACCTGAATTATTCCAGTGGGCATGGAATGGTGTCTCAATGAGGGCTTAATTTAATTTCAATGATGGTGAGCTTCTTTGTGTCTTGTGGATTATTTGTATATCTTCTGTGGAGTATCTGTTCAACTTATATACCTTCTTTTGTGTGGTGCTTGTAAAGAAAACTATGTATCTTTTGTGTAAGTTGTGTTCAAATATTATGCCCAATTTAAAATTAAGTTGTATGGTTACTAACATAAAAATTTTTTCTTACTGTGTATTTTAAGCACTTTTTATATTTTTTGGAAACAAATTTTTCATTAGATATTTCTGTAAATATTTTCTCAGTCTTTAACTTTTCATTTCCTTGCTGGTATATCTCAAAGACCAGAGTACTTGTAATAAAAGCTGACTTACTAATTTTTTTCTTCTATGACACAATAAACATAAGCCAGAAAAGAAGCTTTGGGTGTCACATTGAAAGACTCGCGGATCCCCTTACCCAAGAATCCAACACTGCCACTGGATGCAATCAGCAAGAGGTTCTTGTGGTATTGTTAAGCAGGCGCCTGTGGGTGGTCAGCAGCTCCTGCTAGCTGAGCACACCCGGCTGGGGTGGTGCTGGGTTTTTATAGACAGGTACAAACAAGTTTTGGGTGGGGCACAACTGATTGCTTGACAGTTAGAACTTTTGAAAAAGGCATACTTGGTGTTAGTGGATTGGCCCTGGAAGACCCCCCTCGCGCGAAGAGAAAGGCGGGAAGGGGAAACAAAGAGGGGAAGTTTGACCTTATTACTCAGCAGAAAGACATCCTGTCTATGTGACCATGCAGCCCCCTTGCCCTTGTCTATGTGACCATGCCCCGGCTATTAGGAGAGGGTATCTTGTTCAAACAGGAGTCAAGTGTCATGCCCTAAAAGCCAAGCGGGTTACAGAAAGGCAAAAGAGCAGTTACATTGAATTCAACCCTGGGGGAAGGGTCTTTTCATTGCAAGGGGAGGAGGGGTACTTTTACACAACAAAAGAGCAGTCAATTAGTTAACAACTGGGGGGGGGGGTCTTTCAACATCTCAGAAATCTTAAGGCAGTGTCATGGATTTTTTTTTCCCTAGGTTTTCTTCTAGAATTTTTAGTTTTAAAATAAGTTCTCATTTAGATTTATGATCTGTTTTAAGTTAACTTTTGTGCATGGTACAAGAATCAAGGTTCATTGTTTGCATGCAGATGGCCAGGTATCCTAGCACTATTTGTTGAAAAGATTTTCTTTTCACTATTGGTTTACTTCACCCCTTTGTTAAAAAATCAATTAACCATTTAAACATCTTTCCAAATTCTCCATTCTCTTTCATTGATCTGTATTTCTATTCTTATGCCAATACTATACTATTTGATTATTTTTATATTGTTTTGAAATCAGGTAGTATATAAGTCCTCTATCTTTGCTGTTCTTCTTTAAAAATGCTTGGTATTGAGGAGAGCCCAGGCAGCAACCTCTTTGACCTCAGCCACAGCAACTTCTTCCTAGAAACGTTGCCAAAGGCAATGAACCATTTCAAAGAACCATTTCTTGGTTTCATTGATCTATTTAATTTTTAACATTTTTATTTTTATTTCTGCTCTACTCCTTATTTCTTTCCTTCTGCTGCCTTTAGGCTTTGTTTGTTGTCCCTTTTCTATACATGTAAGGTGAGGCTGTTTGAGATTTTTCTTCCTTCTTGAAATAGGCCTGTATTGCTATATAGTTGCCTCTTAGAATTGTTTTTACTGCATCCAAAGATTTTGGACCATTGTGTTTTCATTTTCATGTACTTTATTTCTGTTTTTATTTCCTGGTGTTGGGCTGGCAGGAAGGGCTACTAAAGATGGTGAAAGTTCCCGCCACAAGACCTGAGCTCGGACAGGAGAACAAAGGCCCAAGCAGGAATCTGAGACCCCCCGCCCCGGGCTCCCGTGGACCAATGGGATCCCGATGAGCAGGCGGGATATCCAAATAAGGGAAACTTCCAAAAGACCCCTGAGCTTCCTCCGAGACCCCTTAAAAGCCCCCTCCTCCCTGCCTTGGGCGCGACTTCCGCCACTCTGCTTTCCAGAGTGGCGGAACCTCGCCCGAGGGTGCCCACCTCCTCCCGGCGCAACTTTCCTGGCTCCCCTTCTCCTGAGCCCTGAAACTTCGCCAGAGAGCATTTTTAATAAATCTTGCCTTGCACCCACTTTGCCTGGTGTTGTGTTTATCTCGCCGGAAAAAACTTTACACCTGGTTGACCTATTCATTGTTCAGTAAAGCATGTTAAACTCCATGTATTTGTGTTCTTTGCAGATTTTTTTCTTGTGGTTAATGTCTAGCTTCATAGCATTGTGGTCAGTAAAAGATGCATGGTAGGACTTCGATCTTCCTGAATTTGCTGAAGCGTGTTTTGTGAACCAGCATGTGATCTTTTCTGGAGAATATTCTGTGATACACTTGAAAAGAATGTGTTTTCTTTTAAGATAGATTTAACAGATATACTCAAAATATCCTATTCCAGTGTGTCAGTCAAAGCCATTGTTTCCTTGATTTTCCATTTATATTATCTGACCATTGCTATAAATGGTGTTTTTAAAGCCCCCTATTATTATTAGCTCCTTTGTTACTGTTTTATATATTTGAGTGTTCCCCTCTTTGGTGCATAAATATTGATAACTTCTATTTTCTTGTTGGAATGTCCCTTTTATGATTATATAGTATTCTTCTTTATCTCTTATTATAGTCATTGATTTAAGGTTTTTTATCTGGGGGGGTCTGGGTGGCTTAGTTGGTGAAGCATCTGAATCTTGAATTCAGTTCAGGTCATGATCTTGCAGTGGTGGGATTGAGCTCCACATCAGGCTCTGCATTCAATGGGGAGACCACTTGAGATTCTCTCCCTTTACCTCTTCCCCTTCTCACACGTGCTCTCTCTCTAAAGTAAAACTTTAAGTTCTATTTTGTCTGAACTAAGTATTGCTACTCCCACTTCCTTTGACATCCATTTGTATGATAAATGTTTTTCCATACCCTTTCAATTTGCAGGTGTCTAGGCCTAAAACGAGTCTACTATAGGCAGTATAAATGGGTCTTTTTTCCCTCAATCCATTCTGTTTTTTTTTTTTTCTTCAATCCTCTATGTCTTTTGATTGGAGCATTTAGTCCACTTACATTCTAAATAATTATTGATATGTATTTATAGCCATTTTATTACATGTTATATTTTTTGAAGTGTTTCTCTAATCCTTCTCTTATCATGATTTTTGACTTTTTTTTTTTAGTGATATTCTATCCTCTTCTACATATAGCTTTCTATATTAAGTTGGTTGTCATTTAACTTTGTGACCATTCTTTGTTCCTTAACTCCCCACATTTTAGGTGTATGTTTATATTTTATATCCTTTTATTCTGTGAGTTCTTTGACTCTGTGTTTTTTTTGTTTTGCTTTTTTTTTTTTTTTAAGAGGAAAGAATCATTTTTACTACTTTTGTGTTTCCTACCTCTATATTGTCACTTTTGGGGTTTCCTTTCCACTCAATGAATCCCCTTTAATATTTCTTGCAGGACTGGTTTAGTGGTCATGAACTCCTAGGAGGTTTTTGTTGGGGAAACTCTTTATCCCTTCTTCTATTCCTAATGGTAGTCCTGCTGGATAGAGTGTTCTTGGCTGCAGATTTTTCCAACTCAGCATTTTGGATATATCATGCCACTCTACTCTGGCTTGCAAAATTTTTTGAAAAATCTCCTGCTAGCCTTATGAGTTTTCATTTGTAAGTTACTGACTTCTTTTGTCTTACTGCTTTTAAAATATTGTTTTTAGCATTATATTTTGCCAGTTTAATATATGTTCTGGTGTAGGTCTGCTTTTGTTGATTTGATGGTAGTTTTTGTGCCCCCTGGATCTAGATATGTTTCCCTCCCCAGATTAGGGAAGTTTTCAGCTATTATTTCTTCAAATAAATTTTCTGCTCCCTACTCCCTTTTTTTCTGGAACTCTTAAAATACAAATGTCCTGTTTGAAGTCACCGAGTTCCTTAAATGTATTGTTTTATATAATTCCTATTTCTTTTCTTCAGTTTACTTCCCATTCTGTCTTCTAGGTCACTAAATTTTTCTGCTGTTTCTACCTAGTGTTCATTCCATCAATCATGTTTCTCATTTTGTTTATTGAGCCCTTTCTCTCTTCTGTATCATGCCTTATTTCTGTTAAGGTTTTCATTCATGTCCTCCACTCTTGTCTCAAGTCCAGTGAGTACCCTCCTGATCATTGCCTTAAATTCTCTATCAGGTATATTACTTATATCTGTTTCACTTAGATCTCTAGGCATGGCCTTGTCCTGTTCTTGCATTTGGGATAAATTTCTCTGTCTCCTCATTTTTTTTTCTGCATTTCTGTGTCTATTTCCCTGTGTTGAGAAAATCAGCTATGTCTTCTGCTCTTGAAAAGAGTTACTTTATAAAAAAGAGGTCTTGGAGTGCCCTGCAATAGAGTGTCCCCTGTTCACAGAATCTGGCATTTCAAAAGAGTATTCTGTGTGTGATGCCTATAATCTGTTGTTGTGTCTGAGTCACTTTTCCTTTCAGTGCACTTGTCTGCACTGACATTCTGCCTGTTGTGGGCTGTGCTTGTTCTCTGTAGTGTTAGTAGGACCCAGGCACACCAGTTCTGAGGGAGCATGGCCACCAGGGAACTTGGGAGTGGGCAGCAGGATTAGCAAAATTTCCTTTAGGCCGCAAATCCTATGCCAGATCTCTTGAAATGCTATAGTGGCTGGGGGCCATACACCAGCAGTTGGAGGCACAAGGTGTGGGGCATAGTATGCAGCAATGTCTGGGCAGGGTACATGTGCAGCTTTAACAGAACTTACCTTGAGGTCAGGCCTGAGTTATATTTTGCAGTGCTTGATATTGACCCACAGATCTTCAAGTTTGTTTATTTTTAACTTTATTGTTCTGTTTTTAGATTGTGACCTACTGATTTTTCATTCATTGTTTTTTTCTTCACCATTTCAAATCTGTTTGAGTATATACAATATATTTTTCATTTCCATTAATATGCTTTTCTTCTCTACAATAGCCATTGGATTCTTTTAGTTTCCTTCTCTTAGTATTTACTATTTGTTCATTATTTGAATATTCCTTGAACAGGATTTCCTTTAATTTTTTAATGTATTTATAATAGCTCTTTGAAGTCTTTGTCTTAAATCCAACCTCTGAGCCCACTCAGTGTCAAATTCTAATGGCTGCCTTTTTCCCTAGATATGGGTCATTCCTGTTCCTTTTCACATCTCATATATTTTGGTCAGAAATTAGTAAAAAGCATTTGTAGTTGTACTCACAGTGAATCTGAAATCGGTTTTGTTCTTTGGAGGGATTTAGACTTTAACATGCCTGGAGTCAAACTGAAATCTCCAACCACAGATGTTTTTTCTTTTGCCTAGTTCTCTAAGGAGTTCCTCTGCACCTGCATAGTTCAGAGGCCAAACAGGCAGAGATTGTAGTCAGAGACTCTGAGTTAGTCAGGCTTTCATCCTCCTCTGTTTTGTGTAGATTTCACTGTGCATTCAGATGTGTGGCAAATTCACATGCTTTCTTTCAATTTTTGTTGGGTTCCCTGCTGTATCCAATAAGCACACATAGTTTAGCAGTTAACCAGGTATATATGGAAAGCTTATTGTATCAGTTGCTCTATAGCTTTCTCATATCCAAAATCTCCCTCTGAAATTTCTAACTGCTTTGTTGCCTGCTCCTGAGTCTGTCACCTCCAGCTCATAAAGCTGGATTTTCATCGCCCATGTTTGGTAGTTGGTGGAGCTTGGGAATGCTCTCAGACTCCCACCTCCCCTCCAAAAGTTAATTCTTAGTTATTACTCAATGCAGTAGCAGTTTCACATGAATTAGTATTTCCCAAGTTGTTGCCTACCTTTGGTTATTTTCCAGTGCCCTGAAATGATTGTCACAAATGGTTTTGTCCAGTGTATAGTCATTTTCTATGGAGCAGTCATCTGACCATCTCATGCTGTTGTTACCAGAAGTAGAGTCCCTAGATTACTTTAAGGATAAAAAGAAATAGTGTGCATTAAGTGTTGGGTATAGTTGCTGGCATATGGTAAGCACTCAGCAGGTGATAGAATCTGTTAAATAATAACTGGAAAAGCTAGATCCCTCAATGGACTCTCAGTATTATTCATCTCTTCTGGAACATAGCTTCCAAACTATGTGCTGGAGGATCCATCTCATCAGCCCTCAGGTTTCCTGTCACCTCCACCTTATGTAGGATTCCAAAATCCTCCATTTAACTACTGTTTCATGCGAATACTATCATTTTCTGTGTGTGTCATGATGTAGAAAGGCTTAGGAAGCATTACTTTTAGAGGACAGCCTGGAGCAGGATCCCTATTGGGTCTTCTAGATCTGCTTTCAAACAAGTTCATGGGAACAAGTCTTTTAAGGTACTTTTCAAAGTTCTCTGAAATAGGAACTCCCTTACATATAAGACTCTTCATTCAATAAGTAATGTTGATGACTTGCAATGTGCCAGGCCCCTTTTCCCACCTTCTCTTAATTCCAGGAGTAAACCAGAGGTCCTGACTCCAGTGTGGCCCATGGTATTCTCTTCACTACCCTAAGGGATTGAAAGGCCCTAATTAGATGTGTGGCTTGGCAAAGACCTCTGGGTGTGTACATGCATGCATACATGCAGGAGATAGCTCTAGTAATAGCTCTGAGTATCCTGCCATATGTCTTCTAGGATAGTGCTGCAGAATAAGGTAATGGTGATCTTGGGTCACACAGTTTACAGTGCTGTATGGGAAATAGGCAGAACTTCATTTCAGTTATTTTCTTGTCTGGGGCCAGTCTTTTCAGTCACCAACACACGGTTACTGTTGCAGCCATCAGCCTTACTAGCTAGAGATGGACAATAATGTTGGTGCTCTAAGTCGTTGTTGGAATTTTCAAGTTTCTATTCCTGCTTGTGTGAACTAACCCTCAGTAGAGTTCTTTGTGCCCTAGGCTTATGGGTTTATGCTAATTCGTATAACTTGGTGAATATATATCTACTTTCACAACTCTAGCATATTAACTAATAAATATTACATTTGAACTAACTTGGGTATTGCTTTTTACTGTTTATCTGTGTCCCAATTTGATTCAAAGAGGTTAACACTTTTATAGAGACCTATGATTTAATGGCAAAGTACATCAGCTTCCCACTAATGGATCATGTTTTGATGTTGCCACTTAATAAACCTTTTATGTAACTGTCAGCATTTCTGTGTGATACTAGCTTCAGTAAAAATAGCCTATGATGCCCACTTTTGAAGTAATATAAAGAAGACATGATTTACACATAATAAATTATGGCAAGAAAAATAAGCTTCACTGTTAAAAAAAAATACAAACAAAAAACACATTCCCAGGGAAAGGTTTACTGTTGGTAATTAAAATGCTTTACAGAAATGTTTCACTGAAAATAGTACAATGGTGAATTGTATTATTAGACTTACAAATCAAAACCCCAATGAGATACCACATCACACCAGTCAGAATGGCTAAAATTAATGAGATAGGAAACAACAAATGTTGGCAAGGATGTGGAAGCAGGGGAACCCACTTACACTCTGGGTGGGAAGTCAAGCTGGTACATTCTTTACTCTGGAAAGTGGTATAAAGTATGGAGGCTCCTCAAGATGTTAAAAATAGAGCTGCCCTATGACCTACCAAATTGCACTACTAGGTATTTACCCCAGAGGTATAAATGTAGTGATCCAAAGGGGCACCTGTGCCCCAATGTTCATAGCAGCAATGTCCACAGTAGCCAAACAGTGGTAAGAGTCTAGATGTCCATTGACAGATGATTGGATAAAGATGTAGTACATATATAAAATGTAATATATACAATATGACTCAGCCATTAGAAAGGATAAACACCATTTACACTGATGTGGATAGAATTGGAGGGTATTATGGTGATGGAAATAAGTCAGTCAGAAGGACAATGATCATATGGTTTCACTTTTATGTGGAATAAAACAGCATAGAGGGATCATAAGGGAAGGGAGGGAAAACAGAATGGGAAGTTATCAGAGAGGGAGAAAAAACTATGAGAGATTCTTAACTATGGGAAACAGGGTTGCTGGAGGGGAGGTGGGTAGGGGGATGGGTAATTCGGTGATGGGCATTAAGAAAGGCTCATGATGTGATGTGCAATGGGTGTTATATGCAACTGATAAGTTACTGAACACTACATCTGAAACTAATGATGTACTGTAAGTTGGCTAATTGAATTTAAATAAAGAATAACATAAATTTTTCAAGCAGCTGCCAGTGCACAGTTCACACTGTAACAAGGGAAACATGGCTTCATCACACTCAAGTTGCAACAACCTCTTGTTCTTTAAATCTGTTTTTCATCCCTGCACAAGCAACTGCTAGTACAGAAAGATGTGTTAATTAAGTCCAGCATAGTTCATTAGGGAATCATTCTCTATCAACAAGAGAAGTTTTGAAGTCAGTGCCAAAGGTTTATCTGAGGTTTTGTTTTAATTTAATCAGTTCATGTTTGGGCCCCTGCAATTAATATTCTTCTTCTAAAATGATCCTGAAATCTATGTACCATTTCAAAGTTCTGTAGGTAAAATATCAGATAAATTTAAAAAGAAAAAGTCTGTGAGGTAACTTGGTAAAGTATTGAACCAAGATATTTAAAGCTTGAAATTAAATGTCACAACCATAGTTGCAGAAATATATAGGAAACATGAATGATTTGTTGTTCATGACGCAATGGGTAGGCTAACGATGCTATATTCCACAGTCATGGAGGGATCCAAGCTCTTTTAATCTTTTCTCAGTCTTGCAGTGGGTTCTTGCACCCCTAATCACATGAGGAAAGTGAAGGTGAAGATGATCTCAAGTGAAGTTTCAGGGGCCAGGTTTGAAAGAGGTACATAGTACTTCTTCCCTCATGCCATTGACCAGACTAGTCTCTCAGGGCCGCCTAAATGAGCTGAAGAAATAGACTGTGATAATCTAAATAAAAAGATAAAAATAAAGATATTGATGAGCACCACTAATCTTGATCACAAGCATGGAGCTATACACTTACATAAATACATAACATGAGCTCTGAACAGGTGTATGAGGCCAATAAGCCTTACTTCTAAAAACTTAAATATTTGGTTACTATGTGAACTTCCCCTCATTTTGTTTTCTTATAAGATACCCCTTTTTATTGAGAGAAAATTGACAAATAGAGTTCTCAGAATGTAATTTTCAAGTTCATGTTCAAAGTTTCATTCAGGGAATACCATGTGCTTAGACATTCGTCACTTGCTGTTAACTTTTATTAAAATATTTGTACAGTAAGCTTATTGTAGATAAACTTGTACTATACCAACTATGTAATACAATTATATTTTTCATCTCATTTGTATTTATAAGCATTTTATTTTCTCTTGAAATATCTTTTGTAGCTAAAACATTAAAAATATAATATGTAACTGACATATTCCCTGCAACGTATCTAAAAGTTAAATATATACTGAAGAAAATTAAAAAAAAATCTGTTGCTCTACTGTGGTATTTTCTGACTTATATTTTTAACTCCTAAGTATAGAAGGCATTTCTTAACCTCTTCTAAAGTACTTCTTCAATACTAATATTGTTTCACATGCACTTTTAGTTTAAAATAACATAACTTTGAATAAGCACTGATGTGCTTCTTTGGATGTATGACTATAAGGATCAATGCCTCCTGAAGATTACTAGAACCAAATTTCTTAAGTTTATCTGACACAATCACAAGTATTTTAAACTTCTAATTTTTGGTAGTAGTTAATAATTATGTTACTCTAAATCTGTCACCATTGAAAACTTTAAATATATTAACCTCTAATATATTAACAATTAAGAACATGAGAATATTCTACCAAGATCAGTCCCATCTTTCCCAAATGAAATGTTAGGAAATGTAATCAGCATTGAGTATCAATGAGGTATGAAGATGAATAAAAATAATTCCTATACTTAAGCTTGCATTCCAGTTCTGAATGGGCATGAGAGCTACTATGTGAATATGTGTGTGTCTATAACTAGAGATCTAGACATGAGAGTATCTTCCCAAAATGGACAGATGGAAAAGTGTCACTGAGTCTTTGGTGATTTTTAGTGGATGACATTTTTGGAATGTTTCAGAAGGTATTAAGGACAAGATCTTTAAAAATAAAATGAGTTGGTTTACAACAAATGATGGAACGTTATATTTAAATCTGAGGAATCTGTATTAGCATGTAGGGGCTTACTTAATCACTATATTTTATATATAATGTTCACAGTGCAAGGATCATAAGAGTTCAAAATGGATTAGTGGATGTGTAGAAAGATCAATGGATGGTCAAACAAATGAAAGTTAGAATCATTTATTTTTATTCATCTAATCAAAAACCAAAAGTAGTCCAAAACTATGTAATATCATAGAAGAAAAGATAAGCAAGAATTTCAAGAATGGGTCATACTCCAAAGATCATTTCACAAATGTTTTCTTCCAAACAGACCTCAGAGTTAAGGATATAGACTGTAATTAACACATGCATAACAAGTTCATAGTAAGGTAGCTAGAACTTTATGAGGTAGTTCATTTCTAGGCTTTAAATCTTGGGTTAATGAGTCTGTGAGTGATGGCTCTTAAGGAATAAAGAGTACCAATGTGTATTTGCCCTAAAATCTTTCTTTCAAGAAGCATGGAGTATTCTCTTTGTGGGGAACTGGCAAAAAAAAAAATCTAGAGTTAACTTTCTCAAATCATTTCTTAGAATTGAGTCATTGTCTGGTTATCCTACATCCTTTCTGTCTTCTTGGCTGTTGGATTGCCCTTCTCTAGACCCTCTTCAAATTTGTCTTTTTGTCTTTTTTATTTCCTTGGTAATTTTGGGATACTTTAAGGCTCATTTTTTAAAATTTATTGAAGTATAGCTGGTCACATAAAGTTATGCTGGTTTCATTTGTACAACATAGTGATTCAAATCTATACCTTATGTTATGCTCACAGGTGTAATTACCATTTGTCACCAACCAATCCTATTTCAGTATCATTGACTATATTCTCTATATCCTACCTTTTATCCCTATGACTCTTTCCATAACCAGAATCCTGCACCTCCCTTCCCCTTTCACCCATTTTACCCATCCCACACCACAGCCTCCTGCTCTCTAGCAACCACAAGTTTGTTCTCTGTATTTATGGGGAATTTATTTATTAATTTGAGACCGAGAGAGAGCATGAGTAGGGGGAGAGGCAGAGGCAGAGGGAGAGGGAGAAGCAGCCTCCTGCTGATCCAGGAGCCCAACATGGGGCTTGATCCCAAGACCCCAAGATCATGACCTAGAGGAAGGCAGATGCTTACCTGATGAGCCACCCAAGTGCCCCTGCATCTGCTTCTGATTTGTTTTTTAGATTTCATGCACAGGTGAAATCCTACAACATTTGTCCTTCATCGTCTTACTCCATTGAGCGTAATACTCCTTAGGTCCATCCATGTTGTTGCAAATGGCAAGACCTCATTATTTATGGATGAGTATTATTTTATTTGTGTGTGTGTGTATACACACACCTAAACACTTTCATCTATTCATAGATCAGTGGACTCTTGAGTTGTTCCATGTCTTGGCTATTATAAATGATAATGCAATGAACATTGGGATGGAAATATCTTTTCAAGTTAGTGTTCTCAATTTTGAGGGTGACTACTCAACAATAGAATTACCAAATCAATGGTATTTCTATTTTTAATTTTTTGAGGAAATTCTATACTGTTTACCTGAGTGGTCGCACCAATTTATATTCCCACCACCTATGCATGAGGGTTTTTTTTTTTTTCCTCCATAGCCTTACCAACGCTTGTTATTTTTTGTTGATAGTATCCATTCTGACAGTTAAAAGGAGATCTCATTGTGGTTTTGATGTGTATTTCCCTGGTTAGTGATGGAGAGCACTTTTTCATGTGTCTGTTGGTCACCTGTAGGTCATCTTTGTAAAAATTTGTATATTCGGTTCCCTGCCCATTTAATCAGATGTTTTTGTGTGTTAAGTAGTGTAAGTTCTTTATGTATTAATTATCCAAATTAATAGTTTGGATATTAACCCCATATCAAATACATCATTTGCAAATATCTTCTCAGTAGGTTGCCTTTTCATTTGTTTATCATTTCCTTTGCTGTGCTAAATATTTTTATTTTGGTGTAGCCCCAATAGTTTATTTTTGCTTTTGTGTCCCTTGCCTCAGGAGACCTATCTAGAAAAATGTTATGGCCACCCTCAAACAGATTATTGCTTATGTTTTCCTCTAGGAGTTTTATGGTTTCAAGTCTGACATTTAGGTTCACTAATCCATTTTGAGTTTATTTTATGTGTGGTGTAAGAAAGTGGTCCAGTTTCATTCTTTTGCATGTAGTTGTCTAGTTTTCCCAAGCACCATTTATTGAAGAGACTGTCTTTTCCCTATTGTATATTCTTGCCTTCCTGTAATAGATTGATGGACCATACAAACGTGAATTTATTTTTGGGCTCTCCTATTGTGTGCCATTGATCTGTGTGTTGATTTATGGGCCATTACCATAATTTTTTGATTACTGCAGCTTTGCAATACAATATTGAAATACCTGGTATTTTGATACCTCAGTCGTTGCTCTTTCTCAAGATTGTGTTAGCTATTCAGGATTTTTGTAGTTCCATACAAATATTAGGACTATTCCAGTGTTTTGAAAAGCACTGTTGGTATTTTCACAGGAATTGGTTTGAATCTGTAGATCGCTCTGGGTGGAGTGAACATTTTACCAATAGTATTCTAATCCATGAACATGTATCTTCCATTTGTTCATGTACTTTTCCATTTCATCAATGTTTTATAGTTTTCAGGGTACATCTTTTTCTTGGGTTTATTCCTAAGTATTTTTATTCTTTTTTGTGTAACTTTAAATGGAGTCTTTTAAAATTTTGTTTTCTGCTCCTTTTTTTGGTGGAGTCTTATGGGATTTTATTTATGGTGTCATGTCATCTGCAAATAGTGACAATTTTACTTCTTTACCAATTTGGATGGCTTTTATTTCTTGTTTGATTGCTGTGGTTAGGACTTCAGGTTATGCAGAATAAAAGTGGTGAGAGTGGAATCCTTGTGTTCTATTACCTGTGGGTTTTGCCATCAATGGTCTTTCTTATGTTTGAGGTATGTGTTCCATGTAATCCCACTTATGAGTTTGTATCACGAACAGCTGTTGAGTTTTATTATGACTTTTTGACATCAATTAAGATACCATTTTTATCCTTCATTTTGTTAATGTAGTATCAGTTGATTTTGTAAATATTGAACCATTCTTACACTCCCAGATTAAGTCTCACTTGATTGTGGTGAATGATTGTTTTACCGTATTGTTAAATGTGGTTTGCTAACTTTTTTCAGGAATTCTGGCATCTGTATTCTTTACGGATATTGGCCTGTAATTCTTCCTCCTGATCCTCTTTGTAGTGTATCTGTCTCATTTTGGTATCAGGGTAATGCTAGCCTCATAGAATGAATTTAGAAGCGTTCCTTCCTCTTCTATTTTTTGAAATAGTTGGAGAATAGATAGTATCTCTTCTCTTAAATATTCTAGAACTTGTGAATATGTCTAGTTTTGGACTTCTGTTTCTTGACTTTCTTTACCAATTCAATTTTATTACCAATCATCTGTTCATTATTTTCTATTTCTATTTACTTTTGGAAGATTGTATGCTTCTAGAAATTTATCCATTTCTTCTAAATTGTCTAATTTGTTAGCATATAATTTTTGATAATCTCTAACTGTATTTTTGTGGTATTGTTATTTCTCCTCTTCCTGATTTCAGTTGGGTACTCTCTATTTTTCTTCATGAGTCTTGTTAAAAGTTTATCATTTTGTTTATATTTTCAAAGAAAGCTCTTGATTTAACTGATATTTTCTATTTTGGTAATTTTTTAGTGCCTATTTCATCTGTTTCTGCTCTGATTGTTATTTCTTTCTTGTACTAACTTTTGGCTTTGGGTTTTCTTGGTTCTTTATCTAGTTCTTTAGATGAAAGGATGAATTGTTTACTTTAGATTTCTATTGCTTCTTTTTTTTTTTTAAAGATTTTATTTATTTATTTGACAGAGAGAAATCACAAGTAGACGGAGAGGCAGGCAGAGAGAGAGAGGAAGGAAGCAGGCTCCCTGCTGAGCAGAGAGCCCGACACGGGACTCGATCCCAGGATCCCGAGATCATGACCTGAGCCGAAGGCAGCGGCTTAACCCACTGAGCCACCCAGGCGCCCGATTTCTATTGTTTCTTGAGGTAGGTTTTTCTCGCTATAAATTTCTCTTAGGATGGTATTGTTGTGTCTCAAAGGTTTTGGACCACTATGTCTTCCTATTTATCTCCATGTATTTTATTTTTCTTTGATTTTTTTCACTGACTCGTTGGTAATTTAGTAGCATGTTGTTTAGCCTACATGTCTTTTTTTCCATTTTTTTTCTTTTGTAATTGATTTCTAGTTTCATTCCATTGTGGCCAGAAAAAAAAAATGCTTGATATGATCTCCATTTCAAATTTTTTTTTTAAAGATTTTATTTATTTATTTGACAGATATCACAAGCAGATGGAGAGGCAGGCAGAGAGGGAAATAGAGGGAAGAGGGAAGCAGGCTCCCTGCTGAGCAGAGAGCTCGATGCGGGACTCGATCCCAAGACCCCAAGATCATGACCTGAGCCGAAGGCAGCGGCTTAACCCACTGAGCCACCCAGGCGCCCTCCATTTCAAATTTATTGAAACTTGTTTTGCTGTCTCCCATATGATCTATGCTGAGGAATGTCCATGTGCACTTGAAAAAAAAGTATATTCTATTTTGGGTGTTCTGTTTATATAAGTGTATCTGATTTAATGTGCTATTCAAAAACATTGTTTTCTACTGCTTTTTTCTCCTCTGCCTGGATGACCTATCCACTGATGTAAATGGAGTGTCAAAGTCCCCTAATGTTACTGTATTACTGTCACTTTCCTCCTTTATGTCAATATTTGCTTTGTGTTTAGGTACTCTAATGTTGGGTGCATAGATGTCTACAAGTGTTATATCCTTTTGTTGGATTAATCCCTTTATCATTATGCAGTGCCCTTTGTCTCTTATTATAGTCCTTGTTTAAACTTTATTGTGTCTAAGTATTGCTATTCAGCTTTTTATTTTTCATTTGAATTTGCATGGAGTAAATTATTTTATCCTTCACTGTTAGTCTGTATGTGTCTTTAAGTCTGTAGTGTCTTGTATGCATCATATAGATGGGTATTAGGTGTTTTGTTTACCATTCAGTCACCCTGTGTCTTTTAGAGTATTTAGGCAATTTACACTTAGTTGATTTGTTTTTGCCATTTTGTTAATTGCTTTCTGATTACTTTTGTAATTCTCTTGCTCTTATCGATGAGTTTTAGTGCTATGCTTGATTTCATTTCTCTTCACTTTTTGTGCATCTGTTGTAAATTTTTGGTTTGTGATTACCATAAGGTTCATATATAACATCCTAAATCAATCTATATTAAGTTATCTTCACTTAAGTTTGAATACACGTTAAGGAAGTTTCATTCTTCCTACTTCCATGTTTTTTATGTATACTGTCCTATTTTATATCTTTATTTTGCCAGTCCCTGCAACTAGTAATATCTTATTATTTTTGTCTCTTAATCTTTATAATAGCTTTATAAGTGGTTCTACTACCTTTAGTGTATGTTTGCATTACTGGTGAAATTTTTTCTTCCATAATTTTCTTATAATTATGGTCTTTCTACTTAAAGTATGTTTAACATTTTTTATAAGGCCAGGTTAGTAGTGATAAACTCTTAACTTTTGTTCATCTAAGAAACTTTCTCCTTCAATTCTGAATGATAATCTTGCCAGGTAGAGTATTCTCAGTTGTAGGTTTTTTTTTTTTTTTTTTTTTTTTTTTTTTTTTTTACCTTCCAGTACTTTGTAGCCAGAAGGGAGTGGCATGATATAGTCGGTTTCTGACAAAAGTCATCTGATGTTGTTATTAGGAGGTTTCCCTTGTATGTAACTAGTTGTTTCTTGCTACTATTAAAATTGTCTTGATGTTTAATATTTACCATCTTATTTTTTTAAAGATTTATTTAGAGAGTGAGCATGCAGTGGGGGAGGGCCTGAGAGAGAGGTAGAGAGAAACTGTAAGCAGACCCTGTGTTTAGTGTGGATCCCCACATGAGGCTGGATCTCAGACTCTGAGATCATGACCTGAGCCTAAACCAAGAGGGGGACACTCAACTGACTGTGCCACCCAGGTGCCCCTAATCTTTACCATTTTAATTTTTATGTGTCTTGATGTGGACCTCAGTGGCTTTTTCTTGTTTGGTACTTTCTGTCCTTCCTGAACTCAATGTCTGTTTCTATCCCCAGGTTAGGTAAGTTTTCTGTTATCATTTCTTCAAGTAATTTTCTGCCCTACCTCTCTTCTCCTCCTGGAACTACTATAATACAAATGTTTGTTTTATATTATCAAAAAAATATCACTTACTCTAACCTCATTTAATATTTTTTTCTTTTTGCTGTTGAGCTTGGGTACTTTCCATTATCCAGTATTCCAGATCACCTATCCATTCTTTTATATCCTCTGATTTCCCAAAGCTTAGCTTTGATTTCAGTTATTTTTCAACTCTGGTAATTTTATATTTATTATCTAGATCTTTGCTGAAGTACTCATTAAGTTCATCTACTTTTCTCTCCAGTCCAGTGAGCACTTTTATGATCAGTACTTTGAACTCTTTATCAGATAGATTACTTATCTGCTCTGTTCTTTTTCTGAGGTTTTGTTTCTTTTAGAGCAATTTCCTCTTAATTTTCTGGGTGTATTTCTATGAATTAGGTGTAAAATCTACTTCTCCTAAACTTAGAGTAATAGTCTTGTGTGTGGCCATCACCAGTGTACACTTGTGTGCCTGGTGACTTTGGGTGGCTGACTAGAGCGGTGGCTGGTGGGGGTGTCCTGTGTCATTCTTTTCTGGGGCTACCCTGGTGGGATTGTTGGAGCCAAAGTATGCACAGACTGATATGGTCCTGGGGATTTCTTTATCGACAGTACCTTGGCAGGGTTGCTGAAGCTGAAATGGGTACAAGCTGGAAGGTCCCAGGGCTTTCTTTGTAGAGGACATGCTTTTTCAGAACAACTGAAGGCAAAGTAGATGACAGCCATGGTGTCATGGGGCACTCTGTATAGAGGGTGCACTGGCAGGGTGGCTGGAGCTGAGACAATGTGGGCTGCAGGATCCCAGAACACTCCACATTAGGGGGTGTCCTGGTTGGGCAGCTGGGGCTGAGCTGGCACCAAATTGTGGGGTGGGGAGGGAGGTCCCTGTGTGTTTTGCTTAAGGGTGTTCTGTGAGTTGTCTGAGTCTAAAGCAGCTATAGGCTGAGAGGTCCTGAGGTGCTCTGCACTGGGGATGTTCCTAAAATTCTGGTGCTGAAGTGGTGCAGTGATTTGTGCCTGTGCTATTTTATCAAAATGGCTGGAGCTAAGGGAGTACTGCCAAGGGGTATCCCAGTATGCACTGTACTGAGGCTACCTTGGTGGGACAGCTGGAGATAGTGTGCAGCAGAACCCCAGTTCTCCTTGAAGCAGCAGGCCAACTATAGTGCCCAGTTCCTCCCCCCATCTGTACTCTCAAAGTGGAGGGGTAGCATAAAGTATTGTGCTTACCATCACCTTAGATCCAGGGAGCGTTCTAGCCACTCCCCTGACATTTGGCAGGGATTCAGGGCTAGTTCCTTTGAAAGGGCAACTAGAATTTAAAATGGCAGCTTCTCCCTCCCCACCACCATGTTTCCCAGGGAGAAAAATTTGTTCCTGGTCCTTCAGTACTGTCCCTTCCTATGATAGTTTGCAACATCAGGGTTGGGGGTTTCTTTCATTACTGTATCTCCATCTCTCTTGCCATTCTTCATTGTGCAGAAGCTGTTCAATCAGGCCTCCATTCTTCAGAAGGAATTGCTCTATATGAAAGTATAGATTTGGTTTGTTTGTGGAGAAGTTGAGTTCAGGATTTTCCTACATTGCCATCTTAGAGTCTCCCTGATTGTTTTGTCTTTCTTGAGGTTTAATAACTAGCACCACAGGCAATACACCAACTGACTTTTTAAATAAGTGTAACTACTGTTATCCATTTCATTTCTGGAGGTCCAGTCCTTCCTTCAGCACTGACACATTAGCAGATCTTGAATCTTTGCATTTGAATCCAACTTTACAATATACATTTCTCTTAACCTACATCTTCTCATTTGATTTTATAATAATCTTCCAGTACAAGGATGGGTTCTATAGTTCTCTTCACTTTACAGGTAAGAAAACTGAGGTCTAGGACAGGGAAAAGTCTTGACCAAGGTCACAATAATAGATAATGAAAGAGCCTGAACCTTTGATTCTTAGGGCCATGATAATGATGAGGATGAAGAGGAGGAGATACCATCTACTGCAGCTTATTAAAAATATACACAACTAATGAATCATTGAAAACCACATCAAAAACTAATGATGAACTAATAATAAATTACATAGAGATACTTAACTCTAGGCACCATGCTAAGTAACTTCCTATTTCCGTGTTATAAGCAGTCCTCCTAGCCGAAGGTCAAAATTGTTAAGGGATTTGCAAAAGCTCACAGGGCTAGTAAACAGCAGAACATAGTATCTAGGCAAGATGTCTGCCAGATGCAAAAGCTCATTATCTGGTATAGACCCTAAGACCCAGTCCATTGTTTTGGTCTTGGTACATCAGGCAATGACTTCACAAAACCAAATAAATAGTTTTGGGTCTGATCTGATAACTTGGGCTTGTTATCATTAGAGAGATATCTGTAAGGGTGACAGCCATCCCAGTTTGCCCAGGACTCCATGGTTTCCCTGATTGTTGAATTTTAGTCCTAAAGCTGAAAAGTCTTGGACAAACCAGGATGACTTGCTCACTGTAGGTCCTGTGTCCTTTAATGCATCTTGTTGGAAATTCCTGGTTTTTTAAATCCTAGTTTGCTATCTTGTTTCCTAGAAGAGCTAATTTATCACTGGAGTTAAGATATCAACTTTAACCAAGCAGAAAAGGAGGAATTTGAGCCCTGACAGGTAGAGGTAACTTTGAGTAATCCATAAGGTTCTTTGGCCTCTGAAGGCCTAAAGTAAAGAAAGACTGTATGTAGGTATCTATTATATACCAAAATGTAGTTTAATTGAATTGTTCTTCAAAATTATTTTTGTGAACTCTCCCACACTTAAATAAAAGTCAATTCTATGTGTTTTTCCATTCCCTAAATGCTTAAATTTTATGATTTCTTAGAAGCCACTCCCTGCCTTTCCCTTATGTATTTAATTTGTGTCTATAAATTTATTCTTTAGTTGACATGTTCCCTAAGAACAACATCAGCATATAAACTGTTCCTTCATATGGTTTGAGATTGTGAAATCCATGCTTGCAATGCAACCATTAAACATGAATAAAGTTCTATTTTGTTTTATTAGAGTTTTGAGAGTTTGTATCTTAAAGCAAAGGCTCTAACAGCTTTCTTTTGCAATATAAAGTGGGTTTGTGGTCAGCCAGGGCAGAGTGGTTAGGCCCCAAAACTCATAATTCCTGTTATCACCACTTTCTTTTTGGCTACATACATATATGTACATTAAGAGATTTTTTTTTTATAACACTAGTGTGTGTTGTACCAGGTTTTTTATGAGAGTTGAATTAAATGACAAATGGTTGGGTAGTAGTAGCCTAGGCTAAGGGGGAAATGTGATCCAAAAAAAAGATCCTAATGACTTGATTTTCTGTCATGGTGATATATCACAGACAGTTGAGCTGAGCTATTCATGTTGGCTACTATGATGGAGAAGAGAATAATGAATAAATGTATCAAGTGGCTGTAAGTACTATAATGAAACCCAACAAGATAAGAAGATAGAAAGTGAGGTTGGGGAAGTTGCCTCCAATAAAATGGTGACTGATTAGAGCTATGACTGAAGTGAAAGTGACCCATGCCTATGTCTGGTGGAAGAAAACTCCAGGCTGAAAAAATGTGAGAGATCAGTCAGTACCCTTGGATCACTTCCTTCGTCAAGGAAATGGTGGCATATACCGCAAATTAAGAAGAGGCTAGTTAGTAGCAATGAGAATGACCTTTTACAGGCACCATGGTCTTTATATCCTGGTAGTTAGCAACTCTGTTCTTTAAATGTGAGCCAGAGTACCAAAAAAGGAAAAGCCACTGGGCTATCTACACTATGAGGGTGGCTGGGAATCTCAAAATATAGGGAGAAGATTCTCTTTAGGGTATTGGGAATTGTTTGACATATCTGGATACCCAACAAAAAGGACCCTGCCTTTTGAATACCCATAGCTCCTGAGAGAGTGGACAAAACCTCTACTTCTCTAAGATGAAAGATGACTGGGACCTTTACTAGAACACAGATTTACCAAGCATCAGGAGAGCCTTGTGCTGTGGAGAGACAGAGGTGTCTCATTGTTTCATTGGCAATAAGGTGTTCTGTTGGCATTCCTCACCCTGTTGCAGAATCACTCCACATATGAAGCTAATAATTTTTTCCTGAAGGGGAAATAGTAAAGGAGGTAAGAACTTAAAGGAAGAGTTCCTACAGCCTATCACCTTGAAGCTTTGCAGAGCTGACAGGTTATCAGGGATAAGAAACTTATATTGACATTTTTAGTAAAAGAATGTGAATAGCACAGAGACTGACCATGAAATATTACACTCCTAGAGGACACAGTGATGAGCTTAAGCATGTAGGTAATGGTGTATAAGACAAGCTTCTGATGTCAAGAGATATATCATCTAGTGAGGGAAAAATCAGACTTGCCTATCAAAAATTAATTTTTACAAATGAAAAGAACCTGAACTTCTAAGCTTTGTTCTGTAAAGTTACTAGGAAAATTGTCAAAAACCTATTAAACTACCATCTTGGTAGGCAAGGCAATAATTTTAGGCAGTAAGGACAAAAAAATAATACACATAGAAGCTTCATGGAGTAGGGTCTTAAAGGATCTAAAAAGAAAGTGAAACTTTCTTATAGGGAGGAGTATGAAAAGGAGTGGGGAGCGAGAATACTAATAAAAAAATTAGTGAACCACCAAAGCCTGAGAGAATCACCAACAAGATATTAGAGAACAATTCCTATATCTCAAAGTAAAAATAGTTTCTCTTCTTGAAGGCTAGAGTAGAAAACCCCAGTAATTCATAGGATATCAGAAGACTACTCAGAAAGATCTACCTTCAGTAGTGAAGCAAAATTGTCTATGGAATGAAGCCTGCTCTAATCCTGACATTTTAAAGGAAGTTATAGAAGAATCCAATTGTTTCCAGGTAATTTAACAGTGTCAAAGAATAAACTTCAAAAATATTTATAAGAACAAAAAAAAGATAAATAGTCAAGATGGAAACAACGTTGTCAATTGGTGGATGAATGGATAAGGATATGAGACACACATACATGCATATATATACTATACACACACATGCACAAATACTACTCAGCCACAAAAGGAATAAAATCTTGCCATTTGTAACAACATGGAGGACTTCAAGGGTATCCTTCTAAGTAAAATAAGTCAGAGAAAGACAAATACCATATGATATAATTGGCATGTAAAATCTAAAAAACAAAGATGAACAAACAAAACTCATGAATACAAAGAACACAGGGATGGTTACCAGTGGAGAAAGGGCCTGGTGTGCAGGCAAAATGGATGAAAGGGAAGGTACAGATTTCCAGTTGTGAAATGAATAGGAATGTGGTGTGAGCCTGGTGATTATGGTCAATGGTATTGTGCATATTAGAAGGTTCCCAGGAGAGTGGATCTTAAATATTTGCATTACAAGAACAAAGTTTGTAACCTTTTATGATAATTAATGGTGACTAGACTTACTGTGGTAATCATTTCACAGATAAGGATTGAATCATACTGTATTCCTGAAACTAATGTTTCATATCAACTCTTACTCAAAAACAATTATGTCCAGAACCCAACAAGGTAAAATTCCCAGTGTCATCCAATCAAATATACCAGCCATGCAAAAGAGTAGGAAAATAAGTCATGATGAGGAGAAAAATTAATCAATAGAAACAGACCCACAAATGCTGCCAGTGATACAGGTAAGAACACTTTTTCTTTCATTTTATTTTTAATTTTTATTTAAAATTTTATTTTATTTTTTTTATAAACATATAATGTATTATTAGTCTCAGGAGTACAGGTCTGTGAATCACCAGGCTTACAACTTCATGGCACTCACCCCAATGTCCATAACCCCACCACCCTCTCCCTACCCCCACCCCTGGCCACCCTCAGTTTGTTTTGTGACATTAAGAGTCCCTTATGATTTGTCTCCTTTCCGAGCCCATCTTGTTTCATATTCTTTTCCTACCTCCCAAACCACCCACATTCCATCTCCACTTCCTCATATCAGGGAGATCATATGAAAGTTGTCTTTCTCTGACTGACTTATTTCGCTAAGCATAATACCCTCTAATTCCATCCACGTCATTGCAAATGGCAAGATTTCATTTCTTTTGATGGCTGCATAGTATTCCATTGTGTATATATACTCCACTTCTTCTTTATCTATTCATCTGTTGATGGACAGCTAGGCTCTTTCCATAGTTTGGTTATTGTGGACATTGCTGCTATAAACAATCGGGTGCACATGGCCCTTCGGATCACTATCTTTGTGTCTTTAGTGTAATACCCAGTAGTGCAATTGCTGGGTGGTAAGGTAGCTCTATTTTCAGCTTTTTGAGGAACCTCCATGCTGTTTTCCAGAGTGGTTGCACCAGCTTGCATTCCAAACAGTGTAGGAGGGTTCCCCTTTCTTCGCATTCTCACCAGCATCTGTCATTTCCTGACTTGTAAATTTTAGCCATTCTGACTGGTGTGAGGTGGTATCTCATTGTGGTTGATTTGTATTTCCCTGATACTGAGTGATGTGGAGCACTTTTTCATGTGTCTGTTGGCCATCTGGATGTCTTCTCTAGAGAAATGTCTGTTCATGTTTTCTGCCCATTTCTTGATTGGATTATTTGTTCTTTGGGTGTTGAGTTTGCTAATTTTTTTATAGATTTTTGATACTAGCCCTTTATCTGATATGTCATTTGCAAATATCTTCTCCCATTCTGTGTGTTGTCTTTTGGTTTTGTCAACTGTTTTCCTTTGCTGTGCAAAAGCCTTTGATCTTGATGAAGTCCAAATAGTTCATTTTTCCTCCTGCTTCCCTTGCCTTTAGCAATGTTCCTAGTAAGAAGTTGCTGCTGCTGAGGTTGAAGAGGTTGCTGCCTGTGTTCTTCTCAAGGATTTTGATGGATTCCTTTCTCACATTGAGGTCCTTCATCCATTTTGAGTCTATTTTCGTGTGTCGTATAAAGAAATGGTCCAATTTCACTTTTATGCATGTTCCTGTCCTATTTTCCCAACACCATTTATTGAAGAGACTGTCTTTTTTCCATTGGACATTCTTTCCCACTTTGTTGAAGATTAGTTGACCATAGAGTTGAGGGTCTATTTCTGGGCTCTCTATTCTGTTCCATTGATCTATGTGTCTGTTTTTGTGCCAGTACCATACTGGGCAAGAACGTTTTTTAACAGTCATTTCATAATATTCCATATGAACAAGAGGGTAGATAAGATAGATCATGTAAGTAGAGATAGAAAACATGAAAGACACAAATTAAAATTCTAGAGATAAAGCTGTCTAAATATACACTGGACGAGTGAACACATCACCAAAAAAGATGTACAAATGGCCAAATCAACATATGAAAAATAGTTTGTAATTAGCCATTAGGCAAATGTGAATTAAAACTACAATGTGGGTAAAAGGTGACTTCAAACTTTGGACCTTGAGTAACTGGAATATTTATGGTATGCATGATTATTAATATAGGAAAGCTAGTTAGAACTGGAAGTAAGGGATTGAATCTTAGATATGATACGTTTGAGGTAATAGAGGAACATCCTGAGTGGAAATATTTATCAGACAGATGAAGATATAGAACTAGAACTTGGAAGACACGTGATGTCCAGATATATAATTTAAAAAAATAGAGCCATGTAAGCTATACCTAAATGATTTTTTCTTGATGATACAGTGTTCTGTGTATGTTTTGTGTATGCTCATGTGTGTAGTCATGTGAAAAGCTTATGTTTCATTGCTTTGAAGTAGCAAGCACTCAATTGTCTAAATTAAATTACATTTGGTTAAATGAGAAACAGCATACTCAACCCTTACCTATTCCTCTTGTTCAGAGTGACACGAAGTTAGAAATCCTGGGGAAAATGCATTTTAATACTAATATTTAGAAAAGATCAGTGTATAGCTTTAAGTCTAATCCTGCATGCAAGTCATTTTTCATAGGTATGCCTCATCCTTCATGGCTACCGTCAAAAACAATACACAGTCCCTAGCACACCTCCCCTCCAAGTCTGTGTTAGGAACACCATTAACAATTATAGCCAAATAGTAACATGCTGTATCACTTATGGAGGAAATGAGATAATTAAGTCTTAGCATCCTTGGATTTAAGCCTAATATTAGATTGAACTATGTAAGGAAATGTTCTTTTAGAGAGAGCCATTTGCACAAATGGCTGAATTTGGTGAGGGTATTGGCTAAGAAGTTCTTGCTTGCAGCTTCCTATCCATTGAAAGCATGACCGCTATGGATATCCCTGGGTATTTTTCAGCTCGACTACTTTATGTAGACAAAGAAATTTCCATTCTGGCATCCCAAGTATCAAGCTGATTAGCATAAGCATTTGTTGATCTTTCAGTAGTAAAAACATAGTAGTATTCAAGTCAATGATATGAAATTGAAAATGTTTAGGTCAGCACATTATCAATAAACGACTTTTAGAGGCATTGAAATCCATTCAAAACTGATGCCTAGAAGCATTTTGTCTCAAGAGTGTTTCCTCTGCCAAATATCAAGTAAGGATTTTAACACAGAGACCTATGTTTGAGCAAAAATGTCCTTTCTGTAAAAAGCAGGATAACACTGAGCAGTGTTATTTGTTTGTTTGTTTGTTTGTTTTTTTAGCAGTGTTTTAATCAATAAGCTTTCATGAATAGAATACCTATAAAATTCTTTTGTTTTGGGGGGTGTGTAGGGTGTTTTTTTAAATGTGAACTTCTTTTGGCCTCATACACAAGAATAACACACCAAAAAAATATGCACAAATGATACATGTTCAGTTGAATGACTTTCCAGAAAGTGAACACACCTATGTATTTGATAACCAAAGACTGAAAATTACCAGCACCTAGAATCTCTCTTGAGTTCCTCACAGTCCTTGCTTCTCTCCTCAGGGATAACCACCATTGTAACTTTTAACACTGTTACTTAGTTTTACTTGTGTCTGAATTTTATGTAAATGGAATCCTATTCTTCAGGTCTGAGTTTCTTTCACTCAACATTGTGTTCAGGAGAGGTGTCAATGTTTGTGATGGTACAGTGTTCTCTTATGCATTCTCTTATCTCAATGTATCCATTCTGTTGATAGACATTGAGTTTTCAGTTTGGGACTATGACAATTATTACTACTATAAATGTTCCTTTATGTCTTTTGGTAAACATAGGGGTATAGTCCTGTTGGGTATATGGTAGAACTTACTGAAACATTGGGTAGATACTACTAATTTCACCTAAGAAGTTGCAGTGTACATTTTCATCACCAAGCATGTAGTTGTTGCATAACATAGCTAATAGTTGATCCTTAAAAACTTGGGTATGAACTGCTCAAGTCCACTTCTATACTGGATATTTTTTTTTTAATAGTACTGTAAATGCATTTTCTCCAAGGATTTCTTAACAGTTTCTTCAGCATGCTTTGTTGGAAGAATACAATATATGATACATGTAACATACAAAATGTGTTAACTGACTTTGTGTTATCAGTAGGGCTTCCAGTCAACAATAGTTAGGTTTGGGGGGAGTCAAAATTTACACATGGATTTTCAAATACGCAGGTGTCAGTGCCCCTCATCTCTGTGCTATTCAAGAGTCAACTGTATGTGGTATTATTTGCCTTTAATTTGAGCCATACCAGTGGTGGTACTGCACTGAGTTTTAATTTGCATTATTCTGATGATTACTGATGAGCCATTGGTGTGTTTGGCCATTTTCAATGTCTTTTTTCATAAAGTGCTTATTTAAGTCCTTTTCTCATATTTCTGTTGGATTATCCTTGAGTTGTAGGAGTCCTTTATATATTTTGGATATGACATCTTATTGGAAATATATGGTAGTCATAATTAAAATTTGTAAAAAAAATTGTAAATATCCTCTCGCATTCTGTTGTACCTTTTGATAAATAGAATTTCTTCATTTTAAAGTAGTCTAATACTTCAGCTTTTTTTGTCTAGACCTTTTTTTTGTTTTTAGAAATTTTTGCCTATCCTGAGGTTTTGAAGACATTCTATTTTTTTTTTCCTTTGGATTTCTCCTTTATTAAGAGGTTTTTTTTTTAAATTTTTTATTTTTTATAAACATATATTTTTATCCCCAGGTGTACAGGTCTGTGAATCGCCAGGTTTACACACTTCACAGCACTCACCACCAAAGCACATACCTTCCTCAATGTCTATAATACCACCCCCTTCTCCCAAACCCCCTCCCCCAGCAACCCTCAGTTTGTTTTGTGAGATTAAGAGTCACTTATGGTTTGTCTCCCTCCCAATCCCATCTTGTTTCATTGATTCTTCTCCTACCCACTTAAGCCCCCATGTTGCATCACCACTTCCTCATATCAGGGAGATCATATGATAGTTGTCTTTCTCTGCTTGACTTATTTTGCTAAGCATGATACACTCTAGTTCCATCCATGTTGTTGAAAATGGCAAGATTTCATTTCTTTTGATGACTGCATAGTATTCCATTGTGTATATATACCACATCTTCTTGATCCATTCATCTGTTGATGGACATCTAGGTTCTTTCCATAGTTTGGCTATTGTGGACATTGCTGCTATAAACATTCGGGTGCACGTGCCCCTTTGGATCTTTAGGGTAAATACCCAATAGTGCAATTGCTGGGTCATAGGGCAGTTCTATTTTCAACATTTTGAGGAACCTCCATGCTGTTTTCCAGAGTGACTGCACCAGCTTGCATTCCCACCAACAGTGTAGGAGGGTTCCCCTTTCTCCTCATCCTCGCCAGCATCTGTCATTTCCTGACTTGTTTATTTTAGCCATTCTGATTGGTGTGAGGTGATATCTCATTGTGGTTTTGATTTGTATTTCCCTGATGCCGAGTGATATGGAGCACTTTTTCATGTGTCTGTTGGCCATCTGGATGTCTTCTTTGCAGAAATGTCTGTTCATGTCCTCTGACCATTTCTTGATTGGATTATTTGTTCTTTGGGTGTTGAGTTTGCTAAGTTCTTTATAGATTCTGGACAATAGTCCTTTATCTGATATGTCGTTTGCAAATATCTTCTCCCATTCTGTCAGATGTCTTTTGATTTTGTTAACTGTTTCCTTTGCTGTGCAAAAGCTTTTGATCTTG